>NC_092595.1:6632000-7293500 GCF_047663525.1 Anas platyrhynchos | reverse complement strand
AGGGAATGAAATTTAGCAAAAAAAAATATATTTTTTATAAAAGCAATCTGCTCCCTGAGAGTGGGGTGGGAAACATTACAGCTGCAGTATTTAATATAATTTAAAAGCTGATTACCCTGCATGTGGAATAACTGCTTTTCATAAGGCTTTCTACTATGTATGGTACGCACCCTAATTCGTATTAACGGCTCCTAAGGAGCCATCATAGTTTATCAAGAAAGTAATATGCATTTTAAACGCACTCAAATAGAGATTTACATGATAAACTTAATGACTCCAGAATGTGTTATTAGCTATCGTACACTCCCAGAAGCAGTCACTCACTTCTGGCAAATTAGATAATTCAAGAAGCCCATAGAAAACTTCAGCCCAGAATGGAGCTGTTGCTCAGCCACTCGATGGGATTTATTTCACGCATAAAGGGGTATTTTCCACCTCCACCTTGTTATGGAAAGCAGCAATTTTGTGGACAGGAACATTGCTATGAATCCCTTCTAAAGAAAACACACCATTAAATGTTAAAGCTCATTATTTATTTTAAAATGGTCTTATATTTCTTGCAATATTTCCTTGCAATTGTCCTGTCAGCCCGATGCTAAGTAAGATATCAGTATAAACCAGTTGCACAATATCTGTGAAATATTGCTGGAAGATAATAACGTTGCTGAGATGATGTTTTTTAAATCATGCCAAGAGCCAGATGCTAAATTAAGTGATAGTTTCCGTAAGGCCAATGGAAAAATTAATACCGTGAAGAACTGGGGCTAGCAACTGCATTTCCCCCAGCAAGATGAGATCAAAGTAACTGTGAATACGAAAATTCAATGACTCCTAATTGTGCTGAAGATTAGGACCCCCATGACACGAAGACTTGCATGGAACAAGAGAAAATACATCCTAGGGAAAAACTGCATGCTCCAAGTAAAAGGATTAACTGACCTTTCTACGTCCTAGTCCTGATAGTTTGACTTTAAATATACTTCTTACTGAGACTGGCCATGTCCTTAACAGTGAGTGGTGATTTACATTTTTTACCACTGAATTCCGAACTGACATTTTCATGCTGTCAGTTCTCCACTTTTCAGCTATCCCATATTTGCAATTATTCTTATGGGAAAATAATGGTGGAGCACAGCCCGTTAGTGTGCCAGATTTGCCCCTGCCTCTGCATGGGTGAGGAGACGCAGTCAGCCCAAAAAGGGAGGAGAGCACTCAGGGCCCCGGCTCATCCTGTGCATCACCATGCAGTCAGTGCACTGCCTAGCTGCTTTATTTTTTTGTTGCAAGATTATAAGTCTTTACCTTATCTTGAGTGGCATGGTCAGTGTCCACTCACCTTTGCAGGGCGTGTGCTACAGAAGATTGTGGCTTGCTGCAGTCAGGGGAAGGATGTAATGAGGGAAATGAGACTGAAGAGGAGAAGCGTTTTACCGAACTGACCTGCACCATACCTGCACCTCAGACTGGTACGGCAGAGCAGAAAAGTGCCCATGAGTTTGAATTATGGCTGAGCAGGGCAAAGCAGGAGCAGTGTCATGGGCAGGTGGGGCTGGTTGTGTGGGAGCGATGTGCTGCAAGCACCTGGCAGTAAGTGCAGGGCTTGTGTTACCCAGAACTCGTTATCCACCGGCCTGCAGAGTAATTAGTATGGCAAAATCCCATAGAGCAGGTTAGCGCAGAAGCAAAGAGCACCGGGGGTGGACTTGATGGACTGTCCTTGCAGTCTACAACCTGGCTCGGGAGGCGCTCCCCACCGTGTCTGCCATGGGGCCAGAGAATTAAAAGGAGGAATGAAAATACACCGAGTGTAGCCAGGCTGAGCAAGCATCACCAGCTGGGTGAGGAGCCAGCAGGAAAACACTCTCTTGGCTAGCTCCCACCTTGATGGTCCTCTGAGCTGTTGTGTTTTTTTAAAAGCTTTTTAAAGGGAAAACCAGAACAGACTTATTTTACCTTGGTGCTGCACCATCACTGCAAGCATGTTTAAATAACATCTCCCAGAGCATGAGCTAAGACAGGGAGCAGCAGTGAGTGCGTTCAGAGGTGGGGTATTTGGGTATTTGCTTGGAAGCCTTGCTGTTTTTAAAGTGCTGTGCAGACGGGACTGAAGGAGCAGGGTTAGGTGGCTGCCTTTGAGGAAAGGGATTGTGCCCTTTCTGTTTAAAAACAAGGCAACTTTGGGGGGTTTTGTGTTTGTTGTGTAGGGTGGTGATACCTGAGCTACTGCATCTGGGTCTACCCAGGCTGCATTTAGGCCATGCACAAGGCAGGAGCCCTGGCTCATCCCCAGCTGCCCCAAGCTCATTACCTGTTTGCAGAAAGGCTAAATGTTCATGAATGCAGGCAAATCTGAAAAACTGGGCTGCCTCCAAGTGAGCCGCAGCTGCCTTTTGTGTAAATGACACACAGCTTGGTCTTGTGTTGGGGTTGGAAAGGAGGAGGTTTGGGAAGCGCTGCAGTATCTGAGGTCTGGGCAATGTGACTGGGAGCTGGGCTTGCCTTCCCTCTGTCCTTGCCTCATTGTAATCTTATCTTAGATCTCACTGGTTTGATAAACTCTGTAAAGACGCATTTAAAAATAATGTTATTTCCATGTAGGTTCCTCTTCCCAGAGCTCCTTCAGCTGCCTCACTCTGTTGATCCCATCTTGAGCATTATGTGAGTTTCTGGCAGGTGTAATTGGAAAAACAAACAAACAAAAGGGACCATAAAGTGTTCCTGTAGGAACACCAGGAAGTTTTCCTTCCTTACCCCAAAGCTAAACTTTTATTTTTGGGCTTGAATTTTAGGTGTGTTTGGGATCTGTTGACACAAAACGTAGGGTTTAGTTGTGACAGGATGAAAGCAAATCTGGCTTTATTGATTCTCCTTCCCATTTAAGTGATCACAGACGTGGCGGCCGTAGCACAAAGGCTGAGACGTGCTCACTTCACCTTAGGTGTTTACTTATGCCAGCCTAGGTCAGACTTTGAAATGAATTTTCTGCAAATTTGTTTGTATGAAGTTTGGCACAAAGCAAATTTGAAACTTGGCACAGCAGCGGCGAAGGGGAAACCATTCAGAAATGCAGAGCAAGGAGCCTGGCAGCATTTCAGCGCTATTTACCTTCAGCTGGAAACCTCACTTGTAAATACCAGAGCTAGTCAAAGGCACACCGTGCTCCTCTCTCCTCTCCTCCTTCACTAACTTAGTTGTCAGTAACTGCCAGGCCGATGGGCTTGTGTTATCCCCCAACGTCTGTCACAAAAAATTGTGTTACTGAAGTAGGTAAGCAACCGGCTCGGTGTGGGAATGCAATTCCTGAGATGGAGGGGCCATTTCTGTGGGTTACGTGAATGCTCTGATTAATGATACTTAGCACTAATAAATTGGATTTTGGAGCAGTCATAAAAATTCATGCTTCAGGGCTTAATCTCTGTCAGGATGAGACCTTCGTTGGCATAGATCATCCTGTGTTTATCAATTAAGGAATTTCTGGTTCCTCCCTCAGGAGTCTGCTGCTGGCTGGCTTTGGGGACAGGGCTGTCCCCAGGCAGAGGTGGCAGCTCTCATGCCAGGCTTGGTGACCAGGGGGCATAATTCCACCACTGTAGGCGTAAAGGATATTGAATGGGGTTTATCCTTTGTGCTGGGAGACTGACTGCTGACTTTGGTATAGGCTTCCTCTGTGTTTTTGGACAATGCACATAATTTTCTGTGCCTCTGCTTTCACATAAGAGAATACCACTTTCCCCTGCCTTTTCAGTCCAAACACCAACTCTCTGCTGGGGAGGAATCTGCTCTTGCTATGGGCTTGTGCAGCAAGTGCCTGGTACCATACAACCATGGAGCATTGACTGAATTTGAGGATTTTGATTTTTAGCTGTGATGCTGTTGCCACTCTCGGTGATAAGGATGACAGCTGCAGCTTTGCATTTTCTGAAGTTTATTGGTTTTCACATTTTGTTTTTATGTTTCATTTTCTTGCAGTAAAAGCTACTTTTCACGCATAATAGCCTGTTTATTCGGTTTTTAAATTGTGAGGCTGGCAAGTAAAGACAGCCAGGAGTTAGCAGAAGGTGAAGTAATTTCACAATATCACTAGAATCTGAATGAAGAAATCAGGGTTAATTTATGATAAAATACTTTCTTTGCAACACATGTTTTGTCCTATTCATCCAAATTTAGTGAAAAAGATAGCACAGAGCAAGACACGTCTGAAATCTCTGGAGCTGGGAAGGTGCTGTCATATATAATTTGTAACTGTTTTCTCATGTCTGGAAATAAGTTAGAGATGAAAAAGATGAGTTAGAGGAGAGGAACTCTCTTTGGATCAGCAATGTTTCATAGTTATGTGCATGTGAAAGCCAGAAATATCACACATAATATTACACATGAGAGGGGATGGGGAAAAAAAATACTGTCCAGGGAAATGCGTATCTGAGAATTTGAGCTGCAGATACTGCTTTGGAAAGGGCAGATGTGCTTCTGTAGTTACTATGAAACCTCATGAATGAAAATGTTCTTCTGGATTTATGATTTTATACAGTGCAATTCAATGGCAGGCAACAAGCTCTTTCAGAGAAGAGATGATGGCCTGGTTCCAGGGATGCTGTAAATACAGCCTTCCCCCCACCAGAAAAAAATATTCTGACCAAAAGAGCCAAAAAGCAGCATGGTCTGTAGTTACCCCTCCACCTTGCTCTTCCCCAGCCAGACCAGCACTGCTGTGCTCCTGCCCACCCCAGGATATTAGCCACTGCACAGCCAGCCTCAGCTAGCCACAGAATAAACATTCGGTTCCTGCGATGTGGCAGCCCATTTGCAGCTGCTGCTGTCCCAGTCCCTCATCACTCCCTGCTGCTCACACCGAACAGTTCAGAAATACGAGTGAGGCCTCCAGGAAAGCGAGGCAGCTGGGGAGAAGGTGTGTGTGTGTGTCTCACTGCTGGGCTCTTTGCCCTGTCCTTACCCGAGGAAGGCCAAGGGGGCTCTGTGCTAGCTCCTAGGCAGCCCGTGATGCTGGGGACCAGCAGCATGACAGAGGAAGGGTCCAGGAAAGCTGGCCAGAGGTTATTGCTTTTGTACATACAGTATTTCATTCAGAGCCCATGTGTTTTTGCATGTGGCACGTTGCTGGGATTGGGGAGGACAGAGTGGCTGGCAGGACGTTGCCAGTGGCATGGCAAACACGGCCAGCTAAGTGCTGTCCTGCTCCATGCTGTGCCCTTCTGAGACACTGCAAAAAACATATCCAGGTGCAAATCTTGCACAGCAAATGTGCATACATTCAGGGTTTTAATTCCTCCTTAAAGTATGCACTCGGAGCTGCCAGACTGCAGTAGATTTGACACAGAGATGGGAGAAGTATGGGGCATTGGGGGTGACACCAAACACTGGTTGTCCTCCTGTGGGAGGGCTCCATCTGCCTTGGGGACTGAACTCAGCCGGGGGTCTGGCAGTGGGTCACACCGTGGTGAGATGCTGATGGGCTCCAGCGCTGCTGGGATCATGTCTCAGCAGGGTCCCTTCTGCATGGGACCCTCCCCAGGAGCTCTCTGTAAAGCCACCCAACATGTTCAGGAGGGTGGCAGCAACAAGTTCTACAGGATCTGATGTCTCACACCAGTGTCGTGTTCATGTGCTGCCCCTGAAGGCAGGTAATTGCTCTTGATGGCTGCGTGTTTGTCCACCACCTGGCACAACCTGAGGCTTTCAGCAGCTACCGTGTCACACGCATCAATAATAAATATACCAATTAGATGCGATTAGTTTGGGAACTACTTTCTTTTTTTTTCTTTTACAAACTCTCTAACCTGTAAGATATGACACCTGTGAGTTGTTTTATGGGGGCATGCTGAAAATGAAAGATAAATTGCCTTGTTTTCCATTTCCCATGGAAATCTGGAGGAACTCTTGATGCCAAGGTGCTTTGAAAATCCAGCCCTTAATTTTGGCAGTGTTCTTTGAAGACAAAGTGATGGTGTTGGTGGTATTTGCAGCTTTTGGCAGATCCCAAATTTGTGATACTGTTTTTCTATCTCCCATCAGCCAACATAAGGCGGTACACAACCATACCATAATGAAAAGAAGAGCAAGTGGCTTTGTCAGACCTCTGATGAAACGTTTGTATTTGATTTTGTCTCACCTTTAAGACAAGAATCAGGCTGCTTTTTGTCCAAACCAGTTTGTGTATCTTTAGTTGACAACAGGGCTAGAAAAAGCCTTTATACCTGGTCTCTGGCTGTCCCTGGCACTATGCTATATAATCCCTTCTATTGGGTTATCAAACTCCATCATAAACTCTCCATCAGGGTTTTTTGCCTCCATTATTGAAGGACACTTTTATACTCTGATCCCTCTAGGGTAAGGCAATTTGACACCTAATATGGTTTCCAAGGCAGAATGTATTAAGAAGGCAAGATTCAGCAATAACGTTTATTCTCTGATTGCCTTTATAAACTCCTAATGCCTCTTGGCACACTTAGCTTTTTATATCCCTGACATATGCACAAGAGAGGAAAGTTATCAGTGTGAGGAAAAGCAAAAATCATTGAGGATGCTGCCACAGGTGACTATGATATTTATTCATGCACATCTGGGAGACTTCTAAGGCTTGTGGAATGGCTCAATAGAAATTACAGGGTTTTGTGGATTTTTTTAGCATTAACAGTTGTTAAATATGTCAAAGCTGGTGGAGGAACTTTGCAAAGACAAATGCATGAGCAGCGTGACAGCTGGTGAAGCTCATTGACAAATTCTAGTAAGACTGATTGGAAAGAATCAGCTCAACTTCTCGTGTGTTGGGGGAATTTAAATTAATTATGTTTTAACCACTTTGGAGGCAGACCTAAGAATAAATTTGTGGAGCCCAACTGTAAGTGGCTGTTCGATAAGTGGGAGAGGAATAGAAAAGTAATCAACGTTTTAGCTGTGTACAGAATGAAAAAGAAATCAACTACTGAAAATATTATTACAATGTCATTAGCATAAATCAATTGCATGCTCTACTCTCAGAATCTTTTTTCATTTCTGGTTATCCTATTTCATAAAGTCTCTAATAGATATAAAAAGAGCGCAGAGACTGGCAGTGAAAATGATTAGGGACACATGGAGATTTTTGCGCGAGGGGAGGCAATGAACTGGGACTGCTTAGAGAAAAACAGCCCAGCAGATCCAAAGAGCATTTTGGGTGCAAAACCAGGTTCCCTGACCACCTTGCCTGCCTCTTGCCTAGCCCTTAGGGTCCTTAAGCTCCATAGGTACGTTGGGTTTTCAGTTTGAGGCCTCAGAGGCTCAGGGCTGTGTATGAGTGCCAGCTGTTGCTCCCGAGGTGGGTCACAGAAAGGCTCTTCCAAAGGGTCCTGTCCCGAAGCCTTGGTGGAGGGGTCACCACACGCTTTCCCTGCCAGCACATGGCTCTGGCACCCAGTTTTGGGGAGCAGCCAGCACAACACTGCTGGCTCTGAGGGATTTCCTCCTCCCTCCTGCCAGAGCCAACTGCTAAAACAAAGCTTCTGGAAATTCTTTATCGTACTAAAATGTTTACAGCAGGATACACACCCCTGGCTTAATAGGATTTATAAAAGTGGCCTAGAAATTTCTGGAGGTGAAGAGAACATACATGTATATCAGTTTTATGGAGCAAGCTGAATAGTTTGCAGATTACGGTGTCTCGTGCTTGAAGTCAAACACGTAGCCACGGCAGGCTCGGGCAGGGCTCCCTCCTTGGCAGGGGACTCTGCAGCTGCCCAGCCAGAGGGCTTCGTGCCATCCCTGGGGGACAGAGCTGGGCTGGTGGGGACACGAGGCACCCCTAGGTACCCTGGGGGTCCCTTGGGCAGACTTCTGAAGCCATTTCACCACAGCAAGGCAAGCTTTCTTCCCAGTCATTTCATCTGGGGTGGGCTCAGCCCCTTGCTGACATGGGTATTCCTGAAAACCTCATCTTCCTGTCTCTCTCCTTGGCAAATGGAAGAGAGAAAAGTGGCGTTTCTGTGATGTAAATAATGTTTAATGAGTGGGCCTTGGGGTTGTAAAGGAACTCGAGCACTTACGCTTAAATAATTTTGGTGGTTGATTTAGAGCCAAATCCTGCTGGCTTTACGGAGGCAATTAGCCTTATTATTGCCAGAGGGATACTCACACAATTAAGGTGAGCAGTGTTTGATCTCTATTATAGAAACCAGTTGTCTATGCAGAAGCAGTTGGCATATAGTGGTGCTAGGGCAGGACAATAATGGGTATGGAGAGAAATCCTCAAACCCAGATGGAAACCCGGTGTCTTTCAAAGAAGGGATGGATAGGTGGACCTCCTGCCTGATGCTCTTCTGAGTGGAAAGCCAAAATCAGAGAGCAAGAGGCGCATCCTCACATGGTCCCCTGTAGGACTGCAACTGTTGTTGCCTCCACAGCTTCTCCAAAGGAGCGAACAAGCTAATTAGCTCTACTATTGCCATTTATCAAAAAGAGCATCTGAAGTCTTCCAGTGATATATTTTTTTCCTTTCTCCCTGATATTTCTGAGGCACCTATCAATGTGGTACATAAGTGCCATCTGGATAGCTGGCTAGTGACCAGCAGGCTATGATGCGGGAGGCTTTGTAAGGATAGACAAACAGAACAGAGAGCAGGGTGAGCAGGCAAACAGGCACATTTTAATGAAGGCTGAAGATGGCATAAATGAGATCAATAACAACGAAGGCCAGAGAAACCCATTTGTCCAAGATTTTCTGCTCCAAGAACAGGTGGAGCACACCACATATCTACTTATCCAACTTCTCTCATGTCAGCAGTTTGCTCTGTGTGGTACTACTGCCCCCCACCTGGGTGCCATCCTGTTATGTGTGTGCAAAAACCAATGTCTCAACCTGGCAGAGTATCCCATTGTCAATTATTTGGGGTTTTCTTTCAACCCCAATGCCTCTGGAGCTGAATGAGAACTTGTGGTGTTACAACAGAATCCCGCAAGTTCTGTGATGGCTTTTGACAGCCTGGGTCCCAACAGGGAAAATCTTCTCACTTGAAATCCATCAGCTTCTTTGTCACACAGGAAAAATGAAAAAGAAACCCACTTAGCAACCCAAACCTTGTTTGAAAGGAGATCCTCTCTGCCTGAGCTGAGTTACTGCAGACATCTCTACATGACAAGCATATTCATTTAGAGAACCATCTAAAGGATGGTGCACTTAACAAAGACATCCTGTTCACGCTTAATGCACCAGATAAATTGTTTTAAAATGCAGAGTTATTTTGTGAGTTCATAGTGAATAAGCGCATCCACATATGCATCTCTGAAGAGATTTTTAATTAATTGCTTTCAGTATTTTTCTTTTTGTAAAATTAGAACAATGATGGAATAGACTGGCTGTGGAGTTTGGCTGAGGAAAGATTATACTAATCCACTTGAAATACGACTAAAACAGTAAGCAAGAAGAGATAAAAGCAATTTTTCCAAAACTCGTTTACCTGTGACAATATCCTTCCAAATCAGCTGCATACAAATTGCTGGATCATCTTAATTAAGCTCTACCAAAAAAGATGTTGCTGTGGACTTCTTGGGATACTTCCCATCCAGACGGTAAGTCCTGTGATGGTCTTTGCAAGAGGGAAAAATGCGCTTTTCATACAGTTAGAGATTAGGAGAGCAGAAGAGCTTTCAAAGAGCAGAGTGTCAGCAAGATCAACGTCTTATGTGGAAGTAAACGAAGACGGAGAACTTGTCAGAAGTTTATCCTATGTCCTAATGCATCATTAGCATGGGTTTTCAAAAGCCAGAGGACTCAACTTCCCCAGATCCTGCAGTTAATAAATGCTATGGTTACAAACGAACTTCCTTTGTTCCCTTCCTGGATTACTGCTTCCTTTGCCTTGAAGTATGTAAGCTTTGTTGAAGGAACTGAACGATGGCCTAGTTGCATTGATGTTTTCCACTCAGGCTCTCTGTCTGAAATGCTCGTTTCCTGGATCAGTAAACTTGACCAAATCACAACAGACATCCTTACACCTGCTCTACAAGGACTGTTTTTCAATCCAAATCAATTCTTGCCCTATCGCCACAACAGCAGCTCTGGAATTCAACAGACAAGTTTAAAAATTGCTCCTCAATAGATAGATGGGCCACAATGATCAGAGAGCAACGAGCACAGACTGGTGTCCTTTTTTGCCCTTCAGTTCTTTTATAGCTCGGGCTCTGCAACACGTTGCTGTGATCAAGACCTGGTTATCTGAAGCCTGTTTCTGCAGCAGCCTCACTGGGTCATTAGGACAGAGGAATTTAGGGGCGTTTAGCTAGAAAACGTGATGTGCCAGGACTGCCACTGCTCATTGCTCCCAATATCTCGGTAGCTCTGGTGCTGGTTGAGACCCAGCTGGCATCCCTCGGCCAGCTGAAACCAAAGCACAGGTTCCTGAAGGTTTGGTGAGCTGAACGGGCTCCCCAAGGGCCAGGTGAAGGTGCAGGAGGTGGTGGCTGGGTGGGAGCGGGGAGAGAGCAGAACAAGGGGTGATGCAAAGGCAGCTTGGCTGCTCGGTCCCCTGGGCTGTGCTCCCAAAAATGTGTACTCCTGAGGTCACTGTCAGTCTGTCTGGCAGCAGCACTGAGGAGCACACCCGCTCCTGTGGATGGAAAGGGACACGAGTCTCCAGAAGGATTTTATATTCCTTTGTTTCCTCTGACTTTGATTTAACCCTGGCCTGTGATGCTTTAAGTACCAGATATTAATTAGAAGTGGTAAGGAGTGTGTCCCAAAGGGACCATACTGCTGGTCTTCTCACCATTCCTAGTTTGACTTATTTCAAGTTAGTGCTCTGAAACGTTATTTATTCACTCAGGAGCCTGACGTTTATAAGGCCCATCTAAATTTGCAAATAACTAATGGTTGTCAGCAAAGAGTACCACTCTGCTGAGGTGGAAAATAGCCTGCCTGCAAGTAAAGTACAGCCAAGTGTATTGAATGTTTCCTGCAGCACTTCTTTAAGACAGGCAATGTTATCTCGTCCCTCCTTTGGTACCGTGCCTCGGCGGGCACACAAGGGCAGTGCCGTCCGGGGAGCGGTGACCTTGGGCAGATGAACCACATCGGGCTTAAACAGAAGCTTTGGTCCCTCTCTGATCTCTGAGGCACTGACAGGGAAGTGGGGAAATGGGACAAATGCTCTTTTGTCTCCTCTGGCTTTCAAAACCCTTCTGGCGGTGGCTGATTTAGGACAAGGAGGCGGCACGCAGAGTGGGAGGAACACTGAATTCAGGCAGAACCCCTGGGTGCCTGGGGATGGCTGGGGAGCTGTGGTGTAAATGCCTGAAGTAACTAGGAAAATAAAACTAACATTCACACTTTTAAGGAAAAGGTACAGCATTGAAGAGGCTTTCAGGGTAGGGCATAACTGCATTATCTGAGCATTCCCTAGGCTCCCAACCTTAGATGCTATTGCGCTGGGGAAACTTGGTGTGCTAGCCCTAAGGAACACCACGGAGCGTAGAGTGGAGTGGAGACACCACGGCTAGGTTCTGTAATCAGGTGGGGCCTCAACTGTTCTTGTGCACAAAGCTGCACTTTTTGCCACCCTAAGCCAAAGACCTGTCATGTTTTGACAAATGCTGTACCCTAGTGTACTTTTTGCTCATTAAAATATCATTATAATACCAAAACACACCTCCATCCCAAAAGCTACCCGCCTCCAAGGTGCGACCACCCCTCACTGAGCATGCGCCCTGAATTTCTCGGAGCCTATTACTTTAAACGGAAACGGGAAAACTTTACACCAATCATAACTAAGATATGCTTGACTAGAGCCACTCAAGCTCCACCTAAAAGATAGAAAATAATATAAATTGGCCCAAGAGAGAGGGGATGTTAGGGAAGATACCATCGTCAGGGGAGATACCATCCCAAGGACATACAACATCCTTAGGACCTCCTGACTCCTGGGATCAGTCGACGGGCTGAGCCTCTCTTCCCCCCCCATTGGGACGCCTTTGGGTGAGATCTGAATATTTGCTTATAAATCTCTATAGAGTCTTTGATCCTTTTAACGCGTTTATTTCTAGGCTGCGCACCTGTAACACCTAGAACACCTAGAACACACCTAGAACACACACCTAGAACACACACCTAGAACACACACCTAGAACACACACCTAGAACACACCTAGAACACACCTAGAACACACCTAGAACACACACCTAGAACACACACCTAGAACACACACCTAGAACACACACCTAGAACACACACCTAGAACACACCTAGAACACACCTAGAACACACACCTAGAACACACACCTAGAACACACACCTAGAACACACCTAGAACACACACCTAGAACACACACCTAGAACACACACCTAGAACACACCTAGAACACACCTAGAACACACACCTAGAACACACACCTAGAACACACACCTAGAACACACACCTAGAACACACCTAGAACACACCTAGAACACACACCTAGAACACACACCTAGAACACACACCTAGAACACACACCTAGAACACCTGTAACACCTGTAACACCTGTGTATTTCATGCATACTAGCTTGCTTTTGCAGATAGTCACTATCACCGGCAATCCAAAAGAACCTGATTATCTGTTGCTGTAATAAACCATACTTGATTGCATTGTGATAGCTCTCATTAATGCAACTAGGGTGAGGGTGGTTATCCGTGATAGTTCAGTGTTCTGAATCTAACCAGACCCCCAAACGGTTAATGCATTGTTGGTGAATGTCTGAACGGACCCCCAGGTGGTTATTACGTTTTTGGTGAATGTCTGAGCGGACCCCCAGGTGGTTATTACGTTTTTGGTGAATGTCTGAACGGACCCCCAGTTTTGGTGAATGTCCGACTGGTTCAGTACTCTGAATCCAACCGGGCCCGTAACGGTTAATCAGCTACACCCCTTTAACGCGACAGGAGCGGGTCCTGGCTGCTCCATGCCCATCATGTCCACTGTCTGGGGACCCAGCCATAGCCCTGTTGGTGCTTTGGAGTCTCTTAGCATCCACAGCTGCCTTCCCCTTTTCCCCTCTCCCCTAAGGACACCTGCCCCACTGCTTTGGGATCTGCCAGCTCCCTGTGATGGGAGCTGAGGTGCAGCCCGATGCCAAGGTTCAGCAGGCAGGACAGGCTGGTGCAGGCTTGGTGAGGTTTGGGCCAGTTATGCAACACAGAGGGTTACCTAAATAGCTCGTGCATTTACTGGAGTAGTTTTTGAAAGACTGTTGAGGGCCTCAGAGCTGCCAGGTCACTCCTGCAGAGCTGTAGAAGTGGCTGATAAGTAAACTGCAGGGACCCCCATGGTCACTAACAACCACCTTGCTGCCTCCAGTCTTTCAAGGATCTTAGAGGATGCTGCAGCTCCAAGATGTTGTTGGGTGTCCCTGCAGAGCTTGCCAGTGGGAGCTCTCCCCTCCGACGCTCTCTGCTCCCCACCAAGCATCTGAGGCAGCAAAGCACAGACCAAGGGGACAGACAGCAACATGGGCAGAAAAAGCCAGGATCTGGCTTTCTCTGTGTTGTCTCTTCAAAAATGAATTACTGCTTTAAAAGTGGTCCATACAAAATTGTTCCACCTGGAGCAAGCAGAGATGGGGGTTCACCATGGGCAATAGGACAGCTTTGTATTAAGAAAGCAAAAGTAGCATTAGAAGAAAGAGACTAACAGCAGACTTAGCAGTATCCAGGGGGAGTCTTAAGATGGGATTTCATCCCAGGCTACATTGAATCAATTTTTGTCCTAGCAAAGATCCTCCATGTTTGCTTTGATTTTGGTTCCTCTAATTCTTCTAGTTCCCTTGCTGTCCCCAGGCAGCATTAATCTGGCATTACATGTGCCCTGGTGGAATACGAACGCATGGGTATTACCCAGAGTGACTCTCGGTGTGTGACTCGCTTGCTGTGTGAGGTTCAGACCCACTTCTAATTTTAGAATAAATAAGGATATCAAGGAACATTGGGGTTTAAAATCATTGAAAGGGCAAAAAGGGCCACCTGTTGGGGGTGTAATGCTGCTGGTCGGCTCCATGCGGTCACAACAACCCTGTTGATTCAGCACACACCTGATTTATTCTATGTGAAGTGGGAAGTGGTTGGATGATACAATTACTCTGTAGGATACCTGAGGTTTCCTATTTGACATAACTACAGTGCAAAAATAATTCAAAAGGGAAATATATTCCTGTTTTATAACCTTCTCCTCTTCATTTGTTTCTGAGTCAAAAGAGCTTGGTGTTTTGACAGCTGATTTTTTTTTCTGTCTGAGGAAAAACACTTGACAGAAATTCTTCACCCAACTGCACTTCGCTGCTTCTAAGCCACACACCAGATGTTGGATAGTTTCTTTTCTGCCTGCTATTCCACAGCTCCCCCGTACCTCCCTGGCATGCCGTCAGTCCCCGGCGTGACAAAGGCCAAACCACATCACCCCGAGACCCGCAGCGAGCAACCGCGTGGCGCCTGCAGGCCGGTGACAGCTCCAGGTCCTGCCCTCGACTGGGTCTGCTGAGGCCATAAAGCTTGAGGATAATGACCCCAATTCACCAGATTCGTGCTAAAAATTGTTGGGGCATATTTATTTGTTCGTGCTGCGTCAGTCCCTGTCTGGTAATGTTTGTGCCTGTGGGGGCCACCTTGGTTTTCCTTCCTTCTGTGCTCTTCTCCTGCAGCCACTGCACCGCTGCCGGTGCTCTCCTGCTGTCCTCCCTGATGCCTCTGCTCATGTCTTGCTACATGCAAGACCCGCAACAGAAGAAGCTGCCATGGAAAATTCAGAAATTTCCATGCTGTCTTTTTTCCTGTTGTTTTGGCTGCACAAACAGTTTCCGCAGGCGTCATGGATTGATGTGCACAAGTTAGGGAGGCTGGGGGGCATGGCAAGCACTGCGAGAGATGGGCCCATGCCGTGCGCGATGGATGGTGCTGACTGTACGTCCTAACAGAGCTGCAAGAATTCAGACGTTTGCCATTAATATGTATATGAATCTGAAAGCTGTTTAACCCGGCTCTCACATCTGCCTGGTGGGAGCACTTCAGCACTGATGTGTTGCTCGTGTGGCTGCTCGCAAGGCAGGAATTTTAAACCTGACTGCTCAGACAGCAATGGCAATCCAGTGTGAAACTCTACACTTGGTGGAGGAATTTGCTATTCGCTTTGTGTGAGTTAGTTACACAAATCATCTAATCAGGGAACGCCACATGACTGAACTAGGCAACACAGCATGAATTTGCAAACATTTGCCATTCCCAAAAGATCTGCAAGCCAAGTGTTATTCACTGAAGAAATTCCCAAATAATATCAAATAAATAAATTAGAAAATTACACGAGCTCCGCAGACAATTCATAAAGCAGAAGGGAAAGTGAGATTCGTGGCATCAGCTATTCATTCAGCTTTTGAAGAAAAGGGGGAAATTGTTTCTCAGCACAGTGAATCAATCTGATGCAGCTTACTTCATTATCTGCTGAACATTGAGGGAGCGAGGGGAGTGCTGAGAGATTTGGAGTCACTTCTGACAGGCTCTCAGTCGAATGGATGTTTGCTGCTGGCAGAAGTTTTTCTAAGTGGTAAATTTGTCTGGGATAGTTCTGAAAGCACATTTAGTCTTGGATGATGGGATTTGCAGTATGTCTTACTCACAGCCCAAAATGCTTGAGACATGAACCTGCTCATGCTACAGAAGTTTGCTTTTTGTTTTCCCTTTTCTAGAACTCCACGTTCAGCCTCATTACCTGAGCAGCACTGTCTGTATTTTCATCCCATGAAATGCTGCCCTCCCAGTGACTGCCAGCAGGGCTGTCACCCTTCCCTGCCCTTTCTGCAAAGAGGCCAGGGTCTGTCCACATCCCCAGGAGCGGACAGGCTGTGCCTGCCCCTGGCAGGGCGCAGGCTGAGCGAAGCCTCCTGCACTCTGTGGTCTTACCCCGTCAGCCCCTTTCCTCTGTAAGGGCACCCACTGAGAATGAAGGATGAGAAATAAAACAAAGTAAGATTGCCCAAGCTTCTAAATAAGAGATGGAGAAGAAAAGCTAGGTGCTTGATTTCCACATGCATTGCTCCTTTCTGACACAGGTTTAATATCTCCACATAATATCTCCTCGACCCATCCTGCAAACCACTAGAAACATTTTCTTTGGAAGAAAGTTTTCACTGTTATCGTCATGTACCACATAGCACAGATGACATGGGTTGAAGTGATTTTCCCCCTAGTTTGCAATGCAAAGTAATACACTTTACTGAAAAGTTGTTGCTTGGACCAAATGCTGAATATTTATAAGTTGTGTTTCTTAAGAGCAATTCCTACTGTTCCTGGTCCAGTATTGCTTCCTTTTGGCACAACCTGTATTTACTGTGACTGCAGGCATTTGACTTTTGCTGTTAAATTGCCATCAATGTATTGTTACTAAACTAATTACAGCATGACCCAAGTACAGTGTGTTATAATACACTGAAATTCTCCTTAAAAGAACACTTGTTAGGGTGAGTAAATTCAAATTACTTGGTGAGTCTCGGCTACATAGGAATTCTTTTTCTGCTGAGGATGTAATGAAAACAATCAGTCTAACTGAATTCTCCAAGTTGAGAGCGTTTGACAACAGTATTGTAGTGTATGCCTAGTGACACCCACGTTAAGATAGATTTAAAATGGTTTCATAACCTTAATTTTAGTAGTTAGCAGGGCAAGTGGTACCGTATCTCTTACTGCAAGACTTGACTCTCAGCTCCTTTAAGTGCATTTTTAATAACTCCTGTGAGAAGTATTTCCGCCAGCAGAACATTTCATTGTCACTAAATACCACTCGCTCTCAAGTCTGTCTCTTGTTTGGAAATGAAACTTTAATGCCCAAGTAGAAACAATTCATCAATGCAGGGAACATCGCAGTTGGATCAAACACCCTGAATGGTAATGATGCTCCATATGCATGTACATGAGAGTTTTGGTTATTAATTTCTTGCTGCTTATTGTGGTGAGGGCCGTATGCAACCACAAACATGCAAACTTGCAGCCTAGCACTGAGCAGGGACCATGCACAGCCCGTGCTGCCCTGTTTGGCCGTACAGACCGGACTCTGGTGTTCGGACATTTTCTCATACCAAACAGGCGCAGCATCAAAAAGTACGTGATGCTCCCAACTTTGCATCCCACCTCCTGGACTTCTGGCTGGGGAGAGTCGAGCCTTTTCAAGGGGAAGCTTTCCTGTAACACTACTGAGTGTTTACTCCATCCCCAGCCCCTGCTCCCAGCCCTTTTGGCATCCAGCTGAACACTGTTTACATCCCTCCCCATGCTGTTGTTTCTCAGAGGGAGGGAGGGTGGCAGGGGCTGGCGGTGGCACAGGAGGAAACCCTACCTTTTTCAGTCTGAAACTACAATTCTTGTCAAGCAAAACAATGTCAACAGTGCAGAGGAAGCTTTGATAGTGCAAAATGGATGGACACATTATGTGTTTGTTTTTTTTTTTTTCTTCTTTCCCAATAGGTTATAACTCAAAGAATTCCTCTCCCAGAAAATCCACCCCCCCTGCTTTATTTTCCCCTTTTCCAAAGGACAGCAGTGGCAACCCAGGCACGTTTTACATGCTAATAACACATCTCCCTCAGCTGACAGGCTCCACGCCTTTCCCCTTCCCCTTTTATTCCAGGGCACCTTCTCCTCTCCCCTCTCCCACCCCAGCAGCAGCCCGGCTGGCTCGGTAGCTAAGGGGTAAAGTGTTTCCTGCATGACCTCTAATGCATTTTGCTCCCGGGGAATGCACGCTCAGCAGGGACGAGCTCTGAGCCGCTGGTCCCCGAGGTTTTTCTGCCATAAACCCCAGGGCTAGCGGCTTCTCCCCCTGGCCCCCCACCTGGCTGCGCAAACAAAAGGCACCCAGCAGCAACAGCTCCCTTTGTTTCGCATGCAAATCCTACCTCCGATAGCTGTCACATCTTCCTCCGAGGCGAAGCCTAATTGTTAATAAACCGGGATCCAGTGGTATCCTCCAAAGTGCCACCAGTTGTTAAGCGCTGTCATCGTCCCCTCCCGGCGCTTCAGCCTTTTTGGACCATCAGTGTCACAACCCCTGCTAACTCATAGCCGAGTGCTCCCTGCTCAAAATGTCTGAAAGAGTTTGGGAGGACAATAGGAATGACAGGCACACTAGACAGCCATGCTTGAAATTAGTTATCTCGAGCTCACTTAAGGCTGTTTCGCCGTGTTTGTAAGGCACGCTCTCGGGAGGGTTTATTAGGCTGGACGTGCCATTCCTGCCGTGATTCAGTGCCGTAATAGGATGGCTGCTGGAAACGCAGCGATCGCTCTAACCCCGCTCATCCCTCCGGAGCTTTTAAACCTCCCCGGGAGGGGAAATAGCTTCAGTCATCCTTAAACTTACTGAGGCTACTGTTTCTGCAGAACAGGGCTTCGCACGTTGTTTGGAAACTAAGGACAGAATCCCTCCTGGGGCTGGAAGGTGCTGTCGTGCCCGGTGTGAGCGGTGAAATGCAGGCGGCAGCATCCGTCCCCACCGAGCTGGGGCTGCCGCAGGAGCTGGGGAGAGCGGTGGCTGGGGCTGAAAGTTCACAAAACTCTGCGAGGCAGACGTGGCAGGAGGGGAGCGAGGGGGATGTATGGACCGGGCCGGTATTGTGTTTATAGTCACAGACGTAGGCTGTGCTTCCCTACAGGGAAAGTGCAGTTTGCACACAGGAGGGTCTCACAACCCAAATTTGCAAGTTGGCAGCATCCAGGATAATAATGAGCTGAGGAAACACAAGTGAATTGTGGTATTTGCAGTGCCTGTGACGTGGGGAAGAAGTGTTGTAAGAGGATGCTGCTGGGGAGTGCTGCTTTCAATGAACCTGTGCACATCCCTTGATCCTGGTCACAAACACCAGTGCTCTGCCGGGATCTGGTAGGGTTCCTCTCCTTGGCTGACAGTTCATGACCAGCCCTGGTCAAGACAGATCAAAGCTTGCTAACGTCTGCTGTCAGCTCCGTGTTGCTGATCCCAGTGTGGTCCCTAGTGGTCAAATGTAAAAGCCACCGGTGCAAACGTGTCTGCCAGCAGCGATGGCACACGGGGTGGGGGGCGCACAGGCAGGCTGGGGCCAGGGCAGGCTAGGAGGGAGCAATGGGGCAGTTAGCACCTGGGCTGCTGCTTCAGCACCCATTTGGCGTTTCCATACTGCCCAGTCTGACCCTTGGATTAAAGTGAAAATATGCATGGAGACACGTCGGAAAGGAATGGCACTTGGAGGATTAAGGAGGAAGGCAGATCGCAGCCAAAACCCACCTGTGGCTGCCTCACACCATAGGAATGAAGGGGCTAAAAGTGCAAATGGACGTTAGGTTTTTTAATAACTGGAAGCTGAAGGGCACTGAAGGTGAGTTAAGGAGTGAGACCTCTCTTTTGACCACCAACACAGAAGATGCCCACACCAAAGAGCATGTCAGTGTGCACTCCCATATCTGCCTTCATGCAAACTGAGCAAAAGCAAGGCTAACGTGCACAGCCACATCCCACAGATGCTGACGGGGACACCTGGGACCACTACGGGCATGACATTTGCCCCCAGATCAACACCACTCCTAGCTGGGCTACCTTCACACCCAGTGCTTCCCCATGCCTGTGCTTGCTATTGCTCTCCCGCACCTGAGGTCCTCTCTTCCCCTTTCTGTCCCCTGCACCTTACAGTCAGTGTGGGAAGGGAGGTCTCAGGGCTCCAGCTTTGGTTCTGGTTACAGTGGGGGACTATTAGCACCTTAAGTTTTTCCCAGAATTGGTGGGAGCGAAGGGGACCTTGAACTTGGTAGGCATGAACCTAAGGGTGGGCAACAATCACGTGCTCACTGCTAGCACAGCTGCCGGGACCATTCCAGCTTTGTGAATAATTTAAGGAATTCTGCTCCTGCCACCTACCCGGCATCTGCACAAGCACTAAATTCACTTCAAAGGGGAAGAAAAAAGGAAAGAAAGAAGAATTCTCCTTGTCCTCAGCAATATATGTGTCTCACTACAGGGCTCACCATGCAATTGATTTGTGTGTGGGATGACACAGCAGATCAAGAGGCATTGGGCAGATTCCTATTGAAGATAGATGGGCCTGGGGGCACCAACTTTGTTGCTGATCTTTCAGAGATTTCAGTGCCAAAGTGGACACAACAGTGTTCCCTGACAGGTTAAAGCAGGTGACCATTGCCACCTACGTCCACGGTTCCCCAGCCATGCATACTGAACAAAATGAGGCTCATAAAGAATGCATGACCCCAGCTGCCATCACTCTTACGCAGCCAACAAACCACCCCTGGACCTCGCTGCCACAGCGATCCCAAATGCTGAAGTCCTTTGTGATAAGTTAAACCACTCAGCCTTGGTGGTCAACAGGTGACAACTATTTGTGAGAGCTGTGGGATCCAACAGACAGGGAGATGTACTTACATTGGCTCGTAACTGAAAGGGGGGTAGTTTATTCAAGGAGTAAGGTGATAGGAAATGACCAGAAAGATCTTCTAGGGGTTGGTAGTTCAAAATAGTTCCATTTTAGGGTGATACTCTGAGTTACACACCTTTTTCTCAAGCTTTTTCTAATCACTGAGCAGCAACAGCAGCTGCCACCAGTGATGGGGCTCATGTGTGCTCCCCACCCACAGCACAGCTCTACGGCCCGTGCACCAGTCTGCTCCCTGCTGGAGACACGATACAATGATGAGCTCTGAGCTGGTCAGGTATGGCAATCTCCTACCTTCCCATGCTGCTGGAGTGTTGTGAAATAGGGCTGCTCTGGGAAACAGAGGGCTCATGGGTGCTTTCCCTTGGCTTTCCCTCAACAAAATGCTAGTGACTTCTGCTGAAGCTGCTGTTCAGCCCTGCAGTAGACCCTCTTGGAGAAAACCCATCACTTGCAAAGGAGCTGTGGCAATTTTATAATGCCTGTGTCTATTTCTGACCGGTATGTGCATAGGAAACAACAGAGGAGGGATGAAGGAGAAGAATTCAGGAGATTTGTAGTTTGTATGCTGATTGTAAGTCAAACAATGTAATGAATGGAGCGACTAATGCCTAATTTCATTATGAGTCATCCTAATTATAGTGAGAATTTGATAGATACATAACTGGAAAGTGTAACTATCTGTTACACACTCCTAACTGCACAGGGAAGTACACGGTATAATTAAAGCTGCAGGTTACACGTACCATAACCTTTTCTTCCCCTGTGGTGATAAGTTCTCCAGCAGCATTAGGAATTTGTTTTGAAGTCACACACCTAGCAGACAGCACTCTTTCTACCTGCTTGCTGAGTCTTTTTCAAAACGGATCTGCATTTGAAAGCAGCAGGGAGCCTCCCTAATCCATAGATAGTCGGTGTGATTCGGGTATTAAAGGAGTGACTGAACGATGGCTCTTCCACCTGGGGTCTCTCTGAAGAGTGTCAGTGGTCAGTGCGGCGTTAGCCTGCAGAGCTGCAGACGCAATATGCATGGCAGGGAACAGGCTGTATCAAGAATGTGTAGTTACAGCGTAAATGGAAATTAGTCCTTAGTCTTAGCCAGGAGAAGGATCCTTAAAATGAGGTAGGCCAAAATCCTGTCCTATATATCTAGTAGATACTCTTGGGCTTTGTGGAGCCTGAGCTGAGAACAGAATTCTGCAGATTCTGGCAAAATTTCCATAGAAAGGACGAATCCAGCATGGGAGTTGATAAACTTCTAATGGTGATATTGGCTACATGTTTTAATCCCACCCCTGGCTTTTAGGTGAACAAATTTTCAAGAAAGCCTTTGACGTCAGTCCCCAAGTTTGCAGCTCTGGCAGATCTCCCTTCCTTTCCCTGGGGTGAAACAGGCAGCACTGTGCCTGCAACAACGCTGAGGTGCTACAGCTGACATGGTGCCACAGGAAAACACTCAGCCAGGCTATCCTGGCTGACCAGGCACAGCCTAGAGCTCTAGCATAAAGCCAGAAATCAGTTGTCTCCTGATGGTGAAGTGCAGCCCCGTGTTTGGCCATAGCCTTGCAGTCTCTCTCATGCTGACGGTCACAGGACACCCAGGCATCCTGCAAAGCTGTCCCCATCTGAGTTATGGTGCACAGAATAGTTCATCACTTCCACCTGCTGCCTGGCTGTCCCCCTTTATAAGCCGTCTGTCTTTTCCTCACACAGCCCTTTCTGAGCCACTCACCGAGGAGAAAACATCTACAGCTGGGGTGTTGTTAAATGACCCAGAAGTGGCCGCTTCGCAGGCTGGCACTGCTTGATGCAAATAGATTGCTTCTTGCTGGGAAAATCTCCCTGGCTGACAACCCATTGGGTACTTCTGACGATAGTTGTTTGAGGAGTTAAAACACAGGCTCCTCTGTTTTTGCATATTCAGGCTATCACCCTCCTCTCACTGCTGGTACTAAATCCTTCCTGCGCGGTTTCGGCAGAGCCGATCTCCTCCCTGTTTGCTCGACAGCTGCTGGTGTGCACTGCTCCTTCTCTTTGCAGTCAGCTCTTGCCATCTGCCATCATTAAGTTGCCCAGGTGTCGGAAATCTTCTTGCTCTTCTCTTGTAAACATTATTTTGCCTTCTTCTTCGCTAACTCAACCTTCGTTTATGTAGAGGCTGATAGATCAGGCTGGCTGTTCTCAAAACATCTGCTGCGCCTCATACTTGGTGGGGGTGGATGGGGAAGAGAGTACGTATCCTTGCTGGCAAAAATAAAGACTGCTTAACCCTTCCTTCACTTCCCATCTCCAAAAGCTCGCTGTCTTACTGCGCTTCCAGATGTGCGAGTTAATTAATATTTGCCAGTTGGGATGCTGCACACAGCAAAGCTATCATAAAGCACAGCTAGTTTGCAGAAGCAGCAAAGCTTCCACATGCTGCAATGATGCCTAGCACCCGGTGGTACTGAGGAGCAGGTACTGGGAAGTGCCTAAGACAGGTACCAGAAAGACAGCAGAATAAACCTCTTCCCCTCTTCAGGCTGCTTCTGCTGGTGCAAACAGCGCCTCGCTGTTTTTTTTCCTGCTCGGATATGGGTCAGGCATCCTTTTATGATTACCTGGAGGGGAAATTCAGACTCAAATAGCATCTTTCACAATGATGGGTAGTGTAAACTATTGAATTCTTTGGGCAGAGATGACGAAATTAAATGATTTCTGCTGCACCCAATCCTCCTCAGTAAATCACCGAAGATTGACTGTAAGTTTGAACAGCAAGAGAGCAGAATCCAGCAGAACAGGCTGCCTGCACAATGCTGCTCGCTGGGCCCAGGGAATGTTTACTGCTTAAATGCTAGTAAAATATGTATCTGGGGATGCACACCCAGCTGCTGGGGCCAGTCTCCAAGGCGTGTGTAGAGTAATTCCAACAGGATTTCATGCTTCGGTGATTTTACTCTCCTCTGCGTGGGGCTCAGTACCAGCGCTTTCAGAGCCTGATTTTGTGTGCAGCTATTGGGCTGTTTCTTGCTCTGAACGGTTCTGCTGAGCAGCAATTGCTGCCTGCTGCTTTCCCATTTGTTAAGCAATGGATTACTGTTCAAACATTTGCAGCACATGTTGGTCTAAGCTCTGTGTGCAATTCTCCAAGCGTACTCCTCTCCTGGAATGCCACCATCAGAGGTGTTTCGTCCTCAATCGATAATTTCCTCAAGCACTGTCCCAGTCATCACCGCTACGCTTCCCATGCTTTGTGGTGGATAATTCACTGTATTATTCACCTTTCACAGAAAAACCAAATTGCCCACTTAGTTGCTCTCTGATTTTATATACAGTTTAGCTGTTTCTTTGCCAACTCTTACCGGCTTTTGCTATCCACACCGTCCTATTCCTATGTTAATTTTAATTCTCCAGCAACTTCAGCAAGATACTGCTGGATAATTCTTCCCTTGCCTTTTTTTCTTCCCACCCCCCTGCAAATCATTTGCTATGCAGTGCTCTCCTTTCTTCAGGACTCAAGTATCTCCTTTAATCTCTTCTTCCTTTTATTCTTCCCTCAGCTGCTGCTTTGCTTTGGTGGAATAGTCACTTCTCTGATGAAGCTCATGCTTCTATTTCTGTTCTCTCTCTTTTTGAAAGGTCTTTTGCATCAGTGCAGTGCCTGTTTTGGTGTCTTTGATGACTCGGTGCTGTGTGCTAAGCTCTGCTCTCCAGGTGCGAAGGATCAAGTTGTGGAGAGAGCATGCCACGAGGGAGGGAAAGTGACTGCTGTGTCCCAGCAAGGCCATTTTCAATGGAGTGATGTGCTGTGGGAGCAGCTAAATAGCATGGGTGTTGGGATCTGCACTGTGGAGGGGCTGTTTAGTAGTGCTGTGCCTCAGTTTCCCCACCTGTAAGGCAGCAATAATGGCATTGCACTGCCTTTACGAAGTGCTTTGTGAGCTTTGGCCAAGAACTAAAATAGGACAGCTGAAATTGAGCCTTGTCAAGTTATGTTGTTGCTTACTAAGTGCCTAAATCTGCCTCCATAGCCTCTGTACTGCACATTGAGGTTCAGGCTGTACGTTGCTGGTCACATCCAGATGCTCCTGCAGGCACAGCTGGCCTTGCAGTGTCCTCCCAGCCATCACACAGCCCAGCCTGTTTTGGAGAAAAGATGTGCTGGTGGGGGTGGGTGAAAACCTTCACAAAAAGCCAATTTGTCATTTTATCCATCCATAGCCTGTTGCTGGTGCTGAGAGGGGCTCAGCCCACACCGGGGCTGTGGGTGCAGGGTGTGGGGCATCCTCCTAAGTGACTAGCAGGGGATTTCTTGGGTGTGATTACCAAAAATTTACCAAGGGTCCAAATCTCTCCGTTATCTTGTGTAAGTTGGGAGTGACCAGTGAGCTTTCACTGTTATTTACTGCAGTAGAGTTATTTGGGATTTATACCACAGAGAGCTATGTTTGGTGTTAAACATACATCTCCAAAGATATATAGGTTGTGTACGAAGTTATCTCCCCCCTGCGAAAAAATTACAGTCCCTGTACAAAGCTGCCACCTATTTATTCCCTGTCATCACAACCACTGCGGACACTGGATGAGTTTATGGATAAATGACTGAGAAAAAAAAAAAAAAAAAGGTATTTGGAAACCAAGCACATGCTTTCCAAGAGGAAAGGCAGAATGATAAAGCTTTGCCTTTATCACAGGCTAGAGGGGTACTCCTTTGGCATAAACACACATTTTCCATTGATAAGAGAAATATGTGCTTCTCTCTGATACGTTTTTCAATCTTGCATATAAAATATTAATGTATCACCAAAGGCCACAGTGAAGAGGACTCCAGAGGAATTTAGCCAGTGAGTTATCTCTGGTTTTAATTACCTAATGTTATTTGTTTACATCTGTTTGAAATCATTTTATACTCATTATACCTATTGAGGTAATGTTTCATCATTTCTCCGCTTGGGTAACTTTAAAAACAGAAAAAAGAAAAAGGAACAGCTTGTCCATAAATTCACCTGTAATCTGACCTTTTCTTTGCTCTGGGAAGTTTTGAGAATTCTCTAAATTCCTGTGGCTGTACTTGCTCTACTTTGGGACTCTTAGAAATAACCTTGAGTCTAAGTTGTGGACTCTAAGGTAGGCACAGAAGATGCTCTGTAAGCTGTGGAGCACAACCCTACTTGTTGTGAGAGGCCAAATGCTTAAAAAAAAAAAAAGCATTGCACACAGATCTGCTCAACAGAACCCAAATCCTGTGCTTCTGTTGCAGGGGCTCCCAGCTGGAGCCTCAGCCCACGGGCACTGGCTGTTTTAACGGTGAGTAAATAGAACAAATCTAGAAAATCAGTCCCGGAAAGTCCTCACTTCCTCCAATAATGCCTCAGCTCCAGCGAGACCATCTGGGTGTTGCAGGATCAGGCTCTGCAGATGCATTTCAGCCCCACTACCTGTGCTCACACACACACACATGCAGGCTGCATTGCTAACCTTTGGCTGCCTCCTCTAATCCACCCTCCTTCTACGCACAGCCACAGCAAGAAAGATGTATTTTCTTTACTTAGTTTTCATGTTTATATTTCAAATACCCCTTGGTACAGTAAACTAGTTAAAAACCGCAATCCCTGGCCATGCCGTACCTGTCGGGGGAAGCATGACGGATCTGGTAGTGCAGGAACAAATATCCCCGGGGTCCCATCTGTCTCACACAGCGTGTATATTTCCTTTTTTTTTTTTTTTTTCCTTTTTTCTCCCAGGCAGAGTTGCTGTTATTTTTGCAGAGAGGACTGAATCCTCTCTGGCCCTTGGTTGCCCCTGCTGCCCACTGCTCCCGTGCTGTACTCGGCGGCTCATCAGTCCCCGCTGGGTCTGGGGGCTTCAGCCACGCTCAGCCCCCAGCAGCAAGCTTGGATGTGATTGCTCTGTAAGGAAAAGGTGACTCCTCCAAGCACCTGCCTGGCTCCCCAGACACCTCCTGCTGTCGGAATGAGGAGGGAAACAGCCATGCCAGCACTACAGGCCTCTGGCTGCCTTGCTGATGCTAAGAGGTGTGGATCCACCTTAGAAGCAGAGCACCCCTGTCCCTCTTGTGCCAGCCCCTGCTCTGACCCGGCGTACCTGCCAGTAGAAAGGGGCCAGGAGCCTTATGAACACAGCTTGGAGTCCCAAAACTGAATATCTGCTTTATCTTTCCTCTCTTTCACAAAGAAATCAATCATGTGCATTGATTATTTTGGCTGGCTCTTTTGGCCCTTTCAAGATTCCCTGTCAGGGACTGCTCCGTTTTGTCAAGGGCTCTACAACCACTGAACAGACACTGCCTGCCCAAAATTATTCAGGTACTTAATTTCAGTAGCCTCTTGGTATTTTAGCTACTGGAACATTCCTTGGACCACATGAAATATTTGAGATACTCTGAAGAAATTTCATGCCATTAATTTTTCATATAGCCATTTTTAATGACTAGAGGATCAACACTGCGCTTACACACCTGGCATGATAGATATTCTCTACTGTATAATTACTACTGCCTTCTACAATTTCTGACTCTAGATGTACAAATGCATTTTACTCTTAAAAACTTAAATCTTGAAGTGGGATTTTGCTCTCAAGATCTTTTGTCCACTAAATAATAATGATGGTAGAGCCACTTAAACATAAGTATGAGCCCAGTGACTGTCAAGCAGCATAGTTTTACAAAGGAAGTCTTAAAAATTCCTGAAGCCCTTTTGATTTCAGTGGGTTTACAGGAATATAAATGAGATAAATGAGAAGGAAATTTCCCCCATTGCTGGCATCTGATTTTTGAATTGGATTAATTATGACAAGAGCTTTTTTTTTTTTATTTTTTTTTCCTCTGCATAATCAGATTTGCTAAAATTTCCTTACTAGGTTCATAAAAACGTTTTGTGGTTTTTCTTTGCAGCTGAGTTCAAATTTGGCTGAATTTTCAACTGGACTCTGGTATTCTTACAGGGTTCATCTTTGGTAATAACCATGTTTAAGTTTCTTTGCTTTCTTTTCTAATTCAAGTTATCATCCATTCATTTTATTTTTGTAATAGGAGCAGGAGGTTAATTGTCCATCAAAGGCTGTTTGAGATGGTCCTAGAACAGTTTGAATGAAGTGTCCTGGTTTTCTTAATGTTCATTAACTCATCAACTTTATTTACAACAGTAAAATGCCTGACTCGGTCCCATACAACGCGGCTTGGAGGTCTGTCTCATGAGCTCTTATTGAAATGGCCTTAGTGCCACTGCAGCTGGCCAAAAATGTGCCTAAAAATGAGGACAGGGGCGAGACTCGGAGCCCATCCAAGGGCTGTGCTGAACGAAGGCTCAGTAAGGGGTAGGCTCAAAATGTTGTCATCACGAAGCATAACAATGTGACGTGACCCGGGACCGAAACCCCACCAGCTCCTCACCTTCCACCCCCATCTTCCTCCCTCACCGAAGCGGCACTTCAAGGGGGCTAATGATCCCATTAGGGCTTCCTCCTGGAGGAGATCTGTGAAAAGCTGGTGCTGTTTAGGAATTCCTTGTGGGTAGGATGAAGGGAAGACAGAGAACAAGGGAGTGAAAAGAGGTTAATTTGAGTAACTCCTTAACATAGCACATGGGAACCTATCAGGTCCCCAAATCCAGGTCCTTTTCCAGGAGTGACCGGAGGATGTAGAGTCACTAAAGAATTAGATCCCCAGCCAGAAAGCTGTGAGTGCCTAATAGCCTGTTGGCTGCGCCATTCAGAAGGCTTTGGAGCAAACCCAAGCAAAACACACTTAATATTCTCAATTTTATTTCCATTTCTAATCACCTGCTCCTGTGTACTTTACAATTCTTAGATCTGTCTTAGAGAGCAGCTTCCCTAATTTCCACGGGAAAGGACAGAGCATTTTGTTTCCACTGGTCATGCGGAAATACAGGGCCTACGTTGCTTTTCTAGAACCTGGTCTGCTGGTTTCCTGAAACAGATTCTGATCTTTGGCACTGTAAAAATCCAATTATCAACCACTTCTGAAGCAATGCATGTAGAACACTTCAAACATTAAAAACAAAACAAACAAAAAATTGCCAGAAAAGTAAGCACTAGAGGTTAGCTGTTATTTTGCTGTAGTTCTGATGGCACCAATAGGTAGCGAATCTATATCCAGATAGGCCTTGGTTCTTGTCACCCCTTTGTATAGTACCTGCTTAGTATATTTTAAGAGAAAAATATGGTCGATGTGACTAAAGGCTAGCTTGTCTGACCTCAATGTTACACAAAGCCTTACGAAGGAAAATAACTCCTTCTTGGGGGAGAGAATGCAACACAGCTTTACCTAAGGTACATTGTGTCAGATGAATTTGATGGTTTTATTTGATAAGATAATTGATTTTCTTGGCAAAAGCAGTGCAGTAGATCTAATCTCTCTGGACTTCCACAAAGTATTTGACATAGTGAAAAGATCAGTCAAACTGGAGAAAACAGGGATTAGTGGCATTGTGCAGGAAATGACTGGAGACTTAGGGAGAGTAAATGATGTATTGGGGAAAGTTTGGGTGCAGTGGCTGCCCCTGGAGTGCCTTTAGGGTTGGCTGGAGGGGTTAATTGCATTTATGATTCTCATGGGAATTCACAGTTCTCATGGGAATCATGCCTTGCGTTACTTCTGTGAAATGGGGTTCATCTTCTGAAATGATGCAGAAGGAAGTGACACCAGCTGTCCTGGAGCCAGGGCCTGGAGACCTTGCCTGGAATACGAGGTAATCTGTCCTGGCACACAACCTCAGAAAAGGTGTGTTAAAATAGGATCAGCTGCAGAGAAGTGCAGCAAATGCAGCCTTTATTTGGCTTTGAGAGATGTGATTGCTGTCTATGAAAGCAGGGGGCAGGAGGGTTAACGCTGGGGAGTGAGGAGAGCTGTTTAAACTGCAGACCAGTGTTGGCACAGGAACAAATGGGTATAAATGGGTCACGGATAAACTTAGGCTGGAAATTCTGAGATTTCCAGCCGTCAGAAGAACGAGGCACCAGATTAGTCCTCTCGGCAAAGAAGTGAAGGTAAAAAAAAAAAACTAGCTCTAAGACAGAGCTTCACTGCTGCTTGAAAGGGATCTTGTGACGTGGTGGCTTGTGATCACAGAGGCTTGGGCTCAGTGATGCAGAGCCCCCTCCCAGCCCTCTGCTTTCCCTTCCTGCCATCAGATCTGTTTGGCAGTGATTCTGTACAACCCTGCCCCTGCAAGGCAGCAGCTGATGAGGGCTCAGAGAAGAGCCTTTCCACCAGTCAGGAGCACAGAAAATACCCACTGAAGGCCAGATCTGTGAGACCATGTGTGAATATCCCCAACGAGTACATTTGTGGGTGTCAGCAGCTTTCTGGCCCCTGGATGAACGAACTCTGTGCTGGGCCCCCCTTCCAGGCAGCGCTGTACTCGGTGGGCACGGCAGAGTGACTGCGCTCTTGCCCCTGCCCCACAGCCAAAAAGGAGTCAGGCTTTCTTGCAGCTTAAGTATTCATGACCTGTGCCTGCAACTTTTATCTAAATCCTGGAAATAGAGCAGGTCTGAGCCTCGACTCCCAGGAAAACAGAGCATTAGTCACTCATTTTAACCCCAGCCTAATTGCACCGAAACCTGCACGGCTGTGGCTGGACCATTTCTGGCCTCCTGCTGATTGCACCACTGAGACGCAGGGATGCGAGTAGTGGGGCAGGGCACGGCTGATGCTCTGCATGTCCTGGGGCTGGCACTTTGACCAGGCTTGCTCGTGTCTGCTGAAAAAAGCCATAGCTCTACGCCACGATGACGCATCCCAGCAGGTAGCAGGATTACAGCAGAATAATATAAGTCTCATGGAGCACAGAGAAATGTTCTCTTTCTACTGGCATAAAGTAGATGTCTCTTTACCTCATGTCAGAAAGGCTAGGCAAGGAGCAGCAAGGCTGAGATGTGATGTTACACATGCAAGTGCCTCCTGACACATTTTCTTAAAAGTGACTGAAGCACCAAAGATGCCCCTCAAATTTTTGCTCAACGAGCAAGAGTGTCCTCAACTCATCCTGCAACAGACCCAGTCCTCTGGGCATAGAAGCACTTGGAAAGTCCATAAAAATGCTATCATAATTAAGTCAGGAAGCAAAGGGCGCTCGCTGTTCCTGGAACTGTCTGTGTGCTTTCTTTTAACAAGTTCAGGCTGTGCAGGGCATACTGGCAGCTGGTATTGTCTGAAATGAAAATAAAAGTGTGTGAGCGAGTGTCCAGGTACTGTCAGCATTTGAGAAGTACCGGGCACTTCAGGAAAGAAGAAGTATTTGCTTTGGGGAAGCTTCTTTGTGTCATGGGTTATAAACGGGAAAATAAGCCTGGATTTGTAATCAGGGCAGGAGAGATGGTTTCCAAGGGGTGAAGAGCTTGGGCCAAACATCCTTTCCTTCTGGCTGGGTGACACCTACTAGGGCTTTCCAACAGGGAGGTCTTCACTGAATCACTCCTGTAGTCCCTTGTAGCTGGCATTGATATTTCCACTTTTTTTTTTTTTTTTCTAAAGGCATTGAAAAGATTCTGTCAAATAAAGAGCACAAATCTTGTCTTTTGACAAAAATAGCAGGTAGAAGAATTAAAAGTACTTGGAGGACAGACAGTGAGTATTTAAAGGAAGAAAAAAAAAAAAAAAAAAAGGCCGGTCCCATTTTTCAGTTTGACTGAGGTTTGGCTCATATTTTTTTTTCACTTTCTATGTGAATGCCAGGAGCTCTTGGATCAGAGGAGCAATGTGGGGTGTGCTATCACCACCCTGAGGGCAGGTATTGGGGTAGCTCCTGCACCCTGGGGTTATGGACAGGGGAGACCTGCCCTCCTGAACCTGCCCCAGGCTTCCTTCCAAGAGCTGCTCTGGAGAAAGGAAGCACACCAGAAATTGCTCATTAAGGAAATGATTAAGGATCTTGTGAATACCACTTGGGATTGCTCTGGTAATGGAGGATTGATTGCCATCTTTTGTCACTGAGGAGTATCTGTGAATGTAGGCGCTGATACTTCTTGGCTTGGTCCCAGGGGGAATGCAGCTAAAGGAGGCACTGGCAGCCGCAGTCTCTGTGGTCGCTGAGTGTTTGGTTGACTTCTTGGGCAAGACTATTCCTTGTTTCAGTTTGCTCATTTGTAAAACAAATATTTTTCTGTTGCTGAAGGTATATGTAAACCCAGGTGGTGTCTGTGGAGGGCTTGGAGATCCCCAGCTCTCCAGAATCACCTGGCCCCACCGGCATGGGCAGGGTGCTGCTGCTCAAACCCAAGGTCATGCTGACCTTGACTGCTGGACATGACGGAGATGCCTTTGTTGTTGCTGCTAAAATAGATGCACTGAAAATGGTTCATTCACTTTTGCCATTTCGGCAGATTCCCTTTTACTCCGAGAGCTTGCTTCAAGTCAAATGGTCAAACTGTAAAAGGTTTCTGTCCATCTGGTAGACGCCTCGGAGTGAGAGAAGCCAGCAAAGATGACACCCAGCAGATATAAGCTGCCCGAACTCAGCTATTACAGAAGACTTCTCCCCATCAGCTCATCTGAGTATTAAATAGCTGAGGAGTAATTATGTCTAATGTTTCCTGATCTCTTCCCTCTTTGCGCATGGCAGGCTATTCTCTTTCTGAAACGCTCGCCTCATGTTCATGGCATTTGGCCTGCAGCACTGAGGTTGAGTCCAGCCCCGGAATGTCTAAAACATTTTCTTCTAATAGATGGCTCACCATAAGCTCGAAATGCGTCACACACCAGCCAGTTATTTCCACATCATAAACTCCTAATGCTTCTTTAGACTGACGGGGGTTTGTATTTGCGAAGGCCTGGAAAAATGCCAAATATTCTTCCATGCATGATGCTGCTTTTATTTTAGCCACTGTTGAGCTAATCGCTGGGTATTTCTGGTGCTTGAAAGCCCCTCCATTTGTTTCTGAGCATCAGCTTAAAGCACCAACCCACTCTGCAGCTTAGCAGCACCCAGCAAAGCAGGAATGGGAAACATTTGAGCTGAGATGTCACCCCTCACCGTGGCCAGGAGGTTTGCATTGCAGGCATTCCCAGGATTTCAGGGAATGCCTGGGGCTGGGAGCTGAGCTCTCCTCACATCCAGCATCCCACTTGATGCACTTCTACACATTTTCTTGAAGCTCTAAGCTCTGCATGCCATTGATTCTGTTCTCCTGGTTTTCTTTTTCTTTTTCTTTTTTTTTTTTTTTTTCCTCCTCCACCAGCCTTCCCCACTAAAATCCCAGTAAAGCAGCCTGGCTATAAAGTTCAATTTATGTGTTTGCTGGAAGAAGGGAGGGTGTTTAGAAAGCATGGGCCGTGAGTGCAGATTTTCAGTGGTGGCTTGACTTCTGCACTCAGATCTCTGGTGCTCCTGTTGGGATGCAATCGATTTTTGGTCCCAAGAACCAAAAAGCAACTCCAGTTCATTAATCACTTTGCAACCTGGTTTCTAATGGTCCTACCAACATGCTGTGCCTTCTGCAAGCTGTCCCACCTTTGAAGTGCACTGTCTGCTCACCTTTAATTTGTTCCTTTTATGGCAAGAATCTGGTGACTGTTTGCAGAATTTCCTCTTTTCCCCACTGACTCCAACTCTGATGTGCTTTCCAGATTCTCCAGCTGCTCAACGCTAGTTAAGATTGTGCCAACTTGTCAGCGATAAACCCTTCTTTATTTTTTTGCACAGAGGCTTGTGTGTACAAAGCTTCAAGCATAAAAAGCTGCTTCAGTCCCGAAGCTTGGCAGACAACATCTCAGGCTGAGAGCAAATATCTTTGCCAGCTTAAAAACAATGATGACACATTTGGCCATTTATCAGTAATGAAAGTGTAAAGATAATCATTTGCGTGATGCAAGAGTTTATGAGTTTATGTAACTAAAACTGAGTTTGATTTAGCACAAGAATTTTGCAAGGGATTCATCCTCAACACAGCCTTATTGCAGTGCTTTAAATCCCTCCTCCTTCCTCTTTTAAGGTTAATGCAGTCACATTCACACAAAGATGAAAATGTATTCCTCAGCTGCGTCCAAATGCATCCAGACACCTAGGAGTTAATTATATCCACAAACTTGCTAGCATATGTATACATGCATGCAAATACACACAGGCAAGGTTTGCAGGGTTTGTTTTCTCTCTGCCCTTTCTAAAAGCTCTGACCTTGTACCACCTCTTCTCCTGGAGCCACATGAACAGCTCCTTCCAGAGCTCTGCAGAGCCGTGCTCCCCAGACAAAAGCTTCACCTCCTCAGTGCGTGGCACAAAGTACCTGCGAGCCATGATTCCTGGATCCTGGCTTCCCAGGCTGACAGCAGAGCTCACCACATAGCGAGAACCCTTCAAATGTCAGCTCCCCTAGGGACCACGTTTCAAAGGACAGGGATAACAGTGATGCTTTTCACTTCTGCCACACTTCTCGTCACAAGACAGCAAGCATTGGATCAGCACTACGTCCTGCCTACAGGCTTGGAATAACTTTGCAAAAGAGAGGTGTGGGGCATTCTCGACCCTAAAAGCAAAAAAAAATAATTCTCAACTCAAGTGCAAACCTCACCTGCCTGCTATGGCGTGGCCAGCCAAGCAGGACAGACAGTGTGCAAGGAAGGAAGAAGAGGCAAGGCAGCTAGAGTGATGAGATCCTGCTTGCACTGAATTCAGACTGCGTGAATTAAACTGGTTCAGCTGAAAGCATTTTTAAGTCGCAGCAAACTGACATAAATCAGAGTAAACAAAAGCCTGCAAGATCACCTCCACATTATTGGCGCACCTGCTGATATATAATCTTACCGCCATCCCTCCTTACACAACCAGGTAATAGTGGCCAATATCTCACACTTGAAGATATATGAAGCCTCTAAGCATTTTATGATGCCTGGAAAATAGTTTAAACAATGCAGTAAGTTTACTATGACTCATAATGCACAACGATTAATAACAAGAGCACAGTTACTGCCCAAATCCCTATAAGCAGAAAACAAAAGCCTTCTTGCTATAAACACAGAATTGCGCTATATTGCTTAATTCCACCCCAAAACAATTCAAATCCCCATTCCCACTGGAGGGCTTTATAGTTATCAAAAATCCAATAGATGAAACCAAAAAGGCATGGCAGAACTGAGAGTGTCCAAATTAAATCCTGAGATTCTCTGTAAATCCATACACAGAACACAAAAATCATTAATTTATCTCCTGCCTTCACATCCTCCTGACAACTTAGCATCCAAATGCATTACTGGTGGCTCTTCCTAGCAGGTGGTAACAGCCAAAAGAAAATCAGGAAGAAAATGGGATTGGGGTTACCAGCGGAGGTCTGGGCATCACAGGAGCTTTGTCCCAGGCTTGCTCCATCCTCTTGGTCAAGTTGCTTAACCTTTTTATGCCCCATCTGCCTCTCCGCCCTGGCTAACAGCTGCTGATTTACTCCGCGGGGTTTTGTGAAGCTCCATTTGTCAGTGCCTCTGATGCATTATTTATTGTCAAAGCCATAAACAGTTGCATCCTGAAGATGCTGAGCACATCACCTGCATTTTGATTTCTGCCAAAACCTCTTTCACTTAAGACAAACCCCTTCTTTCTCCTCCACTAGTGTAACAGTATTCATTCAATGACGATTAAATTTAACAAGCCAATGTGCCCGTTTGGGGCCACGAAGTCAGCTCCCAGTTACAGACTTGCTGTAACAGGGGAAGCTTAAGGGAAAGCCACTGGACCTGTGATGCAGTGGTGGCAAAAAGCGTTGCCAGCTTTGAGGACTCTCTGAGAGCTGCTTGCAGTTGGTGGGCCTGTCAGCATCTGCAGCAGGGTGTTACTGGTGGCTGAAGAGCAGCTTCAGGGGCAGTCTGTGCCCTGCAGAGGTTCCTGGAGAGCAGCAGGATAAAGCTATGCAAGGAAAAAGCTGAACAGAGCCCAGATGTAGCACATATATCTCAGTTAATGCTACACAGGGTAAATGTGTCTGAGAAAAGGCACATAAAAACAAGTACATTTTCTATAAATCTTGGTTAAAATACTGGTTTGTTTTTAATATTTTTTCTTCTGGAGACTCTGGTCTATCAGGCTCTCCTGTTCCTGTTATAAAACCTGATGACAAACTAGGCAGTGGCTAGATTTAACATCCCGACTGACCTTATCTAACTGACCTTGCACCAAAGCAGCACAGTGTGCTGCCAAATTTTCCAATGCTCTTCAGTACCTGAAGTCTCGGGAGCAACATTTCCAAAATCATTTTGCATCTGCTGACCTGAGTGCACTGACCAAAGCACCAGGCAGTTGGGGGGGCATTAAACCACACTGGAGAAGGGGGAGCTCAGGGTGCAAAGCTTTGCTTGGAGAGCGCAAAGGTGCTGGGCTTGCCTGGCTGATGTAGAGTGCTGACAGCATCAAGGGATTTGTTTCTGAAATAAATCTGGCCTCCAAATTCAACCCCAAATGAGTATTTGACCAAAATCCTGCCATGCCATGGAAGCCTGAAGATAGTTTGAGTGATCCAAACTGCTGCATTTCTGAGGAGGTACGCTTCAGTTTGAGGCAGAGCTCTGTTCAACAGTTAAAAATAAAGAGGAGAAAGTTAGAAACGTATCTGGTGGCTCTGCACAAGTTTTCTGTTGTCACTTGTTATGCAAGCAAAAAATGGTTTCAATGCAAAATGACACTGGCTTTTCAATCATTAATGGCACAATCAACTAAAATACATAATCTGTTGCAGTGAATACAGTGTTTGTAAACACATGCAATTAAAGTGGAATAAGATTCAATTATAATGGGTTATGTGTGCATAATAATGCGGATCATGCAATTCTTATTAGTTGGGCTGTACCCTGAGCTCAGTTCAGGAGGAAATTATATTGAAACGCTCTATAATGAAGAGGAAATTTTAATGAGAAGACAAGGTTGAAAAAATATTACTCAAAGCAAGAGGAATGAAAGTGTCTGGAGGCAGAATACAAATGACTAATGCCGAGGCATTTAACTACATCTCCAGCTTTGTACAGAGATTAGAAATCCACACTCGGCAGCTGCCAGGAGCCGGGCAGGCAGAAGTCGCCCCATCGGTTGCAGGGTCCGTGCCCTCCCTCCAGGTACGCTCTCTGCAAACTCTGCTCGTTTCAAGGAGTTTCAGTAAAATAAGTGAAAGAAGAATTTAGCTCTCAGTGCTACAAGAGTGCCTGTCTTCTCCTGGGCTGCTGCTTTTCGGGTTGGGACAACCAGTACTCACAAAGAGGTTCAATTTCATTTCTTTCCATGTTTTTTTTCAGATAGTACATTGTTAAATGCTTAGATGCTATGTTAGATGCTAGGTACCTACCCAATCCTTCCCTTTCTTTAATCACCTGTGGAAGTTGATTTACTTCATGTGAATTGCTCTAATTAACCATCATGAGGAGAGGGGAGGACCGGACTACATTTTCTAACGCATAGAAAATCACTAGTGAAAGAGAACCTAGGTGGTACTGAACCCGAGAGCTGATCTCAGCTAAAACACGCAGCCCTTGTCTACTGCTGGAAACAGATAGCTCCCAAACTACTTTACAAAACCCACTTATAATGGGTACATGTGTATAACAATGCACACCCTGCTACTCTGATTAGTACAAGGCTTTGACTTGACTTAATCAATATTTGAGAGGTGAAAGCAATGCAGAGTATGAAGTAAAACAAAATAAATGAGAAAAACAGGATGCTGTGTTGCATTAGCTACACAATCCCTACGAGGCTGCAATCCTGAAGAATAACGTGTATCAACTTGGACAAGGCATTACGGATCTCTGCCCTGAGCTTGTTGCTGTTGGCACTGAGCAGCTGCACTTAAGAACATAAAGATGCATTTCTGCAGAGCGCTAACAAGTGACTGCAAGTGGGAGAGATTAAGCTGGAAACTTTACATGTGCATACCAGGGGAGGAAACCTGTGTGCACGCGTCTGGTCTCACAGTACCACCAAGCATAAAAGCTCTCGGACAATCAATGAAAATTAAAAAAAAAAAAAAAAAAAGACTCAGAGACCTGAATCCAGACAGTTCTGAACAAATGCTCACTAGAGGAAATTTGAAATAATGTGAGGAAATGATACTGTCACCGCAGCTCACAGCGAACAATAGCCTCGTACATATTCATACAGCCAGTGCTGTTGTGTAACCCCCAGCTAGGGACCTGTGCCTTGCCCACCAAAAGCAGCAGGACACACGGTGATCTTCTGGCCCTCCTGGGGCATGGTGCGAGCATCCCCATTGCACATCTGTTTTTTCTTCACTTTCAGTTTAAGCATTACAAACTACGAGGCTTCCCCTGTCAGGAAACGTTTATGGCTATCACACTGTACATCCCCTTCCTTGCTTCTGACTTCTTGTACTTTCCTTTACACCCTTCCAAGCTACTGAATTCTTCCCTGTCTTTGGTGTTTACATCGTTCAGCTCTAGCCTGCAATGTCTCTCCAAAGCCATTTTTCTCAGAGTGACAGTACATTACAAATTCAGTCCTTCCAGTACTGATTTAGCTCCTTTAATCTTTCCTTACAAATGAATCTCTCCATCCCCTTGATAATTTTTGTTGCTCTTCTCTGAACTCCCTGCAATTTTTCACCATCTTCTCACTAACGAGCTCCCCAGGACTGAAGGCAATGTTCCAGGTGCAGCAGCAGCACAGCACCATCGAGGTGGGCTGAACCCAGGCTGCCCCACACCGCTGCCCTCCCCGCCACCCTGCCTCATTTCTGGCTTGGGTCTGATTTGTCCCCATGAGTTTTGAGGGAGAAGATGAAGTTTCACCTTCTGGTCTGCTTCAGCTGTATGGCAAACAGATTCTAAAATGCTGGATTTGTTTTTTATGAGTAATTCTGGATCTGCATATCTGTCCCAGAGACTGCAGTGTGGAGTCTGAACATCATTTATCCATCATCCCTCATCCGTGTGGAAGTCAAAACCCTGCCTTATGTCAATAACATAGCAAATACGCAAATTGTATAATTGGATGAGTAATTCAGAACTTGTTGTTTAGGAAGGAAGCTGGGATACAAGCGGATTTTCCTATGTCTTCAGACTGGCAATATTCACACCTGCAGAAGTGGGCAGGCAGAATTATGAACCGAAACCTCCTTCCCTCCTGCCTGTGAAAACTGATTGATCTGTTCTGCTCCAGTGAGCAGGAAAACTGGTCAAATTCTCCTGTGCTGTAACCAACCCCAAATTCATTCTATAGTGTCCTTACCCAGCTGCTTCTGTCTCTGGACCTGTTCACATCCTTTGTGGAGGATTTTAGTTCCTCCTAATGTCACCTCATCTGCATGCCTTATTAACATGTTGCCTCCTCCTCCATTTCTACACGAACAGTGAAGACATCAAATTAAAACTTCTTGTAAAGCTGAGCATTGTGGTTCTTCTATGGACTCCTCATCTTCAGCTCCGTGCTTTACCACTCTCTCCATAGCCTTCCAGCCTGTTTTCAGTCAAGAAGGCAATGCTCATTTCTAAGCTGATTTAAATTAATTTTTCTAGAAAGATTTCATGAGGCACAGTATCAAACGCTCTACTCAGATGCAAATATATTACAGCTCCAGCGTTCCCTTCATCTGTTAATTTTCTGTTTCTATCAAAAAAGCAATCAAGTTTGTCTGGAGAGATTTATTCTTGCTAGACCGACGCTGCCTGAGGCTTCGTGCTGCTGGGGCCAGCTCTCAGGCGTGCCAAACATCCATGCCCAGAATTGCCTCCAAGGCAGCTGGGTGTAGGGGCACCTCTAAAAATGGGTGTTTGGGGTCACTGTTATGGTAGTCCTACACCGTGGGCTCAGCTAATTGGGAGTTCTGCCTTTACAGTATCAAGCCCAGGATGGGATCCCCCACGAAGACCTGGGGCATCATTTCCCCAGAGGGTTGGAGCCAGGGCTTGAGGTGCCTCCACCTGCTGAAAGCAACTCCCTGTGTCCTGCAGCAAGGTCACCCCAAGCATCTCAGCAGGCGCTGCAGCAGCGTGCCTTGCTCAGCACCATCTGCAAAGCACCATCCTCCCTGCCAGGGCTCTCTCCGTGGTGGCACAGTGCCTGGCCAGGACGGGGACCTCCTGCCTGCAGCCTGGTGACAGATTTAGGAGCAGCGAGCTGCCTGGCAGCAGCGGCCTGTGTCACAGGGGACTGCAGTCACCCAGGGACCGCTGTGGGGACCCTTTGGGGGGCAGATTGCACCGACTGCCTTTGTATTCCTCACCTTTGCCAAATATCAAAACGATGCTGATTTCTTTATTTTAGAAAGGTAGATTTTCCAGTAGCCTTTGGGGATCGTTTGTTTCTCTTTCTACACATCTGTATATACTTTAGTCACTCCACATCTTATGTTCACAATTTAGGAGAGAGAATCACGCGGGGTACAGTATTTTCACCACTTCCCCCAATATCCTGGGCTCATCCATATCAGCAGGTTTATCTATAGGCTCATCTTCCCTCATCTTCCCTCATGTGTAGTTCCTCACATGTTGACTAGGAAGAGATATTTTATTGGCTTTTCCTTTTTTCTGAATTGTTCACATTTCTTTCATCCGTCTCATTAAGGATAGATTCTAGCCATCATTAGTTCCACACCCACCCCAATTTACTAATTAATAGACATCCATTCTCTCTTCAACTTTTGCTTGCCTCCCCCCAGTGCTCATGTAATAAGTATCTTTCATATTCCCTTTAAATCCTTTGGCAGCATTAATTCACTCTGAATTTTTTTGCTATCCTTATCCATTCCTTACTGAGCTTTAAATGAATCTGTATTCACGTTTGATTTCCTCCCCACCTTTTCCTATTTTCTGTGCAGGTTTTTTCAGCTCACATCTTTGAGCAGCACCTTTTGAAGTCACTGTGACTGTGGGATATAACAATTATTTCATGCATGCTGATTAGTTAAGCAGATTTATGCACAGGCTGCCGTAGAGATTGGAAGGGGCGAATCTGGAAATAGCCCCTTGTGGATTTTGGCTGCAGTGATGGGTCAGGATGGGAAGCACTGCTACCGGCTTCTCCTAAGCTCAGTGTCTTCCTACAAACCAGGCAAGCAGAAGGCAGGTCCCAGCCACAACCCCCAAAGCAAGCCCCAGCCCCAGGAAGTTCAGTGGGGTCCTTCAAAGGATACCTGGCATGCACCCAATGTGTATGCTCACAAAAAGCAATAAATGTCTTTCCCTCAGTAATTAGCTCCTCAAAAAAGTAGTTAATATTTGTATAGCGCTTTGAAGTTGCTAAGTGCTCATTAAGCACACACATTACTTTTGGCATTTTGGGGTCCTTTCAGACTGTGGGGCCGTACACAGTTCTCAGTATTAATGAGTTATGTGACATTGCTTAAAGGAGATGCACTTAGCAGAAAGGATTAGTTGCTCTCTCTCTCTCCACACTGTTTTGACTGAAATTCCAACTGGAATTTGCTGTTTTGGGGGGAAAGGACTATCTAGGTCCACTGTCCCTTAGGGCAGCTGAGAGCCTCTTGTTGGGCTCCTGGTCCAGCTGAAAAGCTTTTCTCCTAACCAGCTAACCAAGTCTGACCCCTTCCAAGCTAACAAGGTCCAGCTGCGAATCCTTCCCCTCACGCAGGTGAAGACTGGCTGGGTTAAGGGGAAAAGGCAAGCTCTTCCAGACCAGGTAAACCACTACATTTCTGTTGTTAGATATAAAGTGATATTTTTGAAAATGAAAGTTTTTTTTTTTTTGAAAGAGTCACTAAGGTTTGAGCAGGGACATTGGTGAAGGTACTGTCAGTGGTGGGCTATCACCACCCTCTGTAGGTACCGGCTGTGATATATGGAAAGTGAATGGAAGCAGTGTCTGTGTTGGTGTTGTTTATGTTGTTTTCACAGCCTTACCTAAAGCTCCTGGCTAATTCATTATTCTGAGAGCCTAATGCAAGGCAGCAGGTACTACAGTTCCCCTGCCGAGACTATTTTCAATATTAATTATCTTGCTGCGCATTAAGTAGTTTTTGTTTTTGCGTTAAAAGGTTTATGAAGATTAGATGATTAAAATGATAAAAACTAATTTTCTCAAGCATAGCCACTCTGCAGCAGCCAACTGCAAAGAGAAAAATGCGTGCGTTTAGTTGGCTTGGAAAGATGGCACTATAACTAAGTTATTACACGGGGGGAAGGAAAGAGTGGGGAACACTGTTTTTATCACAAACGTTGTGGCTGCCCTGCTGGCCACACGTTTGTGCTTGTGGTGATGTGGCTGCTGCTCATTTTCATTTCCAATAGAGCAGATTTTTGTCGGAGAAATTAATTTCAATATATGACAACAAGTGACAGGAATGGCTATCACTTGCAAACATACCACATCTGCTGCAAGGCTAAGCTCAGTGTGACAGCAGAGGATATTTTGTCTGCTCTTTGAAGGGAAGGGGGGCTGATGAAACCCAGCTTGTGGTGGGGTCTGGTTTCATGGCATTAAGTTGGGATGCGGTGCAAGTGCCTCTCGCAGGGGCAGCTGTTGCTGGAACATGATCTTATGGCTAAAGGAATCCCTTGTACAAACACGGTTATTATGCCTTGGCTTCCTAGCTGTGAGATGATGAGGAAATCCTGAAGGAGAAGCCACAGCCCTACCTTCTGTGAGACATTATTAGTCTGCTAATGCTGACAGATATCTGGTGTCACGCCGCTGCTCCTTATCCCCCGTGACATCCAGACCCCGCAGAGCTCTCATGGCTTATTACAACATATTGCTAAGCTGCGGGCTGTTTGGCCTCAGCAGGTTTGTTGCTGGGTTTGATTTTTGTCCTGATGGTGAATTCAGAAGCGAGAATCAGTTGGGAAAGGAGACGCCGACCCTTCTCGCTTTGACAGGGCTGCACTTGAAGTGTGATCCAAGTTGCACAGCAGTAGAGGTGGGCGCAGCTATGGGGTAGCTACCTGAGCCATGACCTGCAAGGCTGCTGCCCCAAAGGGCCCATGCTGCAGTTTTCTGCCATATACCACAGTCACCTCTGCTGCGTCCATCACGGCACATGTACGCTGGGTGAGAGAAGGTGGAAATTGATCCAGGGCATTACCAGCAGCACCGTCATCCCCACAGATGGTGCTCCAGACCCTTTCCTGTGGCTTTGGTACAGAGTATGTTTTTCCTTCTTTTCCCCTCGTTATAAACATGGGGACTTATAGGCAGCATAAAACAGTTTGCTATAGCAATTTTTTCTCTGTCAAGTAGAAGAACCAGTACAGCATTTGCTAATGCTAAAGCAGTGGGTATTAAAGTCACTGTTCTCATTAGCAGTGATCACCCCCATTGCATGTCTGAAGATGAAACCAAAAGAGCAAAAGGTGTCTTGTGAGATACAGAGCTGAGAAGCTGAGGACAAGAACTGTTCTGATTGTTTTGCTTGTTGGATGGATCAGTTTTATACAGTCCTGTGATACTTTCTGCATTTTGGGACACTGCTTCAATGACTAGCACTCTAAATATCACTTTTTGTATGAGGTTGTTGTCATTAGTGTTATGAATTGTTATTTGTTGATATCATGAAGTCTTTTCAATGTCTTAGAATTTATTACGAATATTAGAGATGCCAGTGTTTATCCATTTTACACCTTCATTATCTGATCTAACCCAATCATTGCTCCAAATATATCAAATGGTATTATCACTGCTGTCTCATTTCATTGTAATTCCCATTTGTTAGTGCTTTATTTCTAAGAAATAATTTATAAGAAAACATGCCTAAGCATAAATATTATGCACCAGTATTAAGTATGTACAAATCTCAGGTATTTGACAGAAAATGTCTGTGACTTGGGGGTGGTACGGTGTCTGGTTTAGGCCAGTGCTGGCAGACTGGGCTGTTGAGAATACTTAATGTGGGAAAGGCCTCTGAGAAGCCTAAAATACCTGTAGTGCATATTGCAGCATCCTACACATCCACAGTAAAGGTTCCTGCCAGTGCTAAATGTAATCTCTGTCCCCAGAAAATGAGGAGTTTGTCTTATTAACAATGACTGTGTTATTTGACCTCCTTCCCTAGTTCTCCTAAACTGAACTGGTGTGTTGTGCAAGGCTACGGAGCCAGCTGGAGAGAGTGGAAAGGAAGGAAGAAGGGGTAGGGGGGAAGGAAGGCGCAGCTGTCTCTAAGATGGACCTAAACATCACCCTGTGGTGGTGGCAACTGTTTGATTTTTATGTTGAGAAGAATTTTTAAGGATCACCTAAATAGAAAGTAAATCCAGGAGAGGAAAGGGGCCAGGAAGACAGCTGTGATACATCTGACATGAGGTGACTCTTGAATAAAGAAACAGCCTGTCCATACTGGCTAGAGAAAGCGCACTTGGAGACTAGGACAACTTGTTGAATATCCTATCTGAGAGAGAGCACTGAAAAAGCTGACCTGAATCCATTTTTAGCAATGCCTGTACTTATAACTGGAAGTGTTTTCCAGCTACGGAGAGCTTGCGCTCGCCTATGAGCAGGTTTTCCTTTGCTGGACTCTGCAGTGTTGGTTCTCAGCCCCTGATGCTTAGAGGAGGGCAGCTTGGCTTGCAGAACAGCCCTTACCCCTGACAGTGTGATGTGGCTCATGGTACGCTGGCCCCAAGTAACACAGAGTTACAGGAGACCTTGCAAGAGCATCTGCTGCAATAAAAGCAGATAATTATCTCTGTGTTTTAGGGAAGATTACAACGAATCTGAGTTAGTAATCCCAAACACAGCACTTCATCCATGTTAAAGTCTGGAAGGGAAAAGCCCCAGTTTCTCAGTTTGCAAGGTGGTATTAATAAATCAACCCATACAAAAATTCTAAAAACAGTGTTTTGGAACAAATGACATGATTAAAACATATTTCATCCAACAAATCAATTATCACACCCACTGATATTTGTTAAGATTCAATTCAATGAAAAATAAAATCTGTGCTTCTGCTATAAATTTTGGCTTGATTCCCGTTGATACTAATCCTCGATCTAGCCAAAATTTGCTGAGGCATTGTCTGACACAGAAAACGGCCTCTGAGCTCTAACATAAAACCTAATTACAGGAGGTCTTGTAAAACAGGGCAAGAGATGATGCTTGCAGTGCTAAAGACATGCGTGGTACCCACTCTTTTTCCAGCACCAAAATACCAGGTACCAGAGACACTGCATTAAATGCAGAACATGCACACAGACGCATGCATATGCCAGTATTGAAAAGCATACGCTGCCTTCTCTTCTCTTCACTCAAAACCCAAATGCCTGCAGCAATATCAACAAATACTGTAAAATTCAGAAATAATGATCCAATTCCCAATGCAAGAAAGCTGTGGTGTATGCATGTGCACACAGGGGGAAATGCGTGGATTTGGATAAACAGGTAAGAAGTCAAATTTGATTCCATACAAAATCATCTTTTGAAAACCTGTCTATTCACCAGGACCTGGGCAGTGGCGGCCGCTGGGTGAGTCACTGCAGCAATACCCACCTAGGGACAGCATGATATGGTGGGGGCCTTATATCTCTGCTGGCACTAATACCTCCAGCATCAGGATGGATTACCTAGATACTTTTCCCTGCTTAACGCTTGGGAAACTGTACTTTGCTGATAGTTTTGCCCGGAGGCTCTATATCCACTCAAACAGGAAGAGTTTTCTCTGTGAAACCCCAGAGGAATGAAGGTGGCTGGCAAAAGGCAGGTTAACAGCATGGCTCTGAAATAGTTTGGAGGGAAAGTACTGCAAAATGCACTTTTGTGTGGGAACCCATCAAAACTGTAGGTTTACAGCAGTAATGTGCAGGCAATGGGAGCAGTCAGTGGCTGTGTTGAGCAGGTTGCCCTCTGGGAACGAGGGAATGTTTGTCGCTCATTAACGAAGCGGCAGATGAGACGCAGCTTTGCCAAATGTCTGAGCAAAGTTCCTCGTGGAGAGGCAACTAATAGGCTTTCTGGTACATGTTCAAATTTTCCATCACTGGTCAGGGCATGGTGATAAACTGATGGTGTTCATACTATGCTTTTTGATAGCGATCAATGTCTAATTGTCTAATTATGCAAAATGTTAATCTGTTAATGCCTGAAGCTTTAAGCCTTGCCTTCAAGAATCAGCCTCCTGTGCATTACTGCTTTCCTTCTCTGACAGACAAATCACCTGTATCTTTGCTCTTGACCTACCAGGGTTAACTCCTATCATGACAATGCCATTAACTCAGTTTAACCTCTTTTCTCTGGAAGCATGAAGAGCTAAGCTACAGCTGTCGCAGACTCAAAACGTGACGCAGACTGCGCCGCTCGGGCTGATTCCCTCTGCTGCAATCCCTGCAGAAAACAGTCGGCTACGGCTGGATACCCTTGCCCTTTGTGTTCGTTTACACAAGGGCGATGGAGATGCTTTAAAAACGCCCTTTCTGGGGATGAGGAGCGCTGTTATTTCCTCCCACAGTGGGGGAAGGCAGCGCACCCCCTCCTCGCCGCGCCTGCCCATGGCGGTGGCAGAGCAGCACCTAGAGGCCGTGCTGAGGGGCTCGCAGCTGGGTGCTGCAGGAGGGTGGCAGGAGAAAGGGGGTCCCAGCGAGGGCCTGCAAAACTATGGGGCTTGAGGACAGAGTGCAGTTTTCCCAGTGGCACTGAGGATTTGGGGATGAAGGGAGAGAATGGGGTCATGAATGTCATCTGATCCTGTTTTGGTCAAGAACTCTGCCATCGATGCTGACATTAATAGTCATTAGAAGAAGGCACACTTCTTGCTGACTGCAGCTCAGCTGGCTGCTTCCAAACACCTTTTCCAGACATTTTCCCAGACACCTTTTCCTGAAAGATTAAACAGTTCTTTATGACTGATATTTTCACCTCACAAAACTACTTTTGTGGTCAAATTAATTCTATCTAACTCTAGCAGTTAGATAAGCTAAGAAACAGATTTGTCCTCTACAGCCTTTTTGCCATTATTATGCTCTAAACTGGCTTTGGTATTTAAGCATTCACGAGAAAATATGTAAGCTAGAAATAGGTGCAGCTATTTAGTATAATGCTATGTATGGAGGCAATACCACTTCCTCCAATTAGTCTTAATTCCCTTATTAATATAGCTGTGAAGGTCAGTCTGCCTTGGAGAGATGCTTGTTTTCACTGAGGCGGGGAAGCTTTGAGCAATGGGGTGGAAATCAGGAGGACAAGAGGAGATCGGAGGGGTGTCAGGCCAGTCCAGCCCTTCAGAAGAGGATGGGGCACATGGCTGAGATTTAAGGATGCAATTACTTTCTGGACAAGGAAAGAGGTGTCAAACATTTAGACAAGGAGATGGGAGGGCTATATGCAACTAGAGCCATGCTACGTGTCTGCTGGGGAAAATGAGACGGATAAGAGAATAAAGATGAAACTCCGTCTGTTTATTAGGAAAGCTGATGAGTACACGAAGACCTCACCTTGTCTGTGCCTATCACTGCTCAGGCCAACAGTGGGTTCATCCTCTAACCCTGTGGGCTGAGCCGTTCCTGAGTTGCACAGCTCCTGCAGTGGCTGGCAGAGAGGGCTATGGTGAGAGCTGGGCTGATGGCAGGGCTCTGCCTGGGACAGATGGGCAATACATCTGTAGACTGATACAAACTGGAGCAGAGCAACATTTTGTGTGCAATTCTGTTTTTCCAACCCTTCCTATTGATCATATTTTAAGGTAGGCCTGATCCTTGTATAGACAGAACGCTAAGGACAAAAACACCCCTTAAGACAGGGCCTTGGCTCTGTGACATCCTTTTCACCCAGGGTTCTCCTCTGTGGCTGGTGGCAGGTGTTTCTAGTGCTGTTATACTGGTGTTTAGGCGGTGTACATGTAGCTTATAGTCATGTCGTCTTTGCACAAGATCTTTGATGAACGTGTAAATACTTATTATAAGACAGTCCTGGAATAAAATGGGCAAACAGACAATAGAGACATAACCAGAGAGAAAGAAGAATGGAAATAATTTTCACAAGTGAGACAAGTCCCTCACCACTGCATTGCCAGAGTCACCTTGCTCTTTACCCATTCCTTACAACCAGGTGCTTTCTTTCACCCTTTTTCACTTTCCTTCATTTCCCATTACCTTCAGCTTATGCAAGCTGTGGTTATATTCTATACAAAAGCTTTTACGCAATGCAGGTATTTTCGAAACTTAGTCTTTTCCCGGTACCCTGCCTCCATCAAGCTAGCAAGCTAATTCATCACTGTTCTCACCGGTCCTAGAGAGCTGAAAGGTAGTGCCTTTAGATGTCGGTGCTTGTAATGGTGATTGCATTTTCATTTCCAGGTTTGTAACGTGCTGGTCACCACCCCAACTAAGCAGAGAACATTTCTTACTCCTGGGGCCATACTGAATCATCAGCCAATCTCCCTCGGTACTTTTGGCAGCCCCTTGCCGCCTTGACAAACATCTTTTGGCCACAGAGGGCCCTGGGGAAGGCTGAATGCTGCTGGGTCATGCTTGAATGTTTGTGTGTGGTTATTGAAGGAGCACATCCAAGTCACCTTGCTCTCATGTGATGAGCAGCAACATCATGTAAATCTACAAAGTTCTCTTTCTTTAATCAAAGCCTGATACTCCAGCAGGAAGTGGTGTGTGGAGCCAAGCAGGCTGCCACAATTAGCTTTGTAGTTTAAGCACACCAGCAAGAAATTTTATCATTAATACTCATGAATAAGACTCTGTGCAAGGAAAATGTTTTGGAAACAACAGTAATGTGGAGGCAGACTTGAGACTATTGATTACTCTCCTGCTTGAACAGCACCATCGGGAGCCCTCTGTCTTGCTCCAGAGGGCAGCATAATGCAGGGAAGGGTTTATCTCTGTTCCCAACTTTCAGTGGGATAAACTTGTAGAATGAGGCCTTGATTCCCCCTCCCTGATTAGCTCTTTTCCCACAGGACCCTGGGCTTTGTCACTGGTTGTCCACTTCTGGGAGAGGAGACATAGCTCAAACCACAGTCTTCTTGCCCATCCAGTTCCCCAAAGGCACATTTTATTGTAACAAAGCTGTCCTTACCACTGGACCTAAAGTGCCTGCATACAGCTAGCATCCTGCTGAGCATCTTTGTTACTGCAGATATTCTTAATCTGTTTAAAAAACACCCTGTAATCTAGAACAAAATTTGGCCTAGATGGAAGATGAAGAGGTTTGAGGGAAGATGTTCCCAGTGGACTAAGTTGTATAATTGGAATAAAAACATGGTCTGGGCAGCTCTAGGCACTGGTCTGCAGAGAGGCCAGATCTTGCAAATGCCAATAAATTGATATGAGTGTGCATGGGATCAAGGCCTGTGAAAATCGATAAGGCCAGCTAGCCAGCTGCTGTGTGTCAGTGTAACTCCACAGAATTTGATTTGCACCAGTTGGTCAGCCACTGACCGTAAGGCCAGAAATGTGTGTGTGTGTGTGTGCGCCACAGGGGGAAAACCACTGCAAACCAAGGGCCCCACAGAGCTCCACTCGCCAGATGCTTCATGGAGACGAGCTGCCTGAGCATTTCCTCGGGAAACACAGAAAAAAGCAAAACACAGCATGTGAAGAAGGATTTTGTAGGCACATCGAGGTGGCCACAGAGAACAGCTGGTGGGCAGGGGGGCGGTGGGATGGATGCTGCCTGCACACAACACTTGACGCTAATTGCACTCATTGGACCTCGGTGTGTTCCTACTAAACCTGTGTGGAGATGCTGCTCTATCAGGCGTGGCACTGCTTTAATGCTTTGAACTTTGGTAGGGATGCTTGTCTAGAAACTACGCTAACAGAAAAATCCACAAAGCATGTGGTTTGTTTTCCAGACTGTAAGTAATCTTGTTTGATTTTTGTACTAGCTATTGGGTCTGATGGCGCTCTCCTTATTTGCAGTGAAAGGGGCAAAAGTAATTGCTGTCTCGCTCAATGTTGTGAATAACTATTGAAGTCACTGAAGTCAGCATTGGCTGTGAAAGCTTTTTCCCTTGCTGAATTAATTTTGGTGTGCAAGAATTCATTAAATAACAAGAAAACAGATGTTGATTGAGTATTGCAAAGCTTCTCATAATTGCAGTTATTCCTTCTTGTCCTTTATTTATAAACCAAATCCATACTAGAACTGCACAAGCAGCTATTCATTTAAAAAATGACAGTAACAAGTAGCTTTGCAAACACAAATAAGAATTTCCCAAGAGGGAAAAGTTCTATTTCCTATACTAGAGGGGGAGGCTTGAAGCCCAGACCTTGGCTAGGGTCTCTCCTGTTACCTGTGTACAAGCCAGGAACTGAGGTTGGATCTCCCATACTCCGTTCCACCCCATACCTATAAGGCTGTCCTCTACTCTCTTACTTCTGCAAGCCATTACACTATAAACATGATAATTAGGCTGGTAGCAATGTTGAGCATTGAGTGTTTCTAGAGTATACTCATTCCAGCCTCCCTTGGGAGTACAAACGTTGTTCTTATGTCGAAGATAGGGAAACTGGGACACAACACTTTGTCCAAACTTTTGTGACCATTAGGATCAGAGTCCTTCAGCTCCAGAGTGTGGCCTAGATCAGACCTGCGAGCTGTGTTTGTTGCCTGTCAGTGCCAGCTACTGCCAGTGAATTAAATAATAGCTTGGCGGAAGAGGAAAATTAAGCAGTACTGACAAGGGAGACAAGGTATGCTTTTCAATGAGACCTGAAAATTGAGACAGAGTTGATTAGGCTCATATCACTGTGATCTAGAGATGCTAAACAACCTGCTCCCTGCAGCTACAACAGTGGAAATATCGACCAGATGGAACTGCTCCCCCTGAAATGCAGTAACACATTAGGGAAACCTGCACAGCGTGGTACCTAAATGCTTTTTGAGTTTATTTGCAAAGAAGGTAGTGTCAGAGAAGCACATTGATGCACTGGAAGAATGATGGCTGTAGGGGCAGCAGCTGCCCTGTACCCACACGTGCCTGCCTGCCAGGGCTGCCTGACTTAGCAAGGGTCCTGGAGTCCAGGAGGATTGTGTCCCAGTGAATCCCCTGCAGTGCACGTTAGGAAGCATCTGCAGCTCTGCTCCCCTCCAGAGACTGTGCTCTCACTCAGTGATGGACTGGTGGCAATGAGCGAGCAGAGCTGTATCGCTACCAGAGGTCTGCCTGCTCCTTTTATACTGAAAAGCCACAGTTTGTTGGAATGGGAGAGACTGGGGACTGTTCACAAGCTTCCCAGCTTCCAAGGTTTTGGAAAACCTTTCGACAAGTTCCTTTGGTTGCACCCAGCCTTTCTGGTGGCCTGCTTTGCCATTAGTGCTCTCGTAATCCTATTTGCCCCATGATGAACCTGCAGGGAGCAGAAGGGCTCCCCAGTCTGCCTGCCTGCTGCCAGAGGTGCTCCTGCTGACCAAGGGAGCAGTTTGTGCTCCGGGAGTCCTGGCAGTGGCTCCAATTAGGGACCTTGGGTGGCGAAGGGGTCATAGCATGTACAGTTGGAGGCAGAGAGGGTACAGAAGGCTTTCTGGAAAATAAGTGGTATTTCTGACTGACTGGGTGCCGTGGTGATTTTACAGGGCTCTTCTGCCTCAAAGAGGAGCAGCAGAGAAGTGGAGGTGAGGGGGGATGTCTCAGCATTGATTAAGCTGCCAGTTCTGCTAATGTCACTGTGGACACAGCCACTTTCCTGTTCTTTGCCAGCAGCAACTTAAATAATAAGATGCAGAGGGAGAAGGAGGGAGTGTCAGAGCTGAGCTACTCACAGTGCTGCTGGCAGTATTTAGATGAGAACTGGTGGTGTGATGGATGGCAGCGATGCAAAGATACATGGTGAGCAGCGCTCTGGAAACACGGGCAGATTAAGCAGGACTGTGCTTGACTAGTCTGAAGGTGACTCTACCAAGAGCCAGTTGCTAGATGCTAAGCACTTTCTGTCCTCAGCAAATAGTAGTTGTACTGAACTCAGCTGTGGGTACAGTTCATGCAAATATGTTGGCAGGTGTGCTTCCACGTGTTGGCTTGGACCTGCACGCAGTGCTGCTTGCTGCTGGCCAGGCTCTGCAGTTCGTGGGCAGGGAAGAGTTTGTTTGGCCCTGGGCAGAGTGTGATGAGCAGAGCTGCGCTCCCAGCCCTGGCGGAGCTGTGCATGGTGCAGCTGTCCTGCTGTCCTGTCTCCATGCCCTGGTCCTGCTCCCTGTGCCCCCGCCGATTAGCTGTCTTAGCTCAGTGGGTGGCATTCTTATCATACCATGGTTTGAAGAGATTTTTTTCCTTGTTTTACCTTCCTTCTGGCAGGCAGGGATTATCTACACAGCTCTAAGCACTCCTAGCTTTGTGACCAAGTACCCGGACAGGCAGCAGTGTTGCAAGCATTGACATGAGCAAGTGGGCTTTGAAGGGTCTGGACACTGAGGGTGCCTAAGTGGTAGTGTAGTTAGGGGAAGAATCACCAAATCTTGTGCTTCACACACTGGCTTTTTACGTTACATGGCTGGACTTGAACTTAGACCCCACGATACATCGATATCCCACAATCAGAGTGAATGGAAAAGTTTTCTATTATTATAACTTTTAAATTTTATCTATTTTTTTAAGCTTGATGTGTGCTGTATACAGCTCTGAGAAGAATCGGCTGTACAGCCAGTTGTGCTGGGTCCATGTCTCCCTGGTCATTACAAAGACGTGATCTTTTGACATCTTTCAAAACAGTGCGTCAAGCTATTTCCAAGGAGGTTTCTGCTTAGAAATGAGTATAGTGCTTTAGCTCTAATTCTGTAGGAGTTAAATTGAATGTTAATAACATCTCCAGCGCTGGGCTTCCCATATAGAACATTATGGATATCTATCTAGTGGTTCCAATTAACCAGGGGCACCGTCTTTGCTGTCGGTTTCATCCAAGGACAAAAGTAATTCGTTAGGATAGCAAATTGCCTTCTACTGCTGCAAATTAGCATTAGACTGTCACTGCAAAAATAATCCATACTGTCTGGATTATGGCAGTGAAATTGCTATAAGTGAAAGCTGTTTTCTGAACTAATATTTAGAGAAGATGAGAGAAAGAGAGACATGACGGACATTATTAAATAGACTTCAGTTTGGTTTTTTTTGAAAGAGGTTGGCTTTCTCCTGAAAGGGTAATGTACATCTATCTTGCAGGGAGTTTCCTTAGAGGGTTTAAATGGAGAGTGAAGCTTTAAGAGCAAAGTGAAAATGGAGGAAGAAATATACTGCCATGGGAAGCTCAGAAGTGAGACATTGGGGGTTTCAGAGAGTGTTCATAAATCCTCTCCTGCCCAGAGGGCATTCCTGTGTGACCATCAAAATGACACACATGCAGCTGTCTGGTGGTTTGCTGCATCTCTAGGCTTGATGGACTTTGCTCTGGGGATGGGTAAACCTCCAGCTGCTCAGAGTGGCAGTTTGTTTCCCTTAACAAACATGCTCAAATGTTTACTTGAACTGTTCAAGTCCACAAAATTAGATTATAAATTGTTTCAAATGGTTTTTCAACACATTTTCCTGGCTAGGACCTGGAAATACGAGAGGCCGTCGACATCTGAAAACCTGCCCTGCCCAAGCACTGCTCCTCCATTACATGAGGAGCTGGACCAGTGCTTGTGCCTGGGGCCTCCTAAGATCCCTGTCACACCTTTGACTTAACAAAACGCACAATAAGGTACACTTCACTAACACAATGGTGAAGAAACCAGGCACTTCCCTAACTGGCTTGGCGATAGGACTGCAAAGCTCCTGTATGCAGCGAGAGCAGCAAAAAGGAGTCCCTAGCTGGTTCCCTGGGGCAGTACAGCTTGCACAGTTACATGAAAGCATCCACTTTGGGTAAAAGGAGGCAAAAGGCGAGTTGGACATGTGCTGCAGGCAGCAAAGCGAACTCTTCAAAGTGGACAGAGCTGAGGGTAGGGGCACAGTGGCAGCCAGGGGCTAGGGCAGGCACGCCAGGACCCGGGAAGGCAGCGTGCTTCTGAGCCAGCAGCGCTGGGAACGGTTTGGCTCTGATCACCTCGTCAGCTCGGGCATTCTGGAGATTTAGAGCATTGAAAAACAGTTTAATAATAACTGACAAGATATTAGCATTGATTTTTAACATGCTGCATGGGTATAATAAAAGAGTAGGTATATGATGGATGACAACTGTGCAAACCGCTTGTTTGGCTTTGTTCAGCTGGTGTTGACTGAAAAAGATGAAAGAGAAAAAAGGACCTTCTCGTACTGCCATGAATCTTAACGATGTAAGGCTCAGGCCACCAAGGGTATAACAAATATCTAAGCCTCCCTTAACATCTCATGGAATAACACTGATACAGAGATTGTCTTTAGGCATCAGATGTTGTCTCTGTAGCAAAGCTTTTATTTGCTTTTATTAAAAAAAAAAAAAAAAAAAAAAAAGGGAGTTGGAAGTATGGCTCATGAGTGCGGACTGGAAAGGAGGACAGCTATTTCCAAAGCTATTGCCAATCCCCTTACATGGACATGCTTTGCCTATTGCTCTCCAGTACGAGTACTCAAGAGGGACTCGTGAGTCAACACGTGAATCTGAACAGAATTGCATTCATCGGTTTCAATTTATTACAACGCCTAAGGTACAAAAATAGGAGCCTTTCAAGAAATGTATTTTAAAAAGAGACCAGAAAGTGATTAGAAAAGGGAAAAAAAAAGCCAACAGCAACAACAAACCTCTGAAATAATGCAAGCAGTTGTACATATTTCCTAGCAGTGAAAGAATTAAAATCCAGGCATTTTATGACTTGGATAAATCTTAAGTTTCCCTGTGTGTACATTTGTGATTACAAATTTGGAGAAAGACTTCTGCAGGAAGATGAAAGCCCTCCTGGTACGTGAGGACTTGGCTCTCCTTGCTCAAATACAGGCATGTTTTCCAGATTATTTGCTTTGTGATAGACAGGCAGCTCTAAACCCAGGTCTTTCAGTCTCAGCAAAACTCTTGAAAGTATTGAATGCATGTGTAATACACAGGATTCAGGGAAACTGAAACCAGTTGTATATCTGCTAAAGAGAATAGAAAATCTGTGAAAAGGAGTATGAAATTGGGATGTTTAAGAGGACAGGAACATGGTAATTTCAGAGCACCTGGAGCAGATGCAGCAGGACCTGTATTTGCAGGACTAGATCTGGAGCTGTGGCAAATCTGTCCCCAAAAAGGTTTGGGTATTCAGTTAATGCACTGAAAAATATTAAACTTTTTGGATATTTAAGTGTTTAGTTGACCAACATATGTGGGTTTGAGGCTGACTATGGCAGCTGCATGAAGTTCAGTCCAGTTAAAATGGGTAGAAACCCAAGCTGTGCTATGATGGGAAGATGTAGATGCACTCCTGAGCTACCCAGTTCAAAGCTGGTGCCTCTCAGAACTGACAGCGGCAGGCAGGCGTTCCCTTTGGAAGAGCGGTTTGCGAGGCTGGACAGATCATATTTAAGTGTTTGCAAGTATTGCAATTCCCATCCCAACCCTGCAGACTCGATGCTGATACCTCTCCAGCACAGCAAGGCCCTGCCTTCTCCCAGTTCTCCCAGTAACACACAGCCAAGTGCTGCATCATTTCCGAATGGCCCACGTACCTGAAACTGGTAATCCAAGTAGATGAAAAACAGGGCCAGGATACTGTCAGACATTCAGGATTAATTTAATTAACCTGGCTTATATTTTATTATGCCAATACTGGCCTTTCATAAGACATCAAGGTTTTGGGGGCTCATCTGGTGAGTAAAGGTCCACAACTGCTAAAGTTTGTTCTGTTTTTCAGAACTTCTGCCTCCTACCATCCAGATGCAGTCTGTTCACACACTTAGAAGGTAAAAGGTGGAATAAGAGTCTCCATACAGTGGAGGAATACATGTCACTGAGATGGTATCGCAGGCTGTTGTGCACAACTGTGTGTCTTCCAACAAGCTGTAAAATGGCTAGTGTTTGCATGCACATCCTTTCTTTGCTGGGAAGGATTTCAGCTTTTCAGATGTCTGAAAACACAAAGAGCAGCTGTGCGTGTAGCCTGTTAGCTCCCCTCCAGAGCAGGATGACTGCTCATAAAGCAAAACCAAACACTCCAAACTGGCTTCATCTAAACCACCCTACATCGCTGCTGTTACTTGTCTACTAATGGAGGGCCAGCTGTCTGGTCAGTGAAACAGAAGCATCAAATTACAGAAATTACAGAAAATGGAGCCTGGGAACCCCTTAAAGTCACATGGTCCATCTGTTGCCCTAGGGCGCAGCCAGCTTACCTATGCTAATTCCCTCTGGTTTCTCTAACTTCTTCTCAAAAATCATCAGTGAGGGCAGGTTCCGGAGTTACCCACAAACAGAAAGAGTAAAAGATGTGCTAATAGCTGAGCAGCTAATGGGTTCTCTCTGTGAGGTTGATCTGATGTAGAAAACATCCACTGCTGAAATATCTGTGTGGTTTGCTAATGCTCCAAGGAAACACGCTGATCCTGTGGAGACACGCGGATCTTAGCACTGGAAAATGGGAAACACGTGCTAGTTTCTGCCTGTGGGGTTGTTGGTAGTAATCTGCATGGGTAAATTTTTGGCAAGATGGGATTTTTTTGGACTAACCTACTTATGTGGTTGCCTTTAATTGTAACAAACATGATTAGCCACAGTTCTCCAAGAGGGGCTGTACTGTGAAGGGGATGGGAAGGTTTGCTTCCAGCCTCCACAGGCAGCACTCATGGCTGCTTCCTTTAATTAACACACCAAGGCCGTTTGGGCTGTACAGTGATGAAGCACATCCTGCATTTGGTGCGTCGTCCTCTTCTGTCCCTTCTCCAGACCTGGTGGGTCAGGAACTGTGACAACAGGGGAGTCTGCAAGCTGCAGGGCCTTGGTGAGACCTCCCTGTGCTCTGGCTGCCTGCTGTGCCACTGCCCCTTACCAGCGCTGGTGCCAGGCTGTAGCTGGGAAAAGCAGTGTCGCTGCACTGGAAAATGACCCTGGAAAATGAGGCAATTCAGAACTAATCCCAGGCTCTGCTGCGTGGCAGCATCTCTGAATGCCTTATCAGCTAGAGATGAAGAGCAAGCGACTCTTGGACATTACCACCTATGCAGTTTCTGAATTGTACTAGCCATAAAATCTTTTAAGCCTTTTTTCCAAATCCACATAATTCACAGAAAGATGGGGAACAAACCGGTAATGGAAAAGAGCAAGTGTAAGCTAGTTAATAGGCCATACTGCCATTTACACTCAGGCTGAATGTAAAAAGCTTTTTCAAAGCAGTTTCAAGGAAAATGAGAATCAACCCTTTTGAACCTGTGCTGTTCTACACAGTCTGAGGAACTCGCACAAAATGGGTATTCCCTTTTTCAGTTTAAGGAACATAAACCATAGAATATTATTTTTTAAAAAATAATAACAATTCTGGATCTGCTGTGCTTAATACTGTCAAATTCCTTAATTCCAGGGATACAGAGTAACTTTCTAAAACCTGCTTACCCATACCAGGTACTGCAGGTTTTACCATCAATTCCTGACTTACCAGCAGCTCTCTGCAACGCCTTGGCTTTTTGTGGCCTCGTATTCCAGTATTTTCCTATCCTGAAGCTTCCTAATTTACAAGGTATAGTCAGATCCCCTCAGCCTAGGTTTCTTCAGTCAGTGAATAAAGCTGCTGGAACTTATCCCAGAACAAATCAGATGCTGGTTGTTCTCTGTTTCCCTCCAACCTGTTACATCCTGTATGCTCTGCTTTCCTACCTGCACACATTAAGGTCTCAGCAACCAAGCAAGAAGTCTCTCTTCACTCTTGCATATCAAGCAAAGCAGTGTTAGGTCAACATACAAAAAAACTCTTCTCTTGGTAATTAAAATTCCCTATGCCCAGTAGTGTGTGTGTGTATAAATAAATAAATAAATATATATATATATATAAAATAACAAATATATATATTACTTGTTTCCTAACCCAGGATTCCTAGAGTTTGTCTTAGTTTCACTTTCCGGCCTGGCTTAGGAAGCATTGTACTTAAACAAGGAGGCTAGTCAAGATCTGAGGGTCTGAGGGGTTGCATTTTCTTTTTCTCCATATGACTTTTGCTCTTTTTTGTGTAGATTTGGTTGAGTAGAGCTTTTGCCTGGGTATTTTAAACCCATTTTAGAACTAGGCCCCAGAAAAAGAATCAGAAAGATGAAAGTATGAGCAGAAATTCTTGGGCACAGAAAACTTGAGCTAAAACTGTAAGACCCCAAACTTTCAGATACTTTTTAATGTCTGCACACGCATCAAGAACAAAATATCTATTGGAAGATAAATGTTGCCAGTAGTTCTCAACAAATCACCAGAAGTTTTGGATATGTAATAAATTGGACATTTTTTCCACTTCTTTAAACACTACAGTATAATCAGAAATAAATAGATAACTGCTGGTTTCAGCATAGCTTCATACCATCCAGGAAATAAAGTGTCAGGCACATCTTTTATGTAAAAGCAGAAATTTCATTAAGAAACAACAACTGAAACACTTTCTTTGTTAAGCATAATTTGCAGTTCAAAGACACTTGCCTTTCAAAATCTCTGCTTTGATTCCTGTCAGATGCAGAGGCAGTGATATGTGACATGACATACATCAGTTAGCTCTCAGCATAAAAAGATGTGATGATTTTTCTCTAATTGAGGGGATGGGAAAGCAACTTTTTTTTTAATGAGCTTGAGAAATGATTTTAAATGGCTGTCAAATATTTGGCATCGATTAGTAGATAATTCAACTGAATAGAAGATATTCAAATTCTGTTTTTGCCCAATCCCAATGCTTTGCTTTTGAAAGTATTTTACTTTCTAACATTTCAGGCATTTATAGAATAGTTTTTTGTTTGTTTGTTTGTTTTTTTATAATATATATATATCCTATGTTCAAATTTGCCTGCTAACTTCAGTATGCCATTCTGATGATTTCTGGGGAGACCAGTCACCTCTTCTCTAATGGTGTATTCCAATTTAGATGTTTCAAAGTAGTTCTATTTTATTTTTAATTTCCCTGTGTTATGCATTTTTTTTTTGTTGTTTGTTTGTTTTTCTTCTAGTTGGCTGCACTAGTATTCCTTTTTCTTTATTCCCCACTGACTCTCAGCATATTTTTATATAACAGGTGGTTATTGTTTTGTGTACTTTGTGTATTTATTTTTCTTAAACTTTGGATTCTACAATTAGCAAGATCCTGCCTTTCTCTTTTAGAAATCCAGCTAGAATAAAATGTGAGGAGCAGAGGAACTTGTAACTCTGAACTGCTCACAGCAGAAAGCCAAGGTCTGTGCTCCAGCTGAGAGCTCAGGAGAGAGTGGGTGGCTGGTCCTACCTCGCCCTCAGTACCTCATGTGGCCTTGCTGACCGCATGCATAACCAGCAGGTTATTTCTAGGAGGCCAGAATCTGCTCCTTCAGATTTTACACAGGCTGGAAGCGGCGCTTCAAGTTGTGTAAAAAAGAAAAACTGGAAAGGCAGTGGAAATAATCCCTCATGTAAGTGAGTTTAAAATCAGGCTATGAAAATAACTGTATAGGTTAGTAACGATTGTACATCCCTGTTTCTGTCTGCATCAGTGGTTTAAGATTATAAATATAACGCAGCTGTCTTCCTTCTGTGTTTGCTCCTCACACTGTGCTTTCTCTCTCTTCCCTGGATACCAGGCTTGTAGCTGGGGAGTGTGACTGACTCTGTCTCGGTCTCAGTGCACTGTAAAAAAGCAAACATCTGTAGCAAGAAGCATACTGGAGGCCTTGGTGGAGGAGGAAGGTTGTATTCTGAAAAAGCAAATGTTCAAAGGAGCCGTAGCTGCTGCTTCGGGCAGAGTGACTCAGCCCTCTGGGCATGGGTTTGCCAACATAAATGCAGTTTAACTCAGCGTTTCCATGAAACCGATGAACTGACTGTCATAACTTGAGGTCTGCTACTGCCGTGTAAAAACTTCCACCCGCTTTAGTGAACTTTTTGCTGTGGAAAAGGGAAGAATAAAGCCAGCACATTTGATTTATCGTCCGTGCAATGCTGCTATCTATCTTACAGCAAGACACAGAAGCACTGTATGAACACCCAGTAAGGCAAAGTTCCTGCCTTAAGGACTTTTGGGTCTACATGGGAGAGGAGATTGGGCAGGAAGTGAACAAGAGCAGCCAGAGGTGGTGTGACTGACCCAAAGATGATTCAGATGTCCCAGTTCAAGGCTGCTCCTTGTCCTAAGACCTTTGCAGAACTAAAGTCCTCTCATAAGTTACACATCCTTCACTCAACAAAATGCAGCTCTGCTTTCTTGTACATCACAACACGGAGGAGTGTTGTGTCTGGTCTATGTGAAGAGAATAAACTAATCTAGGAAGTGTGTAGATGCTACAAAATATTTTGGGAACGCTTTCACACATGAACTACCTTTGTGCACATCTGAGAGCACAGTAAATAACATTGATTTCTTTTTTCGGCAGCTGAGTCTGGAAACCTAACTCTAAAAATCATGATAATGCAGTTGGAGACCAAAAATAAACTGTAAGTGTGCATGCAGAACTAATGTGACTCGGGGTTTGACTTTGGAAGCGGTCTGCAGATAAGGAATGATTTTTCAGAAGTATTTGTTGAACAGTGTGGAAACCCCCTACATCTCAGTAAGTTTCAAGATACTTGAAAGATAATGTAGAAAACAGAAAGAAGGGTATCAATATTTATTTTTTAATGCCTGATCTTGACACACATGAGTAGTCTTGCTTGGACGCAAACCCCTTTCTCCTGGTAAACCTTTGCCACGTTTGTACAACACAATAACCCAGACTATTTACATCCACCCAGCTGCCCGGTATGGCACCCTATGGGTGAAAGATCTGCATGTCATCAAATCCTGTACCGAATGGTTTTCCTTTAAAGACACCATTTTCAATTTATCTCAAAGTCCAGCTTAGCTCTAAGTATCTCTTTTATGCTGGTACCACCAAACTGTATCAACCTTATAGGATTATGAAGTGGGATCACTTACCCTGTCAGCTCTCTGCTAGCATTATGGCTTCACATTGATATTTCCAGCAGAGCAAATGCTATATTTTATTAGTTACAGAGATTCATTGTGCATCTAGAAACTGCCCTCTGCACCCTGCTTTCATAATAGGATTCAGTACAGCTGAGCAAATACAACCTCTGTAATATATATGAAATACAAGAAGATAATAGGAGCAGGATAAACTCTCTGATTAGCTATAGTGTGCACTGTGAATCAGAAATACAGAGATGCTTTGCAAGATGGGGAAGAAAGGAAGAGGGAAAATGTACTTAAGGTCTGCCGTGAAGGCCTAGTAAACCCTGCTTAAAGGATTTCTATCCTAACCAACTCTCTGTAATCCATACCAAAGGCCCGAATGAGATCACTACTTCAGTATATTTTCAAGCCAGACTTTAAATTCTTCACATTGCAGTCAAATTGCAGGGGAAAAAGAAAAAAAACAAACCCAGTCCAATGCACCAGTCGTTAGCAACCTCCAAATAACGAGCTGACAGCAACCCCCCAACCCAAACAGACTGAGCTGCTTGTTCCTACTTACCTCCATTTGTCTCTTGGATATTTCAAGCAAAGGCTCATTTTGTCCTGCAGATTCGGTGCCGCTGCTCAGTATTATCTTGCTTGATCATAAAAAGGCTCCTGACCAAAAGGAAGAGGAAAGCAATACGTAAAACAAACACAGAAGCCCAAGAGGAAAGCTACACCCAAAAGACCAGCACTAATAGCAACTGAGAGACAGGGAAGGAGGGAACACTCCCCGTTACTAACTTTTTCCATTGATACATCTGCTACAAAACAATTTTTGCTGCAAACTTCTCTTCCTTCTTGCAAGCAAAGCTTTGCTGTTTTTGTAGACCTCAGATAAACTACATGATGAACGTGGGGTTGGTGTGCTTGTGGTTTTGTGTGTGTGTGCTTTTTTTTGTTATTATTGTTTTCCTTTTTTGGACCAAGTAAGCAAATTAGTGAAATATGAACTAGAAACTCAGCTGACCACTTTAAAAGCACAGTGCTGGGCAGCAGTTGTCGCAAGGTGCGTTTGTCCATGCTTCACTTTTGTGTTTTTAATTCAGAAATCCTCCGCAGGAGCAGAGTGATATTTGAAACAGCTGCCTATGGGACTTTTTGGCCAGAGAGCCTTCGTGCCGCAGAGGTGAATGTTTAGATGATTAATAACTTAATTTTTTAAGAGCTTGATGGGCAGGCAGGGAAAATATGCCACCCTGTCCTTGCCTCAGAGGTATTTTTAGTGCCAAAAAAGAACTTTTATTGAGAAGGAGAGCTGATGATTTCACCTCTAAAGACTTCAGGACCAGAGGGACTTGCAGGGGGCAGAGCAGGATTTGCTGCAGCAGCAGGAGCCACTGGGCCCCGTGGTGCCCTCACGCTGTGCCTGGAGGATTTCAGCCTCCCCAGGGCTGCCCCTCGGTGTAGGTCACTGAGTAGTGATGTGTGTGAGTGCCCACAACGGCTGCGTGGAAACTTTTCCCACTGACATTTAAGACGTGGCTCGGAACAACCAGCAAACAATTGGGTCTGAATTAAAAAAGTTTTGACAGCTCCATTTTGCCGAGCGTTAGTCAGAAAGGAAAGCTGATGGATGTGTCATGTTTGAAAATTCCCAGGGTGCAGGAAACTCATTTGGTTTTGAAAAGTTAGGATCAGATCCTCCCCTTGTTTCAGATCAAGTCTGGACCTACTTCGGGGAGGCTGGCGGAGCTGCACTGGCAGAAATTAAGGTCGTGCCATTTACCAGGGTAAATGAGAGCTGCCTGAAGCCCAGGCAGAAAGTGCTGTGTACAGCAACAGAGCTGGGAAGGAGCAGCTGCAGCCAGTCAGGCTGACACCGCTCCCAGTAAAGGTAATTTTAATGTGCACACACACACACGCACACCTTTAACCCTCCTGGCGACACCTTGCTGTTGCAGGCCATGTGTAAAGCTGCCAAGTTGGCTCCTGGGGAAGAAAATGTCTTCTAGCCCCTGCCTGGGATATTCAGAGGCCTAAAGGCACTTGGTTCCCAACTCCCCTTAGGCACACGAGAGGCAGAGGTGTCCCCAGCCCGGAGTGACCCATTGCCTTTGGTCTCTGAATGGGTTTCAGAGCAGAGGGCTGCTGAGCTGCATCTCTGAAGCCCCTGCGTACAAAACCAGACCTTTGCCAAGACAAGAGGAGCAGCCCCTTTTAAAACTCCTTCCGGATCACTTCTCTCTACTCCTTTCGGTCTGGCACAACAAGGAGCCACATGGCAGCTTGCTTTTTTCCCCTTTCCCATTTCTCTCTCAGAAAAAGCATCCGGCAATGCTGTCTTTGGGGCTGGTTAAAAGCTTGACACACCGACTCTGAATAATTGAGCCAGGTTAATGGCAGAGCATCATTTACATGCCTTTCAATTACTTTTAATGAGCCTGGTTGGTGCAGGTGTTTGGAGTAATTGCCAGCTATAGATTTATTTGGTTTTGTACTTGCTCGCTGTTCACAAAGCTGGTCATCTTAGAAGGGAAAATCAGCGGAGTAATTCCAGCACAATTATATTTAAGCTACTGGTTTGCAAAGGGCATTTGTGTAGGTCGGAGCAGAATATTTTCTTCCTCATTATGAACGCAGCATTTTCAGCACCGTAGGTGACTTTATCAGGATTACCAGACCCTGCCATGCACACCAGGAAGGGCATGGTGCACAGCCAGCCCTGGGGTTAGCTACCTCCCAAACAAATGGAGTTGTGTCCCTTCCCTTCCCTTCCCTTCCCTTCCCTTCCCTTCCCTTCCCTTCCCTCCCCTCCCCTCCCCTCCCCTCCCCTCCCCTCCCCTCCCCTCCCCTTCCCATCGTTCTCTGTATTAGTTTTACTAATGCTTGAGTCCAAGACATTTCTGTTCTAATTAGTTACAATTATATGACTGCATCTTATTCCATGGATACCCTTCCTTTGCAGTGTTGCTTTCCTGCCCACGTGGTGACCTGGTTTGGGGGTTTTAACGGGCAGAAAATAAGGCTGCAGGTCTGTGTTCTGCCCATGTACGGCCCTGAACCAGGTCTCCAAGAAGGCAGGCAGCAACGATGTTTGTGTAAGGGAGGTGGTAGGGATGGATGGCCTGCTCAGGGCACTGTGTATGGGGAGGGGAGCTGAGGGGGGTCAGGTTATCCTGTCTGACTCTTAGATTGTCTGTGTCGGGCTGGGTGGTGACTGCGGGCACATGGGGACGCTGCCACCAGTGCAGACGAGAGCTGGTCCCTCTGTTGCTGTACTCACATAGCCAGGGGATACCCGGTGCCACGGCAATTTGGCACCACGCCGAAGGGAAGCATTTCTGCCAGAGCCCGGCTCAGCAGCGCGCTGAGCAGCACAGCAGGAGCCGGGTGGGCAGCCAGGCCCAGCTGGGAGGGTGCTCGGAAGGATCAGGGCACCGACAAACAGTCCCTGCTCTGCAATCTGCAGGTGCTGCTGGTGCACTGGCAGTGTGGGTGTATTTTGAAGCCTGCCGGCCTTACCGCAGGGCAGTTCGGTGGAGCTGAAGACAGCCCTAGGCCAGCAGTGCCGCAGTCAAGCTTTAATTCTTCAAGACAAGGTCATTACTGATTTGCTTGCCTCGCTGACATGTTTTGCCGATCAACTTATTCACTGAGTGTGGCCGTTTGCACAGCAGGGAGCTGCTACACTGGGAAAGAGCTCTCTGTGAAGCTTTAAGATATTATTTATTTATTTATTTATTTTTGTGTGCATTTGGAAGAAGCTCCGTGCTGACATGTCAACATGATTTTCTTCCATCTGTATGTGTTTATCCTCGAATTAGAACAACTCAGAAGCTGTATAAGGGGAAAATAATTTTAGCCCATCTAATACATCCAGGAGGTCAAATTCAAGATTGGCTGCTATTATATATTTTCTGGGGGTAATGTTCTAGTTGATGTGTTGCCTTGCACGGAGGATTTTTTTAGCTCAATAGCTAAAAAGGAGGTTCAAAAGCCAAAAGAAGTTTGCAACAGCCTTAGTCTCACCACCCTCCTGGTAACTATAATGCCACTGTGCTACCAGCATTCATCTCTGCAGTGTTGACACTTTCTCTTCCCAAACCAACTTTTAATAAATGTTGACCATCCCAGTCAAATTCTCTGGTCTACTGTTGTTTATATTTCCAACTGACAGACCCTCTAATTTTCTTTTCTTTTCTTTTTTCCTCTTCTCTTCTCTTCTCTTCTCTTCTCTTCTCTTCTCTTCTCTTCTCTTCTCTTCTCTTCTCTTCTCTTCTCTTCTCTTCTCTTCTCTTCTCTTCTCTTCTCTTCTCTTCTCTTCTCTTCTCTTCTCTTCTCTTCTCTTCTCTTCTCTTCTTTTCTCTTTCTTTCTTTTCTCTTCTTTTCTTTTTTTCTTTTTCCTCTTTTTTTTTCTTTTTCTTTTTCCTCTTTTTCTTTTTTCTTTTCCTTTTTTTTTTTTTTATTTTCTTTAAAAATCTTTTTGTTTTTCTTCTCCTTTTTCTTCTCCTTTTTCCCCTCTCTCTCAACACAGCTTTGCAGCTGAAAGTGCTACAGGCTTGCCTCTTTAATATGACTATGCAAACCCCATCCATGGCTCTGTGGTGTACAAGTGGTTTGCAGACTGCAGCCTGACGGCTCTCTCTGTTTCTCTGTCAAGCTGGCAGCATTAAGTCCCTTCCTCTCTGACACCATTAGAAGGCATTTCCATGATGGTGGAGTTTTATGGCTAAGTCCCATTATCAGCTCTCCCGGTGGTGTGGGGATGGACGGGGGCAGGATTTCCATTTCCTAGGACAAGGCGATTCGCCCTTAATTGACAGATTTTCCAAAGAGCCCGGCAAAGCTGTATTGAGCATTTGCACAACTTTGGCCTTCACTGACTTGCTTGGAGTCATCAGTGAACAAGCCTGTGAGTGTCAGATTGAAGCTGCTGCCTTGAGGAGAGAGTGGATGCCTTGCACGGTGTTACAGACTGCACTACTGCAGTTTGACATTATAGACTCCAAGGTTAGAAACTTGGGCTTCTCCAGAGTTAAGGCTACAGCTTATCTGACAGCTGAGGAGGCACTCTCCAAGTCTAATTTCCAGATTTATGTACTCAGACTTTGCCTGCTAGTCTTTCAGCTCTCAGAGCACTTCAGTGGCTTGGGCCAGAGGCAGCATATAGGTTAATATGGTCAGCTGTTTTCTGTAACATAAATACACGTAATGTGAGGTGATGTCCATTGCAATGAAGTCCTAATGAACTCCACAGAAAGGCGGAGCTGATTGTAGTCAGCTTTGTTTGGGAACAGCGATCAATGCAAATTAAATTTGTTCTCACAACAGCAGCCGGAGCCCTGGGAAAGCAGAAAGGAGTTGGAAAAAGGCATTTTAGAAAAGATGTTAAAAAGTGATTTACAGGAGATTAAAGGGTGACATAAAATACTAGTAACCATAAAAAGCCTGGAGGCTACTCTGTAATTTGTTGAAGCAGGAAAACCTACTCTTGGGAAACAAAAGAGGAAAATAGAAATAGAGGAATCGACCTGTACTTAGAGGGGGGCTAGACTGTAAATTCATTGCAATCAACAGTAATTTTCCCACAAAGGGTCAAGCCCATATTGCTCCGTTGCAACTGTTGGACAGGTATCTTGGTGCAGAAAATGGTGGAGGGCATCTACGTTGCTACTTTTAACGAGGCAGAATATACTGTCCTCTGCTCTGCAGACAGGATTGGGAATGACAGATCTCACCTACCCCTTGAGGCTGCCAGGTAGTTTACAGTGCTCAGGTCAGCAGGCAACAGGAAAGTTAATTAGGTGCAATGATGTGATGAGGGTGAAAGGCGAGTTAGTGAAGGAGCGGTTGAAATTTTCTCTTCCATTCACTAAAATATTAAAGCCTCTTTATGTTGTTATTCTCCATTCCCTTCCCTTCCCTTCCCTTCCCTTCCCTTCCCTTCCCTTCCCTTCCCTTCCCTTCCCTTCCCTTCCCTTCCCTTCCCTTCCCTTCCCTTCCCTTCCCTTCCCTTCCCTTCCCTTCCCTTCCCTTCCCTTCCCTTCCCTTCCCTTCCCATCCCATCCCATCCCATCCCATCCCATCCCATCCCATCCCATCCCATCCCATTGTTATTTGGCCTGTCCTGGCCTTTGCTTTTGGTAAAATCACAGAATTGTAGTGTTTGGAAGGGACCTCAAGAGATCATCGGGTCCAACCCCCTGCCAAAGCAGGTTCCCTAAAGCAGGCTGCCCAGGTAGGCGTCCAGACAGGCCTTGAATATCTCCAGAGAAGGAGACTCCACAACCTCCCTGGGCAGCCTGTTCCAGTGCTCTGTCACCCTCACTGTGAAGTTCTTTCTCATGTTGGTGTGGAACTTCCTGGACTCCATTTTGTGGCCATGGCCCCTTGTCCTGTCCCCACAAACCACTGAAAAGAGGTTGGCCAAATCCCTCCGTCTCCCACACCTCAGGGATTTATACACATTGAGGAGATCCCCTCTCAGTCTTCTCCAAGCTGAGCAGGCCCAGGTCTCTCAGCCTTTCCTCATGGGGAAGATGCTCCAGGCCCCATACCATCTTTGTGGCCCTCTGCTGGACTCTTTCCAGGAGATCCCTGTCTTTTTTGTACCAGGGAGCCCAGAACTGGACACAGTACTCCAGGTGATGCCTGACCAGGGCAGAGTAGAGGGGGAGGATCACCTCCCTTGACCTGCTGGCCACGCTCCTTTTAATGCCTGCCAGGATCCCACTGGTCTTCTTGGCCACCAGGACACACTGCTGGCTCATGGCCAACCTGTTGTCCACCAGGACCCCCAGGTCCTTCTCCTCAGAGCTCCTCTCCAGCAGGTCGTCCCCCAGCCTGTACTGATACATGCGGTTGTTCCTTCCCAGGTGCAGGACTCTACACTTGCTCTTATTAAACCTCATTTGGTTTCTTCCTGCCCAGCTCTCCAGCCTGTTCAGGTCTTGGGAATGGCAGCACAGCCTTCTGCTGTGTTGGACACTCCTCCCAGCTTTGTGTCATGGCTGTACTTGCTGAGGGTGGGCACTATTCCCTCATCAAGGTCATTGATGAAGATGTTGAGCAAATGTTAAATGTTCAACATTTAACAAAATATTAAAGCTTCTTCATATTGTTATTCGGCCTTCCCTTCCCTTCCCTTCCCTTCCCTTCCCTTCCCTTCCCTTCCCTTCCCTTCCCTTCCCTTCCCTTTCCCATCATTTTTTAATCATTTTTAAAGAGAGATCCTGAACACTCTCTCTCCATGTTTCTGTCAGAAAATACTATATACACTACAGTTTTGTGATGTTTGAGTATACTGTTGATCTTCCACAGACAATCTGTGTGAAAAATTCATTTGGCAGGGATCATGTTGCCCAAGGAGGTCATCTTACAGTCTTGTCAGGCAGCTGTTTATGGCAGTACAGTGAGTCACAGAAGTGAGCCGGGATTTCTTCTGAGGGTTGAGGAGAGGGTGTGAAAAGCCGGTCTACCAGTAAGCAGATAAAAACTGCCCAGAATCCAAGACTCAACCTTGGATAAGCACATATGGACTCCTCAGAGGGAGAAATGAGATCGTTTCTCCACCTAAAACTGAATTTGTTTATGGTTGACCACGGGAACCATTCTGTGGGATAGTTTTGGCTGCCCTGGTGCCTTGTGCTTGCTTCCCACTGCCTTGCAGCCCTCCCATGCCGTGTGGGATGGCTGCCGTGGGTTTTGGTGGCCCTGAGGCGAGGGTGGCGGCACCCTCGGTCCCACTGAGCCTTAGCCCTTGTGGCCAAGTGGGCCTCCCCAAAATGGCCCAGCCTGACCAGAAAAACGCTTTCTTAGCGAACACAGCTTCTGTAGGACGCTTCATGGGAGCATATTCAGTGTGACAGAATTTTCCAAGTCACTTGAAACTGAAGGCCTCCCTCGACTGGAGAACAACTCCGAGCAGTCACATTACAACTTGGTATTACACAGTATGTAGACCAAAATGTAAGCTTTCACGAGGTTCAGCCTGTGCTTCTGACCCCGAAAAGGCCGCAATACGCGATTAAAAGAGACAGAGAAACTCGCGTGGCACCCCTGACGCCAAGCACCCTCCTGAATGGCCGCCCGCCCGCTCCAGGCGCTGCGCCTGCGCCTCCCGCCATGAGGCCGGGCCCGCCCGCCGCGCGGCCGCGGCGCCACAAGATGGCGCTGTCGCCATGGCAATGAGGCAGCGGCCTGGAGCTGCGTGCAGGGCTTTCAGCGTCACTTCTGTCACCCCGGCCCTGTGTGCACAACCCTGGCTGTGCCTCACCCTGCCTCCACACAGCTGGAGCTGCAGGATGGCGTCCTGCCTGGCCTTAGCTCGTCCCCATCACTGTGGCACTCATGGATGTCCTGAGCCGCACCTGGCTCTGCTTCCCCTCACGTAGTAGCACAGGCTGGTGGCATGGCCCGTCCCGGTCACCCCAAGCTCTCCGATGAGGGAGGCCCAGCCAGCACAGGGATCTGTCTCCCTAATGGCCTCATGGCTCCCTTCAACAGCCCAACACGGCTTTAGTTCAAGGGGTTCAGGCCAACCCACTCAGAAGTAGGTGCAACACCACTGAAGCTTTCTGTGGGCTTTCTAGATTATGTTAAATGCACTTTGAAAACAACAATAAAACAAAACAAAACAAAAATACATTAATATTGTGGCCAGCAATGTGGCAAGGATTACAGAAAAAAAAAAAAGTGTTGAAAGAATAATGTGGGGGAAAAAGTGATTTTGTACTCTACTGCAATACCTTTGTGTGAATAGATTGGCCCTATGAAAGGAAAGCAAACATAAACTTGACAACAACTGGGTATAACTGCACTTGTGAAGAAAAATGGGTGCTTGTGTAGGGCTGACAGGAAATCTGAAGTTTGATGTGTAGAGGCCTACAGATCACCTCACCAGTGCAGCATCAAACTCACCTCCTTGCTTCCAACAAAAGAACATATTTACAGAATCACAGAATCACATTACATCAGGTTCTTTCAGAAAGAATATGCATTTCCTAAGGGAAGTTGGGTTTTTCATAATTTGATGTGCTTATTGATTTCTTGAAGGTCACTATTCCTCCTACATTTTATTCCCAATAAACCTACCTGGATAGGTAGAAACAGCTGAATTTTTCTTTGATTCCTGCTAATTTGGCCTCATAGTAATTCATCACAAATGCTTCACAAGTTAATTATGTTCTGGGAAACAAAATTTCGTATCATATCTGTTACTGGCTGTTGCCATTTAATTTCATTTGTGCACCTCTTGTCAATAGAGTGCAAGGCACAGTAAACCTTACAGACTTTTCCATTTGTTTTTCATAAACATCTGCTAATGTCAGTTCTAATTCACTTCCTCCTCCTCCTACCTTTAATCTGTTTTCTCATGAAAGTATTTTGCATGTGAATAGTTGTTCCTGTCCGTCCTTGAAGCTTCTCCATTTCTATGCTACGGTTTTTGAAAAGAGGCGTCTAGCTGAGACAACAATATTAAAAACATGGAGGTGGAAAGTGGGAAGAGCTAGTGCAACTCTGTACAACTCTGCATACAAGTAGGAATGCTGCGCAGGAAGGGGAACTTGTGTTACTGTGCAATAATAACGGCAAGCCTATTACTCAGTGTGATTGGTGTTGGGTCCTACTGACAGTAACTCCAAAGAGATGATGAAAATTTGGGAGTGAGGAGCCATGAAAACACTGAATGCCCCGGAAAATCTTCCCTGCAGGGAAAGCTTTTAGGACAGCCCCATCTGTTTGGTTTTACAAATTTAAGGAAATCTGATCAGAGTCTTAAGTAATCTTACAGAAAGAATGTGAGTGTGATGATAAAGCAATCTTGAGTCTACTAAAATAAATGTAAAGATAGTTGAGGGTAGTGGAATGTAGATTTACGGTAAGCTGCAAAATCCTAATGGGATGATTTGCTGTGAGAACAATTCTCTGGAGGCTTTGGTGGACCTCCATCCTTGGAAGTTTTAATGTGATTTACCTAAAAATCCTGTGATTTAACATGGTTCTGCTACAGCATTTCATGAGCTTCTTTGGTAACAAAAGGAACTAGAGTCGGAACTCTAAAACTGTGGTTTATTTCTGGTAGACCAGCAAAAGCAGCCAGGCAAATAGTTTCAAGTAATGGTGCAAAAAAGGAATGGTCTGTCACATGGAAATTATTTTTAGAACAGCTGAGATTAAAGAAGTGACCCTGACCCAGAGGCTATTCCAAGATATTGGGTGATTCCTCATGCAGCCAAATTCCCTGGGAGGTTGTGAGCAATGTTTAGCGGGCATAAAATGCAATCTCATTTTCTCTGGGTGAAAACTTCACTGAGCTCCTGTCAGATTACAGGTGTGCATACTGCCAATGAAAGGAGAAGTCATATTTCCAAATCCAATTGTTTTGCTAAAATTCCCTATAATGAAACAAACTCACCTGGCAATTTTATGTCCAAGTGTGGATAACTGAACTAGGTTCTTTGCACTTTCCCTTCCAACTTATCTAACTGTTCAAGTCATCTACTTTGGCCAGAGGCAAAAAGTCTCAACCTCCCACCCGGGAGGTTGGCGGGGCGATGCTGCTGCTCAGCACAGCCCGCCCTGCCCTGCCAGCTCCTTGGGCAATCCCAGGAATTTCTGATCTGCTGTCTTCTGCTGGTGACTGTTCATGGGACTGTCATTCTGTTTGGTAGCATGGCAAGGAAACGGTGTAAGAGCAGGAGGGAGCGATGCTGGATGATGTACTCTTCTCCCATGTTACAGCAATACCAGATCAGAGTGTGAGCTCTGGTAACAAGCTTATATAGGTGGTGCTTCTGTGGTGAAAAGTGAACCCAGTATCCTGCAGGCTTGTACTCACCTTCTTTATGCAAAAGCTCAAATAGGTGGTGCTTTTGAGGTGAAATGTAAACCCACTATCCTGCAGGCTTGTACTCACCTTGTTTATGCAACCCTGCTTTGGATGATGCCTGCCCAGGTAACTTTTACACCTCGTCTTGCAAACATTTGCTCAGGGTTGCTGTGCAAAGGTCTCTCCTTGCAACTTCCACCCTAGAAGGGCTGCATGTTAATGGGGAGGAAACTGAATCCTGTAATCCAAGCTGAGCCTGATGTGAATGAGTAAACTATGTGTAACATGAGCCACAACGCAAGCTCCGATATGAGAGCAAACAAACAAACTTGATATTTATCTGCCCAGCTGAAGATTCCTTTCTTGCTATTAGCATAGAAAAACCTGACCAGACCTGACCTAAATCCCTTTGAAATGACTATACATTGTTGCCCAATTCCTTTTGGTTCCTCCTCATAGATGGAGTTGGGTAGGTGGCTGTTGCCAGTGTAACAGTTTGGAGAGGAAATAAAAGACCCATTAATCCCTTGAAAAATCCACGTGTGCTTTGCCCTGGGGCTCTATACTCAGCATGACCTCAGTTTACTGTGTTACTCACACAGAAATTTGCTTGTCTTTAGCCCTGGTGCCAGCAGTTCCTTTCTCTGCTGGGCTCTGCTGTCAGCCTCCTGGTAGCCCTTGCCAAGAGCACTTTCATTCAGTGTGCCTAATTTTGGCACCCTGTCTTGGGAACTGAAGATTTGCAGCATACCAAGGGCTAGCCACATCTGCACTGCATTTTTTCCTTATATCTTCTTCCCATTTTTTTTTTTCCTTGATCTCTAAACTTTGTCTTATCTCAAAGCTTGGTTTGTTTGATTCCATCTCCCACTTCGAATCCAACACTCCCTTTGTGTTTTGCTGCCACGCAGTGAGAAGACACAGGTCTTGTAGGGCTCACGGTTCTGAGACACTGGCACTTACCCAAACTAATAATGCTCTCAGTGTACTTATTTCTTTGGAGTGGTCATGATGAGGGATTTCCTTTAACATCTGTAGAGGACACCTGGGTCTGCAATATTCTTTTACAAAGGTTATTTCAGCACTAGATGGATATTTTCTCGTCATTATACCGAGCACAGTACCTGCTTCCAGAGTCACTGCTTTAGTAGAGAGCCATTTTATTGAAGTATTACTCACTGATAGTGGTCATATTCACGCCATGGATTGCCAAATAAATATAACAATAAATGAGCAAATACTACCACATGTGCACATCCGAGAACTCGCAGTCACTGAAGATTATCAGTGTAGGCAGACCGTAAAACAGTCTGACAGGGGCTCAGTCCTGCAAAGGGCCTCACTCGCTGCAGGGGGTCCTCGTCCGTGGTGGTCCAGCAGGCATGTTTATCCGTGGTGGGCTGCCAGCCACTTCTGCAGGCACAGAGTTGAGACCGGCAGGAGGCAGGCCTGATGGCCAGCACGTATGTGCTGTGCAACAGTGGCCACCTCTTTGAATTTCCAACCTGTGGTCACCGATGGCCACCCCCCCTACCTCTGTGAGGCCTCTCCGATGTCTTTTGCGTGCCCCGGGTGTGTGTGTGCCCGTTCCTGGAGCATCCAGAGACCTTCTTACCCAGATGTCACGTTGTTAATGTTTCCATGGGAAATAAGAAAGTTTATGTATTTATCTATACGACGTAGATCCAGTGCATTTGTACTCGCCTAAAATTACACATGCAACTGCTTACAGCCAGGATTTCTCTCCAGAGGCACACGGTGGCTGCTGGGCTCAGCTGCGTGTTTCTGCCTTGCAAGCATCACAGTCCCCTGGGATCGCTCGCTCTTTGAGTTCAGGGTCTCCCGGCCATGGCTCCTCTCTGCTGTGCTAGGAGTCACCAGGCTCAGGCCCCAGGCCTCTGGGTGTTTCCCTCTCCCTTAGGTGCTGTAGATATGTTTTGTTCCAAGTCACAGCGCTGCCTGCAGAAGTCGCAGACTTGTGCAAATTGCTGCCCTTGCAGTTAGGAGACGTGCAAAATGCAATGTTTGTGTCAGAGCAGCCCTGGGGATTGTTTAGGCACTCATCATTTCCAATCTGCTAAACTTGCATCGTACTGTAAAACACTTTGCCAAAAAAACAGCACCTCTTTGGTTTGTCTTCTGTGAACAGGCCGTTTAGGATCAAATGCTGCACGAACCCAGGTGTGGTGATCCCGTAAATCGCAAGGTACATTCCCTGAAGGTCCCTGTGAAGCCTCAGACAGGCACACCCCTAATTGAAGTTGTCTTGCTGCTCACACTGCCACTTGAAGATCTGGCGAGCAGGGGTCACAACTAGTGCCACACAAGATTCCCCCCAAAACGGAGATGAACCCTGGGGGAATCTCATTTGCTTTGGTGTCCTTGGGCACTACCAGATGAGTAAACTTTGTAGTCACAAAACACTGCTCTAACTTCAGAGCTTTTCCGGCAATTTTCTGCCTCACCTGTTTGGTGATAGACTGGACAAAGGCTAATTTGGCGTGCTGGAGAACAAATAAAATTGTCTGCATTTGAGACAGGAGGAGCTGGTGTGTTATGAGCAAGGTACCCCACTCAGCTACGCCAGCCTGGCTGCTAAATACCAGTGCAATGCAGCAGTGCTCAGGTACAGAGGAGTCTGAGCCTACAAGAGAGCAGAGGTGCGCTGACATGAGGTTTTCTTCCTTTTCCATCTTTCTGCTGACTGAAGAGGAAGAAGGAGAACCAGAGTCTTGCAGCAACCCCCAGTCACTGCTGTATAATCCCAGTTCCAGCCTTTGATGGCTCTAGGAAAATGGCAGGAGCTCTGCTTGGCACCATTAACCTTGACTGTCAGGGCAAGCCTGCTGAAGGAAGAGGCTCTCCAACTTCTTGCTTTGACCCTATAATATAACAAGTTAGTCCTAGTTTAATTCCAGTAAATTCAATAGTTACTCCAGGGATCAATTTGTTCTGAAGTTTTTTTTTTTTTCAGTGCTTTCATACATAGAAGTGTCAGGTATTATTAGCAACAGAAGTTTATCTTGTGAGATAGTATTAAGAACCCGATAGAAGTGTGATTTTGTTTCATACTGGCAGAGAATATAGGAAATGCTGTTTGACTCCCTTCACAGCATGGATTAGCAAAATTAGACTTGTCTCCTTTGCACTAACAAGCCCCAGAACAGACTGTGAGCCATTAAATAAAGGAAACTCCTTTCAGACACATGCACACACAAAAGCTGTGGGAAAATAAATCACCTAGGCTTCTAGATGGATAGATTATTACAGAGTTCATATCTGCAGGGCATCTTCTCTGCAGGGCTATTTTGTGCACGATGATATGACTTTATTATTTTATTTACATTTCCTTAACAGTTCACATGACTTGTTGCTAAGGGAAATGCTGCAGTTGCCTGGAATACCCTTTTATATTTACATCACACACACGCACAGCTCTGCCTGTACACCGACTTGGTGCTGCTTGACTAATCAGCAAGTAATATGATGGGGCTGTTAATTTAACAGCTTGAGTCAAGTTTTAATCTCATAAGAGTACTGCTGGAACTTCATTTTATTTTACCATTTGCTTATTTTTCCTTTCTTTGAATTTTTCAGGAGTAATACCTTTGGAAGCAGGTAAATCCTGTTCTCTGAGGCTGCAGGTAATAGTGCTTGCCTTGGGCAATATTTGCAGCACCCAAATATTAAAGCACTCAAATAAGTGACCAGAATCTACCTTAACCTTCAGGGGCCACCAGAACCTGGGTGCCAGTTACACCCCAGTTAAGTGAGGGTTTGGGTTAACGTGTTCCTGGATAGGCACCACGAACACTTGAAATTTTCCCCGAATCTTTGGAAAACCTGTTCTCAAGGTGAAACCCTGAGTTTACCTACTGGAACAGAAAGACTTCATTCATTTTAGTCCTGTGGGCCTTGACTCTGGCTCCAACTACTTTCACTTACAAACAAAGCTCAACTTTGAGTAGAAGTTAGGTGAGGACAATAAGCAGATATTCTGAAGTTTTTCTTTTCAAAGCGTGTCTGGGTATAAGTTTGGTTCACAGACTGTTCACACAGAAAACAGTAAACAATAATGTTTCAAAGTATTCCTGGAAAATTGCTCCCACGCCTGTTACCTTAAGCACACATCATCCTCTGCTTAGCTTTGCAGAGGACTGTGCTAGGGAAGTTGTGGTTTCAGAGCTTACACCTCAGGCAATGACGCTGAAGGTGTAACAAGAAAATTGCCATTTCTTCCTCAACAGATTCTTCTGAGTTGCAAAGAAGTGACCCCTCCATGACATTTTCCCCTCTTCATTGCCTCACCCAGACCTCCCCAGAGTACCAGAACTCCTTTAAACTTTTAAAGATACCAGACTTTCAAATGGCAGACAGGATCCTAACATTGCCAAGCTTTAGAGCTTCATAAAATACCAGAAAACTGGTTGAATGACACAAAAACATTGCTCACATCAAAATAATGTTAATTTGGTTCTGAATGACTGTGCTTTTTGACCACAACCACGTTCCTCGTCATTAACTACTCTCAGATGGTCACACTAGACTACTTCTGCTCACACGCGTGTTTAACGAGTGACTGTCTTTCAGAAAAACTGAGTAATCGGGCTTTTGTTCTCAGAAAGATTATTAACGGCACACCATGTGTTATCTGTCCTCTCATTCATTATTTATCAGTCGTAATCCTTATTTGGGAAGTTCTTGTTACCCAGTCAGCTAAGAATGATACTATCATGCCACTTGTGCCGTAATTTCATAATCTGTTTAGGCCATGCAAAGCTGTCACTGGCTCTGGAAGACGGTGGTACCTGCCCATTCTTGTCCCTCATCCCATCTTCCAGCACAGGAATTCATTGTTCTTTCAGAGAAAGAAGCCAAGAACCTGGTCTGGCTTAAAACTAACACCACAAAGGAAAAGCTTGGCCAGACAAACACTTGTGTTTGTGCACAAAGGAGCTGGCAACACGGGGCGTGCAAATGAGTTTCTGGAGGAGAGTTCAGTCTTCTGGTGCCCTGTGAGCTGGCACCATGAGATGACTGATACCCTGCCTGAGGAGGGGCTGGTGCATTGCCAAAGCAGTGGGTTTGTGACTGCCCTACACGTTGAACATGTTCTAACTTCTCCTAGACATGGATGCCTCCTCTTGCAAGGGGGAAGCGACCTCCTAGGTGCCCTTGGGATGCCTGTGGTACCAGTAGGCAACACCATAGCACCGTATGCCAAACACACTGCTGGGAGTGACAGCGTGGCTTCACATAAAGGCACCAGGCAGTGCTTCCCTACTCCCACTGGAAGAGTTGGCTTAGTTTTATCAACAGAAAGAAAAGATTTACATTAATCAAATGATCATTTTTTATCATATGAAACTTCCTGTCCAGTGTAAGTTAGGAAATTTCTGCCCACGGCCCCTGTGCTGTCACCACGTTGCATTTACTCATGTGTTGATCACCCAGTCTAACTACCTGGGATGGCAGCCAAGTGTATGCCTCTGTAGAAAGGGGAAACCCACTGTTTTTAAAATTCATGTTATCAGATAAAGAGCAGTATGGCAGAGTATAGCTACAAACCCAGCACACTTTGAGGCTCTTACTAACTATAACAAAACACAAACCCAACCACCAGTGCATCACCCTTTCTACCTGAAAGGGTAGAACAGTACCCATTGACCAATGTATTTGCCCCCTGCAGAGATTTTTCTTCAGCTCCCGATAAAACAGAGCCCCAGTGTGGCTCATTCTCTAGTCACAGCTAAGCTGCTAGAAGAGCTGGGCTTTTCTTTTTGGCATGCCTGGTCCTCCCACTCTTCCTTTTGCTTTTAGTATTTTCTGATGGATTGTTGACTCTTGGTTATTCTGCTTCTCCCTCAGCCCTGGATAATGCACACAATGCATCTGGTCTTGTTTCTCTTAACTGGGACTGAGAAACAAAGCAGCACATCTCAGCAATGCATATTGGTTTTTGACCTTGAACAATTTGTTTGTGGGTTTGATTTTGCTGCTTCCTCTTCCAGTGTCTTCAGTAACTTCAAGTCTCTTGAGTCCCTCTCATCTCCTGCCCAAGGTCTCTTCCTACTTTGTGTTCCCAGAACCACTTGTCAGACAGGTAAAGGGAAGCATCAGTTCACTACAAAGGGAATTATATGTTTAAACACCTCCAGTCTGACACATATTGACTTTTATTTTAGGAGGTAGCACGTAAAACACAAATGAAATGTAAGCTTTTGGGGCTTTCTGTTAGGTCAGGCTACAGCCAGTCCATCACTGACACCTGATCACAGACCATGCAAGCCACCTGCCTGCACCTACCCAGCTGCAGACTTTCCCTGGAGAAGCAGTTTGTGCTGGTTCATTTCCATTACCCATTTCTAAATCCAGAGTGGTACAATGACATGCCTCCAGCCCTCTATACCTCTTTGTGTCTGAATCAGACCCTTTCCCTTTGCAGAACCTTGTACCTTATCTCCTACCCTGTCACTGCTGAAGTTGTCTCTGAACCCACATGCTGAGGGTGACCCCGTTCTCCAAGCCCACCCACATACTCGGCTCGTTATCCTCTACCCTGGCTGCTCATCAAGCATTGGGCTTGAACGTGTGCTAAGGCCTGGCCTGGAGATGGGACAGCCCCGCATCCTGGGGTGGATGGGACACCCTGAGACCACCAAGAGGTTCACACAGAACGAGTGTGTCAAAGAAAACTGTACATGGGCTTAAAGAAGATCTGTGTGTACTGCTTCAGATGCATGGGCCTCTTAAAAGAAGAAGATGCAGTTAAGGCCTTTCAGCTGAGGATGCACCACAGCTGCAGGGCTGAAGACCCATTGGCTTCCCCTACAAAGTTATTAAGGTTAACTCGCAGCACTTGCAGCCCTTCTGCAGCAGTTAGAGAGAGGTTTGGGTTGTCTCAGAGCTCAGTTTTTCCCCATAGCACAAGGGTGAAGTTGTCTTTAACTGCCCAGTCAGACCTACAGGAGGCTGATGAATTATGGTCTTGAACAGGGTTTTGTGTGAGGTACACTAAGGAAAATGGGTTGTTCTTGTGGAATCCCTGTTCTTTTGCTTACTTTTTCTGCCTCTGAGGACAGTCAAGCTGCCAGAAGAGCTGCAGAGGAGGGTAGGTGTCTGGGCATTTGCCTCCCTCAGGAGTGATCGTGGTTGTGTTCTTGGTCAGTGCTGCGTTTGTGTGCCCTCGCTGCAGGATGGTCTCAGCCCCAGCTGACTGAGCCCCTTCCTGCCTTCTGCTTGCTGTCTGCCATCTACTTCCACCCATGTGTTTGGTGTACCAGCTACTCTGGATGAAGTAGTCCCTTTTTGCAGAAACCCGTTGTATCCTTTATTGTGCGAACTCTGCACCCTGTGTTTTAATGTCAAGTTGGCTCTGTCCCCTGCCATTTCACTTGCCATTTGTGCTCAGCTCCTGACTGCTTGAAAAAACCTTAATGCTGACCTGTATTTACTGATGATTGAGCTTTTCATGGCTTTGTGAAGAAGTGCTTGCTGCTTTTGATCGTGGAGAGAATTAACGGAGAAAACCGGCACAAGCTGCCTACCTTTTTGAAATCTTAAGCATGAATCTTTCTTTTCATTTAATGTCTCATTGGAGGTGATTTTCAAAAGTTATAGAAAAGCTCTTATCGTACAGCATACATCTTGAAAAGGCTTTTTAAGAATCAGTGTAATTCTTAGGAGTTGTGGTGTGCGTGTGTTTTTTTTTTTTTTCCCCAGAAAAACTTAATCCAATGCTGTTTTTAAACTTACGGTAAGCTGTGATGAAGTACAGAAAATCACAGAGAATGAATTACCATCTTCCAGTCATCAGAAGCTCACAGGTTTTGCCTCTGACCATACCAGTTTTTTACAGGTACGGGAGATCAGACCAGAGGGAAAGAGTGAACAGAAATAGCTTGTGTACTTAGGAAGGAAGGATGAACCTTGTTGAAAAGGATGAGCTACCGTATGTTGTTAAAGGCAATCACAACGTGAAGCACAAAACCATCATCGCCCACAAATGTCTGTGTTTGGAGGGCCCGGGGAACTTTGTACTCAAGATGTGAAATGAAAATTTGAAGGACTTGGCTGGCAATGTAACCCAGCTTGCTAGTTCTGTGGGTAGCTCTTGGAACTGATGAGGGTTGTCTGGATCGCTACTGCAGGCTGCCCAGGCTCTGAGTGGGAGCAGCGAGTGCAGCTCTTAGTGGGTTCCCTGATCCTTAGTGCTGTGTTCTTAGTTCTCAACTGCACGTAACGAGCAGTCTGGTCAACGTGGTGTAAAGCACTTTTCTTATGTTCTTATTCTGAGAAGGTAGTTTAGTAACTTACCAATAAGAGGCCATAGCGGCTTCCTGGGGGAATCCAGGCAACAATAACTGAGCATATCTGCATGCTGAGTCTCTTGGGGATATGCTTTTGAAACCTTGAAGTTTTCACAAAAATCACACTCGTATTTAGGAAGCATTTGACTAATATTTTCTTAATATTAGTTAGCTCAGACAAAGGAAACCAGGAAACTGAAATTAAAGAAAACTCTGAGCATAAAATGTTGCATATTGCCACACAACTGTTTGTAACAGAGGATGTGTAGCTCAGATTTTAAAATATTGCAGCCTCCAGGTTATTTTGAAAAGTGAAAATAAGAGTAAATGTCAGATTCTGCGTGAAGTATTGCCAATCCACGTGAGCAGCTATCTGAATCTTAAATTTCGTAGTCCTCAGGATGTGAATTTAAGACACAAGGTGTTGTGTGGGGTTATTGTGAGACTCTTGGGACTGCTCACAGCAGCCGCGGCATGGCCAAATCCTTCATGCAGCTTATTTGTTGCCCAGGTCCGCCTCGGCCTTTGGGGCTGTGCTGCCCCAGAGCCTTGTTCCTGGCACCCTTCCTGAGGGTAGGCAGCTGGTGGTGGTCCCTGTCTGCCTCTGCTTCTCTTAGGCACCCCGCTGATTTGCCAGGTGTGCGGCACTTCTTACTCTAGAGGTCAGTATAATGTTAGGAATGGAACTGGTGCATGCCCAACTCGTTTTCCCTGATGAGATGTTCCAGAGTGAACTCTAAATTATACTGCTTCCAATATAAGATGGAAGAGAAATTTCATACTGGGGAAATGTACTTGTAAAAGCACAACAGCCAATATGGGAAGCTCAGAGGGCGTTAAAGAAAACAATCATTGAGCCTCTTTGTTGAATGGAAGTTATGAATGCACTAGTAGTAATTTTCTGAAGCCATAGACAATAACATAATGTGAGTGGGTGATGGAAGAAATTACATAGGGTGAAATTTAGAGAGCTGACAGCAGCCTATGCATCACTTAAGACCTATTTCTGAGGGCTTAATTGCGGCTTAAATAGCACACAGGCCTCGTGCTCATCTTCTGCATAGAAACAAATTCCGTCTCGAATGAGCACCGTGAGCAGAACATGGAAAATGTAATCTGATCAGCTGTAAAACTCCGGCTTTGGGGAAAGGGTGCTCTGAACTGAGAACAGATGTGGGCAATGCAGATCTGTGCTGTAGCACACACACTATAAAGGTCTAATGCTGTGTTTCGCCATCGGATGCACTGATGTTAGTCCAAAGGGATACCATGAGAATATCAATCTTTAAACAAATGGGAAAACTGAGTAACGAGCACACCCCAGGACACTGGGGTAATTACTCCATTTGTGAGCTACGTGGCTGATAACACTAAAAGCAATCCCGCTTATGAGTGCTTCAGAGGCATTTATATTATTTTGGGCTGGCTGTCTACAAATATTCAGACTTAGAGGTAGGAAGGCTTATAAAAATAAATTTTCAGCTTGGTTGTATGGCTGTGTAAGAGGAATCAGGACTGGACAGTCGTGTGTTTGCTACAAAATGGTTGCGTGCTAGTTCAGTAAGAGAGCAGCCAGAGCTCTGCACACACTCCCTGAGAGAGATCAAGTTGGAAAGCCACTCTGCATAGTGCATATTGAACACTTCTCAGTCAGTTCCCAGAATGTTTAAAAAAAGGTATGGTGGGCAGAATTAAAGCTGAACCCACTGAACTCTTCCTTATCTTTACATGCTTGGATTTCTTGTAATATTTAACTTTTTCTTTGCGTTTCCTGGACTTAGGATTCTTAGTTCTGAGAGGATCAATATTCCCTTGTAATGTATTTTGACATATGTTCCCGATAAGCGTTTTCAACTTGAAGTCCTAACAAAGGTTATTTTTGTCAGGAAAGAAAAAGTAAATCAGAGTAGTCTCCTTATGGCCATTTTGAAAGCAGAAATGAAGACAAAATATTGGGACTACACTAACAGTGCTTCTCAAAACACAAAGCTCGATGAATTTAACTATTTTCCTCTTAATTGAGAGGCAACCTGCAAAGCATTGCTGTGCTCTGGAAAGAGATGTGTTATTCGTCTGCCTGTTAAATAGTCTGCATGAATTCTGTTCCGGTTCAAGGTTTGTTCACAAACCATTCACAAATTGTCTGCTTGTATTATTCACACTGTGTGATTAGGCATGTGGTATATTTTCTGCTCTCCGACTTAATGACTGAAACATTTTGACAGGGAATAGCAAACGGTGAACGACAACCAGTAAACAACATACAACTTGGGGCGCTTGCAAACACTTTCAAGAGTATTAACAATCGGAAGAACAATGATTCATGTCTCCATCACTCAGCTACGGATGTATTTAAGTCCAGATGTATTTGCCCAGCTCTGGGAAGCTTGCAAGTAAAATTTGCAATGAATGATGTCTCTTTGACTCGATCCAAGCCTTACATTACTTGTAAGTAGTCTAATTCTGAAAGTTGCCCACAAAGGAGCAAATTCTGATTTCCATTATCAGAATGATTAACTGAAGGAACACGTCTGTCCTCCAGCAGGACTGTTGACATGGATAGGTGCCATACTCTTGTTTGAGATATAGGCATGGCGCTAAAGTCAATTTAACAGTCTACGTTAACGGTAGAAATGCTACATCTCCGAGAGATAAGACCAAGTTATGTTTATTTAAAGATATCCTGATACTTTTCTTCCAGTACAAAAATTAGCCTAGCTTTAGTTGATAAACTTCACTCTTGGTTTCCGTGCAAAACCTATTGCATTTCTTCACTTCTTCAGGTTGGCAATTGAAAAACAACCTTATTTCAATCCAGAAGGCTTTGAAATGGTGGATTGTGTGTTTCTCACACAGAATGTGTAAATTATTTTTTTTAATGCCACAGCCTGAGGTCCTTGAACTGTATAAATGATTAAGATTTCATAACACTACAGGCAAAATTCTTTCCCTTGATCCATGCTGTAGACATCTTTTGCATTTTCTGCACACATGGTACTTTCATTTCCATCAATGGGAATTCCACATGCTGAATAAGGAAGAAATATTTGCATTCTGGATAACTGCCTTATTTGGGCACTTCTTAATACTTTCTCGGGCAAAGCTCCTGCTGACTTTGATCTTGTTGGCAAGCTGCCCCCTGGATGAGAGTCCCCGGTTTGAAGAGTTGGTAAATGGCATTTTAACGGCAAGGGTCAGCAACAATTGCCGTGCCATTTTTCTTGCTTTCCCCACCACAAAGCTATCATCTGAAGTAAGGCACTGCAGTTCTTTTTTGGAAGATTAATAGTTCCCTGCTAGTAACAGATTTTCCACTAGCCAGAAAGCAGCACCCCCCACTGATGAGTTTATCATTTGAACTTTGAATCCAGTCGGGAAGTTGAGACGTAAACTTTCCATGATGGTGATTTGTGGTATATTTCCAGTTTTCAGGGTCAGGTTATTAACCGGCGTAACAGTGATATAAGCACATGCCGTTGAGAACATGAATCAGATGAAGCATCTGACAAAGACCTCACTGTGCAGGCAGCTTTCCTAGGAGGCTGTGGAAGTCTGATGTGTGCCATGAAGCTCCAGGTGTCACATTTGAAAATACCACAAGTATTAACAACCTGTGAGTGTATATAAAACTTGGCAGCATTTTTGGTACTTAGGGTTTTATGCATTGGCCTAAGGAAGGATTTTCATTTTGTTCAAAGATACGCACTTCTTAGTTTTTCTGTGCTTTTCCCTATCAGTTTGAGGGAGAAAAATATTGACAAGAAACCAACCCAACTGACTGAATTGGGTAGTTTATAACTCCTTACGTAGGAGGAACATTCATCACTTTGTATTTGGTAATAGTGTTCTGTGTTCCTGTTAAAATGAAGATAATGAAAGGGTGTAATTGTGTACAAATTGCAAATGCTTGTCCTGTAAGTCTTAAAATGTGGCACTTGAAAATATATGTAATCTGGAAAAAGCTAGTGATGTAAAAATAAGTATTTATTGTTGAGCTTTGAAACACTGGAAATCACTACCCAGAGAAAATTCTGATGTGTTTCTGTCCTGGACTGGAAGAAAAATCGAAAATCTGCATGAGTGCTGTTCTGAAGAGCAGTGTAGTGTAGAAATACTTAACCTTTTGTTTAAGACCAGTCTAATGTTACTGCTGGGCACATGTTATGGAAATTGTATCTCGGGTGTCTCTTGCCTCCATTCAGCTGCAGGGATTAGATATTTTTGCCTCATGGCGTATCCCATGATACGCCCTGTTTTATGGCTTCCACAAAATACTAAATGCAGAGAAGAAACAGGAAAGTACATCCTGTGGCAAGCTTTCAGTCTTGCAAAATCTGGTTTTGGTGTATCATTTTTCCCCATTACAAATCACTTTGAGAGAAAACTCCTAGCCCTGTGAATAATACGAAATTCAGCTTCTTATTTAACAGACACACTCAGCTGTGGTGTGGCAAGCTCTCTGTGTCTGTGCTGTAACGATCTGTTCAGACCTCCTGTCTCAGGAAAGAGACCGTCCTTTGTCTGCACTCAAAATAATGCTGCAGCCCACTTCTGTAAAGACTCCTACTCAGAAAAACTTGATGTAAACTGCAGATTCGAGTGTGATTCATATGTAGTGAAGTCACACAAGCTTTTGTGGTGTAGGTAAATAGCATGTGAGATTTAGTAGTATGTGGGGTTCGACGAGAGAAGACATTTCTGTTTTGATTCTAGTGACTTAAGCCATGCCCGGGGATCAAGAAGGGAAGTCTTTTAATTGCAGCTCTGCCAATGATCTGATGAAGGTAGTTCCTGTTGGGATCTGGTGTCATATATTTACATGCCACCCACTTTTAAGCACTAGTTCTCTAAATAAGAATAAAAATGTTGCATATTTTAAAATAAGACACTTAATTCTGCATGATGAAAATGTGGAAGACTGAAGGACTGGGAGAAGCAGCCCGTCCTTGCTCCTCTGAACACTTGGCTTTAGCCGCTAGGTGATGCAGCGACTTCTGTTTGTGTCACATGAAGTCATGGGTGGCCGTGTGGAGACAGGAGCTTGGAATCTGGCATATAAATTAAGAATGAGTAACTGGAGAAGACCCCCACTTCTCTAGAAGCAATACGCAGACTAGATAATAGGCCTTGGAAAACCAACAAGATGATTGGGTTTCCAACTTCACATTTTGTAATTGCGTCAAATGAAACCCCATTAGAAGCAGCTGGTCTGATTCTCAGCTGATATAAATTGTCATACATGTTCAGATTTAAATAGCAGTTGGCTGGCCTACCCCAGATGTAAGCTCTGGCCTATGTTATGTGATAGCTATCAGCTTGGAATGGAAACTTTGGTGCTACTTTTACAGGCGAATTTATTTTAATGTATTATCAGGAAAATCCAGCGTATTTCCAGGTATCACGTATCTGAAAAAGCAATCACCAATACAAGACCAATACAAGGATGTCTTCAGCTTCCTGACTCCAAAGAGAGGGGTGTTATACTTCTTTGGTGGGTGCTGAGACTGTTATGGAATGGAAATAGATTAAGATGACTTTCATTTTACTCTTACTCAAGAGCATTTTAAATCTGATTTAAACGCTTTATTCAATGGGATATTGTGATTCTCATTTAAAAGAAAATCAACAAATCATTTGTCTTTTTTTTCAGTTTAGAATAGATTCTTATCTTCCTTAAATCCAGAAGAAATCACGACTCTGACCCTTAATATGGTCTGTTAAGTGGGGTTTAGATGAGTGTTGTGCAATTCATTGCTATAGCATTTTCCAGCAGTGCTGTTCTATAGATTTTTGACCTATGTTGAAAGAATTCCTACTTGTGGATTCCTACGAGGGAGTTGGGTTGTAGTATGTGAAGCTGGCAGCAATGCAAAATTACAAGGAGGTGGGGGGAGTTCACTTATCTCCTATTTCTACTTCTCCACAGTGTGTTTATTTCATAAAGTGTGTGTGTGGGGGGGGGGGAGGGAACAAAGAAGTAGAACAGGGTTAAAGTGGGATGGAGAACTATTTTCCAATAACACGAGCAAACCACTTATCTATAAAAGATACGATTTTTATAGGCAATAGGTCTATTTGTGACCTAATTTAAACTAATTTCAGAGCAGTCGATGCCAATATACATTGCTTTAAAAGAAAGATTCCAAATGAGCTCACTCTGGGAATGAAACATCACTGGAGTTTGTAGATATATGCAGCTGTGGGACTCATTTTAGAGAATAAATTGTCTGAAAGAATTGGATTCCAGATTACTTTCCAAATTAATGACAACTTTCCTGTATGTTTGCAGTTTTACGGAATTCCATAATCAAGCAATGTAGAGCCACGTGAGTAATTAAGGGTTATAAACCTAAAGCCCTGTGGTACAGACATCAATATAAATATACTCAGCAATAAAGGATTATTATGTTAATCTGTATATATTGATCCTTACAAAAATATGAAAAGGGCCCTCTTCAAAATCACAAGATTGATAATGGGACATTAGTCAGTTAAAATCGTCACATCACAGAGGACGTATCTGTTCTCTGATGAAACTGCAAGTCAACAAAACAAAGGAGAAGACTGCCATGGATTTGTCTTGTTACTTGCTCGCACTTCTTTCAATGTAGATAGTGTACATTACTATTCACCTTATTGCTATTTGCATATTATTTCCAATCATCCATTTCACGTTAGCCTTGCCACAGTTCAGTGTTTGAATTGCATCCATGGCCAGGGACTGTTTTGTCCCAGCTGTTTCTGTTTGGAGTTAAAAACGTATTAGGTATTTTAAAAATTGATCTTAGATCTTTTTAAAGGACTCGTTCGACCAGAATTTCAATTTGGGAATGCATTTTATTTGGCAAAGCCCTTCTGAAAAAATGAAGGCAGTATATTGGGAATCAAGCCTGGGTGGAAAAATACAAAATGGATGACTGGTTTGAAGGCTATGTAAAGTAAAAGCCCCTTGTGAAATGTTACTTCACATTTCAATATTTTGGAATTCATGTTCTTGTGCTTTTCTGTCTAGTCTTAATGACCAAAATTTACTTTCTTCAAGTATGAAGACCAAGGATTTCACATAAAACATCCTTCCAAGAGGAGTTTCGAGAAGTCTTTAATACCATAAAACCTGTTGTAAAACTGGGTTTGTGGCCAGGTGGTGGGATAACATACTTGCATTGGTAAAATCCAACTCCAGGAAGGGAAGTAATTCAAAACTGACATCACCTGTCCATCTGTCCCAGTAAGGACATTCCAGGCTAAGTGAATCTGGAAGGGACTATCTCCCTTTCTGGACATACCTAGTGAGACTTTTTCACCTGCAGCTTATGTTATTTTATTGATGGCCACGTTTCTGAACACAGTGATGTTTAAATATCCAGAAATAACTGGTCTTGTTTGCCCTTTTTTCCCCTGCCCCAGCCTGGATATATACCTGTCATGGACGAGAAAGACAAGTACCAAAATGTGGTAGTAAATCACCTGCATGCTTATATGGTTGCTTCTCTCTTTCTGGATACATGTTCAGAGTAGTTGCCAAAGACATTTATCAGGTCTGAGGAGGGAGCATTTGAATGAGGCCTCTGCTTAGAGGCAAAGATGGAGCCTTTAAATCACACACCTTGTGCTGCTCTTTAGTTGAGGACCTAAACTGGAACACGCATCTCAGTATTTACTGGCTTTTATTAGGAGGAGCTGTTTGCGGTTGCTTACGGCTTTTACTCATTTTAATCATGCAAGATTTTAATCATCTAGGCTGAAATTAGGAAATGCACTCAAGATTTCAGGCAGTAAAGATCTTAGGGCTGTCCTCTCAGGTGCTATCACCAGGAAGGAAAGGATGGGATTTGCTTCTTAGTTAGCTGAAAACATCAAGCTGACAAAGACTTGGGTAAATAAGCAATCCAAATGACAATGCAGAGACAACGTGGCTTTACTTGTCCTCCCAATGAGGAAAAGGGCGTTCCTCACCTGGGGAACACCAAATGGCTGCTCATTCAATCTTTCATTCATCTATCTATCTGTTTCCTTCCTTCATGCTGAGTGAAGACCCCAGGGCACCTCCTGGGGGTGTCTTCTCCCTGTGCCTGGCACCCAAATTGAGAATACGCCAGGACCTCCGTGTGCACCTCAGTCCCCACGGAGGCTGGTCCTTCGTGCATCTGATGTCCAGCCTCGCTGCGGTGTCAGAGGTTTTGGCAGGTCTCGAGCTGCTGAGGTCAAAGGCCGTTAAGATGCTGGGCCTTCTGCCACTAAACATCAAAAGCTCAGTTTTCAAGGCCCTGTCACAACTTTGTGTGGAAAGTAATTATCTTAAAAATGCGGAGGAACAAAGGGATTTTTTCCCCCTTTTAATCCTCTTGCATCTCAGTTTTGCATCTGTAAGAAGAGAACAATATACTGCTGCTCATAAAAGTGAAGCTGCGTGTTGTGCTCCTCATGAATCATGCAAATGCCGTGTGATGCCCCATATTCTAGTAAAGCCTACAAGGAAGCAAACAATGCTATTGTCAGAGCACAGCCACAACCAAGGCAGGAGGGAAAAGGCTGGGAGATTTTTCCAAGTGAGGAAATGCAAGTAAAGCACTGAGTAGTTGTTCTTCATGCAAATGTGCTTCCCCCCCCTCCCCTGCTTTCAGTGAATGAAGCAGGGGATCCTGGGGAAATATGGTTTATGAGAAGTACAAGACTTAAATTCCCATGCATAGCAGGATGGAATTAAAGCAGCGATAATCACGGTGTTTCTGCACTTGGAGTACTAATTAAAACAAGATCTGCAGGTATCTTTCCTGCTGACTTCAAGCCTCAGGGTAGGCCTGGATAAAATGGCATGGTGAGATAGGTATTAGTGGTATCTGGGCATCCTCTTGCTAATACAGGTGACTTATAAATTCCCTTTTTTTGACAGCCCACTCATGGCTGAGTCTGTGCTCACAGCCTGTTTCTCAGGTCCCTGGTGCTGGCAGAGGCTGAATGGCCCTTCAAATCCTGCTGGGATTTGGGGGCATCAGAGGGAAGAGATGCACAGCAGAAGGGAGAGCTTCAATGTGACTCTTTTAGCCTCCCACTGAGTTCAGGTACAGGGTTTCAGGGTAGAAAGGGCTCCTCTGGTTTGTCCATTTTGGTCCTGTCCTCTCCCAGATTTCCCCATCACGTAACCAGTTCCATAAATCCTTGTAAATTCAGGATGCTCAGCAGTTGAGTTCCCAGGCACATTTTGTGTTTGATGCTGAAATATTTTAATTTGATCTCCCTCTCGAATATTCTGCTCGCACAATGGAAAGTTTTGACAGTGCTGTTATCCTTGAGGCTGCTCAAGTGAGGATGTTGCCATTGTGCTGCCGTGAAGGCTGCCGATGAGAAGAGGTGGGATGACTCAGGCTTATTAGAAGGTATTAAACCACTTCATCTTCTATGCCTACAAGCAAAACCTGGGGAAGGCTGTGGGTGTCTGTAATGTTGGTGTCTTATTTTTTTTTTTTCTTTGTATTTCTGTTGCTCAATCAACGTTAATGCACCGTAGGACAGTTGGAGATTTTTATTTAGCTGGAGCTGTAAAAGTGTTTGTTCCCCTCAAATCTCATCTTTTTTTTTTTTTTTTTCCTTTGTACCACCAGTGACTGGCATCATCTGCTCAGCTCTTGGAGGGTTTTGAACCCAATTATGACAACTGTCTCTTGCTGCCTTTGTTTTCTGTGCACAATTCCGATATTCCCACTGGTTTAGATTAAATTAGCCTAAATCCAATCCCTAGCCTTAGCAAATCTAAGCCTCAATATGGGTAAAAACATTTCAAATTTTTAATATGGGAATTGTCTTGCTGACTTGGGAACTTTGTGAGCTTTTGCAAGCAGTCATCTTGTTTTCTGTATGACCTCTGAAGATGTTCTTGCACTTTCTGCTCTTCTCTTGCGTTCTTCTTTGCCCAAGATGTGTAGTTCACGGTTTAGCACCTTGGTTTCACGGTTCATTAAAAAATTGGCTCGTCCTTACTGTTTTTACTTGAGTAATTTTTTTTTTTTACACTTAACCTAAATTAGGACCAGGCCCTAAAACATCAGGGTCTTATGACTGCAGAACAGAACTGCTTTTTTCCAATGTAGGCAACTCCTTTCCACCCAAACCTCCAAAATTAATACTGCGTGAAATTAAACTTTGGTCCAAAATGCAGGAGGGAAAGATTTCTTTTTATGAAGATTTTCTGTTAGAATATCTTCTCATGCCAAGTGCAGAAGAAATATTTTTGAAACAACTTAGGGAGATCAGACTTGTTGTTTCAAACTACTAGATTTAAATACGTACATAATATTTTTAAGCTTGTCTTCCTTCTTTTATTAATCCTCCGAGGCAATTCTGTGATTTGATCTGGATTTACAAATAACTTCAGTTGAGAAAAGAAGTTGTTTTTCAGAGAAATATTTTATTCATAAAAAGGCTTGCTTGGCTCTCGCAAGGTAGCATATGGGCCTGTGTAATTCCTTTCCGTGGGATGCGTTTAACCCCGGGTGATGAGCACGCTGTCAGCGCTTAATAACTCAGTGGAGAATGTGTCTGGAATGATGTTGTTGGGATCTCAGTGTATTTTGTACTTACCTGCAACAGACCCTTCCCTGAGGAAGCTGGGCTGCCTCGGGAGCTGGCTCCCTGCTGCAGGTTTCTCTTGTTGCCCAAAGTCCCTTTTCGTGCTCTCCGGTTGACAGCCCACGAAAAACACCTGCCAAGGAGCCCTGTATGGCAGAAACGATCTTCAAACCTCAGGCTACCATAAACTGAGCAATAAGCATGCTCTTCGTTGCTGAACCAGGCTTCCTTTAAATTTCCTTACTGCCTCCTTATTGCTTATTACCCTCCCATAGAGATCGGGAGGTGGGGGAATGATATAATTTTTGGTAGTAAACTGGAGAAATGATGACCACGGGGTTCCCCATCCCTTAAGAACATTTTGCTGTGCTGCGTTGGAAGCTATGCTAACCCATAGGCCTGGCCAGCTGTACTTCAGAGCATGCAATTATATTAATTTTAATGACTGAAGAAATGAAGGATACTTGGACAGCTGAAGTTCTAATACAATACGTAAGACTGAATGAAAAAAATTAATTTTAAATGGTTTGCAGACATACAAAAGGTTCATTCGTTGCGTATAACATGCTCAGTAAAATAATATCCTTTAATGTGCTGAACTCTTCATGCTTTTCATGAGGCTGCATCTAATTGTGCTGCTCAGAGTTGACTAATTCTGCCACTGCTTTCCTTTGAGAGAAATAGCATTTCCAGACATGACTAACACTCTAAGTAGACATTAATTCTTAATTAATTCCGAATGAAAATTAAACTTCTGTACTGTATATATCAAACTGAATAGCATACAGAATATATACACTCAGGTCATTTATTTTGAAATTAATATTAAATGTTAGGGGGAAAAAAAACACCTTAAAATGATAGCAGCAGCCAAACCATTTACTAATATAAATATTGGGTTTCTGGTCATCTGTGTGTTAATGTTTTATAATAAGACTTTGTTTTTATTTATACTGCATGATAAAACCCAGCTTTTAGGAACATTTTGCATCTGAACATTAAGAATGAGCTCACAATCGTACCAATGTGAGTGATCCTCTGTTATTTCTGTTTGCCAAGAATATGTAACCTAACAGCCTTTGGTTTTGGTTCACCTTAATTAAAGGAGGTGAGTAGGTTGTTCTCCACATAGGCGTTTCCAGGGGAGCTGAATTAAAGCTTTCTGGGGTGAAGCTGACCTTTTGCTCAAGCAGCAAGAAATCCTATTTTATGGGTTTTGTGGGCTCCTAGAGGTAACCCATCAGGCAGACTGTAGCCTGTCCTACAGCCGTGTTTTGTTGCGGTTGTGGTTACAGAATAGGCCGTAATAACCTGGGTTAGCAGACCCACATTTAGAGTGGGTCAGCTCGATACCGTACTTTCTTGTCCAAGCTGGATCTAGCTCTGTCAGCACTTGGGGCCTCAGGGATGTGGTTCATGAGAGCATCCTCCTTAGCATCAGGAGGACAGGTTTGGCAACCGGTATTTGACTGGGAGTCCTGGTCCCACTTGCCTGCTGAAAGCATTCGGTCAGCTTTAGGCCCATGCAATCTTTCAGCAGTAATTATGTGCTTATGGTCACTAAGAGGCAGTTAAACACTGTACAAGTATATTGGTACCTTCCTGCAGATAAAATTTCAAGTCAATAAATCCACTATGTTTTCATTCAGAACAATGACTATAAAGAGCAGAAATACCAAGAACACTTGGTGAATATTAATAGGAAAATATATGTATGTCTCATTCGGATATACCCCACAATGCGTGTGCCAAAACAATTGGTGGGACATCTTGATGTCTACTTCTGAGGAAAATCCAGCTTTATCAGCCCTGCGTGCCTTTGATCTTTGCATCAGAAGTGATAAGTAATGAATGCTGGAAGAGGCTCTGTGGGCATTTTACATACAGCAGAATATGAAAGGAAGCAGTGTCTTTGAAGGAAGGCACGAGTTCAATACAAATTGTTTGTTAACATAAGAAGGGGGTAAATTAGTTTAATTCAATATGTAATATAGTGAGAAAGGCCATGAAAACCAAATGAAAATTGCTGTGACAAATTATGCGTATTGATGGTGTGGAAAGTGCCAGAAAAGGTGGAGCATGGGATCTTCAGGAAGGGGCTAGCTTCTCCAGAAGGTGAGAATAAAGAAACCATTCAGAGAATAGGCTAATAAGACGTTCAAAGACCCTGCAAAGACATGCTCAGAAATATTCCTTTTGAAGATCTGGAACTGAACCCAAATCCTACTGGGACGTTTTAGTGTGCAGGAGATTGAATTCATCATAAAGTTCATCCGTTTGCAGCTTTTTGAGCATCAGACTGAGCAGCTGTTTTTCTCTTCAGTCTTTCTTTTTTTTTTATTTTTTTCTTTTATTGGAGGCTGGGACCTGGCATTATGTATCTCCTGGGCAGCAGTCACTGGACGTAGGTTTACCTGATCCCATGTGGTAACTAGAGATGAGTGATGCCCTCAAATGAAACCTAATGAAGAGCTCAGGAGGGGAACCTGGCCTGCTCAAAGGCCTTCCCACCTATTCCTTAAACACGGAACTACACAGAATTCAGCAGCTGTCTGCCTGCCAGCCTGGAGACAATACAATTCTTTCCAAGCCCCTGACCAATTTCTTGTTCGTCTCTGGAATTGGTTGTTCCTGCCTCTCGCATTCAGCCTGTTAGAATAAAGACAGATGAATTTAAAACTATAATTTCGATGCAGCTCTAGCTTCTCGGCTGGTAATCAGGACACAATGTACTGCTGAGGATGCACGCTGCATTATGCAACTCATTCCGCCTGTAATTATCCCCGACTCCCCCCTCTCGTAGCAGAAGAGCTACAGACACTGATGTGGCCGTTCCAGGTTGTGCAGCTCCTGCTGCTTGCTAACGGCCGAGGTAACAAACTGTATTGGTGGTGGCGAGCTGGGGTTCAGGGATATAAAGGTTGTTAAAATCCAAGTTAGTTTATTTTCAGGGTTCTTGTGAACATGTCAAAAATCTAATGTTTACAGCTCAGGAGCAGGATTCGTGCAGTCAGGCTCTTATAATGTTCCTGGGAGTGAGTGCTAAAATGCTTTAAACCTTCCCTTTCCTCCTGGCTCTTTGGCCAAAGTTGACCTAAGAGGTTGCTTGAAACATTAAATGGTTCCAATACCCATTTGATACGGGGTTGTTCGAGGTCAGCTGAGTGATGGATTAAAGGCAAGAGGGGAAGAAAGTTTTATGGGCTGCTAGTGGCAGTATGGAAAAGTAAGCGTATTTAGCAGGTATAGCCAGAAGAAAGTATTTGACTTCCAGGAGGAGATGCCAACCCCCAGCCACTGGGGCTGTTCCTGTAGCTGGGGGCAAACCATCAGAGCTGCCATAGTGCGACCTGCTTTGTCCTCCTGCCCATACCATATGCAGTTATCCTATCCATTGCTGTCCTGCTGGATTTCTTGCTGTCAACGTGCCAAGTTCATCAGCCTGCTGCTTGGGAAAAAATTCCTCCTTTCAACCCCAAACGTGGGTGCTGATGTTGGTGGAAGATGTATATAACATGTCCTAGGAACCAGGAGGTAACTTACTGTCCTTGAGAAGTTTTTGGATCAGGTAGTGATGATGGGTGTGGGGCTTCCTGCAACTTCTTAAATAAGCAAAATTAGTGCAGCCTTCCCCTGCACATAGTACTAATATGGGTAATCACATTTCTGTGTAATTTAGGCTCCACTAAATTCAGTTTGTTTTTCAAGACTCTGAAATATTCAACATTATTGATTTCCATTTTCTCCTACTGTATTTCCAAACTGTAAACCAGGAGCTGTTGCCAAATTCTGTTCCTTCAGTCAGTACTGCTACAAGGACTCACTCTTGTTTCCTTAGCGCATGATGTCTGAGAATGCTGTTCCCCGGGCGGGAGGATCCTAGGAGCCACCTCCAAGGAGGTGGTCACTGCTTTATGGCAAAAGGCATTTTCCCACTGCCATCAGGTGGCAATTTTTATTTTAAAAGTGGATGGTCTGGGTGTGTTTGGGTCTAGGCTTCCCCCCCCCCCCCCCCCCCCCCCCCCCCCATGGATTAAACAAAATATACAATAACTGTAGCATGTGAAGCAAGGTTTCTTCTCATGGATTGTGAACCCTGTAACCTTGGGTTAGGTTCTGCTTTCATTTACATTTATTTAGATTTTGCATAATGACAATAGCTACCAGCTAATTCTCTGCTGAACGCAATCGAAGTTACACGAGTCAGGATGTTCTCAATGAGCCTTTTACCTTTCTGATACTGAATCAATTTGGCATTGTGAATGTCAAAAGCATTGATTTGCATGGCATTAGCTATGGTATTATAAGTAAATGAAACATTAATTTTTTACCTTAATTTGTGTTTAAAAAAAAAAAATAAATACCCGAAGCACAGTGCTATTAGATAATTAAGCTTAGTGAGAGACTTAAAACTTAAATTGTGGACTTTTACTCCATTTTTTTATAACTAAAATGTGTCAAGGCTAGAAGGGAGAAAAGCAGTGTAACAGGATTATTTTTTTTAATGCAGTGAAGGTTCATTTGAAACATAAACGTTATTAGCAGTGGTTATTAACCAGAACATACCTGCTTTGATGGAGAAATAATTATTTTCAGGTAACCAAATATTAAGCAAATAATCACTCCATTAAATCATGATAAACATCAATAAAATATCACTTTGAAATTGTTAAGTGACAGGAGGAAACAAAGCATTACAACCTCCTGAAAGAGGTACGCTTCTCTGTTCTAAAAATAACTGCATTTTGGGATCAGGCTTTGGGTAGGTCTTGTGAGATAAGTGTTTACCTGCTTTTGGGTCTCAGATGCAACCAATGCCTTTGGCACTATGGGGCTGAACTTTACACACAAATGCAGATTGATCCAAAATTTCAGAAATTCAATGGAACTGTTTCATTGATTTCCAGCAATGTCTTCACCTGAATTTAATTTGCATGTAGTTGTTGAATTGTAGCCAATGGTACTTGACTGGTTATAGGAAAGGTGAGTTTCTCCCTTTATCTGCATGAGGTTGCTATCTGTACACTGCCAAGAGAATTTCTAAAGTAAGTGAGACAAAAGAAGACAACTCAGAAACCTAGGCTTGGCTGTCTTGCTTTGAATATTTACAATGGCAAAAAGATAAAAGTGACTCTTAACACCCCTCCATGGCAGGGTGGCTGGAATTAAATGATCTTTAAGGTCCCTTCCAACCCATTCCATGAATGACAGAAGCGTTGCTGTGCTGCCTTTAAAAAAAAAAAAAAAACAAAACACAAAAACTACCATATAGAAACCAAACCTGCAAGGACTGTTTACCTATGAACCCGGTATGGGCTCACCTCCATAAACTCCTCCTCTGGGTATAATTATGGTATTTGACTTTTAAATCTCTACATGTGCCAGCACGATGATGACTGGAGTAATAATTGAAAAGTCTGATGTTACCTAGCAATGATGCAGTTTGTGCTTTACCGCTGTGTTCTGATGTTATGCCTAATAAAAGATGACAAGACTTGCTTTAAGTCTTAATCCATCAGCAGCACTATAATCTACTCAGGTGAGCTGTATTTTCCTTCTTGCACAGATAAATGGCATAAAAATTGGTTCATTTGGAGAAACTTGTTGTGGGAACAATTACTATGTATACTGGTTTGTTTTTGTCCTCTGTATCTGGCCTAGTTTCAAAAAAAACTTATTCAGTGAGCAATTTCAGGTTGCCATAATTAGGAAGGATTGCTCTTTGAAGAGAGAGGGAGGTCACCTTTCTTCTTGCTGAGAGGCAAGTGCATGTCAGGGCCCAGGGGACCAGCCATGGTTTCCATGGACAGGTTTGATCTCTGTATGGACCCATCTCCTGGGATGAGGTGCAGGGCACTTGTGGTTTTTCATCCCCATTCCTTGCTATTTTGGTGGTAAACCCTCCAGGGCAAAGACTGCCCTTCCCATGTGCATGCGAGGCAAACAAGTACCAGCAGCCAGAGGTTTGTAAATGATGGTCACTTATTTCTGGCTGGTGGTGCCAAGGTACTGAGTGGAGAGCAAAGCCCGTTGCTACCTGAAAAGCTGACTGCCTTCCAGCAGAGATGGCTTAAGGCTTCGTGGCAGCCCTGAACTTTGCTGCCCGAAAGCAGGTAAAGGGCAGCAAAGGTAAAGGGGAGGGAAGGGGTAAAGGGACAGTGTGGCAAGTAAGGGCCGATCATCCCTGAGGAACCCCTGCTCCTCCTCCAGCATAAGTGATGGGTTGAGATGCTCTGGTCTCGATCCGCCGATGCAGCAGTAGTATGAAACTTGGTTTTGTGCACAAGAGACATACCCATAGCTTGTAAATCTGATGCAGGGCATAACACCTGTCTTCCTTTCCCCCCAAAACTGTTGTGCTGGTTGGAAAACCACAAACACCTGGGGAAACCAGACAGCCCGTTACATCGGAGCTTAGCCATGGGTGGCATCACCTCTTAAAGCTATGGAGAGTAACTTCGTGTTACCAACACGGCCTAGCCATTGTCCAGCTACAGCTCCTGCTGTCGGCTTCCTGAACTAAAGATTGAATTTTAGAGATGTATATGAAAAGCGAATTATTTTTCCAAACGTTAAGCTTGAAGTATCTGTTTGTTTGACCTTCAGCTCAGTCAGAACTGGCGTGAAGTCAACCTCCTGCTAAATGAATACAGCCTATTGATTTCAGGCAGACTTACACCAGTTTGAATATGTTTAAAAGGCATTCCTTCAGCTTTCTGAAGCTTATAAATCAAAGAATTGTAAGGCTGTAGGGTGTGGGTTACCTGGACAAGATATTGCAAATAAAAGTCCTTTGTGTGGATGTTTCTTAGCAGATAATATTTTTCATGTGGTAAGGTCAGATCCTGGGTTAGAAGCCTAATCCACATGGCTGTCTGGGCTGTCAGTTAATATTTTTATTTCAGTTTTCACTTCTGTGTTTTTTTTTTTTTTTTTTTTTTTTTTTTTTTTTTTTAGAGTAGAACCAGTCAAGACTTTTTGACTAAAAAGCAAAAATACAAAAGTTTCAAGTGCGCTTCAGTCAGTTGAGTTAAAAAATAAATAAATAAAAAATCACATCTAAAAAATATAATTGAAGATTTTATTCTTGTAATTTCTTTGTGGAAAAAATATTGTTTTTCTGACCTACTCTTTTGAGCATAGGATCTTTGCGTGGCATTCCACTTTCCTAGAAGTGACTGAGTTTCAGTGGCAAAAAGATATATTAAGCATTCAGGATACTCTGAGTTGTGCCTGGTCTCGTATATAGTTACCAGGGCTGGCAGGTTAGAGTAAGCTGAGTGGTATTAAGGTCAGTATGTGGTAACTGAGAACATGATCCAACAGCTGTCAAACACATCTTTTTCGTTTGGTGGGGGGAAGGGGGCTCCTGCTGAATTCAGTGAGGTTTCCAACTATGATGTGATAGCGGTAGTTACATACTTAGCCTATTTAATCTTCTTGTATTTTTAGTATAATACTTCCCCTCTTGAATGCACCCATAAAATCTACTTGTTCTCTCTCTCCATTTCAATATATGGCTTTAATTTTTAATCTTTTCTCCAATGACTCCCTTTTAAATTGAAACCAGACATTATTGTGTGTATTTATTTCATGCCTTTGGTGATCTTTGAAGACTCAGTAAGAATTACATTCTGTGCTTCTCTTTTCCTCTTACTTTTAATCTATCACTCTATGGTCAGTCATTCTTCACAACCATTACTACAACCCTTTCTTGTCAATTTGTCCTGAACACGAGGTGACTTATTCAATTATCCCTCTTCCGATTCAAGTTTTCTCATCCACGTAATCAAGACAAGCTGACCAGCAGATGGGAAATAGCTACCTCCACGACTTCAACACAGGCTTTTCTCTTTGTCCCTTCACTACCTGGAAGGCTGTAACTAAATGAGTGTGAAATCCTCAAAAAATTGTCCAAAAAACTGTCTGTAACTGATAACAGCTTTGTTTCCTCTTTGTCATTTGCAGGTATTTATGTTCTCCCATGGCAACACAGATCTGCTGGTCACGAAACACCTACAGATGTCATTCTGAAACTGCCCAGCCTTTAAGATGGCTGTAAACTCCAGGTTGGACAATTTTCAGCACCGTTTCCAGAATGTTCAAGTAAGTCTGCTTGATTTTTTTTTCTTCTTTTAATGATTCTGGTGTCTTATAATCATTTACTCTATTTGATTTTTTCATGTCTTATAATAAAATGTGTGCTCACCATTAGAATTTAAGAACTCAAAGAAATGCTTAAATTGTGTTTAATAAGGTATTCATTGAACGACATGTTTTCCAAATGGTACAAGATTATTTTAAAAGCTTAATGATGTTTGTTGGCCAAGTAATTAGTACCTTATGCTGTGGGAGCTCAATAAAATTCATAGCCAATGTTATTTAATATATGGCAGCCAACCACTATTTCAGTTGTATCGAACTGCTGGGATTGTACTGCTTAGAGGCCAGCAATGGCTGCGAGGCTGGAAATGTGGCATTCATGGTTCGGTTCATTTAATGAGGCATTGAAAACGTTCAGAGATGACACTGAACACCTTTCTGAAATGCAGCCATTGGCTGGTCAGCTTGGAGAAGTGTGAATTGGTTTCAGAGTGGGACTTAACAGTGTAAAAGATACTGTGAAAATAGTACCTCTTCATTTTGGCTGAAGAGCTCCAGTGTGGAAAAAGTAACTCTGGTCTTGATCTTCTTGGAAGAGCCATGTAATAGTGAAGATCTGCTGGGAGCTGTGTGTCAGCTGTCTTGTTTGGAAGGAACATGATTTCGGGACACGAGTGGAAGATTAGATCACTTAATTAAACACTCTGCTGATAAGAGTAGAAATGCATTGCTCCAGTGTGTTGTAAGCTTTGAAAGTTAAGCTCTGAGCATTAATATAGAACATGTTTAAATATGAACTGTGGCCTGGCAGGATGAACAGGAGGATGTGTGTGGTATGGCTTTGGTATGGTATTGTGTTTGGGCACAAAATGGTATTTTCCAAAACGCTACTTGGAATCCATAGCCTCTCTGTAAAAGATGATTTAAGCACATGATCTCTAAGTGTATTGACTCTTAAATGAAGCCTGACCTCTGAGTGCTTGAAGGGCAGTTTTGCAAAGGAATTCAAATGTTGATTTTTAACTTTGGGAATATGTAACTGGACAGAATGCCTACTTCTGTTGATTTCATATTATTTCTCTCTAAATTGCACTTGCTGTTCTCCTTAGATTGATATGTAGTAGGCAACTTTACTATTTTGGTCAAACTTCTTCCCAATGTAAGGGCATGCACTTAACACAGTTGTACCCAAAAAAAGATGTGACATTTTGCTTTTCTTTCTAGAAAGGAAAGGGGTGGGGGAATCAACCACCCTTAGATTGCCTGTTTTGTACTCTTTAATCTCTGCATTTTAAGACACACAGCGAGTATAAGATTCTTAAATGTCCTCATTACTCTGTGTTTGTCAGCTTGAACAGTCTCTGCCATTAGCTTCTAAATGATTCCAGTCTTTCTATAACTGACTGGAGTGTTCCTCATTTACTGTTCCCTAGGCTTTAACACCATCAACTTATAAGCACTTCTTAATTTGCTTCCTGTTCTAATGTTTTTGTGTTCTGGAATAGTTTTCTCCCTCTGTTCTGCTTCTTGCAATTTTGCAGGTATTTACTATTGACCTTGAATTAGTTTTTTATTTAAAACAAACAGTGTAATTCTCAATTAAAAGAACCTAGGCAGTCTTCATGATATCATTGTACAATTAAGCGATATGTGACTGTTGCAGACATAGCACTTTCTGCCATCCTCTGCTTCCAAACTTCTGATGTGTGAGGCACAAATAAAGTAACATCCTTCCAGCACCAGCCACTGCACTACTGGCTTGTTTCTGGTGTTTTCACAGAATAGCCATTTAATACTGTCTACAGTAGTCCGGGCTTTCAAGAGATCAGTTATCAGCAGTCGTCTGACAAGGATTTTAGGCTGATACTTAAGTTCCTGCTGGCACTGCCAGCAATACAACAGCAAGCTTAGGGATGCTGTTGAAGACCGCTTACCAAAACTAGCCTGGTGCCCCCGGTATCAAGCTGCCAAGCAGCTGCCATCGCTCCTGGACCAGGCTCATCTCGTGGTGTAACAGATGCTGTTATCAAGATGGTTGATGTGGCTGCCCATTTGTATCCCTCCTTGGGTCTTTCATAATCTCTGGGACGGAAAGCTCTCCGTAGGTCAGCAAATCTCTACTAAACCCTGATGAGCAATATTTTCCTACACTCGTAGCTGGATCCTGTTGCTGTCAGATAAGATCTTGCCAGTGCTAGAAAGATAAAGGTGAGCTTCAGAAAGTGCCTCACTGAAGGATCAGTGGTTTTTATCCACCATAAAAATGGGTGTTGAGCTTGGAATGGGGTGTATCGGGGTTAAAGAGGAAAGGACGCTGGGGACTAGAACTGCTGCTCGCCTGCATCTGGTGGGAACAGCAGAGGAGGGTGGAAATCTGGCTATGGAGGCAGGAGTTAACCTTTGACTGCTGGGTGACAGAAAGGGCTCTTCTAGCTTAAACTCTCCTAAATCTCAGCAGGCTGCAAACATGACAATGAGTTTGTTTAGCTATTAAGTTGGGCTGGTTTTGTGTTGCTATGGTGGTACCATTAATTGCATTAGGAATAGGAGATGTTACAGAAGCTAAACAGAGAGACAAGCCCTTGTTCCACAGAGGGATGAAAGTAACAAGGGATCGTGGCAGGAGAGAGGGTGGGAACTGCTGAGGACAGTGCAACTGAACGGCAGAACTGTCAGCTCTTCAGCTGCATTTGGCTGCTTAATTAACCGGGTGCTGGTGATTATATCTGTTACAGCAGAAGATGTTTCCATAGTTTTCCTCTTTTCACTTAGCATAACTTTTTGGAACAGCAAACTCTGAGCCTCCCAAAACAGGACGCGTTGCATTAGTTCTAATGATTATGCAACAATCAATATTATGTTGTACCAGTTTAAGGTTTTTACTTCTTGTAATACTACACAGAAAAAAAAAAAAAAAAAAAAAAAACAACAACAAAAGAAGTCCAACAAACTTTCCAAACCAAAGTAAAAAAAGAAAAAAAAATGGTGAGGATTTTTTTTTTTCCAAATAAGCCCCAGAACCATTTATCTGCAGGGAAGATATATAGCACACCAAGCTGCGAGTAGTGGCACTGTCCACTAATTCTTAAGTGAGCACAGTTTGTTGACAACCTTCTGATTAAACTTTCCTTCTTCCTTCCTTTCAGACCAATTTAAATCAAAATATCGACAGAAACAATTTCTGTGAGGAAAGTGGAAAAGTTCATAGGGTGGTTGAAGTTGCATAGCCTTTCCCATTAATGTGCCTGGGTGTTCATTCAATTTATGTATTATTTATCTTGCCCCTGAGGTGTAACATGAATAACGTAAGGCACTCCTACTAGGCTTCTTGCATGTTGTGAAGAAGCAATATTCAAAATAGAACCAAGTTGCACACAGCAATTTACTGTGACAAGTTCACAGTTATAATTGTACACAAAATGCTGTCAAAATAAGCGTGCGTTTCTTTTATGGAAAAGCTGCTCAGAGGATAGAGTTGTGTTTCCAGCTCTAGCAAAGAGCTTTTCTTTGCCCTTAGGCTAATCGCTTCAGCTATCTCTGCCTCCATTTTCACTCTCATCTTTCTCTCCTTTAATATTTTGGCCAAACACAGCGGTGCTGGGACTCTTTGCTTGTGCTTATACCCGCACCATGACCCTACTGCCTTCAGCCTTTGCTGTGACCCCTTGGCACAGCAAATGGGAACAGCCAGCACTCACACCCCCCCTTGCAGTGGGGCTGCAGGACTGCTAACAACCTGTATCCGTTGAGGTGTCAGCCTCTCTGTGACACAGAAATCAGCCTCTCTGCAGGGTGAAGCGGTGTGCCCCCACTCGTTATCACCTCCAGGCCAAGGTGCAGGTATGCAGCGACACTGTGGGAATTAACTGCCCACTGGAAAAGGGCCGTGAAGGGATGTGCCTTCATGCTCTCGTGAAGCCAGCTGATGGGAGCGGGGCTGCATAAGATGAATTGCAAGCTAGCAGTGCCATGAGCAAAGCAATAAACATCACTGCTGATTTTGGTGGGCCTGCTGCCCTTGCTCTGACCAGTGACCCGTGCAGGAGCAGGTCTCTTTGCTGGCTCGTCCTCCGGAGGGCTCCTTGTGAGCCAGTGCCAGAGGAAAGTATTGCACAGCACTGACATCACAGCTGGAAAAGGGAAAATGCTGCTTTTTGTGAACAAGCCAAGGATTTGAAAGAGACAGGGCAAGGACATGCAGTAAGCCGAACGCTGCAATTTCTCCTTGCTGGTAACCAGAGGTATGACACAATCCCTGGGCTGAGTAGTGCTCCTGGTCATGCACAAGTATCTCTACCAGAAGAAACGAGGTTACTGCAGATTTATGCTAGTGTTCCCAGGAGATTACTGTGTTTTGAAAAAAAAAATAATCTTTGGAAACCATCACTGTAATGCCAGTGAGCTCATAAAAAGGACAAAATGTAAATATTATTGAGGCCTAACATAGCACAGACATCAGGATGATATTAAAGGAGTTTTTATCAGTAGCCTATCTAAAGATTTATATCCGTTGATCAATGTCTTTGCTAAATTAAATACATCAAATCTTTACTTGAGACATAACAAAAAGTCACGAACAATATCAGCATTCAGGCAGCCTCCGTGGCGTTCAGCATGACAAACTGCGTAGGAAGCTCGTTGTCAGAGCCCTGTGATAGTGGAGATGGCTCCCTTCACAGCACAGAGATATTACTTATCTTTCTTAAAGGCTGAAAGGCTGCTAAAAAGAACAATCCCTTATATATTTTGTATTTGCATTAGAGGCACCAGCACGGCAGTTAAGTGCCTGAGGTTTTGTGTCTGTTGCTCCTCCTAGGCTACGTGGGAGCGCTCCAACCTCCCCCTCCAAGACAGGAACAGACACCCGAGTTCACTGTTTAACATGGTGCCATGCACAAAAGGCTATGGAACATTTTCTAAGCCAGTTAAGTTCAGGATCTGTCCTAGGTTTACTACAAATGGCTAAATTTAACCCATGGAAGCATGCTCTGTCCAGAAGCCCAGACCTGAATGTGTGCCTCTCTTCTATCCTACAGTAGCTGACGAAAAGGGGAAACCTGGTCACTTTGGGATGATGTACGAAAGAAACAACAGACTCCCAAATGTTTCTAGTGTTTATTTTGTTTACTTTGTATGCTTGGAGATTAGAAAGCTTCTAAAAGCACAGGGATCAATGTAATAACTTATGAAAATAATCGAGATGTTTGTTCTGCTGATTTTACTAGGAAACTGATACCTTTGTGTCTATACGCATCAGGACGGGTGCTGCAAGATGTGTGCCTTGCTAAGCAAGTGCTGTGGTTGTGTGGGGGCAGGTGTGTACCTGAGATGAGACACATCCATGTGGTGCTTGGAGAAGCCAGGTACGTGACCAGCAGCATTTGGCACATCCATGGCAGGCCCTGCACTCAGCGTGGGCCTGGGCTCTTCTGCAGAGCCTTGGTGTGTCAGTGACTGGACACCTGAGACCAGTGGGGTTAAGTCTGAGCATAACAAGCTGAGGGTCCTCATTGCCAAATGAACCTGGAGGCTATCTCCACGCCAGAGTTAGTGCAGGAGAAGATATCAGTACAGGCATTATTCTGAGTTGTGATTCAGGAGCATTACTCAAAGCTGCAATGTGGAACATGCCTGGAACCAGACTCCAGAGGGACTGCAGGGTTGTCAGCATCGTCAGGGCTGTTACTTCATATTTATCCAGTGTCGTTGCTCAAGGTCTGTGGAATGTACCCATTGAATCAGAAAGATAGCAGCAGAAGAGAATAACAGGGGAAAGAGCACCTTGTGCTCTGCCAACCTGCAGCTGTGACCTTCCTGTTTACTATATATATATATATTTTTTTACATTTGTTAGAGGAATGAAGCAGCAAATCACCAACAATAACAGAAAAATCAATACCCGCCTCTGCTTCTTTTGTGAGATCTGGAACACGGCCTCAATCTGTCAGACTGAATTACAGGGGCTGTGGGTGTCAGCGAGGGCTCAAGCGAGCCGGCGTGCCGCGCTGCTCATTGATAAAAGGCTGAGGTCTGTACGAGTGCCACCAGCACCGCCGCCTCCAGGAGGTGTTGAGGGACCACTGACCTTTCAGACAGAAGATGGGTCGTGCAGCAATAGATGTGCTTGCTTGCACTTTGCATGTAAGATTGCACTAATCTCTGGAATAAAAAGGGTAAACAGTTTGACAAATACAAGGCTCTGGGGCATTACCTTGCTAATGGATATTAAATCAGATGGCTGTATTTGGATGGAAGGTGATATATCAACACAGGAATGTCATCCTAAAATAGGCCATTGATCCACTAGCTGAGAATCCAGTCTTTGACAAAGGTCAATGCATCAGAGAGAGGAGCAACCTCTTCCAAACTCATCATTTTCCAAGGCAACAATAAAAGGCTGTATCAGTATAAAGAAGAAAGCTTCTTCTTGACTCCAGATGGTAATTAGTTTATACCCTGGAGCATGAAGATTAACATCCCTTATCGCTTTTAATTTTGCCAGTGGACCATAGGCTACTGCAATGAGCTTTTGAATCTTTGAGTAATATACCCTGCGATTTTTTTGGCTTACAGAAAGGAGCTGGTGCAGAAGTCCATCATGGTCTTTGTGTTGTGCCACTGCTATTTCTGCAAAGAGACCAGGCAGGACAGCAGCTTATGCCAGTGGAGGAAGAGGGTTGTGACCAGCAGTGTTGTCAAGGGAGCAGAGTGGAGCTTGGGCTGTGTGCCTGGCAAACATTGGCCCTGCTTCTAGAGCCACCCGGCTGTGTCCTGGCAGGCAGGGGCTCAGCACCCAGCTTCCCCATCTCCCTTGCCCAGGCTGGGGCAGGCAGTGCCAGCTCAGTGCCTCTAGGTCTGTTGTTGCTGATGTGCCCCTGCTCAGCAAGGCACTGCTGACTTGCCCCGTATATCATTCCTGTTGTGGGATAGAGCTGCCCATCCTATTCCAGAAATCCCTCCAGACTTCTGAAGGTCTTCAGCTGCTTGACTCTGCAACTCACTCCTCCTTCTTTGGCCTCTCCCTCTTTGTCAGTAGCTTTCTTGTCTCCATCTACTTCTCAAGGATCCTTTTCTAAGCCTCCTTTTATGAGCGTTGTTAAGCCTAATCCGGACAGAAAACAACCAACAGCTCCCATAAGAGCCATGTATAGACCAATACCTCCTGTTTCATCTTTTGCTTTCAACTAAAATGTTCTCTTACTACTTTATTTCAAAATGTGCTTTGAGGGCATGAATACAGCAGGATTCCACACTTTAAAAAAAAAAAAAAAAAGTCATTCTTCCTGAGCTCTGAGTAGGCAGCAGTTAATTTCACAGGCTGGTTATAAACTATGTTCAATAGGAAAAGGCCTTCCTTTAATCCGTATCAGACTTTGCAGCCTTTCTAATTTCACGAAATGTCTCCTTATTCTTGCCCTGTTCTGTAGGTAGAATAGGAAAATCCAAGGGGCTTTCATTGCCTTGTTCGTTATTTCGTATGCCTTTGTCATTCTATATCTATGCAGCAATGAAATATCGTTAATAAGGGAGCAGAAGCCTTTTGTTGAGAAGTGGAGCCGATCGCAATAGACACGTAACTAATAATACGTGGTTAAGATGGATCGTGATTTGGACCAAGGCTAGCTCCTGAGCAAGCAGCGAGGAGCGTACTGTTTTTCCTGATGAAAAGAGCCAATGCCATAAAGGGAGCGAAATAAAGATGAACATCCATCTGCCAAGAGAAAAATGTCCCTCTTTTTGAGATTGTATTCACTTCTATGCCCAGTGCCCTCCTTTTTTTTTTTTATTTGCCTTTCTTGTTTCAATTCTCAGTGTAGCTGCAAGTGTCGTGTGAAGGCTTATTCTTGCAGTATCCTCATTTTCAAGACTCTTACGGTGGCAAAGTACAAAAGCCTTGATGATTTCACATAGTCAATGGATCTAGACATGCCTCTGAACTTTTCTGTCTGAACCAGACCTAAATTTGCAACCTTCGTTACTGACCTCATTCAGCTTCCCATGAAGTCAGCTGGAATCCTGCCATTTAAGTCAGCGTGACCACGCAGAGGCTCATAGACCTGTCATAGCCCTGTGTAGGTTTGTACTGACTTGCTTTTTGGGTAGCATCATTAGAAAGGTTTCCTCACAGCCCCAGAGAGGCAACGACAAGCAATAGGTATTTACAGTAATATTTTACAAAAGAGATCATACATCCTGTGAGTGTTTGGATTTTCACAGAGGGCTATGGTTAAAAGCCAAGAGCTGTACTTCAGGAAATATGAATTTATAGTTTCTACCCCAAGATCTCAAAATCATGGCGCAGCTGGGGCTGAGGTTGGAAGTTAGATTACACTGCTGTCTGAAACCCAGTACAATAGGCCTTCAGTCACAGGGAGATACGGGCATCTACAGATGTTATCCCGTGGATATATGGGCATCTACAGCAAACAAGGAACTCTCAAATCTAGCTAGAACTGAAATTCCTATTTGAAACCTGCATTTCTGGGGGGAAAAGTCAGAAAACAGGTTGCTATGAAGTGTTGGGGAAACTCCTGCGTAACCAAAGACTAGGTAGCACTCAGTGCCTGGGACCTACTGCCTGAGTTGTGGAGAAATGAAGGAAAATGGGATTTGGGAAGGTGGGGCTCCAGACTGGTGGGCAGTCAGCCTGGCAGGTGGGTTGCTAGCACCTCGTACACAAGATATTCAATATGTTTCCACGATACAGTTTCTGGATTTGTCTTGTTGATGCAATCAATGTCTTTTTGCAAAATGACCTTGTTCATTGAGCCAGTATTCTTTGTAGGTACAATATTTTTTTTCCCAGCTCTGTTTCAGAGGCTGCTGCAGCACAGCTTTTAGGTGGTGAAGTTTTCTGCTAAGGTTACATGAGATGCAACTGGAGGTCTATTTCAGGCACAGCTAAGGATGCTTCATGGAGGCAAAAGCTGTTTTGCTTGATCATTCCCTGCTACTAATTTGCCAATGTCTTATCAGCCATTATAATGTCAGCAGACAGCCAGGCATGTACACGGCCTGTCAACTCAGAAATGTACTAAGGATCAGCTTTGGAAAAGGATTATGCTGAATTTTCTTTTCATCTGTATTTATGAGTTTTTTGGCCTGGTTACGCACTGTGCCAATCTTGTGCTGCCCAGAGGGAATATGAACCACAGCGTTCTTCTTGCCAGCTATTTCCTGAATACCTGTGGTAACAGTTTCCAAAGGGCTGTGCAACTTATTTTTTCATCTAAATGGAAAAGTATTGCAGCAGCAGTGCTCGCAGAAAACTGTAGGGAATTGAAGAAGAGTGAAGTTGCTGCAAATTGAAGAAGTAGGAAAAAATGACTTACCCCTGCCTGGAAAATAAGCCACAGCAGACTCTTTTAAATGAAGCATACAAATATGCAAATGCCAGTGTAGCTGCATGCCTTTTGCAATTGTTTTGTGAGCACGGTTTCCTTTGGCAAAGACATTCATGTGGCATGAGCCACAACCAGTCAGTTTTAGAAGTGATGGTGAGGCACACCTGTGCAGCAGGCATATCTGTTGGATGTATCTGTTGCTGTTTCCTACACAGCATCCATGTAGCATCTCAGTAGCTCAAGAATAGCGACTACAATTCACATACACCATGTACTGCATGCTGAATAATTCACAATCCAAACTATTTGTCCTGCACATCAGGTAAGCTGGTAAATACAAATAGAAGCACCCTATGTAGCAGAGCGAGCCAGCTGACAGGGATGCACCAGGGGTGTGTGAGTTACACCAGGACTGTCATGCGTAGCAAAAGGAAGGTAAAAAGGGTTGCCTCTCATTCACCCACACGGGCTTTTGAAGTCAAGCTGTGGTCGACAGCTGCAGGAACAAATCTGTGGCACAGAGCTTGGGAGGGTTGTGGTTTTACTCATGCCTCTACTTCATTTTTAAAGAGGTCACTTTGTCTGTTTATTTCCTTTTCCACCTTTTGTAGTTCAAATAGGAAGCCTCTGTACACTGGATGTCGTCCCAGTGACCATAAGGGCTGCAGACACCCAGGGGAGGTGCTGGGTGCCGAAGACGTGCCAGGTGCCTGCAGAGAGGGAAGCAGGGCCATGGGAAGAGCTCACTCTGAGTGAGATGGGCAGGATGCTGTCGCCTCACAGCAGCCTGCTGCGTGGAGTTGTAGGAAGCCACAGGTTGCTGCTGTTGGGCCAGTTTAGGGCAGCAGGCTCTCCTCACTGCATTTTCACTGGCGTGGAAATGGATTGCCTGCGATGCCAAATCTGGAAACCTACAGTTCACGTAGCTATAGGAACATATGTCCGTACTGGCATACTGGTCCCCATTTTTTCTGAGAGCAGGTAGCTAGGGTAAATATAAGACAAGCAGAGAGCAAATGGACGTACAAAAAAATAAAATAAAGCAGAAGATATTCCAGCGAGTACTTTGCCATCTCTGGGAGGCGCGTGGTGCAGCTGCGAGTGGTTTGAGGTGGAGCAGAGACTGCCATTTCCTTGGGCTGACTCAGACCTCCCTGCACCACTGCTGAAAGCCATGGTAGTTCACATTTTCTTTGAAAAAAAAAAAAAAGCTTGATTTATTTTGGTGTCAGAACCCCCTGCAGGAAATGCCGTCTGAACTGCACCTAGCAAAGTGAGCCTGTTGTGTGGTGTCGAAGTGGTCTTAGCTACTACGCAATGAAATGTAAATGATGAAGAGTTCACCGATGTATGTTATTGACAAACATAAAGCACGTAAGCTGCTTTGAGAGGAGCCTGTAGTGGAGCTGTGCATAGTGCCCCCGAGAGCAGGCCCAGCTCACGCAGCCTGGGCTCTACCCAAATCCTCCAGATGAAAATAGCTGGTGGGTAGAGACAGGGTTTACAAGTGAATACCATTTACATTTTTCTCCTCTGTTTTGCAAGAAGAATGTGGTTTCCTGTGCCAGTTCTAGTAGCGTTTGGGTGAAGCCTTGGGGAGAGCAGGAGGAGCTGAGGACTTCCTACCTGGTTAGCCTCGCCTTTGTGGCACTCGCTTCATTCCTGGCTTATTTAGGGAACCGAAGTGCAGGACGTTTCTCATCTGGTTTTCATGCTGAACCAAGGCTTGTCAGTGGCGCTGTTTCTCCTCCTGAGGGGTGTCCTAGGACAGGAAGGCAGGACAGCTTCACATGAGGGGACTTCTGGTGGCTCAAAGCCACACGAGGGACATAACATGAAAAGGCTTTTGTGATACAGTTCACACTACAGTAGTTCTGTGCGCAGCAACAGGTTGTGGCTGGGAGAAATATTGCTTCTGTCAGCCTTGCATAATGGAAACGGTAATCAGCAGCCATTAGGTCAGGATGCATTGTCAATCCACAGCGAAGCAGAAAGGACTACATCTCGGGAAACCTTTTCATTAAGCAAAGAAAACCGATACCAGAGCTTGGCTCAGCCCAGCACTTTGTTCATGGAGCGGAGTGAGGATAATGGCTGCGTTTGTTTTCTTTTCATCCATTTCTCCATGCGTGGTTATTTTGATTAGGAAACATCCACCTTTGACTCTAGACGAACAATTCTAGAAACTTTCTTCCAGCACTTATTATCTTATGTACACAATCAATACTTGTGTAAAGAACAAAGCTAGAGCATTAGTCAGGAAAAAATATTTTGTGTGACATGATTTAAAGCCATGGGATCTCAGTTGAAAAATATTATTTTTGTGTCTGCATACTCAGCTACAATCTTTTTTCTTTATGGTTTGTCTCAAAATAGGCACAAGTGATGCTCATGAGTAATACTGAGCTTGCGATTATCTCACTGTATATGTGCATTAACAATGTAATGCTGGATGCATGGGACCCTGCATGTGGAGGGACTGAAGACTGAAGGGAGTAGGGTGGTGATTTGACAGAAGGGATAATAAAACCTTTGTAGCAATGTTCTGTGGGGACAACAGAGTAATTAATGCTAAGTCTGGTTCGCTAACTAGAGATCATTACTGTACACTGGCATTGCAAATACCACTACTCCATTACCATGATGGGCTGATGAGGATGAAAACCAGTTGATGGATAAGTGTTCTCCTCCATGCCATCGTCAAATCTAGTAATTGCAGAATAAGTGGGGAATCGCTGCTACTCCTGTTGCTGAAGGATTTTCTCTCACAATACTTCTGCTGCTGCCATTAAGCTGCTCTTAGCAGAGAGAAGGATCCTTCCCAGTCTTTCTTTATAGCCCTTCAGATTCCATGCACTTATCCTGCTTGCCACAAACCTTAGTTTATAGGGATATAATTAGGAGTTGCTCTTTCTTTCATGTTTATCGCATCAATAAACTTTCTCAGCTAAAAATACTTAGGAGACACTGGCACTTCCTCTCTGCAGCAGGTCCACCAGCTCTCCCGTCTCTGAACTGTCTTCTCCAAGGCTGAAGTGCTCTTTGCACCAATGTTGCTGGGATCCTTCAGTTTTGGTGCACAGACAACCACGGTCCTGCATTGCTGTGGACATTGCTGTCCCCTGGATCAGGCTTGATTCAACGCATACGAATACGAGGAGCGAGTATGAACATGAATGGGCATAGGAAGGATTTGTACTGTTATCAAGTACATGACGTATCCTTAATCCCAAAGTGAGTGAATTTTGTAGCTGGAAAAAGTCATCCCAAAGTTTCCAGTGAGTAAACCCTGGGGGATCCTGATTTTTGGCTTCTTTTTCTTGCACTGCAATCCCCTGTTGTTTGCTACTCTAACTACTTCTCTGTCTCTGGATATAAATAGCTCTTTTCACCACAGTAACTGAACATCATGAATAAAATGAGATTGTAAATTCCTATAGGGGACATCTAGCCCCCATCTGAGTGCTATATAAATAATGTTCCATCTAGAATGAAGGTGCTATAGAAATATGAGGCCGTTATCATGGTTACTTCTGCAGTAGGTACACCTGATATTGGGTGTAACTGCCACAAAAGTGTTTAACCAGTCCCTCATCGCAGAGCTCTAGAGCAATTCCTCCCCAGACTAGCTTTCTTCTCTCCTCGTGCATTTATCTCCCAGTCTTTTGGACCGCAGCTGTATGTTATGCTGTCAGCTTTATAGTTCTGTTCCACTATCACTCATAAGAAGTGTTATGCTTAGTCATAAAATGGCAGTGAAGAAAAAAAAAAATAGCTTATCTAGCATTATTAGGAAGCCTTCATAATGCCAGCACCTATCTGCTCAGCATTTCCTTTGGTTCCTCATATATGAGCTATCACAAATCTGGGTTGCTGAGGAAAGATTTCTCTGGCAGAGAAGACTTTCATCCTTATCTGATGTATTTATTTTGGGGAAGAAGTCTATTCTCTAGTTTACTTCCTCCTTTTTTACGATAGGTTTGGCCCTGGGCTGAGGTGTGGAAAACTAAAGTCAGTGCTAGTAATCCCAAAAATTCCTGTGTGAAGGTAAGAACCTCACTAACACAAAGCACAGCAACAGGCATGGAACAGAGCTGAGGCAGGCATACAGCTCTGATGGGCAGATGGCATTGAGAGACAGAAAGCTTTCTTATACATTTAAGCCTTTTTTTCCAAAGAGAACTAATCCAAAATGGGTACAGAGTATTGCTTTGACCTAGCTCAATTTGTGACTTTTTTTTTTAAGCTTGCAGGTTTCAATGATGTTGAGTCCCCACTTATATTCTCAGAATAATTTTGCCATTAATTTTCTAAGTTTTTTCTTTCTGGAAATGTTTCTTAACTAGATTAAAACTTCTGTCACCTTAGTTTAAATGCAAGATAGGGGGAAAAATAATAAGTTCATTAGTCTACTTTAGTATATATATTTTTCAATCTGAAAGTGATCATCTCAAAACCTTATTTCAATTATTTAGGAAAAAAATAAAGCAGAATGTGAAAAAAATATTAAAGTTTCATTTAACTGCAATTTTTAAAGTTCTGTTTTCCATTCTGGAATTAAAATAAACTCCCAAATTTATGGAGTTTTAAGCAAATGAAGGAGTTCTACCACCTCTTCAGAGATTCTTCTCTAGAAAAGCAGTTGGTATGGAAACAATATCCAATTTTAGTTAGATTCAAAAGGTCTCAAAGAATCTGTAGAAGAGCCAAAAGGAAGGTGAAACCCTGAAGGAGGGATCTGAACCACTGCAAAAAGATTTAGACACTTGTCTAAACCGTGAGTCCTTGCTCTAAGTTCCTTGTGGGCTTCTTGGATCCCCACCATCTTACTCTTTTTCCCGTCATCATGAAGCTATCTGTGCTGGAGGTGACATGATGGTTCATCTAACTTTCCTCACATGGGGAATACTGGAAAGGGAGACACTGGCCATACAGTGAAATTTCCTTCATAGGTCAAAAAAATAAAAAATAAAAATAAAAAATAAGGAGAGGGGAAAAAAAAAAAGCAGCTTTCATGGCTGGCTGATGTTCCAGCTTTGAAATTCTGCTGAAGGCAAAGCAGCTTTTCCTAAGGCTGGCTTAAAAAGAGGGGGAATGGTAAAAAGAGATGTCAAAATGTATCAAACGTGGTATTTGCTGGCCACCTCAGCCTTGAAGAATATTACTTTCCCTTTGTGTTTTGGCCATTATATCATCAAACTCTGGCATGCTTTCCACTGCCCGCAGGGATAACAAATACTGACAAGCCTGTACCTGGAGGCCTGAACCTTGCTTTAACTATTTAGTGTTGTGCAGTGATTAGACCATGTCTCTAGGCCCATTTACTCCATCAGATTAACACATCAGGCAAGAACACATACTTAGAGAGAAGTATATCCTGACAGATATAATCAAACAGCATTTAAATCAAGGGAGACGCCTGTGACATTAATCTACCCTGGTAAAACAGCCCATTTAAATGAGTAGGAGGAGGGAGGTGGTACGAGTGAAGATAGATGGTGTGTTTAAGTAGAGAAATGAAATCTGTAGAATGACTTCAGTGGAGATAGTTTTGATTGAAGTCAAGTAGTAAAATGAACAAGTGAGAGAGATAAATTTCTTTAAGCCAGAGACACTTCAGAGGAAAAAAAATGTGTGTATCAGGGATCTGTAACCTGCTCAGACCCACAGAGATCAATGGACTTGATGCAGATAAATTATCAACATAGAACAAAACAGCTTATATTCCTTGTGGAAGCATAAAAGTTGTTTTCCACCTTCTGCAGAACAAATCATTCAGTGTGAGTTTGAGTTAGCAGATTAAGGCCAACCAGATTATAAATAAGAGGATTTTTTTTTTTTTTTTTTTTTTTTTTTTTTAGGCTAGAGACGAGTGTAAGTTGGCACTTGTGGAAGAAGAGAAATAGGGTAAAGCAAGTTCATAGATGAGAGAAGATTACTTGACAGTGTATGAAGAGGGTGATACCGAAAAAATGCTGCTGATGATTAACTGGAGCAGCAACACAAAAAAATGTAATCAGCGAATGCAGACCTGCAGTGGCGTTAGCTACTTGCTTGTGCAGTCTGCTGTGTTTAAAAGATGGAAGTGATCCTAGCTAGGGAAGGGGAATTTCTGGAGTACCTAACAGAGGTGCGGCTCAGTGTTTGTGCTCTGAAGGCACTGCGGGAGGCTGCAGGGAACCACCCTCGCTGAGACAGGGCTGGCAGAGAGTTGGTACAAATGCTCTCACTGGCAGGTGTATCTGTAGCTATAGTGCCTCAGCTTGGGTTTCTGCAACATCTCATTTCACTCTTCTTATTTTTGGTGTGCAGGTAGTTACTTAATTCATATAAAAAGTGGTTTTGGTTCACTGGATGACTTAAGTGGGAGATTAAGTAGTAAACAAGAGGGCAAATTAACTGTGCTTCTGCCCTTTCCCCAGAGCTAGGGCACACCAACTTTCCTGAAACCATGATAGTTGTTTTTTTTTTTTTTTTTTTTTTTTTTTATGTCTGACATACAGCTATGAGTTACTAGCTATACTTACTCAAGAGGCTTGAAATGATGTCAGCTCTCCTCCTTCCACAGCTCTGCATCTCAGATTTCAGGTAAATCAGACCTTTAGGAGAGAAATGTCACACGGAGTGTGAGTAAATCTTGAAAACTACATAGAAAACTGGGAGAGCTCTGGTCTAACTAAATACCAGTTACTACTACAGATTACACAGAAGGAGATTAGGGTTGAAAGGTTCTTGCTGTGCTGTTTTCTAATGGCTAATTAGCTGATTCACATCCCATCCACAGTGATATTGAGGAAATCAGACCAAGAGGGTAGGTAGGGTATGAGTATTGCATAAGTCTCTCCAGGAACACTAAGACTGGACTATAAACACTAGACAGAAATACTAAGAAGTTTTGTCACATGGAGATCTAAATAATTCTGAAACTACAACCTTCCTATTAAAACCTTTTATTTTGAAACTCAGAAATACACTATGATGATGTGTCTATAACCAGCTATTGCACCCCCAGAATAAAAATAATTCCTTGGTCACACACAAATCAACCAAGGAAAATTTTTTTTAGTAAAGCACCTCCATGTATTGAATTTTGGGGGTATTTTTTTTTTTTCTGCAATGATAGGGTTAACCACCACCTTCCTTTGACCCACAAGGAATCACAGAATGATTTGAGTTGGAAAGAAGTCAGGGTATGAAGAGTACAGAGTCGAGGACAGAGCGTTAATGAGCAGCAGATGAACCACTTGTCTAGCCACAGTCCTCCCACCCTGTACAACAGATCCCTTAAAGCTGGGCTCAGCTGGGCCTTTTCTTTCTACATAGCACTTTTGTTTCTCTATTTTAGGGCAGGGGGACTGGGTTAGGAGAAAAACGTCTCTCTGTAGGTAAACTCTCTTTATCCAGAGTTCTTTCTCTAAGGTTTTCACTTAAATATATGCTATACTTTTTTATTTTTTTTCCTAATACAATGACTATTTTGTCATGCTGAATAAGTTTTCCTACTCTTCATCTTCCATTTGGGAATGTGGGCTAAACCTCAGAACAAAAGATATGATAAAAGACAGGCATAGCACTTTCATTAAGAGGACGGGGAGCTTTTGAAGTACACTCCTGAAGTCAGCAAACAAAAACTAGGCAGCAAAGTGAACTGCCTATAACAAATGTGCTGCAGAGATGAGACTAAACCCAAATGAAATATTATGCTTTTTAGTCACTGGTCCTGCTTCTGAGTGATGAAAGAGATCTGCTGACTTTCTCCTTAGTCAGAGCTTTCATTGCCCCTGAGAAAGGGAGGCATTGGTTATATAGGCAGCAATTAATTGAAGTACCTCCAAGCCTGGGAAACTCCAGAGCAGAGAAACACAAGCCTTTGTAGGTGGCACACAGAAGCTATCAATCAGGAAAAGTATGACTTTTTTTCTTCTAAGCTGCAATTGTTCCTGCTAATATATTTATTTCTGAATCCTACATCCAGGCCCCGGAGGCTCAAAAATGATGTGCAATATCATTACAAAACCAAACTCTCACATTTGAAATGCACAGAACATAATGAGGAAACCTTCATCAAACTAGAGCAACCACTCTTTGCTATTTTGCCTGAAACTGTCTCTGTATCCCAGATGAGAGCTCTTTCCCGTGCTCATCTTCTAAAGATGTAAGACCTACTTTAGAGAATGACATTTCCTAGTATGAGGGCAGAGCTATGAGAAGCCCTCAGGATATTGGAGTGGCTTCAGCTTCCTCTCTGAGCAGAGTTTGCTCAGCCGTGCTCTATTTGCAGTCTATACGATTAATTAATGTGTGATAGATTAGGAACTCCCAAATAGGAAATCATGTTTTAGCCACAGGCTGTAGCAGAAGTGCACGGGGTCTTACTCTGACATTGCTTGCGCTGGTAAAAACCTGAGAGCAACGCTGCTGAGTCTAGCAGGCTGGCAAAGTCAACACGAGGAAGATCAGATAGGGCACAGCAGCCAGCAAAGCCACCCACCGCCCTAATACCTGAGTCAGCCCCTGCAGACGTACACATGGTATGCTTTTCCTCGATCCTTTTGTTTAATGGAATAAAAAGGAATAAGCATCCAGGGAAAGGCATAACGAAAGAGGAGTGAACTGTTCTTTCAAGTGATATTCCACAACTGGGGAAAAATGCATTCATGTGGTGTCTACCCTTGGTTTTCAGCAGCTCTTGGGAGCTGGAACCATGGCACGGGGCCCCATGGGACCTCAGCCCTGGATTGAGAGGTGCAGGTGTTACTTGTGGGGACTCAGTTTTAACTTTTCCAAGCAGTGCAATATTCAGCTGTCTTGTTTATGTATTTTCCCATAAAGGGCAGGTAGTAGCACCACCTTTCCTTAGGAAATTTGTCTCTGTTGCTGTTGCCCCAACCTTTGCCATACAAAAGGGCTGGAGGTGCCCCTCTGGCGGATCTCCGATGCCCTCACTCATGCCCTATGCTGCTAGAAACTCCTGATAGCTACCTCTTAAAGCTCTTCTCTCTAGGTTGTTAAATAAGACAAGTTATGATGAGGAACAAAGAAAGCATAATTACTGTAGCGAAAGGAGGAGTTGTGTTTGTTACGCATAAATATTAGTGTTTTGCTAAAAATCTGGGGAAAAAGCAACCCAAATTTCAAATCTGCTCACAATTAGTGTCCCACAAACACAAAAGAATTGTGGGTGAGCAGTTGCTTAAGATGCATCTGTAAGCGCTGTGCTTAATGCAAGTGATCCTATCAAAGGAGGTCTGTTTGTACCAAATCTGGAAGTTGGAAGGAAGCACAGTACGTTTTTCTCAGGTGAGGGTTTTCAATTGAAGGTCATCTTGAACTACACCAGTGTTATGCCTGTACTGCAGACGACAGGCAGCTGTAATTTTGTCTTCCACAGTAAAAAAAAAAAAAGGTTTGGGTTTCTACACACCCAGTATAGAAGTGACATGTCTACCAGAGGGTGGAAACACCCTGTTTTCAGTGGGGTACCAACAGGCTTGTCTGTACACACGTGGCTTTATTCTATTCATCTTTGTACAATCCTCAGAATTTACAGCAGCTCTTTATTAGCGAAAGCCCCGTGTGTCCATGTGTCATTTTTTCCTCTGTCTAGATCTCACCTCATTAATCTGGCTTGTGAAGATTTCATCTGGTCGCACTAACACAACCCTGCTGAAGTGACAGTGCCCTCAGCAGCGTTTTGCTCGCAGACCACCCAGCCGTGCTCGCTGGCACCCTCCCTGCTCAGAGCTGGTGCCCTGGAGGAAAAGCTCCTCACCAGAGAAGTGGCATAGCCAACCCAACCGTGTGTGCTTACGGTACCTAATGGTGCTGTGTTTCCCTTTGCCTGGATCATGCGTTCTTCTCTTCTGTTTCCTTTTGTCATTTTTTCCTTCTTTATGATTTTGTGAAGTCAGCTGCAGAGGATCTCTCTCCACCCAGCGCTGTAGCATGCCAGGGCTCCTTGCTGCACGGCGCCTCTTCAACGTTCACTTTCCGTAAATGTTCCTTGGGATTCTTCAGCAACCTGTGCAGTCTACAAACAATTATGCCAGCAAACCTGTTTTGGGAATAGCTGTAGAAATTTGCATTCTGTCCCAGTTTCTGTCACAGGCTTCCTGTCTAGGGATGGAAAATTCCTCAGTTCTTATCTGTCTCAATTCTCCTACTCTAAGGTGGGAATAATAACGTTTCCTTTCCCCAGTGCTTTCTTTGTATATTTAGATTAGAGGCACAAAGGGGACAATGGCTGTTTGATTGTGTCCTAGGATAGCTGCTAACACACAGCATTCCTTACCCTGGTTATCACTAACATATGCAAAAGCAGCGCTCTCAAATACAAAGGAAAACTAGTTTAAAATTTGAACCAATATTGATTTTTGGTATTTTCCAAAGTCTATTTAGTACCAAATGAGGAGAGGTGTTCCTCTGCCACGTTTGTATGGCTGCAGCACCTGGCTGTGCCGTGTTAGTGCTGGTGCTGAACCACGGAGCGTGTCCTGCAGGCACCCAGAGGTTCTCCTGGGCTGTGCCCAGCGCAGTGCAATGCTGCTGCAGCCCTCCAGCCTGCAAATGAATGAGACCTTTCTGGTTTGTCAGCACATCTTTTAAATCTTGTGGCTATTTAGAAAGAAGGTCTTGCTGTAGCTTCCAGTTACAGCTGCCGACTAGGCCACGAGGTAGTCTCTTATTCCTCGAGAGTATTTCCATACTGCTCATGTTTCTGTTTTGCTTTGATATTTATGTATTCTGAGTGGTGAGAACAGCTGGTTGGGAGGCTATGTTTCCTCCTGGCAGGAAAAAATAACAACAGCAACAAAAACCCAAACGATAGCTTTAAAAAAATTATTCATCAGGGTGTTCTCTGAACAATTTTTTAGTCTTTACATTCAGAAAAGGTATTGGTCATCTAGAACTGACCTTCCAACTTAAACGTGCGTTTTTGTGGAAAAGTCCTTTCTGCTAAAGAAGTCCTTTTCCTTCAGGAACACGGTGTGAGCAGCTCTGTAACGCTGAACACAGACATAATTGTGTTTGTCACACATCCGTAACGGTGCTAGCGCAGGCAGCAAGCTGGGCTGCTGGGAATTGCTGTGCTGCCAAATCCTGAGTATACGCTGAGTGCGGGCTGTGTGAACATCCAGTTCTCGGGGAGTTTTCAAATACTTTCTTGTCTCAAGCTATATATGAGGTGTTGGTAAGTCTAAAATTGGTCAGCAGGCCTCTTAGCCCAAGATTCATACAGTTAGTTGCTCTATTACTGGGAGAAGTGTTTTGTGTCTGAAGCAGTTCAGAAGAGCACTAAATTCTCTTCTGGTTTTGAAAGTGTGACTAGCGGCCACTTAATCTCCTTTATTCCTGCTAACTGTCTGCAGTATATCTAATTTGCTGGGGTTTCTAAGATACTTGCTTGGTTTTTAACAAGCTTTGAGGTGTAGGTTAACTGATGTCTTTATAGAATATCTGACTACAGTCTCCTGAGCTAAAATTTGTGGCTCAGCTGTCTCTTTTTTCTTCATATCATAAGTAATTCACCATTTTTATTATTTTACCCCTACCCTGACCCTGGGGAAAAAAAGTTCATAGATCACCTTGCAGTCTGAGCCTTCTGCCTCACATGGTACTCTTTGTGCTAATTACCAGAGCTGTTAATTGTGTTGTCAGGTTTGACAGTTGAGAGATAGTGGCTATAACTGTCCGTTTCCTACTGTCAGACCAAAGAGTTAAGAGCAGGATTATGAAAGGATGAAAACCAATTCCAAAAGCATTTCCTGCTCTTCTCACTGCAAGATGACAACAATTCCCCAAGGTTCGTTTCTAAAGGAGGGATCGGCTCCTACGTAGCACGAGTATCCCTGCACAGAAAGCAGCCTGCATGGTGAGGGGCTTGCTGAGTTTTGACAGGTCACTTACTGAGATATTACCTCTGAAATTCTGCACAATGACTTACAATGTGTGTAACAACCCAGCAACTCCTTGCATGGTTATCTCATGGCAATACTAATACTTTATCTTGGAGTAATGTGACAAATAACTTTAGGCAGCAGCGCAAGTGGTGAATTTAATCCAGGCTACCTTCATGCTAGACATTCAGTTCCAGGCTTGTCTAAAATATACTTGGCCCCTCAGAATGCTCAACAGAAATGTGAACGTTACCTTGGTATCCAGATATCCTGCTAGGAGTCAGTGGTGTGAACACAGCCTTCTTCTCCTGCTACACTCCCTTTTGTACTCTGAGCCCCTTACCAAATCTAGCATCAATATCTTACTTTACATGCTATTCACGGGAAGAGGTACGAGCACATCAGGTTTAAAGAGTAAGTAGAACTGTGTGTCATATATATCAATTTAATTAATTAAATAATAATAAAAAAAGGTCTCTTAGCTCAGTGCACTGAGATTTTGGAAGAGGTAAAGAAGTTTGTAACCAGAGTTGGCCTAGGGACAATACTGAAACTGTGTCCCTGGAGTGCTGTAGGAACACTAACAGCAATCTCTACTCTTTTATAAGAAAACAACAAAATATTAACGTGTACACAAGTATGTTCCCTGCAAGCAGTCTCTGCTGGGAAGCTGTTGGATTTTTGACTTACTCAGGTCTTGACGTTGCTTTGGATGTGCTCTACCAAGTCCGAGGACATCCACTGGTTTCCCAGTTGGGCAAGGCACTGCCTGCACCCTTCTGTTCTGTGCACATTATAACTTACGGACGTGGCTGCTGCACTTTAGTTCCCAGGTCAGCACAGGTATACATCAAAGTCTTTCTGATTATGTTTAGATTTTTTAAAAAACAAATTACTTCTTTCACTGCCCCTCAAGCGCACCAGTCTTTGAAGTTAAAAGTCCTCTCAAGCACAGTTAGAGAGCTTCCTTCAAGCGTAGCGCTGATCTGGCTCTTGATCATCAAAAAGCCTCTGAAAAGCTTAATTTAGCCTTTCCTAACTAATCTGGACATCTTCAAATACTTTAAAGTATCTGAAGTATTTATTTGGGGTTTGGTGGTTAAGTTGTTTGGTTTGGATTTATTTTTTTTCCAGGCAGAAAAAGTGGTGATGGTATGAATTTTTGGAAGCTTATGGCTATGGCTTTTAGTGTTTAACTGCAAAGTTTGGAACATTTGCCGAGCTCTGCTTCCACTTCTCTGGGGCAGATGTTCTCTCCACAGGTTAGTTTCTACTGATAACTTACTGTGCTCTGAATCTCTTTGCTTTAGCTTTCAGCAGACAGCACACTGTTAACAGAGCAGAGGGATACAAACAAGTTAATCTTGGTAATGCTGTCAGTAGGGCTGGAGCCTGATTTTTTTAACTTCAGAATTTTGAAAGTGACTGGAGCTTCCTGTGCACATGGGACAAGTATTTATGGGGGAAAAAAAATCTCCTCTCATTTGATTATTTTTGTTTGCACAAGGCTAGATGAGGTTATTATGGAAAAGCACAGACTCTGACCTTCAGAATGGGAATTTCACATGGAAATGTTTACTTTTCCTTGTGAAAATGCTTTAAGAAAGAATTTATTTATTTATTTTGATTTTTCAGTTTCCCTTTGCAATCCTCTGCTAACCCCTGCTCTGAAGGGTCTACATGACCACTGCTGACCATGACAGCTCTGCCTCTGCTCATTCCTCACCTTCAGTACCTTGTCTATCACCAGGAGTCACTTTTCTGGGGAGTGGAATGTCACTTGCTCTTCAAAGCAGTCTCTTCTGAGACTTGAAAGAGTTGTTATAGCAGAAAATGGTACTATTGTGTGGATTTTCTCAAACCTGTGAGGGATTTTTGCTTTTTCAAGAAAAAAAAAAGAAAGAAGAGAGAATGAAAAAGCTTGATATTTTCCCCCCAGTGATCTTTCCACTTTGAACATGTATTTATCTGAATATTGATTCAAAAGCAGAGTGCAGTATCTCTAAATCAAGTTATTCCGAACAGCGAGGCTTCTGTGAACCACTCGGAGCTAAATCCATGGCGTTTCTCTCAACCTTGCCACAGAGGATGAGGAACCCTCTTACACTCCTCCTGCTGCCTTTGGACATAGCAGCGTTTTGCCTTAGCTGTTGGCTTATCTTTGAGAAACAAAGATTCTGCAGATATTTTTCTTCTCTGAAAATTAAGGGTGTTCATTTATTTAATTCTATCTCCCTATTGATAACTGGGATAACAAAGCCCGATGATGTTACCTCACTGTATATTTTAATACATTTAGCCCCCTTGTCACATTCTTGGCATTGCAGCCTGTGTGCTTTAAGGAGACTGCTTTGGGAAGGAGCTAATGACACATGCAGGGGATTTGCCTGGATACCAGTGGACTGGTACAAGAGCATGGCACGAGGGCTTTAGGGATGTAGAGAGTAGCCCTGTGCTCTATTGCTTTAAATGTACATCGCAGCAGGGCTGGCCCTATTTAAAAATCCCCAGAGGTCTTGCTAGTTAACTTCCCTTTCATGTAACAGAAAAAAAGGTTGAATGAGTCATGTGAAGCCAGCCATGAGATTAATATAGACAAAGATGTCATATCCTCATGCATGCAGCTGTGAATGGCATATCTACTTTGCCATCTGCAGATTAAATGGACATAGTGTCTCAGTGGCTGCTGCAGGGCTTGGTATAACTCAGTTATCATCAGGCAGATTTCCTGTTGCCTAATACCCAAACACAATAGTTGTTTAGCGTCAGACTTTGCTTTCTGGAGTAGTTTCAAAACCCGCCAGCCACAGTATGTAGTTTTATAACAACACCACCGTTAACTAATTGCACACACTCACAGAATTATGAAACCCAGGAGGATAATTTAGTGCATCATGAGTATATCTTTGTGAATTTTTCATAGGCAGTTTATATTTTAGCTGATACTTAAAATGAGAATGTTTTCCTGCAGATCTGTTTGCTCTGATTTCTTTCCTCCTGGTAATTTGGGGCTTTCTTTTCTAACAATTACAAAAACAGCATTCTGTTTAATTACAATATTTACAGAAACTGCCTTTTTTTTTTTTTTCCGTATTGCAAGTTTTAACTCCGCGTGTCCCTGAGATGTTAATTAACCTCTATATTTGCAGAAACACATCTGTCTTGACCTTTAAGTACCATTCATTCCATTTGCAAATTGAAGAGTTGAATGCGAGAGCTTGATTTATAAAAAGCATTTAAGGACATGCATTTTTTTTAAGCACGCAATTAATCTTGATAGGAAAATACTGTAACTCAAACCATTCCAGTATTCTGGTCATGGCTGATAGCACGGAGTGAGTTTATCTCTATCTGGATTCTTCATCGGAACTTGCTCATGAGTTCATTCATGATGGCCGAGGCCGGGAGAAAATCTGTGCTCTTCAGTGCTGAAGTCTTTGATGCAGTCACGTAGTTCCCATTTACTTCAGTGAGTCACCCATGTGCACAGAGATGAGAATTCTCCCTTGTTAGGGCTTTAAATATTTCCATGGGAGTTTGCTTCCTTGAATATTTTATTTTCAGCTTTGTTATGGTAAGATGATTTTTCTGACATTTCGCTGATCACAAAGCAGCTGGCCCCATAAAAAATAAAGCACACGCACAAAGAAACAAATGACTGGGTGTCTGGGGGAAAATGTGAGTTCTGTGTCTGAGCTGCAACAGATTGTCATCATTAAAACAAAGCATCAGCAAATGCTGGAATGATGGGCATTAAAGAAAAGAAGCATTTTCTCAGGTTGAAAGACAAAAGAAAGGTGGTGCTTTAATTAGGCTGTTCATTTTGCGTGTATCAGCTGGATCTGATCATTGTTAAAAGTAAAAAATAACGGTGTTAAATACAAAAGAGAAAATAGCGAGTAGAAACGCTGTAAGGTACAGTTGGTTTATTTGTAAAAATCACACCCTAAGTTACGGGGCAGAGTCCTGCACCTGGGGAGGAACAACCCCAGGCACCACTGCATGCTGGTGGCCACCCAGATGGGAAGTAGCTCTGCAGAAAAGGACTGAGGTGTCCTCGTGGACATCAAGTTGACCATGAGTCAGCAACGTGCCCTTGCTGCTGAAAAGGCTGATGGTATTCTTGGCTGCATTAGGCAGGGTATCACCAGGAGATCAAGGGAGGTGATCCTTCTGCTCACAGAGGTTGTGGAGTCTCCCTCCTTGGAGATCTTCAACAGCCACCTGGACGTGGTCCTGGGCACCCTGGGTTTAGTGTCCCTGCTTGAGCTGGGGATTGAACCAGGTGTCCTCCAGAAGCCCCTGCCATCCTCAAACATTCTGTGATCGCAGATCTAAACATACTGCTGAACAGACCTGTCAAGATTTGAGCACCATAAAATACAAAAATAGAGATGCCTGTCCATCTCAGGGGCTCTCTAGCAGAGAAGTGAAACTCAAATTGAAACTGCAATAAAAACCAACCAACCAACCAACAAACAAACAAAAAAAACCCTGCACAAACCAAAAAATAAATTAAAAAAGCACACGCAAAAACAAAACAAAAAAAAAAACAAAAAACAGAAATAGTTTCTACTATGATCTCTCTTTTATCTCTGAGATATATTAATAGTAGAAGATGCCCTTATTTCTTGTTCTGTAGCCCTGCAGTAACCCTACCAGGGTTTTTACTTCAAAGAGATCAGGCAGGTGGGTGATGGAGTGGGCTGCAGCTGGGTGCTGGAAGGAGACCTGGACCTGGGAAAGGTCCTGGAAAAACTGGGTGTTGGAATGAGACACGAGAAGGGCCTGTGCTCCTTGTTGCCCTATCGCTGTCACTGGTGGAAGAGACAGATCTCCACCAGCTCCAAGGAATAAACACCCCAAAGACTTTTCATGTCACGGAAAAGACCTGTAGCAAAGGAAATAGTCCATGAATAGCAAAAACCAGCTAGTGGTAATTAGCAGAGTAGTCCATTCCCTCTGCCCTTCTCTGCAAGTTGTTTTTTTTTTTTTTTTTTTTTTTTTTTTTTTTTTTTTTTTAAATAAATGCTTTCTCTTCTGAGTGTTTTCCATTTGTTTCTGTATCTATTTAATTTCTTGATTTATTTGGTTCTGCTTATCTATATTGCATGAGTCATCATCCTGTTAAAGTCCCTTGTTAAGGAAAACGAATACTCCTTAAAGCAACTTACGTGTGTCTCTGTTTCCTTCACTTATTGTTATTTTCTCTTTGGTTATTGGGAAATAAAGGCCAGAAAAGTGGGTTTGGCGTAGAGTTTTCTTAGATTTTTTTTTTGAGCTTTTCCCTTAAAAGCTTTTTAATCAAAAGCTGGAACTGAAGCCCAAATCACTTCTCCATTTTCAAAAGGGATAGGTCAGCACTCTGGGTTTATATCAAATGTTGCATTTTCAGAAACAAAGAATTGTAACCTCAAGTTGAATAAAAATGTTCTTAGGCAGACAGCATCCTGGCTGCTGGCCCAGGCAGCTGTATTGTTTCTCCTGGGGCTGGGTTTCTGGTCAGTCAGGAGTGATGCAGAGTATGGAAACCATGGCTTCAGAGCAGAACAATGATGGAACTGAAAGTGCTGTCGTGCAGTGATGATTTCCCTAGTTCTTTTTCAACAGCTTCCCTGCACTTGCTTTCATTACAAGCCCCTCCTTCCCATTCACTTTCTTTCATTATTCTTCCCTCTTCTCTTACCTCTCACCGCTCAGTTCCCTGTTCTCTTCTCACCTTGTTGCCTTCACCATTCTTGTGTCCTGCTCCTTGCAGTGATGCACGAACGTGGCCCAATACTAGAAACACTTTGCAGGGACACATTTCCTGCAGAAAGTCAAGATGGGTTTCGAGGGAGGCTGAAAACATTATTTCTTCTGCACAACCAGAGTTGGGTCCATACCACAAAATATGCTGCTTCTTTCATCATGTGGTTGGTTAGCTGGTGGCTCACAAAGCCAGTATGAATTTTAAGTCAGCTGTTCTATTACAGGGGCCTTTCAAAGCTTGCCCCTTCATCTATAGCCTTTTTTTTTTTTTTTTTTTTTTTTTTCTTTTAAGGTTTTGGTGACTACTCAATGTTTTCGTTATCAGCTGAGGGGAAGAGATGTGAAGTATGAGTCTGATGGAGTACTTAGACTTCTAATACTAGCACCTCACAGAATGCATAAACCATAATTTATATCTGTTTGTTGCACTTCTGCTGGAAGTATCCTGCTAATCTACCTAATATATGTAAGAAAATGCAGACATACTACGATTTTTTTATTATGACTATCACTCTTCACTACAATATTATGAAGCAACAACGAATGGACTTTCCCAGGAACTAGATGTCCTATTTATTAGAGGCAATGCTTTGCGTTATCTGTCAGAGCTCTGTATGCTTCACTGAGCAACCTTTTGTGAAGAAGCCTAAATGGGTGATGTAGTTCTGCAGGCTTTAGGTTCAAGATTTTGTCACTTTTCCATATGAGGTTATATTAAATCCTATACTTGTGCATTACGGTCCTGTGGCTGATGCCCTGAACAAAAGATTTATAATCCCAAAGTTGATGAATGTTTTTCCTGAATGCTACTCTTGGGTTAAAAAAAGTATCTTCATGCCACATTACTTTTCTCTGGAGGCGTTTTTCCATATTTTTTATCTTTAGGTGGATGTGGTTTAGCCCTGTCTCTTCCTGTAATGCTTTCACATGTGTTAGTACAGTGGCATTAGCAAGACATATTTTCATGTTCACACTCTGTTAGTGGACATGGGTCTTCACAATAAAAAACTTTAGAAAATGAAACCTAGCTTATTTTTTTTCACTGTGAATATTATCCTGTTCACCTCTTTGTGACCAGGGTTCAGTGGAACGAGAATTACATTTGTGCTGAAAAGCTTCTCATCCTTGATCTGCAAGCAATTTTTTTTTTACAGTGGCAAGGCACATTCTGTTTCTAAACACTTGCTTTTGCCATTGAATATTATCATCAGTTGTAGTGAAGTTTAATGTTCATTATTGTTTGTGGTAAGAGGGAATTCTATCAAAAGCTAAATTCTAAGACCTTCACATGGCTGGGACTTAGTGTTTTACATGCTGCAATGGAAATGCAACGTAGGTCAGTGTGCAGTGCACAGAGTGAGTGAAAAGACTGGTACTGGACTCGAATGCCCCTTTCACCTGAGAGAGAAACAAAAATATCTTAGAGACAGTAAAAACTCATTTTTTTGTGTGTAGGATAACCTTTGTGGGGTGTGATCCTTGGGTGGCGTGGAGGCAGCCCAGCAGTGGGGCTCGCACCCCGCACTTCTGACAGCTGTCCCATGCTCACAGCCATGGCATGAATCAGTGTGCAGGCAGAAATGGAAACGTAAATGGGCCCCAAAGTCAAGGAGATGGTCAATAACCAGTGCTGGACTGGCTGAAGTCTGCTCCGTGTTCTTAAGTTAACTGCATGCCTTACACTTGGCGTCAGTATGCAAGATCAACAAATAAACACTATTAATACTTTAATTGGAACGAGACTTTCACATGTGAGTGGCTGAGAAGCCGTAAGCACCCAGGTTTGCCCAGAATTACCCTTGGCATAAACAATGCAGACAACAAGAATATCAAGTGAGTTCATTTAAATTAATGTTGTTAAAACAAATGGAAAATTGATTTGCGGTAATAGAGGGCTTGATTTTTACCCTAGCTTAACTCCATTGACTTTGGTACGTTTGGTCCTGCTTCACTTTGGTGTCAGTCAGGGGAATACCAAGCCCGGGAAGTGTAAATGCTAAGCACTAGTGAAATGTTTGCTACCTCATGCCTTATTGCACTCAAAGTAGCAGAAAATGGGTTTCTTCTGATTTATTCTACTGTACTGCAGACAGTGGCCAGGAACAACAGAAATAACGATTAGCTGCTTATTGCAGTGTGTGGCCCCAGTAACTAATATCACACTAATACAAACATAATCACGGGTTCAAAGGGAGCTTGTATTTTAGATATTCCTCAAGCAGCGAGCAGAACTCAGGCCTCGGTGATCCCCAGCCAGGGCTGGGTTCAGAGCCCCAAGCCCTGCCGGGTGTGAGGCCATGAAGCTGCCCATGGGCCCAGCTGCAGTCCCTCCTCCCACTTCTTTTAATGTGCCTTCTTACTGCTCCTCAAGTGAAAAATTAATGGACCTTCCTTCGTTTGCTTTTGTGACGAGAAGGAAGCGCTTCCATTAATGACGCTCAGAATAGGATTTACTGTAACTTGGCCTCAGATGGTATTTGCGGTTCCCACACATCCTGTAACAATATGCTTTCTAAACTTCAGCGGATATTGCCACATTGGCTGTTACAAAAAAGCAGAAGGAAGATGATGAAGCAGCTCCTCCAAGCTAATATTACATTTATTTATTTATTTTTTTCTGAGGCAAATTTATTGGTCTCATGTTTGTCACCTTGGCAAGGTAAAAATAAAAAAAAGCCCCAATATGAAAAGAAGACAGGCTGTGAGTGTGTTTTACCAGCGTGTCTGCAGGGAAGTGATTTCCTGTACTTAATTACTGATGGGAGAGGGAAAGTAGAAAAGCAGACTTTTATAGCTGGATTCTCTCTTGCGTGGTTGTATTTTCTGATGAGGGCACAAACACCGCATTCATCCTGGCCTTTCCCAGCCCCACCTCCCCGCCACCTCTCCTCTCTCCATCCCCCTGACCAAGAGCTCTGCACACACAGCCCCCGGCTGATGAGCCGGCACCGGCTGACGATCAGCTGCTCTGCTCCCTGACCTCCTGCCCGAGGCTGCCTGTCGTCCTGTCAATCACGGGAATATTTTTTGTGAAGTCAACTCTTTAAGCAATTAGGGATCTCTGTGTAGGCAGCCAGAGCATCCTGCACGGCGCTAGGGCCAGCTAAACCTTCTCTTATCCATTACCAGCTTCTGAGTAAGCCGGTCCTGCACGGCGTAGATAAATACCAACCATCTATCATCCCCCATATGCCTTAGGAGTGTAATTTCATGAGCTGCCTGTGTGGGAGAGAAGTGTGAGAAGATGCTGCGTCAGTGCGTGGGCTGCACAAGGGACAGAGAGGTGACTTAAAATTTACACTGGAAATAGAGAGTGAGTAATAGCGTGCCCACCGAGGACCTTTCTTCAGAAGAAATATGCAAATGAAAAAATGATTTGAATGATAGGTGTAACGACCAACTGGAGACGAAGCTGGGAAGCTGAGGTGTGAGCCAGCCCTCAGGCAAGGTGCAGAGGCAGACGCACGTGCACCATAGCAGGGTGTACATGTGTGTATGTGTACTGGTGTGTTTAGGGGGGAAGTTGTGTGCCTTGGAGCTTGGAAAGAGAAAGCTGTACACAGAAAGACTCTGTACCTGCTAGTTTTTCATTTCTTACTTCTTTCTTTTCTCCATGGTGCTTTCCCATAATTGATGGAACCACCAGGGGACTGAAGCGATGGGATACTCCAGGCCTGAAGTCTGAGTCCTGGGGCTTTGTAAGATGAACCCAGATCAGAATATTGTATCCATGGGGAAAGGGATCAGCGTGTGCCTGGGACCTTAGAGACAGATGGATATGAAGCAGACCGCCAGATCAGACCTCTCAGATTTTGGAATATGTTGTATATAAGCATGTATATGTATATAAGGCATTGTCATATCCAATCAGCACCTCATTGCATTTGCTCTAGCAGAAAAGGCTTCACGTGCATGCATGAAGTGGACAATAAGCTATTAGTAAAACACACAGACTGTGTTTGGGCTGATGGGAAGATCTGTCCTGATGTGGTATTTGTCAGCTGTGGTCTCCTGAAGTCACCTGTGCAATTCTCAGGCATTCATCTGTCAGGCTGAAATAGGCCTTTTAGCAATAAGGAGACTTCAAAGAAAGGCTCTCTTCATGCAAATAAGCTGGAGAGAGCATTCTTTTATTTTTCTTCTGCCGTTTGTGGTGAATAGGATCTAATCTTTTCTCTCCCGACCATTCTAATGCATCTTCCTGCTTGGATCCTTACAAGTGCAAAGTCAGTTTGGTGAAAAACATCACTCTCCCATCCCTTTCCTTCGTTTCCTAAGAAAACAGATACTTTGAAAGGCATGAAATATAATACCAAGTGCTGCCTTCCTAAAGAATGTCTAAAATTCCTGCGAGACAATGCATTGTTTCAAAACAAAGCTATTTCAGGCAATTCTATCCTTGTATGTGCAAAGCTATTCATCTGAGAGACTTCTTTCCAGCACAAATATTCTTGCTCTGGGGTTTTATCTTTTGAAAGAAAAAAAAAAAGAAAGTGTTTTGGAAGATCAGTTTCATATTGTTACAATTTAAAATAAAACAAACAAAACCAGATCCTGCAGCAGTTGAAACCAACTGACATCGCGCTGTCCGTGTCTAGCCGAAGCCAGCACAATCCCTCTGGAACATCTTTTACCAACTTTATTTATTTAACAGTCAGCCTCTGGTGGTTTTTGTCAAATGCTTACACGAACTGTGTCGTACTTAGCTTTTAAAGGAAGAGCATTTGGGTTTATGCGCTGTAGGTCCTATATGGCCTCCGGTGTGGCGGGAACTGCCCCCAAAGCTGCTGAGCATCTTTGTGTCCCTGTCTCCGTGCCAGCCTTCCCGGGGGGTTGAACTGCCTTCATTGCTCCCTGGTGTGGCTGGCAGGAGAGGGAATCAGTGTGCCAGACTGGTGCAAGCCATTTTCTATCAGCCAGGATGTGGCCGGTAGATTTTTATGAACCTCAGTTCACAGAAACGCAGAGCTGGAAGGCTGTGAGCTCTGTAAAGGTGTTGCTGTTTCCAGAGGAAATATCTTCTGGAAGGCCGGTGGGTTTTGGCCAAGTAGAGGAGCTCAGTTGTTGTTTTAGGTACTCTACCCGTGCATGAATTCATTGTGGGCTTGAATCAGGAAAACCCGGTTAATGCAGCTTTGGGACTATGGCCTCAGTAAAACATAAAAAGAGCTCAGAAGTTAGGGCAGAGCAATGATGTCCTCATTTCTTTCACTTATTTTGCAGAAAACATGGCCTCAGACCATTAGCTCTGCCTCTGTTCCCAGCACCAGCCCTGCTCAGTGCAATTAGAGCTAAATACTCTTCCTACAGCCCCTGCATCTTGACTCCACTCCAAGGCACTGGTTTTGTTATTATAGCAGGAGATGGACATTCCCAGAGCAAAGGCAGGACACTACTGCACTGAAACGTGTAGCACAGTCTCTGGGAAGTAAATTGCAGGTGTCCTGCTAGATAAAGATCTCGAGGTGTCTCTTTTCACTTCAGTGCTGCTGGTAATGTGGAGGAAGCTGGGTTTAGCAGCCTTTGGTAAATAGACAATTTGCGGTGTTATCAGCAATGTGTGCCTTTTTTTCAACAACAACAAAACCAGAAACAAACAGCAAAACACCACCCTTTCTTCAGAAATATCTGTTAAACAAAATCAAAAAGCGGAAAAAGAAAATTAGCAGCTGCTCTCGCACTAAACTTTAACGCACAGATCCTGCTTTCTGAGAGCTATCATTAGAGCCAAATTAAAATATAGCCGAGATTTTTCCGAATAAAACTGTCAATGAAGATAAAAAGTTTTTTATGTTGACAGTAAAGCAAATGATTTTTTCCACTCTGCTGAGGTTTTGTAATGGTGCAGTATGTCTGGCTGACTTATGGCACGCTAATGACAGATTAACAGCTGCAGGAGAGACGGCTGCGCTGAGAATCGCTCGAGTGAATGAGCTGAGTGTGGGCAGGGGCTGGGTCTGGAGCCGTAAGCGGGTGGAGGATTTACACCAGGGTGCACGGGGAGCAGGATAAGGAAAACACTTATGGGTGGGAGAAGCGGGGTTCCTGGGGTGGGGACAGCCCCACGTCAGGGGTCACAGCTCAGCCCTGCGGGAGCTGAGAGGTGGCAGCCAAGTGATGGAGCCCGGGGATTTTCTGTAGGTGAGGGCTGAGGAGCACCTGCAGCAGCAACAGCTACTGCTGGGGACAGTAAGTAGGTTAACCAAGAATTAATGATCTAGAGCTGGATAAAGTCTTTTTTCCATATGCTCACTGACAGCACTTATCGTGTTGGCTGTTTGCATTCTCCAGACCTTGCCAGAGGAAAGAATTTGCTTTTTGCTTTATTTTTTGAAGCAGGTGGAAGTGGGGAAAGCAAGAGTCTGTAGTGGCCAGCTCCCGAGCCGCAGCTGAGTGGTGCTGAGGTGGAACCCACTGGTTCTCCATCAAAACCCAGGGGTGAGCAGAGGGGAGGCAGACCCTGGTGCATCCCTGTGGCACAGGGGCACAGGGCACAGCTTTTCCACAGCCCTGTGCAGAGAGCTGGCCAGGCACAGGCTGCAGCCTGGGCTCACTGGGATGGACAACCTCCTTACCTCATCTAGGAACACAGTTTAATAAAAGCAGGCCCTAGGTAGCGAGCATCCAGGTCTCGGGGAGCCTGAGATGTGTGTGGCAGGGAGCAGAGCAGCCCCGGGTGCAGCCAGCGCACAGCTCCTGCTTGAACAGGGTTTGATTTCTCATGTCCACGGGCTGCAGTGCTTTAATGCATTGCGAGCATGTTCAGCCACCGCAAATGTCCCAGGAACCAGCCTGAAACAGTTATTTCTTTGGGTGTTTCCCTGAGAAATTCACATGGGAAGAAAAGGTCACACTGGAGGAATTTCTTTTTCACCACATAAAACTGGGAGACCAGTAAAGGCTGGCCTGCCCCGCTGCGCTGGGGGTTGCCACATTTCCTGCTGGGGAGATGTGAAACGAAGACAAGGCTTTGGAAAGCTGCTTTCTTGGTGCAAGCACCCATTGGCTTAAAAACCCACTCTAAAGAGCTCATTAATTTACTGCTATTTATCTGAAACTGTGCTTGGTAGTTTTAGTTGGCGTTTGTGTTATTTGTGGAAAATAAGACAACAGGAGGGCTTTGATGATCAGGTCATTCTCAAGCATCCAGACATGCTGGAGCTGCACCCCTCGCCATACAGCACCCGGTTACAACCTCGTCCAAGGACAAGGACAAGGACAAGGACTGCTGGCGGCAGTGCCAGGTCTCTCAGCCCTCAGTACCTGGCTCCTTTTTCTCAACACTTGTAGCAAGGAACATGCATTTAGCCCTTCAACACTACCGGAACTTGGAGATCTTCAGATGCCTCCAAAACCCCTGGCTGCGATAACCTGAATTCACTCAGAGATACCATCAACATTTAATTAGTTATTTTGGCAGGGAGGAAAAAAAAAAAAAAGCAGAATGCTAGAAAAGATCTGCTTTTCCCTGGATTGTGACATCTGAATAATTTAAAGAGGTTTTGAGAACTATGCTTTATTTTAATTAGTTTCTGAATCAGTTTCTGCTTTGCCCAGTCTTCCCCCTTCCCCCCCCCCATACCGTTTATTTTGATGACATCTGCAATCCTAAAAAAAAAAAAAAAAGGAAAAGGAAGCAAATTAACTTGGTTCAAGCCACATCAGCACATCCCTTGGAAGATCACAGCAGTCAGCTGTAAAAAATGGGCTTATGCTGGAAGAAAATGAGGAGCTCAGAGGGCTGAAAATGTACTTACCTATTTATTAACTACATCTATCTTTATTATTTTTGTATGACACCAAAAAGTGTTCTTGGCAGATCACAGATGTGCACAAAAGATGTGAGGTGGACTGCTGTGACACTATTTTATTAAGACAACTCTCCATGTACATCTGCCAAACCCAGAACAAAGTCCATCTAATGACAAACTCACCATAAAGAGGCACAGTCCGGGAGAACAACAGGGGAAGAACAGAGCCACGAGGCTGTGATTTACTCTGCACCTGAGGAACATCTCATTAGTCCCAGAAAAGCCTTTTTGCTCCTTGTAGGCTGCTGTTCTGCTCCGTATTTTGACAAGAGACCTCCTTGTGTCCTGCTCCCAGCAACCAGTGGCTGAAGGGCAACTGAAAGCTCAAGGAAAGAGATCTGATAAATCAGTTGCTCTTGGCCATGGTGTCATTTAGCTATGGTTATGCGTCTTTTCAAGTAGGACCAGCTGGCCCCTTCAGACATGAGCGCTGCTTTTTGCAAACCAAGTTGTCCATGCAAAGAGCTACTGTCTTTGGACACGAGGAAAAGGGCTATGGCTCCATTCTTCACGATCTGGGGGCTACAGAAGTTGACAGAAGGATATACATATTTTTTGCTTATCATTGCTGGTCCACTTTCAACATCCTATGTATGTCCTAGAAAGATAAGATGGCTATGAAGTAAAGGAGCATGAAATACGGTTGTAATTTTTGGAGGATTTTGGATGAAAAATGAAAAATTGCCTTTACAGATATATTTTTGCATATTAATATATTCCTTAGCTAATATTTCAGTAAGAAAGAAAAGCACCAAGCAACCTGTCACAAAAAAAGACAGCATGACTGAAATGTTTCATTTCAATATTTGTCAAACAATAGTTTTGAATTTTTTATTTGAAATTGGGGTTTTGAAACGTACACCCTCCCTCGTTCTTCTTTTCAGAGAGCTCAAAGTGAATCACGCAGCTTTTCATCCCCAAACTGTGTTTATTTTCAACCTTTTCTAAATGCCAACAGGATGGAAAAAAATAATAATATTGTGCAAGCATGTGAGAGACGTGGTTTGTGAACAGGCCGTGTTGTGACGAGGCCCTGCACACTGACTCACTGCTCTGACCTGAGCTCAGTTAGCTGAAGGTGTGAGGTAGGTGACGGAGGTAATTCTGTTACCGTCTCGTTCTGTCTTGCCAAGCCTCCAGGAGCATTATCAACTAATGCACGGCAGTTATAAAGTGGATTATGGGCCAGCCTGTCTGATGTGACTAAGCTGAGTCCATCAATCGTATATCACTCGGAATCGCAAATCGGACTTGAGCCTTGGGCTGTGAAGTTGCAGATAAGTAATTTGTCACGTTTTGCTAACACCTTCCTCCTGTTTGGTGTGTCCCTTGTGGTACCGTATTGCAATTCAGCATGCTCACTTCAGCTGTGTTTTCAGGATGTAATATGAAAATTACTAGGCATTAGGAAAAGGTCAGCTCTGTTAGACTGGCGGAGTAAGTAGGAGGAATGCCGTTGCTCTTAAGATATTCATCATCTGTCATTATGTCTTATTAATCATCCCAAACAATCTCCAACGGCAGATCATTAGAGAGCGCATGTCCTACAGCTGTCAGCGATAGGTGCCATTTCCACAGTGTCTTCTCTTTCTGACTTTCTCATCGTGTTGCTAATTGAGATTCTTACTGCGGCATTTTGATTACTGCAAGCATGAAAGGCACGCAAACTTCTTGAGGGAAGCCGAGAAGAGGAAAGCTTTGTTGAAAAGCGGGAGCTCTCCGGCAATATCCAGGAGATCCAAAGCATTGTCAGTAGGAGAGCAATACACCGTGTCACAAATGTTTGACATGCCTGGTCTGAAAGAGGCACTGGACGGCATAATAATAGAAGTATTTAACTCCCAGCACAGCCCGGTCTGCTGCTAGCAGCGGAGAGCAGCTTTTGTGAGAGCTTTCCCTGAAAGATGTGCGAACGCCAACACGGGCTTCTGAGCGGGCAGGCTGGGTGGCGTGCGTCCTTCCAGGCTTTGATCTCAGTCGTGTTCTTTCTTTTGGGGCTTCAGAGGCAAGGCTGAAATAACAATGTGGAGGGGGAAGGAGTATACGCAACTGAAATATTTAGCTGCTCAACTTGCTCCTGTGGAGCTGAAGAGCAAACGCGCACTCCAACACTTCAAAACACCTCATGAAGGGACAGAAGGAACAGAGGCGGCCTGGCACGTCAGGAAGGCATTGGGTCTGAAATGGGCCCGGGGGGTGGATGTGCGCTCTGAAATAGCCAGTGTTCAGGAGTTATCCTCTCACTGATCTGTAGATTAGAAAACATGCTTGGTGCCTTCTTTGTATTTGTCTTCACACCCCAGATGTGAAGGTTAAATAGTTTTTTGTTGTTGTTTTGTGATTTTTGGTGGGGTGAGTAGAGGGGAACAGAGGTGCAAGCTTCTCTGGGAATGCATTTTCCCTTGCTGCCCCTGTAAGCAGGAGCAATGGGCCAAGTTCTCCACTGGTGGAAACAACCGTAGTGCTATCACTGGGTGACCCAGGGAGAGTGACTTCTGGAGCTGTGTTATGTTGTTTCTGTGGCAGCAATTGCCTGGCTTTGTAGAGAACATGCGAACCTGAATTCCAGCGTTTTTTTACCTGGCCCCTCAGAATGACAAAAAAAAGCAATAAGCTGTTCCAAAGCAGGTGCTGACTGCTTTTTTCAAGCCGTAGGACCAGGCTCCTTCTTGTGCAAACAGGCAGAGAGGTGTGAGATACCGGGAGTTGCACAATTCCCAGCTCCACAGGCTGATTGAGTGGCTGACTTCTTCTAGGAGAGCGCAGCTGGTGTTGAAATACCAGGAAAGACAAGGAGGCAGACAGGTTGGCCTCCGAGCTGAAGTACAGCTCAGCTTGCACAACACGATGGTCACCTTATGCAAAGTGCTCTGCTGACACCCACCAAGCTTCCTGGTACGGCTTTGCCGTCACGCTGCCCTACTCCAGCCGCCCTCCTGCCCACGTGCTAGGGATTTCCGTGAGGGAAAGCCAAGTGGTGCAAAGAGAAGGGCTCTGCTGCTGCCCATCCACCAGCTCCTCTCTTCCATGCAGCTCTGTGAGGTCACGGGCATGGAAAAACACATCCCAGCTCACAGCACCTCTCCTTGCAGGGGATGTAAGCATTACAGTGGGAAGCAATTTGTTCCCTTACACAAAGCAAGAGCATTTGTTGGAGCTTTGTTCTTTGGGAAGCTGAATCCAGCTGGTGTAGGCTTTGCAGATCCAGACCATGATCTGACACCACGTCGCCTCTTTGGCCTGGGGGGGGCAAAAGCTGGGGGCTCTGTGGAGTCAGCTTCACCTGGCGGTTTGCTTCGAGAGAGTGGGGTTTGTTGCATTAGGACTAAGGAACACTAAAGAACAAAGGAATCTTATGTTTTGTCTAAGTTCTCCCCTTATATTATGTGCAAGAAACAGGAGAAAGGCATCTGGCTGTGCAAAGCGAGGTAGCCTCAGGGTAGGTAGGACAGCTACACTGGCTGGTCTGCAGCAAGCGGTGTCACAGCCTTCAGCTCGCTGACACGGGCTGGCACACATCTTTTCCTCTGTGTCTGTAGAGCTCCTAGCACAGTGCAGTATGCTTTCCGAAACCCCCACAGCACAAGTGAGAAATGGGTAAAATAGTATTTTGTTTCCTTCTTCTCCTGGAGAGTTTGGTCTATTTTTATAAGGTGAGGCACACAAATACATTTTCAGCTCTCTCTCTGTAACACTGCTGCGAGATTGGTACATGGCAAAAAGTTCATAACTTGGTCTTTTTTTCCCTCATTTCAAGTATTTGTTTACAGAGATCAAACCTGTCACTGCAGATTAGAAGGCTGCGACCAAATGACTTTACGATTACCATGGAGCTCAGTTGTTCTGGGGGTAAAAGGTGGGTGTTGCACTATTGTGTTTGCTTTTGGATAACCTTTAAATAAATGAGTAGTTGTAGAGAGCAGATTTGTTTCACAGGAGCTTCAAGAACAGCATGTTACAAGTTGCTTGGGTATTCGATGTATGTGAAAAATAGGACGCCTTGCAGTGCTGTGGGTGGCAGGAGCAGGAGATGCCCTGGTGTCCTGGCCTGTAAACGGGCAGGCGCTGCCCTTGGTTGGGCTTTATCAGTTCTTTTTGATGGGCACCATCAGTCTCTTTGTCAGCCATCCCTAGAGGGTGACGAATAGCCGCAGGGAAGGTTGTTGCCATAACTTTGTCATGAGGTACTTTGTTGTGAGTCTTCATCATCAAACTACATGGCCACGTTGTCACAGGGCTCTTTGGCAGTGCTCTTCCTCTGCAGACTGATGGCAGGGAAACTGTGGAGCTGTATGCAGGAGGTGAACAGCAGAGACTCGTTTGCTGCTTCCCCGAATGCAGAAACTGGAGAGCATCAAATGCAGTCAGTGCTGTCTGTGCAGTTGAAATGTGGAACTCCTTGTACAGGGCTCTTTGATGCTAACGCTTAATGTGTGACCTCCAGAAAGTGCTTGTGTTGCAGGCTTCTGGAAGGGAGGAAGATCTCTTGAGGCAAATGAGCTTTCCCCGTACTTTTGTTTTCTCCTGGGCTGTGGCAAGACGCAGGGTTTTGAGCTGGAATGACCTTTGGTCTGACATGGTATGATAATTGTTGTGTTGGGATGCATTGTAATGGCCCCAAACATAACGCTTTGGAAAAATAAATGTTTTTGTTTGGTATGATTGACACAGACTTGGAAATCACGTGAGGGCTTTGCAGCGGCATAGCCACATGCAGTGCAGTTCCTTCAGTCACAAAAAGGAGGTGATGTCTGCCAGAATGTACAGAAATGCAACATGAAGCCAACCCCATCGCTTAGGTCACCAGCTGACCTTTTAATTAAGCAGAGAACAAAATATAACAGCTTTTTATTTCCTGAGGACAACAACAACAGCTCTAAGCGAAGTACCCTCCTTTGTATTAATACAATTTTAATTAATAGTTGTAGCAAAAGCTTTATGTTGGAAATGAGAAGAGGGTTTCTACCCACCAGACCAGTGAGCACAAACAAGGACAAAATTATCGGGGATGCAGGGGGAGTGATACGATGTGGAGACTTGTGAGAGCAGGGGACAGGACTTGTGCTCATGCACCAGCCATGAAAAACCTGAAAATCCGCTGCCACCATAAAAATATTCAAATGCATATTTTAAGTATTATTTTAAGATAAGTAGGATTGAAGGAGAAGTTCTTTTTACGTGGAAAAGCAAAGGTAGGATCTGGACTTTGATGTCAGGAATTGCTAAGGAAAATGCCACCCAGACACGGCTGCTTTGTCAGCAACATCGACACATCTATGTTGTTTTTGGGAAGGCTGCAGAGATGCTTACAATACAATTATATGTTATGGAGCTATTGTTGCAGACAGAATGTGAGAGGGGGAAATGTTTGGCAGGAGGCACAGAAATAAAAATAAGAAAAATATAAAAAAGAATTAAAACCATTGGGACAGCCAAGCTGAATAATACCAGCTGAGGACCTGACTCATTCTGTGATGTCTGTGGCACATCAGATGCGTGCACAAGTATTGTGCTTTCAGCCCTGTGGGAGTAGCTGAAAGAAAGAAAAAAAGACATTTCTAGAACAATACTGGCATAAGGCATGTATTTTAATACTAACCCCCCTGATGTGTTAAGGTTTTAGATTAATTGTGTGGGCGTTTGGGGTTTGAAGGAGAAAGGAGAGATACTGCAATGAATCACCTCTTCTTCCCCTCCTGGCATTTGCACCGTGGGCAAGGCTCGAGGTACATCAAAGCCTTTTCTCGCTGAGCCACACAGACACACATTAACCTTTTAATGTCTTTTAAGGTCACACGGGACCGTTTTGCTTCACTTGGTGTAACCCAGTCCTGCAAACGCTGCCCGGCAGTGGGTGCCCTGACTGCCCATCCCTGTTGGGCTCCTGCAGGATGCCCAAGATGTCCCTCTTCCCCCTGACTCCCCCTCTGCTCCCTGCCCATTGACTCTGATGTTCTTCTTCTCCAGTCTTTTGGGTTTCTGTCCTGTGCAAGAATAAAAGAGCAGCCCACTTACTGCCGACTGTGCAAGAGTTAAGCTTGCACTGTCTGCATTTCTCTGTTGGGTGGTAGGACACAGGTGCGTGTTTTTATTTATTTATTTATTTATTTATTTATTTATTTATTTATTTATTTATTTAATTTTTATTTTTTTGAGTGATGTCTCCTTGGAGGTGTAATCTGGAGCTGAAATTTTGGGCAAGGAGAAAGTCAAGGGAAGGTTTCCATTAGGTCTAATAAGGCGAAAGCCTGAGCTGGTGAGGCAAACACGTAAATGATGTATTCCATTTCTACTCTACATGATTAATATGGGGAACCAAATGTCTGTATCAAATTCAGTGTCTGTTGCAGTTATGCCAAGTTTCAGGGCTCAGACAGCTGGCAACCGGTGAGGCATTTCTTTGGAAACACAAACCACTCGCAAACGGCCCTAATTCTTTTACTACCTTTTTCCTTTTCTTAGCTATTTTTACCCCTCCTTTTCATTCCTATTATGTTTGCAATGGATTTTTCGCAGTCATTTTGAGCCCCGTTGGTTTGTACTGCGGAGAAGATGAAGCCTGGCTCGGCTGAGCCAGCTGGTCCCGCCGAGGAGCTGCCGGGGCTCCCGCTGCACCTCGCTGCCTGTGCTCTTCAAAGGGAAGCTCTGATGCAAGGTTTCTGCGGCCAGAAAGCAGAACGAGTCCCATGGGAACAGCTTCGCTTCCTTTGATGTTTGGTGGATTTGGCTGTGCAGCATCACTTGATTCACCAGCCTGGCAGAGAGCCGGGCTGCCTGCAAAGCAGGTCAAGGCTGTCAGAATTTCTCTGTGGAACAAACCCATTTTCGGATGCTGTTTCATAACAGCAGCCCAGCATTTCCCCGGGCCCACAAGGGGGTGAAACCCTGGCTCAGCACTTTCTGGTCCTTGGTCCCATCGTGGCTCCTGCACACATCGCAGCCAAATCTGAATCCTTGTTGTGGTGGCAGGAGTGGAAAAACACCCACACTGTGCCCTCCTGCTGCTGGAATAGCTTTGTTTGGCTGCACGTAGTGTCCAGACAGCCTGCCTGTGGTATGCGTGGATGCACATTCGTATATGTACGTATGTACGTGTAGATCTTGTTTTGGAAGCCTGAATACTAGTTCTGTATGGAAAATCTCTGGACCCATGCCAGGCTTTTACATCTTTAAAACGCCCTGATATTTCCTAAATCTGCCTTGGCTGCGCGCTCCCACCTCTCCAAACAATTCTGGTGATGAAAACCGATCAAACGCCGAGCTGCAGATTCTGCTGAGCTTAGGTGGAAAGCAGTTGTGCTTGCTTAATTCTGCGGAATGGATCATTGCCACAGGGCTTGTTTGGGCTGAAGTAACCCAGATATGCAATGTCGGTTGTCAGGAGAGGGGATTTAGGGCTCACGTGAGTGTTGCATTAACAGCAGCGCTCAGCAGGGGTGGATACGGTGGTGCCTGGGTCTGTAGGAGCTCGGCCAGCTCGTGGAGAGGCTGCTGTGTGTAGGGTGAGGCTGCAGTCTGTAGGGTGAGGCTGCTGAAGGGGCAGTGTTGGTGCCCCAGCTGAGCTCAGGTGTCCCTTGTCACCAGCTGCAGTGACAGCTCTTGTTCCCGCTCCCCTCCCTGCCAGACGTGGTTAATTGGGCTGGGTTAGAGGCTCCTCTAGGAGCCAAACATAAGCGTGCCGTACATGGAAAATAATCGTAAAAAGGGTTAATTATCTTTAACATTGGGTCTGTCGGAGTTGAATGAAAGGAGATAGCAGCTCAGAGTGCCTGCCTGCCTGCGTGGGAGGAAGGTGTGGAGGCTGTTTGTTTACAGCTCTTCCCTCCCAGAGAGCTGGTACGAGCCAGTGCTCCCTGACCCTGCTCAGAAATCAGAGCGAATCCTCCTCGGGTTTGATTTTTGTTGTTGTTGTTTCACTTAACCTTTAACCTTTACCTGTTGGGCAAGCCAGGAATCAGCAAACCAAAATGGTTTGGATGTGTCTGAATGAACGCCAAAGCCCTGAACCTCGCTTTGGTGCACATTTCTCTGGAGCACTGCCTGGTTTTGGTGCTGGGAGTTTTGCAGCAAGGTTTGCAGCACGAGGGCCCTGCTTGCTGTGCCTGCTGAGGCACCCCGTGTTGCTGCAGCATCCCCGGGCAGCCCCCACTGATGGTTTGCATGAGTGTTTTTTGCCCTGTCACTTCTGGCTTGCCTGTGTTCTGCTCAGGGTGGCAGGAAGGGGAGAAATAAGCTGTGATCCTGCTGTTTTGTTGTTGGTGGTGTTGCTTTTTCCATTTTGCCTGGCAGCGCTGCTAGCCCTCCCCACCCCCAAAGGTGGTTTGTCTGGGGCTCCACCATGATGTCTCTGTGTTTTTTTCCCCAAAAACATCATTGAAATGCCTTCACAGGACTCTCTGTGACCAGGAGGTTGCAGAAACACCTAAACAAGCACCGTGCCTATAATTAGGAGCAGGGCCTGTGACTGCACAGCAGCTCTAACCTCCCGGAGCCAGCTGTGAGCAGACTGTAAGCCCTCAGTGACTGGCTTGGCATCGTAATGCTGGAGTGAAAGATTTGCTGGGTGGAGGGACTTAAGCAAGCTGTAGAAATCCGTGACTCGAGCCTTTGTTCTGAGATAGGTAATTCCCTTTGAATGAGGTTCTGGGGCTGGATTGCCTTTTCTGAGAGCTGGGCTTGGTCTGAATTCCTCCAAACATCGGTGTCACCAGAGTGGATGTGGAACAAAACCTCAGGCTCGCTCTCTGCTGGGTGACACGAGCCAGGAGGGACATGGTGGGGGGGGTCAGGTCACTGTACCTTGGGGACAATGAGCACCAGATGGACGATGACTTCTTGCTAAGAATAATATCCCAATGCATGTAGAGAGGAGCGGGTGCTGCAGCTCAGTGGGGAGCCCGTAGCTGCAAGTGAAAAAATGTTCTGCTCAAGAGAAATTTGTGCCCTCCTGCCTAGTAATTTATCCAATTTTCACCTATTTTTAAACTGCAAGCTTTACTGCATACATTTTCAGGGCAAAGGACTGTGCTTACAGCTTCTGTGCTGTGAAACTCCAAAAACTTCAAGGTTAAAAATGTTACTCTGGGGAAAAAAAAAGAAAAAAAAAAAAGATGAAAGAAAAAAAGGAGGTGTCAGCAACACCTGTATCTGTGGAATTAGGTGTTCGAATGAAGAGCAGCTCATGTTAGCTCACATGGGGGGAAGCCAAATGAGGAGTGCTACCAGCTTCAATAACTTGCTGAGGTTATGTAACAGAGCTGGGGGTGCAGTTGTTTCTTTGCAGAGAGCGCATTAAAAATGGGTATTTTGGCTTGCACCACAATGCTTCATAATGACAGTGGTAAGCTGCGTGCCAGCAATTCAATGGGCTGCTCCTTTCTTTGGATCACGTATCTGTTATCTCTCGAGACAATGAGTATCTGATACAAAATAAAAGTGATGGATGCCAAGTGAACCAGTGAGTGGGGAGAAGATACTGTGCTTCATTGACTAACCAAATTACTTTGGGGGTATTTAAATGCATCTCTAGCTTTTTATTCTGCATGGGCTATTATAGTTGAATTCTGTGATGATTCAGCCTTGGAAAAATTAACCTGTTCTGCTCCTCGTGGGATGCTGGTGGTGGCACACATGTGATGCTATGGCAAGGGACGGTAATGCAGCGTCCAGGGTGTAAAGGTGCTGGGTATGGACACAGGGAGAAATTATTTCAACATTTATCTGCATTTCGCTTAATTTTAGAAGAGGAGTGTAGCTTTTTGTATTTACGAACTGTGCTAAAACTGGCTGTTGGTTAGAAATACGGGGCTGTGTAGCTTCAGGCAGCAAACAGTCTGCCTACAGTAATGCATTCACTTGACTTTATCCTCCATCTCACTGCTGGGCTTTCCCTTCCACCACGACAGAAACTGAGGCGGATTGATGAGTTCGCCACAGAAACAGCAAAACAGCTGTCAACTGAAGCAGGGAAAATCCCTCAACAAGTTATCTGGGAATAAGGAAATGAAACCCTGGGTTGGCTTTGCTGGTGTTTGCACCCATCTTGAATTTGTTCTGAAGGATTGTAACAGACCGGTGTGTTCACAAAGGAGTTCACATAGGCAGGGAATCAGAGGTTGATGGCAGAGAATGTTTAGGAAGATGTTTTTGGCTTTAGAGCATAAATATGCAGACTGGAAACTTTTTCAGTAAGAGGGGCCAAAATAACATGCTACCATCTATGCATCTTGTCCAAATTAACGAACAGAGCCCACAGTTCCAGTATCAGCTACCAAATTCCTTCTGAGCAGCTCCAACTGTCATGAAAAATATTCAGACAGATGGTAAGTCAGTTTGGAAAATCTGATGCTGCTTTTGGACAATTCATAGCCAGAAGAGACCTTATTCTGTCCGCTCAATCAGCTCGACTTCTATTTCAAGCTTAGAGAAAATAGAAGCCCTCTGGTTACCAGGAAAATGCCATAATCCACTAGTATATAAGAATATCTGAAGAAAAATATATTTTAAAGGAAATGTTTTTATTAGGCTACAAGGTGCACAGGCCAGGGCAGCACAGGAACTCTCCTGGGGCACTCAGGGGTCTTTCTGAAGGGTGTTTGTGGCTGGATTTTGCTGCAGACAGGCAGTCGCTGTACAGACTCGGACCTGGGGTGCTTGGTGTCACCTGGGGTGGGTTTCTGACCATGAATACATCATGATGTTCTGCTAAAACCCACAAACTAGTTAACCTGGAAGTTGCTGTGTCTTTCTCTGCAGCTGTCAAATGAAGATAACAGCAAAATAAAGTTGAACTTAAAGACAGCTGGGATGCTGAGGAGCTGAAAAGCTATCAACATGGAGAATTATTTTTGCAGATAAGCATATATAAGCTGGCAAGTAAAGCCTTCACTTTGAATATGTGCTGGCAGTGAGGGGTAGTCAAATAATTATTGAAAGCCACGGAGTGGGAGAATTTATAGGAAAACAGGAATATTAGTTGGGAGGCTACAGGGGACGATTGGAGCCTTCCCCACCCGTGGCCATCACCTGCTGCTGCCACAAGCCCAAATTGCTGCCTGTGGGGCTGTGAAGCATTAGGCATTCCATTTAATTAACACTTCAAAATTGGTCTTGGTGGTGTGGGAGCTCCTGGAGAAAACGAAATGAACTCACAACTCGTGTTAACAAAGCCACTGTTTGCACGGGGGTGGAAACCAACAAAATTGTCCGGGAATTGTCAAAATACCTCCTTGGCATGGGTGGTAGAGCCAGAGAGCAGTGGGCTGAGCATGTGGAGCAGCTGGATGTGGAGGGTGCTGGCCCCGCATCGCCACTGCTAGATGACATTGGAAAGGGTTTTAATGTGCTAGGAATAGGAGGACTTCTGTGTGTAGTTATTGCCTGGTGAGCAGTGTGAGACAAAAGCCTTTCAGAACTTGAATGTTACGAAAGAATGGAATAGATTTTCTGTGGACCACGTAGAGCCTCCGTCACTGGAGGCATGTGGGGACATCTGGCTAGAAGTATGGAGGTGGGGTTGGGGCTGCTTTGGGAGGGAGGATGGACTAAGTAATTTCTTGATTTTCTTTCCAGTCCTATTTCTGATGACTACTGCTACTCTTGCCAAAGATACCCAGTAAAAGCAAAAGTCCAGATTATTTTTACACAAACAGCTTGTTCCTCTTCTTTCATGGGGAAATAATCATTTCAGTAGTTCTGTGTGCAAAATAAATTCCACGCAGGCCCGTACCAGCTATAGGTGCAGGGAGTGCAGTGGGTTGGCATTGCTGGGGCAGGCAGGGTTGCGTGCTGCCCTGCCGTATCAGGAACATCTTTCACATGGGACCTGGGAGCCGTCCCGCCTCCCAGCAGCTCCTTGCTCAAGTCTCAGCTTGGGTTCCTGCTCGTGTTTCACAACACGCCGTATCTCGGTGTCCTTTGGCAGGGTTCCTGCCCTGCTTGTGCTTCTCACAGTATGGAATTTGCTGGGCCCGCTGGTGCTTACCATAACCCACAGGGGCAGTTCAGGATGCTTTTTTTTTTTCTTTTTCTTCATTCACTTATTTATTTATCGAGGGAAATGTTTCTCCAGCAGTAAAACCAGGGCTGCAGCTACCCTGGAAGGAGTTGGCAGAGGGTTCCCAGTGCTGTAGCAAGTGAAAGCTTTAGTAGGGTGGGGGAAGGTGCAGCTTCATCCACACCACAGCAATGATCGGCCCAAATCCCCCAGCCCCATACAGCCCCCATGGCATTTCACCACCCCAAATGCAGCAGGGAGGTCAGGTCCTCACATGAAATCAGCTGGCGTGCAGCTGACGTGTCGCGGGGCTGCGCGGGGACCCCGAGTTGTGCTCAACATATCAGCCGAGTCACTCTCGCCGCGTGCATCACGTGCGCTCCTGGTGAAGCAAATCAGAAATACAGAAAATCCTTGCCGTAACCATGGGAACACGGTTTTGCTTAAGCAGTGCTGGCTTGTGAGGCTTCGGTTCATAATGAGCCGGGGTGATCGGGGCGGGTGCGTGGGGGAGAGAGCGAGAGCGTTTGGCTTCGCTTTCCTCTGCCCCCGCTCTAATCAGATGCAAGAAAATTGTGTAAATGCAAGTCTGTAATTTCCCTTCACCTCCACGCCTTTTCTCAGGCGTTCTCTCTCTGGATGTCAGTCCTGCATGAGGCGCAGCACCGCGGGGCTTGTTTTCGACATCACGTTTTTTAGATAGGCACATTGGTGAGATGCTCAGCGCCCTGGGAGACCGAGGTGGCACCAGGAAAGCCCCCAGGAGGCAGGGTCACGGCAGCCTCATGTTCCTTGGGACCCTGGGAAGAGCACCAAGAGCAATTTGCTGGGTGCTGCTGTCAGGCAGCTCCCTGTGGCCAACTCCACAGCTGCTAAAGTCATTTTTAGTTGCATTGGTGGTAGAGTGTGGGCCTTGAATGGCAATTTTGGTGCCTACCCTCCTGTGTCCTGTACCTCAGACAATGGTGACCACAGAGTCATGTCAGAAATCCAGCCACCACAATGTTCCCACAAATTGGTGAATCTCTCTCAAAGCTTCAAAGTGAGACCAAATGACAGAGGGACCACCCAACAGGCTCTCCCAATGCACGTCTGTGGGAGCTTCAGCAGGTTGCAGCCGTAACCGCTGTGTGCTCAGTAACACAGAGGACAAAGGGCACCTTATCCCAGGTGCTGCCCCTGTTTTCTCTTAGGTTTTACTATAAAGTCACCCTAAGATGGAGCTCAGCTGCACGTGGACTTGTCTGAAGTTTTCGCTCCCCCTCCAGCCAACACTCCCTGCAACTGTAGGATCCAAACTGCTTCCAGCATTTTGTCCCTAATCATGGCACGTTTAGGGACATGCTCAATTACACCTGAACCAACAGGCTCCGGTGCCACCCCGAGGAGAGGCTTCCCTAAGCCAGCTCCCACTGCCCTGGGCTGAGAGCTGCAGGAAAAGTGTTTTTTCCAAAATGTTAAGGCAATGAAACATTCCTCCCCCTCATGCCTTTCACTCCCTTCCTTTTGTGTGAATAGATATTTTTAAATTTTCACTCTTCTGCGTGCATGACTTAAGGCTGAACCAAAGCCACTTGAGCTGGCAGGTCCATCCCCAGAGCTGGGTGAGCTTTGGGCAAGCACCCACCCCGTGCACCGGGACTGGCTCTGTGCCGAGAGGTGCCCGGCCATGCTCAGAAGTGATCATTTGGGGTATCAAATGGCAGAGGATACTGGATCGATGTCTTGCTTTCATCCCCTCCAGAACAATTGCTATTTTCTCCTTATTTTCTCTATTTCACTTTTTGTCTGTTCTGTATTATTGTTTTCTGCAAACAGTGAAAAAAATCCATCTAAAGCAAGGAGTGTGCACCAGCTACTGCCTGCCCCCTCAGGAGAACCCAGTTGGGAGCACTGTAATGTGTATGGAGAGAAATTGCTATAGCTATTAAGCAGCGAACGGAGACAAAACCGAACTTGTGTCCTTGTTTAGCTGCTCAACGTGGCAGTGTGGTAACTGCAAGGACAAATGTGTTGGAGTGAAGAGAGGACAGGGTTTAGGAAGGGGGGTGCATTGTTTTCCACATGCATGGTGCTCTGTTTGCCACAGTGTTCTGTCAGGGTGCCGTGGGCAGGGGGAAGCAGCGTGTTTCCACCAGTGCATGAGCAAGTCAGGCGTGAATCTGCAGCAAAACTCTGTGAGGAGCATGGAACCACCCCTAAACCTCACCTCTCCACCACTGCGCCATGGGGGGAGTTAAAAGACTGAGCCATTGCAGCAGCCTGCTGCTCCCCTGGCAATGGCTGAGTCTGGGCAGGGTTCCCGGGCACTAAACTTCATCACCTAACCTAGGGTTTGCGAGCCGCTCCGGCAACTCTCCGCAGCTTCTCACTCACACCACCCCACCCTCCATAAATAACACTTGCGGAGAGAGCCGAATCGTGCTTCCTTTGGGGAGCGTTGTTTTGCTTTCGCAGCTACACCCAGCCTGGGACTGGGACCAAAACCTCCGAGCCACAGGCTTCCCGTCCTCCAGGGGGGTTGAACGTGTGTCCGGCTGGGGGAATTTGGGTGTCCCACCCATCCCCCAGGCCTGTCCCAGTGAGAAGTGGGCAGCCCTGGGCATGCAGCTCCCTGCCCTTCTTGGGTGCCTGTTGGGGGGCACAGAGTGCCTCCCACTGCTCTCCTTTAGTGCTGGGGCTGAGCCCAAGCAGAGCATCCAGAAAGAAACCAGGGACTGAGAAAGATCAGAAGAAAAACGCTTGTGGGGCTTTGGGGTGTGGGGCATTGACCTCCGGGCAGCTGGTGGCAGTCGGGTGCTCCAGCTCCATAAGGAAATACAGGGAGGGGAATGTGATATGTGGTGGTAATAATACTTTTGCTTTCATCCAAGGATCTCAAGGAGGATGTAGTGTGTTATTTTTACCTTACTTTTGTTTTTGTGCCTGTCAGTGACAGCAGCAGAGTGCAGTTTCGTGCAGCTCCCCCCACCCTCCACCTCTGTTCGCACAAGCCTTTTGGGAGCAATGAAAATGTGAGCAAACTGAGTGTGAAATGTGAGCAAAACGAGTGCGAAAGGAAGCTTACAAGATGTGGTTTTGTTTCGCAAGCTCTTTACTAGTACCAGTAGTGTCCTCATGGGATAACAAGCTGGACACCTTCAGTGGGTACATCTGAACCTCTGGGGGCAAGTGGCACTGCAACAGCCTCCTGAGAAGGGGATGGAAAGTGCACGACTTCACGTGCCCTGGTGAGCTGTAGCTCTCTCCTCTCCTTCCCACCCACAGGACAGAGGAGGGAAGAGACAGTGAAAGGCTTGGTTTGCATTCAGGGTGGTTGTCACGCTCTGGGACGGTGCTTTCCAACCTTTGTGAGCAGGCCTGGATCCGCCTGACATCCCTGCTGCAGCGTCCTGCGCCCTGCTGCTCACAGAGCATCGCTGCAACACGTGCGGGATCCTGCGCATGAAAAAATCACAGCACGTATCCTCCGGAGGTGTAGACCCTGAAGGCAGTGGGAGGAACGGCTGGCGGCGGAGCTGGCCCTTGCTCTAGCTGCAGAAGAGCACGTGCAGCGTGAATTATGCAGTCTGAATCCTAATCGAGCCTTGTTTGCATCGCTTTGCCATTCCGGCTCAGCCTCTGGGCTGGATTTTCGACTTGCTTTCAGGGCTGAAATCAGACGTGGGAAGTGTTCAGGTGGGCTGAGAAGACAGGGAGGTTCCTCCATCCGACCAGGGCTTCAGGCACATGCCAGAGGAAGCAGAGGGTCTGGCAGATCTGGGATTCAGGATCCACTTCTTCCTGAGGAGCGGGGCTGGCTCACGTTGGAGTTTTCCCTGGGCATCCCATTCCATGTTTGTGAGCTGGGGCTCTTGCAGCCCATGAATACTGATGAGAGGGAGGCAGGTGGTCACCAAAACTGTGAGTCAACATGATGATGCCTCTCCTGCATCATGTCATGAAGACATAGGGTGATTTCTTTTCCCCTTCCCTGGTTTTTAACAGTAGGAGTTTACCTTATAAAACCAAACCAAGCCTGTTGGTTTCAAGATAGATTCAGAGAGCGGGCTCACTCCCTTTTTACTGGCTCATTGAGTGATTTTGGCCAAGTCTCTTGGCCTTCTACATCTTCATGTCTTTGCTTGTAAAACAGAGGCAGAAGGACTGTGCTCAGCTGAGAGAAACCTTTTCTATTCAGTCTACAGCACACAGAGTGAAGGGCTGTGGAAGGGCAGGCAAGGAACAGCCAGCTAAGTCAGAGAGCAAAGCGAAGTAAAAGACACCAGCCTTGGTACCGATACACAACAATTGGAGACACCAGATGGCAGGATTCTAGACCAAGTTTCCTTTTTTTCTGCAAATCAAACCATAGCATCTTTTACAAACGTCAGTCAGGTGGGGTGTGGACCTTCCTAAATGCCAAGGGTGTTGGTCACCCCGAGGGATCCAGCTGCAGGAGGACAGGGAGACAAGAATAATGGGCAGAAGGTTGTCACTGGGCATGGCGGTAGTGGGAGGGCAGCTGGCTTTGGAAACAGCTTGCACAGAGCAGGGGAGAGTGGTCCTTTTCCAGGATTTCCACCAAGGTGGGGTGTTCTTCTGGAAGAGATGCTGCAGCCCAAGCAGGGTCCTGCTTGGGAGTGCCGTGGCTGTGAGATGGGGCTGTGAGGGCAGCTATTGCTGAGGTCTGCTCGCCCTCCCTTATCCACAAACCTGGAGGCTGACAGCTGTTGACCTCCAGAGCCATTTTATTAGGTGCCAATAAACCAGTTTGCATTTTCCAATTAGTGGTGCAGGCAGCGTTATTTTATTTTTTGTTGTCTGCAGGATGTAACAGTGCCCAGGTCATCGTGGTGCTTCGTAAGGGGCAGGAAGAAATGGATGGGACTTCTGTGGGATGTCTCTGCTAGCAGCTTGCTTCCTTTTTAACAGCAGACATCAAAAGAGATCACAGAGATCTGACAGGAGAGACTGAACGAGTAGCACTGGGATAAATAAGGCACGCAGTCCCTTGGATTTAAGGACATCCCTTTGTTTTTGCTCAGTAAAGTCCAGTCTCTCTTTTTTTGTTTTCATGACAGGCCTGACAAAGACAATCTCCCCCTTTAATGCCGAGCCGTGAGCACTGCTCGGTGCTGTGAGAGCAGGCAGTTTGGTCATACCACACCAATTATCCCATCAAAGGGAGAGTTTGCCATGCGGAGTGTGACCATCCTACGAGATACTGATGAAATTGTTTTTATTATCTTTTTAAATGTACATATATATTTTTTAGCCCTACGCCATCATTGGATTAGATTACTACCCTGCTAGGGAGTAAGTTACACATTGCCATGAAGGTAGCCTGCCTTCAGCTAAATAAAGGCTTAATTGTGGCACAGGTAACTCAGCACACATCATGCAAGAGGAGTACATGCAGTCTGGGAAATTGATGACGTTGACAGCTTTAGAAAATTGTAAAGTGTTATTAGAGCAGGGCGGTGGGTGAGGGGCAACCGCCCACGGGGGGTCGTGTCAGCCAGGCAGGTACAGGCACCTTGGGTGGCTTCAGAGGTGCTGAGGAGGAGATGGAACTGGTCTGAATGTGATGTCTCCGAGCGTGGTTTGGTTCCTCCCCAGTTACTGGAGCAGCGTGCAGCCACTGAAAGCCTCTTGGCCATGCACCCGGCTGCAGCGGGGCTCTCGGGGGCTGCAGCCACAGGAGCACGCTGCCCGGCCCCGTCACCAGCAGGACCTTCAGCCCAGGAAAGGGGGGAGAACAGCACTGCAATAAAAAAATAAAATGATATCTAGGCTGCCTTGCCAGTCGTTTGAAAAGAGTACTTGTTTTTTTAGAGCCTGTTGGGAAGTGTTCATCAGCGGATCTTTTTTAAAGGTCGCATATTTCCCAAAAGTAAATTACTCCTCATTTGAGAAGCTCTGGCTCACAGTCACTCCATCAGTCCAAATGTGCAGCTCTTTGAAAGGCTCCAACCCTTCAGCTCTTCTGAATGGCATCGCCCCATTTCCTCACTGCATGTTGGTGCTTTCCTCCAGGCCTCTCCCATTCCTATGCCACTGCTGGCCTTCAAAACCTTTCCTTCACCATGAGCTGCCTCTGCAGCATTTCTCCCAGGGCTTCTGTACAAGCCCTCTCAACCTTTTATACCTTGCATCTGCTGCCAATGCCTTCAAGACATTTTAAGTTTTTCTTTTGTGCTTCTTGCCAGCTCCTTGCTCCAAAGCCCTCTCTGCTGTCCCCTCTGCCTGCCCTGCCCGAACCCCCAGCGCTCTCCCTCCCCAGTTCCTCCCTTTCAAGCTGCAAGATGTGAAGCGACATGTTAAATTTGGGCTGACAGGAGCCTGTGTGGGACTGGCATTTTTTGAAATGCCCATCTCAAAATATTATTTTGCCAAGCGATATGGTCTTTTGCTTTGTCATGGCTTTTCTTAATTGGTTTTGGACTCGCCGCTGTACAAATTCAGAAGCAAGGATTTGCTAATCTCTGAGCTGATATCCACACGAGCTATAGAGAGCACGGTGGAAATTATGCTGGAAAATGAACATCCCGCCGAGTGATGAGTAGTAATTTGGGGGTATATTAACCTGCTTCCTTTAGCTAAAGTAATGTCTCGTACAATAACCGTCCTCGTTTTGGAGCTGACTTTTCTTCCTGTTGAGGCGTTTATCTCACGGCTTGATCGCCTTCCCAGGCAAACACTTCGCCTCTGCCCTTCCCAGATGCTGCAGGCTGTGCTTTCACGCTGACGGGCAGCCTGCGGTGGCAGGAGGGCAGCTGGGAACAGGAGGTGTTCTGCCCGCCCTACATCACCGAGACGGTGACAACTTGTTGAAAAGCTCCTTGATGAAACCTAGATCCTTCCCCACGCTGAGAGATAACTCACCTAGCAAGGAGAAATGGGGCGGTGCAGCAGGAGGTCGTGCGGAAGCGCAGTGGCGTGCCAGGGAGGGGGTGGCACTGTTGCCCCTTTTACCTGCCCCAGCCTTGGTGCTACGGGAGATATTTGGGTACAGAGTGAAAGAGAGCTGAAACAGAGCCAGGTGCTGCTACTGCCTGTTAGTTCGTGGAGCCGGACCTCCTTCAGCCTTCCCTTGGCTTACCCTGACCTGGGATGAGCGCAGAAGCTGGCTTATTTCCATAGGCATGGGAATAAACTGCACTGCTTTGAGGCTGTGCCTCCATACTGCTGTGTGCAGGTAGAAAAGGGGGGAAGAGAGCTGGGGACAGGCTCATGGGGCCACAACCCCTTCTCAGGGCTCTCACCCTGCCCCTTCCCTCCTCTCGCCCTGCCCCTGGAGCCTGGCCAGCTCTCAGGTCACTGCCGAGGTTGGACACTGGGCCCTAATTTCTGCTGCAGTCGTTGCCTGACTGGGCACAACGTGGCGGCTGTCCTTGAAGGATGTGCTTGCAAGAAGCACATGAAATGTGCCCGCACTCCTGGGATTGCCGGACGTCTTAACCCGTGAGTCCCTGCTGCAAACTGCCAGGAGTGCGAACAGCCACAGCCACAGCTCGGGTTTGGTCCCATCTGGAAGAACCAAAAGCCACCGGTTCGTGCCCTGTGTCACCAGTGTCACTCTGGGACAGTGGCAGAGAGCTTAGGGCAGCGTTTTTGAGGGATGCAGATGGATGGGGCATGGCTCTGTGTGCACCCTTTTAACCGGCACCTTGAAGTCCCTGTTAATGGCTGTCCCTCACGCTTGCATCCCAGAGAGAGGTCACGGACCTTGTTAGCTTTTGTCATTGGTTTGCATTTTCCTTTGTTGTCCACCACAACCCACGTTCTCATGTTCCTGTTCCCCAGAGAAGCCCAGGACTCGGCGCACCCTCCTCTCCCTGCCAGGCTCGGGCTGCAGTGCTGGAGTGAGGCTCCGGCTCCTGCAGGAACGAAATCAAAGGGAGGGGAGATGCAGCCCTACAAAGCTTTCTCCGTAAGGAGAGAGGTAGGGCAGTGGTGAACTGCTGGGCCTCATTAAAAGCAGCCCAGACAAAGCCACGGGGATGACAGAGACAGCTGCACTCCTGCCGATTATCCTCCCCTGGAGTTTTTGCTGTGAAATGAATTGCTCTGCGGGGTCTGGCGTGGAGCTCTCTGCAAGGGACTGTGCAGGTCCCTGTTCCTCTGCAAGCACCTTTGGGAGGGGAAGTGCTCGGTGATGCCTTGTTTTGGAAGAGTTTTAGGAACAGATGTATGTGGATATCTGTGCAGCAGTAGCTGACTCTAGATGTGCCCAGTGCTACAAGTGTCACCGCCTCATTTCCCCCAGTTGTTTATCCCGCTGCCTGGAGCAGAGATGTGTCACGGAGACAACCCCGCTGCACAGGGGGAGCTCCTCCATGCCGAAGCAGCAGTGTAGGAAGCACCTCGTACCGGAGAGCACCAGACACTGAAATTGTCCACGTGGATGTGCTGGGGCTAAGCAGTTGAATACTTCAGGGATGAGAGCAGGGGTCTTGAATATGGCTCCAAATTTTACTGAAGGCTGCTGAAGGCTCAGAGGGTCAGATGTGATGTGTTTGCAGCAGCCTGTGTGGCAGAAAACACCCACTGTGGTTTCTCGTGCTCGTTTCTGTGCGTACAAGGGAGCTCGTTACCCAAACTGGGGCAGCGAGCCCTTTCCAGCAGAAGCAAACTCACAACGCTGCTGCTGCCCCCGTGACCTGGCAGCTCATTACAGCGTGGGTACGGCAGAGCTGAATGCATCCACCACGCTGAGATCGGATCCTCTGCCCTCCCCGTGCCCCCTCGTGTCACCCGGGGTTGTTTAGGTTCATCCTTGATATTCTCACCCAATGAGCAGCAGCCCCTAATGAGAAGAGGGCCCCTTCCTCCTGCTGGTCGGTCGCTTCCAAGTCGTAGGCTGAGGAGCAGCAAACTTTAATCCCACGAGACGCATCTTTAATCTGTAACAAACCAGTTTCCACCACCTGATTTCTCAGGAGATGCCTTGGAGGTCCCGTGTCCAAACTTTGGCACTGCGGCATGCTCGCTGTGGGTGGAGGAGAGCGCTCGGGGCACGCGGTGCCGGCAGGAACCGGCTCCCCATCACGCCCCGGCTGCTCAGGCAGGGCACGGCAAGCCACGGGAGATAAATGCCAACATGGGGATTGCCAGAGGCGTGTCAGTGCTGGGTGCTGAGTGAGCTGCGTAATTACAGCTTGCTGAACAGCCCGGTGAGAGGGGGTTGTGGCTTGGAAAGGGGCTTTGGTGGTGGTGCTGAGTGACAGCGTGTACACGGCGTGATCTGCTCGTGGGGCCCATCCGTGTGGCAAAGGCGGTGGTTTAGGAGGAGCCCCTGACAGTGACAGTGATTTGCAAACACAGCCAGGATTCGTGTTTTGGGTAAATAAACCGCAGACGTGTTCAGCTATTGACTGGGAAGGGCTGCAAGTGACGGGATTGCTCCAGAGTTGAAAATGGAGGCAGAAGTTTGAGTCTGGTCTGATTTGGGCTAGCACAAAGCAAGGGCAAACCCACAGAGGCTGGAGAAGGGATGTGTGTGTGATAGAGGTGTAAGTGAGCAGAGGCAGTGCCTGCCAGAGAGCAGCGTGCCATTACCAACAGCTTTCCTTCATGTGTTTTCTGTTGCTTATCTACCAACATCCTCTGCAAAAGACAAAGCTCCTGAGCATCTCGCACATCAAAGAGGGATGCAAAGACCGGGAGTGTAGTTAACAGCTATCGGTGGTGCACGGGAGGACGTGTTGGTGCAGAGGAACAGGGAGCTCTAGGAATTTACCCTGGGGAGGAGATAAGGCAAGAGAAAAAAATCCTCTTTGCTCAGGTCACTTATCGCCCTGCTGGCTGGCTGGGGGTGCAGAGCAGCCAGCCCGGGGACAGCAGCGAGAGAGGGGGCTTCAAAACCAGCCAAAGCTCCCTCAGCATCACCATGCGGGCATTGCTGAGAAATTTTAAACTGCACAAATCCAGCTGTGTGAAAAGACCAGGCTCTTCTGGTGGGTTCTGCCCCAACCCGGTATGTTGGATTTTGGCAAACTTGTGTCTTCTTCCCCACCAGCCCAGTGTGTGGCCCCCACCCAGCACCGTTGGTGGGGCTGGCTGCTTTTTCTCAGCTTTTCTCAGGCTTTCTGTCCTGCAGCACCACTGAGGTGAGCAGGCACTGTAATTGCTTCCTCCCCCTTCTTTCCAATTAGTGGTCCCTCTTTTGTGCATCCTGAAATTGGCCCCTCGTGACGTCTGCATGCCTACCAGCATTAATATTTCCAAACTGGCACGGAGCAACGCTGCAGCTGGGCATGCAGCCACCTGGTGTGTTTGTAGCTAACAGGAGGGTACACACAGGGCTGCTGGGCTGGCCAGACAGCGATGGCTGAGACAACTAATTACTTGGGGCTTTTAACCCAATTAAGAGCAGTTAGTGGGCTCAGAAGGTGGATCATTTGTCAATATCACCAAAAGGTGTTTTAATCAAAAATAATTTGGAACTTCTCGTGGTCTGACTCGAAACGAGCTCCCATGGCCCAACCCAGTGCACATGGCTGGGAGGCACCTAGGTGGGAAATAGGATTTCTTGTAATCATCCCTTTCCTGTACTTGGTTCCTGGGCACATCTCATCAGGGCTCTCCTCATCCTTGGGAGCAGACGTGAAGCCAAGGTCCTGACCATGTGTGGCCACCAGAGACCTCCCGGCATTCCTCGCAGTGCTGCTCTGGCCACAATCCAAGCTGGGTAATTACGCTTTGTTTCCCCAAATTCCCCCCGTAGTTTCCACTGGATACCATTTTCTTCTTTCACATCCTGTCTGATTCCATACTGTAGCCCTGTAACTAATTAATTTAAGAGCTCTGCAAGTATAAAATGCAGTGTAAGTGCTGCAAGTGCTGTTACTGCTAGTGTCCTGGTGTGATGCTCTACAGCTGTCGTCAGCCAGCCCCAGTGGTGGCTGTTTCGGAGCAGGAGGATCCTGCTGAAGAGCTTCAAGGCTCATTGCAAGGACACTCTGTGGACTTGCACCGAAATAATAGCCCTGGAAAAAGGAATAAGCAAGTAGATTGTTTTTATTAAACTTTTAGAAGTTTAATAGCAGCATAATCTTCTTCTCTTAATCTCTGTGAATGAAGCAGTTTAACTAATGCATTCTTACAACTCTGATTTACTCCCATTTGTATTGCAGTTACCACACGGGGATTAGCATCTCCTTACGCTAGGAGCTGTATAAACCATAATAAGGGCTGGAGCTTACAATCCAAATCAATCAGGCTGATGTGGGGATGGAGGTAACAGAAGCGGGCACCCCAACCTGCCTCGGGACCCCAGCTGATCTGCTTGGGCTCGTGTACGGAGGCTCGAACAGCCAGGCTGTGACAGCGCAGGCCATTACAGTGATGGATTGCTTTGTTTTAAACAGCAAACTTTTCAGGCTAAGGAGCTCAGAAATGAAATAATGTTTTTAAAATTAAGACAAAGTGCAGGCTGGATGTCCCTTCGGTTCACAGGGGAGCGGGGTCCTTGCAGTGGCTGCTCTTTGGCCCCGTCTTGGTTTTAATGGGAGATCAATCAGACGGCACCTGGCTGTTAGCAGGGAGCATCTCCAGGAACCAGGAGGAGCAATGTGGGCTTTGGTCTCTTCCCACGCAGTTTTTCCAGCAGCACAGCTCCAGCATCTATAGTGGAACTGCTCTCAGTTTGTGCTGATGAAAGCTCAAAAAAAATCAGACTGACATTTTTGCTCTTTTATGACGTTGTCTGCCAGCTCCAGGGCATCCTTGCCTAGAAGGTCAGGACGTGCGTCAAAACCTTCCTGCTGCAATAAGGGGGTGTGAGCGAGGCTCTGGCAGCCCCTCCACCTCTGGAGCCTGTGCACTACATTCCTTCCAGTTCTCCTTCGTCTCCTAAGTTTGGGGAGGTTTCTCTCCACACATGGGAGAGTGCACTTTGAACTGATCAGTGGGAGAAAGTTCCGATTTCAGCTGAGTTTTCTGTAGCCGTAAGTTTGGAGACACTCGGAAAGGAGGCAGTGAGTTGTGTTTGCTCTGGTTCTGTCCAGGGGAGGACCTCGCACCCTGCTGACTCTAGGAAGGGAACATAATGGAGAAAACAAATTCCTGGTGAGGGATTTAGGCAGCTTGGGAGCTCCAGGGGTGTCATACATAATGCAGAGGGAGTGTGGATCAAAACACTGTATATATATTTTAAACTCTGGCTGCCAGAGGAGATGGACAGCAGTTCAGTTTCCCCTTGAAACAAAAGCCCAGACCCAAATGCACCCATGCTTTTTCTTGCTATTTTTCTCACTTTTCTGCATGTTCCTATGTGACCAATGATGCCTCACCCTCGTGAAGCACCAGGTCAAGATCTTGACGCCTGGTGGGAGCGAGGCACAAGCGCATACAATGACTGAGCGCATTGTCCCATAGTGTTTGGGATTACTCTATTTCATTTTTTAGTATGAGGGAACATGCTCGCTTCAAGGCGTGCTATTATTTTAAGGGGACAAAACCCCAGGCTGTGGAAATCGCATTGGTGTCGCTGCTCTGCTCGTGGTTGGCTTTGTGAACCCCATTGCTCTCAGGAGGAAGAACTGGATGTGAGTGGTTGACGTCACTTAGAGGAGACAGTCTGGCAAGTAAGAAAGTGTGAGAGTCTCCTGTGGGTTGTTAAATACTGAATAAAATATGAATAGTGCTGTGTTATTACTAAAGTGAGCTATTTTTACCGATTCCACTTATAACCTGCCAGCCCTCTGACGTAACAGCAACAGCTCTCAAAAGACATGAATAATAAAGAAAACAGTTTAAATGTTGCCCTATATATTAGCATATATTCTGGCATGGGTCTCAGGTGTCTCTAATGAAGAAAAACGATTGCACAAAGAGCTAACCATAAAATCATGGATTTCCCCCTCCCACCTGGAAAGTATTGATTTAATTTAGTGTGATGAAGCAGAAAAAAAGAAAACACAAAATGATTAAAATCTTCTGTGCTGTTTTTGGACAGACACAGGGAGCTGTACTCTTACTAGATGAGGAAAAGGAAATATTTTTCAGTTTAATAGTTGCTGAAAAAATACTTAACGAGTTGCATTTTTTTCTGTTCTAATAGTCCAGAATAATTTGCGCCCAAGAACTTTGAAAGTCTGGCTGAGATTAGCATCCCTGGTTAACAGATGTTTGTTTTTAATAAATCTTGGACTACCAATAAAGAGCAATGGACCACAGCAAACACTGGAATACAATGTTCTGGCTCAGATAGAGAGCTGAAAGGGGAGGAGGTCTTTTTGGCCAAAATCCAGCTTCCAGCTGAGGAAGTTCATCTCTGACCAGGCTGGTCCAACAGTTGGAAGTCCCACGTCTCCTAGCCAGGCTTTGCCAAAGCCCAGCCATACCGAGGGTGAGATCAGCTCGGTGCTTTGGGTGTTTCCAAGGTAGCTGCTGCCGCTTCGACCTCCTAGGCAGGGCTCAGGGTGACAGCCAGGAGCCTGCTCACCTAGGCTGGGAGCATCTGGGTGAGGAACAAGCTGTGATGCTCACGGTGGGCTCACCCGCTGTCATTTCGTGGTGGCAGAGTTTGAGAAGTTTAAGCATGGCCGTGAACACATTGGTGTTCTGGAGCTGCATGAGGACAGGGAGCAGCACACAGCCGTAGGGTTACCCCACAATGAGGGGTTTCAGATCTTCCTCCCCACAGGAGTGTCCTGACCCCACAACCAGGCTGCGATGCTCCCTGCTGCTCCTGCTAGAGCTGCCTCACTGAGCCGGGCTGGTGGCAAGGTCTGCAGCAAGCCCTGAGCAGGCGAGGCTGTGCTGCAGGGTGCTTCGGGGTTGTTCGCTGTGAGCGGGGGAAGCCAGAGGTCTTGTTTCTGCTCCTGCAAAGGGCAGCATTAGATCCCATTTCTGCTCTTAGGGCTTTTTATGTCTTTTATATTTGAGGCTCACTGAAAAAAAAATATAGAAGTCATGCTGGAAGCAAGGATCAGGACCCAGGAGTGGACTTCAGTGAGTTACAGAAATTGTAAAATGTTTTGTTCGAGGCCCAGAACACGTGTCAGTCCCTTTACTGGCACGGCTGCCCCTTTCCTCTGTGGCAGCTCTCCTCCTCTGCTGCAGCATCGCGGCAGAGTGCTGCCTCGGTAAGCACCACCGTGCCCTTTGGGGAGAGAAGGATGCCGGGTTAGCGGGTTCCCAAGCCCTGAACCAGGAAAGCAGAGGTTAAGTGGGCCAGGAAGCAGCTTGGGGATGTGTTAGTGCTCGGGAGCATCCTTAAGGAAAAGGAAATCTGCCGCCACCGACAGATAAAGAACCAGGCTGGCATGCAGCAGGAGGAATAGGACTCAGCTAGAGATGCTCCCTTGTGCTTGGAGAAAACAGAGTCCTTGCTGCTGGGAAAAAAAATGCCCAATGGGTCCCTCTCCTGTGCTGCCTTCTCCCTACTTGATGCTCTTTTTCAATCCATGCTGGTCAGGTGAGGGAACAACACGGGGGACTGAAATAACAGAAAAGGGGCAAATCAGCCCCAGCCCTCCCGGCTAGGTTAACTCCCCGCAGAGCTGCAGGTGTCACAGCTCCTGGTGGACATGTGGCTCCCTTCTCCTGTCACTGCTGGTGATTTATGCACGGACTTGTCTTTTTCCAGGGCTTTGACCAAGACCTTGTCTTCATCCAGCAAAATTAGGATGGCTGATTTCCCAACCAGACACGAGTATAATCCTAATTTATGTGAGAACTTGCACAACCTCAGCTCCCTGCTGCCATTGCACTTGTAGTGCCGTCGGCAGCGGGAGGCGCGTAGCGGACAGACCTCCAGACAAACAGCGCCATCAGTCAGCTCAGCAATCCTTCTCCGGGCAGATGTTGAAGGATTTACCAGGACCTTGTGATACATACACCTGGAGACCTCTGAATTTGATTTAAGGGTGCTCACAGAGCAGTAATTAACTCAGAACCGCCAAGCACAAATACAGTTCAAGGAAATAATATTTCAGCTTTTCAGCGCTTAAATGAAAAAATGAATTAATCATTGGCAATTACTGAGTTAAGGGACTTAACTCATGACTTGCAGTGCTCCCACACAATCTTGTTTCCAAAGCCTTCATTAACTGAGCTAGTAATTATTACCACAATTAGAGATGTGAGGCATGAAAAAGTCCAAGATAAAAAAACATACGTAGTTATTCAAAAAAATTACCAGTCAGTTTTGCAATGTGTAAGAAATTCAAGTTGTCTCTTGTATGGCAGTGTCCCATTTGAACACAAGGACTTGCTTTTCTGGGCAGCAAAAGCGTCTCGTATGCTGGCACAAAGCTGCCAGGGACAGTCCTAAAACAAAGGTTTGCTCTGGCTCCTTGTGCTGTCCTGGAGGGTCTGTGGTTCCCATCAGGGACCTAAATTGTGGAGCAATGTTTTTCATTGATGAATGGAGCTGATATGCCTGATGATTTCTGATCAGACCTCTATCAGCAGAGAAAAGACTTTTTATCTGATGCCCTGGTTTTGTCCTGCCTAACACAAAGGCGATTCAGTGTCAGTGGCTGACTTCAGTGCTGTAACTGATTACATCAATGAAATCTCAGAGATTGTCTTTACGGCAGAGATCCCCACCCAAAGAGATGGGTTCTCAGCCAAAAGGAAAGCTTGGAAAAAAGAAAAGGCGGATGGGAGGGGAGGTCAAGGAGAGGCAAAGGGCAGCTGGCAATGAGCAGTGGCTGGAGAAGAAGAAGAGAAGGGGGAAAGATGGACCCCTTCTGGGTTTGTTTTTCATTTTACTCTGTACCTGGTATCCAGAGCAGCCCAGCTTTGGTCAAGAGAAGGGTTAACAAACACAAAGGGACTGTTCAGTCAGATCTTAAACAGACACTTTTTTCCCTTTGGCTTGTTTGCTTGGCTATTTCTTGCCAAGAAAACATGGAAAAATGCTGCTTTGCATCAGTACTAAGTGGTGTTGTTTTTTCCCCCTCTACTTTTTGGTTAGCCGCTAAAGACAAACCAGTTGCATGCAGTGCTATGGGGTGCCTAGGGCACTCCCCAGCTCCATGGCTGCTGATGGGAGCTGGGACGTGGCTGTTAGGAGAGGTGAGCCCTCGCTCTGCCTTCCTGTAGCACCAGCCGTGTCTGTGGGCTTCCCCGGGCGAATAATTTCAGGCTCTTGCCCCAGTGGTGTACGGTCCCATAAAGTGCTGATCTTGATTTTGTTTAGCAAAAAGCAGGATGGTGGAGGACAAAAATGAGTTCTGGAGAACAGAATGAATGAAGCATTGCTTGGATTTTGTTCTGTAGCTCTTTTTTTTTTCTTTTCCTTTGCATGATCTCTGTGTGTGCACATCAGTGTATGTATAATTCATCAGCCCTTGGCAGAGGGAATTGGGAACGGCAAGAAGCTGTGGCAAAAGGCAGGGAGTCAGGAGGGGAGGTGAATGCACCCTGACTTCTCCTCCCCTCCTTCCCTCCCTCACTCTCCCCATGCGCTGATGGCCTTTCGAGGGTGCAGCTTTGCTTTGTGGTGCTGTGACTTTCCACAAAATCTTACCTTTTTGCCTTGTCGGTGACCAGGAAGCACATCAGAAATTCTCACTGATCTGGTCCTCCTTCTGCAGAACGCCCCAACTATTGGCAAGTGCTTAGCATAAAGCTTCACAGCGTTTGGAAACAACAGGAAAGAGAGATGGGCTTAGAGCAAAATCAGAACATGTCTAGGCACTGATATCCCCTGGCCTTGTTTTTGTTGGACACTGCAGCGTGTCTTTGTGGTATCAGTCATTAGGCAAAGCATTTGCAGTAATTTATTTGGTGCATCTTGCCCATTTTTACTTTTGCTAATTAAACTAAAGCTGAGTTTGATGTCTCTGTATTTTGTTTCGTTTTTATTTTTTAATATTCAGGTCAGATCTGAAGCATTGTACTGGCCTATTCCTGCCTGTTGGGGCTATGGGTAAACTACTCGCTTTGAGTATTTGCCATTTAATGTTCATTCTTCCTGCTCCACAACTGGGCAATTGCGTGATCTAACACTACTTTTGGTACTTGTCTGGCTCTCTGAAAAACCAAGAGAGGAAAAGAGATTTCCGACTTCTCCATCCAGCCTAATTCAGTACGAGTTGTTCCGTGAACTGACTTTTCCAACCTCAACTATTCTATGATCTATGGTATCTCTGGAAAACTTTTCAACCAGCATTTTTATGAGCACAGATCTGTTAAATATTTTTGAGGAAAAATAATAAAAAGGGCCACAACTGAAGCAGATTCATGGGCTTTGCTCACATCACTGAACATTGGTATATGTTTTCCAAGCTGTGGTGTTGATGGCTTTTCATCTGATTCATCTGATTTCCATATAATAATAAAAAAAAAGAATAGTTTTTCCCTAACTGTAGGCAATTGGATGAGCCATAAGTCAGAATTAAAATATGATTATCTGTTGCAAAGATCACATATTCCTTTCAAAGTTTCATTATTTACAATCCTTTTCTTGGTGACATTTCAATTCTTAGGAAATTATGCTCTAAATTGTACCTAACATGTTCACCACCCACACGTAACACATGCAATAAGCTTATGAGATAGGAAGGGCGAATGTTTCCATTTTAATGTTGTTTTTTAATGAGATTTTGGAGTGGAGGGCGAGTATTTCACTAAAATATACGGCAGAGATTGCACAGCAAAAGAGTCTAACAGGGCTTTCAGTGGCACTTATCCGCAATGTTATTTTCCTGCCATCTGGGTAGCATTCATCCCGTTCTCCCAGAAGTGACGTGAGGGTTCTTTGTGTGTAGGAGAAGTGCCCAGGGTCAATAAAACAGGAGTCTCGTCTAAAAGCAGCCCCAAGGCTGCTGCTGTGGATGGCACTGGGGGAAGCCGAGGCCCTGAGAGGCCATGGTTTAGTGGGTGATATTGGTGGTAGGGGGATGGTTGGCTCAGATGACCTTGGAGGGCTTTTCCAGCCTTCATTATTTAAGGTTGTAATTTTATTTTTAAACACTTTATTCTGTGATCCCGCTGCTCACAGCTGGCCTGCCTCCTCCTGCCCAGCACCGCTCCGCTGGCCCTTCCCTGCCAGTCCTGCCTGGTTTAGGGGTACGGATGGGATCTACGGGACCAGCAGTGGTGTGCAGAAGGATGCATCTCCAAGGGATTTTGCATTCGCTGGCCATATGGCAGGATGGGCTCAATGTGTGGAGCCTTCAGCCTCATGCTTTCCTCCTCCATGACCCCAGCAGATCCCCACCAGTTTATCACCAGCACGGCACTCTTTGGCTCCTTGTACACTGCAGCACAGTTTCCTTGAAAATGAAACCACATCCTTTATTTTTTTTTTTTTTCTCAAGGAAACTTTATAGAACATATGTTGAGGGGGAAGATCATTAAGAGCTGTAACTGGGTCAAAATCCGATCTTTGCTAATTTGGTGTGACCTTGCAGTAACTTTGTGGGACTGAAGCCAAAGACTCCGGTTGTTCTGCCATTGCTGGGTGGTGAAGGAGCACGGAACCTGTCCTGCTGTCTATCAGGAAGTACGCAGTTGGAGATGATTTTGTCTTCTCTTTCTAGAGTTTAATTGGCTTCTTCGCTCAGAGCAGGTCTGGAAATCTGAGGTCTATAGAGGTCTATAGGAGATACACCCATAATCATAAAAGATTTATTTAAGGGTATTGCTTTCTCATTTCATTACAGCAGCAGCGTAGCCTAAAACCTACTTATTTCCATAGGCTTACAAACCTAGCTTCTCAAACCAGCATCTAACACGCTGCTCAGTGCTCAGGTCCTCATAGGAGCTGGCGATGCTGGACTTACACCATCCCATAGAGCAGCTGCAGGACTTCCAGCAGGCTGAGGCTGCCTGGAAAGGCCATACGGATTTCACTTGTCTTCACGTTAGGAAAGTATTCCCGTTTTATGCACTAGTGTCCAGACTCTCAGCAAGCCTCCAGTGTTTACAGCCACAGAATTTGTCAGCTCGTATGTCTGAAGGCTGTGATATCATAACAGCGGATGCATGAGCAATTCCCCGTGCAGCCCCGTAGTTACAGCTCCCATGTCCAGAAAACAGCTGCAAAATGTGCTCATTATTTGCACAGGCGTAGCCAAAGAACTACTGCACCCCAAATACCGCAGATGGGGCTGCAGAGACACGGGGCTTGGTGTTGGTTGAGGAGAACAACCTGGGGCCTGGGGCTCGGGCAGGGGAGGGACAGCCCTGGCTGCAGCCCCAGGGCTCAGTGCTGTGCCGGGATAGCATCAGGGGACAGCGTTAGGTACAAACTTCCCTGGGAAAATATTTGCATTGCCATGACTCCCCCAGAGCTTAGATCAGAGCCCTCTGGATGGACAAACGTCAGGAGGCTTCCCAGCTGTGGGGAGACTCTGGGGGACCTGCTCAGGAGCAGGAAGGCACACGGGTATCAGGGCTGAGCCCACATTGCTGGGTTTTGTGGGTTTTTGTTGTTGTTATTTGTTTATTTTTTAAATCTTGGCCCTGAGACAATCCTTTCTTGCTGCTAAATTTTAGAGCACCCTGCTCTAGATTTTCTTCAAGCCCCTCTCTGCTCCACTCTCCATAAATAGCCTTTACGTTCAGCAGCCTCGATGGAATAAAAGAAAGGAAGGGGTGTTCAGCTGCAAAGCTTGCAAAGCCTGCAAAGCTCGCCTTCTCAAAACACTTTGGTTCGTAGGAAGGGGAGGAAGTAATGGGCGTTTGACAAAGTTAATGTACTCAGTGAACCATTGGAGAGCTGCCAGCTCACATTTTTAAATAAATGTCAACATTAATTTTTTAACGTTTAAATGCATATTTTGCATTTTTGCTCTCGGCTCTCTCCGGCGCTTCCCGAAGCTCAGGGGCCGGCGTGGTCGGGCTGCCCTGGGGAGCTCCCCGGAGGCAGCAGGAGGGATGCTGCGAGCACCGCAGTTCCCATGGCATTTGCTACGTGGGCGTAATTCCTTCCTCACAGAGAAACCCTTCCCTGCTGCTTAGTTCGCTTCGACAAAAACCAGAGAACGCTCTACCTTTCCGTAGTGCTGTTTGTTTCCTTTGGGTGATACCAAATTGAACCCGAGCGGAGTGTGCGTGTTACAGCTCATCAGAGCAATGGCAGCTCCTACAAACAGGGTCACCGTGGTTATGTCAGAGCCCTGCCAAGCACAGATTGAATTTAATCAAGGTATCTTTTAGTGTCAAGGCCCATCTGTTTAAAATTAGCACTACGATCTCTCCAGGCCCTCTTTAAAATCGTGAAGGTCCAGAATCTGTATCCCGTAAAGGCTTTTGCTGGGCAAACAGCATCCAAAGTGCTAAAGGACAGGATATTTTCCTAAGGATGAAGCATTCTTTGGAAATCTCGTTGACAGGCAGTAAAAACAAATACGTGAGCAGGGAGCTGCGCCGTTCGCCGGGGACCGCGCGGAGGAATTTGGCAAGAGGGAGGGCTATCGAGGGTAGCGCAGCAGCAAGGTGTGAGCAAGCTGTTCCTTGGCACCGAAGCGGGAGGGAAGGTCCTTCCAGATGGCAGCCGGAGGGACCAGCTGCGGAGAGGAGCAGGAAACGGCCGAGGATTCCCCCGGCCCCAGCTGAGCTGCAGCTGCGGCCACGGCCGGGCAGGATGGAGGGAGGGAGGGAGCTCACCTGCGGGCTGTGGGATCGGCAGGGCTTTCCCCCTGAGAAATGCTAACATTAAGCATTCCCCTCCGTGAAATGCTAACACTGCAGGCTTCTCACCCCAAATCCACAGCCTGGGCCACCACGCTCCTCTCCTTCACCCAAGGAGAAGCAAGCACCGTGTTTACACCTCCTTACCCTGGCCCGCGTGGAGGCATTCCCCCGTCCCCACTGCTCTCCTTCTGAGCCTGCCCTTTTCCACGTATCAGCAGAATTGAAAGGCAGAGCTTGCAGTAAAAAAGAGCTGCGTCTTAGCAAAAAGAGCACCTTTAATCACAGTTTGCAATGGCAGCTCACGCAGTAAATAATAGCTCCTAAAAATCATATTGCTCCTGCTCAGCAAACTCCTTTCTGTGAGCAGCAACCTCACAATGACCATCCCTCCTGCCGGGATCCTGCCAGAGCCATTGTCCCCTGGGGGCCCATCTTCCCACCATCTTTGTGTCCCCAAAACCTTCCCAGCCCTCAGACTGGCCATAACTCCCCCAAACCTTGCCCTTGGGATGGATGTGCTCAGGTGGACAGAGCTGCCTCGCGCTCCCACCTTGCTCACCTCAGGCCCCAAGGGTGAGCTGGGCAGAAACCCCTTGGCTTTTCTCATCAGCTCTGCTCTGCTTGACGTGGCTGAGAATATTTACAGCCCATGGAGGCTCTCCTCGTGCAGAGGGTGGGTTACCCCTCTCACAGCACCCTCGATGGGCTGAGTGCCCTGATGTGCCCAGGGGAAGCCGGGCAGCGATGGGCTTGGTGGGACAATGCTGTGAGTCACCTCCCTCAGCCATGGTGGGGTTTGCTCTGCAGATTTTTTTCCATTTCTCTTTTTGAAGTTGCTCTTTAGTAATAACCAAAGTCATCATTAATTCCTTTTTTAACCTACAATGAAGATTATCGTGACTGTCTGTCAAGTACTCGCTAGCACTACTTAAAAGCAAGTATTTTATAAAGTACCTTTGGATTAATATATATGCAAATAAGATATTACAGATTAATTAGCATGCAAATTAAGCCATGTGTTATTTGCCTATCCATATATCTTTCCGAGCCTACTGCCTGGCCAGCCTGGCGGGTAGCTTGGATTCCTGTTTATGACCAGGGCGGCAGTGATGCTCTCTCTGGTGGCAGCCCTGTGCACGTTATTTCACCTGCCTCTGCCCAAAGCTGTGACGCTGAGGGTTTAAAGCAGCTCCCGTATTTTTCAAAACAGCATTTCATGCCTGTAAATGAATGTATCTGAGTGGATGATCTCTGGCTACGATCAGATAGATATCAAAATGACTTTTGGGGGGATGGGACAAGTGGCTGTGCCCAGTGCCTCATATGCGAGCCACCCTCCCCGTGCTCTCCATGGCACAAGGAGCAGGGACCAGCACCTGGCTGCAGCTCCCGGGACGATGTGCCTGCACACCTGGGGGTGCAGGGGGCCCAGCTGAGCCCTCAGGGGGTGACAGGAGGTGTATATATACACCTGGGAGGTGTATTTCCTTCCCGTTTGTTTTTCCCAAGCTCCAGAGCATGTTCTCAATTCTGCACTGGTTTGCACCCTGCTTGTCCCACGGAAACATAGAGTTTGGCTGCAGATATTAAAAGCTGGGAGCTCAAGAAGAGCAGCTATAGGGCCGTATCATGGCCTGCTGAGCTCTCCCGGTGCTTCCTGCATTGTTTTCTTCCCCTTGCAGAAGAGCCAAGCCTAGCTGATCTCTCAGAGCATCTGGAGTAGCAGTCAGCCTCACCAAAGCCTCTTTCCCTGCCTTGCATCACTCAGCACACAAGCGATGTGGGACTGGTTTGGTGGGAGGCTTTGCTATGGCCAAGCGTAATGATGAGCCATGGGGTGGACCAGCCTTCTGTTTAATTTAAGAATCCTTTCCCTATGTTTTGAGCCCAACAGTGAAATCCCTACATCCAGCTGCATTTCACTGCCTCATTACTTCATAGATCATCTCAATAATCTGATTCCAGAGCTCCCACACTGTATTCCCACTTCTCCAGCCATCAGCCAAGTGAGCTGGGTTAAATTTCTTGCAGCACAGAGGGGACTAGAATAGACTACGCAAGAGCCTAATTAGCAATCTTTTCCTTTTACAACATATTGAAGTTTTCTAGGCATTGAGCCATGTTCTTTCATAGCTTTTCTCCTTCCTTCCCTCCCCCTTCTCTCTCTCTTTTTTTTTTTTTTTGGTAGCTTCTAATTTTTTATTAAAGGATAACAGCATTATTGGCAGTACAAGATTCCTTCTTGCATACCACTGAGCAGTAAAAAGGGAGGTGTCAGATATACAAGATAAGAGAAAAGTAGAGCCAAAGCAGCGAGGCACATTGCAGGAGCTACACGTACAGCCATAATAAAAATATATTGGTAATTTGCTTTTAGCCAGTTCCTGTCTTGGAGCTTCCCTCCAAAAACATCCAGTTTTAGCTGCCTAGGAAAACAAACAAACAAACAAACAAACAATAAAACCTTTGAATTTTCTTCATTGGGCCATTTCTCTGGAGTGGGTCTCTTTGGCCCAAGTTTCCTGCCAGGGTAGCTCCCCAAGGCAAGTGGGAGTGTGTCCTTCTGTCCATGTGTCCCCTATGCCAAGAGTAATTAACGCTACTGACCAGCTGGGCAGATGGTATTTGTTCAAAAGAAGTGCAGTTATTGTAAGTTTCCTAAAAAAGCAGAGGAAAGCCACGTGTCTTGTATCCCCAGACTTTTAAAGACCTAGGTTTTGGTCTTGGGGTTTGTCATCAACCATCTGGAGCATGGGGAGTCCCTGTGAATAGCGGAAAGCTCCTAAACAAGGAATGCAGCATGCAGACATGGTCATTCAGTGGTTGGTTCATTGTCACTGAAGATTTTTCTTTTCCTTGGGTGCACTGAACAAAGCATAGCCAAGGAGTGACTGCAGGATGTCAGGTCCATGCCCTTCAGCTACCTCCTGTGAGGCTTTCATTTCTTCTGCAGCCTTAATGAGTGCCCTGGGCAGTCGAGTAGATGTTTTTCCTCTGTCCCAGTCAATGTTTAACAGCTCCCACCAAAATAACCCAGACAGGCTCACCTGGAAGAGTCAGGGGTTTGCTGGGCCACTACCACTTGGCCTCCATAAAGCTGGGCCTGTTTCGTAGGGATTTGATTAAGTTCCCACTGAATTCAGTAGCATAACTGCTATTAAAACCTACTAGAGCAAGCCATGTGTAACAAAAGTTGGATTTTAATTTATTATAACAACATCAAAGCTAATACTGGCTTTGCACGTGAAGCCCTGGCAGGGTAGAATGTGAAAGAGGTGAAAAGGAACAGGAAAAAGTGAAAAAGATGCAGTTAATTCAGAGGCAGATATATTTATTTCAAGTAGATTATTCTTAGAAACACTCATAGCATTATTTACAAGAATCTTTAAAAAATTGCAGTGCTACAAAACTGAGATTCATCACTGAGGTAAAACATTTCATTATTATTTCTCAAATCAATTCCCCCAGCAGAATATGAATTACAGGATTTCAGCCAGCCTTTTCAAGAAACCTCTTTTAAAAATTTACATAGCTTATAACAGATTGCCAGAAATATTGCAAGCAGCCATTAATTTACTCCTAGCCAATTAAAGCCTATGCTAACACATGCACTGATATGCACACACTTGTTCCTAATTTTTCTTCTGCAGTTAAGCATGAACAAAAAGACATGCCTTAGAACTAAAAAGAATTTGAAGGCATTTTCATGCTTTCTTTTTTTAGACTCAAGGGCAAATGTGCCTTTGATAAATATCAGCCTGTTTTTCTTTTCCAAAGAAGAAACCTCTTTACAAATCACTACAATTTCTCTGCTGATGATTGGCAGGTAGATTTGCAAGCAGCAGCGTGCCATCCAAAAGGAGGCCTGCTGTAGCTTTTAGGATTAAATCACCAGGGTTTTTAATTTAATTAATTAATTAGGAACAATGGGATGAAGAAAGATATGGAACAATGGGATTTGGGCTTTTTTTGTACTTCTGAATTGACAAGGAGATTTACAAAAAATGGTGATGAACACCAACGCTGTCTTGGGAGCCCTGAGTGTGAACCCCTTTATCTGCTCGTTTTGTTACCAGGGATGGCACTACTGGAATTAAATATCATCCCTTAGTAGTAAGCCAGGTACTCACTACCTGCAAAGACCTGCATGTTGTTGGATTTCTTTCCACCAGTAGGATCCCTTTCTTTCTTTGCTGTGGATACAGCCGGGGTGACAACTGCCATTGTCAAGGGGGCTAAAACCGAAGGAAATCTTCGTAGCTGCACACCTGGTTGGAGGTCCCATCCTCGGTTTGGAAGTCTGTCTTCATTTAGAAGATGTTTCTTTCTTTTTTCATGGCAGCGGATTGAGGTTTGGAAGAAAAGGATTGATGTTTTTTGATGCATGTAATTTCTGGGCAAGAAGTCTGATGTCTTTCAACACTGACCTACTGTAAAAGAACAAAAAGTGTATATGAGTCAGGAGGCACGTGGCTTGATAGATTAGTGCATTGGACTTTTATTGACTATGAACATACACAGACTGGGGGTTTTTACAGATGTGAGAAAGAAGAGACTGCAAGGAGGAGCATGTCTCAGCTGCACGTCCCACTGCCTGTCTGGGGTGCGTGGGGATTGCTGCCTGAGCATCTCCTGCTACCTGTCAATGTTTTGGGCTGGGAGAAAGAATGAAAGGGTAAGGAAAATAGCAAAAGGAAACTGAAAATAGGAGAGTGGGAAAACAATTAATTTGGCCATTAGTAAATCCACTCCCCCCGTGTCTCAAAGCAGTGTCAGTGGCTCTTACAGTGAACCCATGGTTTGTGGGATAGAAGTAGGGGAGGACTCCTAGCTGAACCCAGGCCTTTCACCTTGCCATTGCAAGTAAAAATAAGGTTTGTATCCCATCACAAGGAAGTTTGTGTAATAGGCGGAGCAGTCTAGCTAATTAACAGGAAATCTTGGGGCAGAGACAACCAAAATATGGCAAAATCTACCTGCAGCCAGCCTGCAGGAGCCTTGGCTTGCCCTACAGTTCATGCGAGGGGAACATCACTGATTTGGTGCAGCTCACACCAGGGCTGTAGGAGTGCTCGAAGGCTGGTATGGGGGGATCATGCTTCAACTCTTTTTCTTTGCCAAGTAAAAGCCGGTATGAAAATTGCTCTGCAAAGCTGTGGTCACCCTTGAGATTTATCCATCTGAGCTGCTGGCCGTGTTCCACAGGGCAAGAACATTCCTCTGCAGCTCAGCATTTTCCAAATTATAATAAAACCCGAGTAAGACAGATGAGATTTAAAACATTGCAATCTCTACTGTGAACTTTCCACCGTGTTTCAGTTCAAGTTGTAACACTATGATCAGCATAAAGAGGTTGAAATGCTGGATTTGCAGTGCAAGTACTGCCTTGTGCACATTGCGGTACCTGGAGGCACTGAGATGCTCATAGTCTCATAGTGCTACAAAGGCACCACAAGCACCTCTCTGGGAAGGCACCATGATTATTCCTCCTTCAGCAGTGGCAAGGCTTGCCACCTTCCACAGGTATTAGTATTACAAATTTCAATGGGAAAGAGAAAATCAATTCCACTTGAATGTCATTTTTGGTGGTTGCTCTACCTCTTCTGATGGGCCCAAACAAAAGGCTGGGGTTTAATGTGTATGTATTTTGAGCCGTGCCCCTTGCTGACCCTCCAGTTTAATTTCCGTCCTTCAGATGAGATGAATGGAGCGTGAAGCAGGTCATATCTCAAACGCTGACACATGGGTTACAGACAGAACTCACAGGCAGGAGAGGCAGCCAGTTTGTAGATTAAATCAAAGCAGTTCTGAATAGATGGGAGGTCAGCGGAGGCCAGCTTTGACATTTGATAGGACCTTGTGATCAATCAACTCTTTCTTGGGTCTTCCAGGTTTCTTGATGACAATGCTTCTTAAAATAAATAAATAAATAAATCCAGATGGGACATGTTGGAAACTGCCAAAGCAGCCCTAGATTGTGTAAAATCATAGGGATTAATTATTATCAAAGATGATAATAGCGGGAGTTGTTTCAAGCAGCCAGCATGGAAGTTACTGCTCTTTAATTGGAAGCATTTTATCTGCATGCAGCTGTAATCACTTTTTTTTTTTTTTTTCCTTCATAGTGTGTATTATATCACTAAGATTTTGGTAATAGTCCAAAAACATGATAGCGAATGTTGGTTGTTTATGGTACTCGGGAGTAATCAGGAGTCCCTGATTAAAATCCTGCTGTTGAGTTGAAAGGAAGGCTGAGGTGATATCCTGGCCTCTAATGAAATTTGCCCCCTGCTAAGCCATCACTGCCAGCGTGATTTATCTGAAGGGAGTGTAGGAACATCCCTGGGAAGCAAACGTTTGGCTTCGGGCATGGACTAGATCTCATGAAATGAAACAATTTTGCCCAAAATTCTCCATGGGAGGAAGCCTCCCAAAGTTCATGTGGTCTTTGCCACATAAAGACACTCAGGTAGAAAAAACTTGTAGGGCAGTATTGGCAGCATCACTCCACACCAGACCTAACTCTGCCCCTCTGATGTATAGATGCACATTATTTTCAGAGATGGCATTGAGCTTCTCTGGGAGAACAGGCAGTCTAGGAGAGCTCGTTGTGACCAAACGGAGCCAGGCACTCAGAAGGTTACCAGAGGATTTGGGGGGCTATTATTTTCCACCCTTAGGAAAATAAATGCAGTTTCTTATTCCCCTTGTTCCTCTTCCATGCATGAATGGGAAATACAGCATCTGCTCGGGGATTTGGCTGTGGGATCTCTTCAGAGATCACTGTGAAAATATTGTTTTTCAGGAAAATATTAAATTTAAGAAAAACTGCCAAAAGTTTCTTTTTGAAGCATAAAAGAAAAATAGATGCAAAAGCCTCATTTGATGGCAAGGGATGTGCTGCAATGAAATGGAGAAAGAGCTGATGAGGAAAGCAGGATTTAGAAGTTGGTTTAGAGGACTGTGAATTTCCCCAATGAGCCGCAAACTTCCCTGTGTGGTCTTAGCCTCTAGCTCATGGTTCAGAGGCTAGGGCTAACATTTCCTTACCTTGGGGGATAAACTCCTTTCATCTACAGCAATATAAAGACAGTAGATACTGCGGTGATGGAGAACCATATAAGTAACTTGACAGGCAGAGTAATGGGCTTGTGTTTCAATGCTCTGCTAAATAAGACTCCGCTGGGCATCCCCGGACACGCGCTTTCAGGAGAAATGAACGTGTCAGAAAGTCTCGCTGCTGCCGCAGGAATTCAGCCCAGCTGTGGTCTCGGAGACGCCGGCTGAGCGGTTAGGGCAATTCGAGGGCAGGGCTTGGCACGGCCCCTGGGCCAGGTAGTGGCCATCAAAAGATATTAGTTTTCAGAAAGCCGATGACAGCGAGAAGGTAGGAGAGGGGAGTCTGCTCGTTATAGCTGGAGAGATGGAGCTGGAAACTCCCAGCTCCTTCGCTCTCCTTGCCATTCAGTCTCTTTTTGACCTGGGCTGCCATCTCAGGGCAGCTTCAGCCCTCTCTGCTTTTGAAACCCATCCTGTGCCAGTCAGTGCTTGCCCACCCCAAAAAGGTCTTGATTTCAACACTAGGATGTTGCATACAGGATGATGAATTATTAGTAGGTGTCAAATGAAACCACCACCTATATTTGATGAGGAATTAGTTAATACGATACTGTAACTTAATTACAAATATTTCAGCCTTCTCTTTTGTATGCCTGTTTCTTTTATTGGAGTCCCTCAATCTACTGCCTCCCCCACCATGTGCTGTTGGAGTCTTCTCCAGTGCTTAACCATCTTCTTCTCTGGTAGCCTTCATTCTTGTCTCCAACAAAGAGGTTTGTTTATGGCCATGCTCTCATTAGGGCACCCCAAATCAACACTAGTTATGTGTTTGGGAGGAAGAGGAAGGTTGCAAGGATGTTGAAATCACCCAAATGCCAAATACATATTCTCTGCTAAGAACACAGCAGCTCTGTTTTTTATGAAGAACTCGGAGTGAATGCTGCTCATCTAAAAAGAGATGTATGCAGGGAATACCTCTAGTGATCAGTGGTTTGCAGAAAGCTGGGGAATGACAGTCTTAACCACACTGAGTGGCTGGGTCTATTTTAAGCTAGAAGGACTGTCCTGGGGAAGCATGCATGCAGCAGCACCCCTGGCTGGGGAAAAGATCCCCAGAGCCCCCAGCCTGGGCTGCAGCTCAACCCCTGCTTCAGCTGAGGCTCAGAAAGAGCTCAGAAAGAGCCTGGTTAAATATAACATGTCACTGCATTGAATTACTTCATTTCACTTTACAGGAACTCTGCTCTCAATTTTATAATTGAGAACTTAACCCTTTTCTTCACTGAGACAATGGGGAACTGGGGATTATTTCCTGCAAAGCCGAAAACGTTGGCTTTGGGCTAGTTGAGGTCATGTGCTGGGACCTGGAGGATAGCTTGTGCTTGAGGCGATGTTACTGAGAAATGGGTGGGTGCAAAGACACGTCCCAGCCCAGTCAGACCCCTCCTGTCGCTGTTAGGATGTTATGGGACAGCCCACAGAGGTGCTCTGACTACTTGTAGGCCTTGGTCTTTATATCTGAAAGCGTGGGGCAGTTTACACATTGCTTCCCAGTGACTTTGCTATTCTCAGGCATCGGGGGGAAACCCTGGCACTAGGAGCAGGCAGTGCTAGCAATCTGCAGGCTCCTCAGATGCCCTCTTTGTAAAATCCCCAGTCCACCTCATCTTCAGAGACTATTACCAAAACTGTTTCCATTTTTAGGGATCTGTGAAAAGCAAGTTATTTTGAAACCATTACATATTTTGTTCCTATTCCAAGTACTGGCTTCGACAGCAAAAGGGCAGCAACAAGAAAATGGTTTAAATTCCTTCCAGCAGAGCAGATGCAGACCTGATGTAACAAAATGCTGCATGCCTTGCATGCATGCCCCCGCATCGAATGCTAGTAATGGGTAAGAAGGCGGCTCTCCAAGACCTTTAGGACACCCTTTTCCACAATGCTCCTCTGCCCCCATTAAGTCAGTGCCTGGTGCATGATCCATTGCTGGCCTGCTTCATTTTAAGAAGCTGCAGGAGCATGCAGTGCAGTCTTTATATACAGGCTGATGTGGACAGAGGCAGGAAGACATGAGGCAGGAGAAAAAGAAAGTGTTTGGTAGAGTTGACCTTTATTGCTGCAGTTTAGCAAAATACATCTAAGGGAAGCAAGAATGGCCCTTCTGAATCATTCCTTGCATTTATTATCCAGCCTGTGGGAGAGAGGAATGCTTTAGGAAGGCTTGCTGCAGAGTTTCTTGTAACAGTCCCTGCACTGTCTGAATGTGCTGAAGAGCTCACTCGTGTAGGAGAGCCCAGGGTGATTACAGCCATTTCTTTCCTCCCTGAGATTTGTCCTTCTGAAAGCATCTTTTGACTGGAGCACCTGGTGTGATGCAAAACAATTTGTCACCATGATGTTTGATCATCCACTATGAGGAAGGATGACTTGGGCACGAGGCAGTCATTCAGATAGCAGCAGAAGCATTTATGACTTTGATTTAACTCGAGGTACTGATTTTTTTTTTCCTTTGTACTAAGCAAGCACTTAAAATATTGCAGAGCCATGGATGTCCAGTTACGTGCTCCCATATCATTTTTGGGTGACTGCACAATCATGAAAATTAAAAGGGAAATGAAATGCTTTAGGAGGAAAAAAACAAAGGATCAATATGTTATTAGTCATACTGCAATTTATTTGGGAAGTGCCTGGCATATTTTGTTTTGTTTTAAACGCTCTTGCTCTGCCCCAGTTCAAACAGTTTCCGGGCTCTACAGAACATCATTTCCCCATTTCTGATCACAGTCTGAGAAGCGAGTGCCACTGCAAGCTGCCATGTTTTTCATGCTTCATTATTATACATTTTCTAGTACGTAATGAACTATCCCCATGAAAATTTGCTCTGAATTGTCTTGTAATTGCCTAGATATGAAGGAAAATGTGGTTAGAGTAAAATAACATTAACGTTAAAAATAGGAAAATTGCAGTTAATCCATGCGAAGAGAAATACTCTAGCTCATCACAGAAAGAAGCGAGGGTGCTGGAAGAGAGCTGGTAGAAAGGGGGAGCTGGTGTGCCTCTAGGATCTGACCCCAGTGGGGAAGGACACGGCAAATCTGGCTGTGGCTGGGAAGGGCACTGGCACAGGGAAGGGCCAGCACTGCTGTCCTGGTGGCTGAGGAGAGTCTGCTAGGGACATCATCTGCCCCGTGTAAGAAAAATATTAATTGGTTGAGGTAGAACCTGAGAAGCTCATGGTCATTCTGGGGAGTTGGATGGGTTAATTTGTAGGAAATCTTGCGGCAGGAGAAAAAAAAAAAAAAAGGAGGAATTAATGAGAGGGAATCCTAGAAGTGCAGCTCAAAAAATAAGGGCAATTTAAAGAAAGATTAGAACACATGAATGTAAGTCTAAATATGAAGACAAATTTGTAGTCCACAGGGAGGTGATCCTCATCCTCATGCCAGGGGATTTTGCTAAGCAGGCTGGAGAAAACTGGCTGTCACTGAGGAGCAAATCATTTGCCTAACAGTGAGCAGGACCGAGTGATCTAATAAAGCTTTTCTGTTTCTCATGTCTGGGACCAGGAAATTAATGCTGGACGCGGTGCCAAGCTACGTAGGCTAGATGTGTCTCTGTCAGCACTGGGCAGAAGTTAATTCTGTATGCTGGTGGTAGCGTGATCCCCACCACACTGTACCAAAGGAAACGCAGGCAGTTAACCTGGGAGCAGGGAATGTTTATTTCATGCTTGCCTTGGGGTAAGAACTAATGGCAAATGTTGTAGAAACAGCATGCTAGATACCATCTTGTCTTTTATTTAAGTGTACTGATTTATCTCCTGCGGGAGGTGGTGGAGTCCCTATCAGCTCCTGAGTCATTTAAAACTCCGCTGAACAAAGCGCTCATGAATAGACTCCTGGGAGCAATCACGAACTGCTTGGGGATGGACAAGATTAAATACGAGGTTTTTATCCAACTATCATTCTGTGGAGATAGAGCATTAATTGGGTGAGATCGGGGCACTGAAGGGAGGAGAGGCTGGTGTCCCCCGGATTTTGTTTGGGTGTCTTTGTGCAGCGTTGAGGAAAGTGTCACCGTGCTCCCTGTGACAAAGTGTTTAAAATCAAAATCTTCAAAAATATTCTTGAGGTACGTAAAGCAAACACACTCAGGCTATGGAGCTGCATGCTTACCTGTCATGATCCCATGGCCATGGTCCTGGGGGCTTCTTCCCCCCTTGCTCAAAGCGTTTTGGAGAAGAGCTGCACCAAAGTGCGTGTTTGTCACATGTCTCCAGGGTGCGCTGATTTCCAGCCATAAATACACATGGCTGTCAGTGTGACATGATAATTATTTCTTTGGTGGGTTTTCAAGAAAAACATGGGCCAAAACTTCCTTGTTCTACTCATCAGAGAAACTTCACTGAATTTAAAATTGCCATTCTTCCAAGTGAAACATATTTGGCCCTAAATCATAATTCATCAGTTGCTGGCACCCTGCAATTTAAATCTTTTCCACAACAAGGAAATAAATCTTTTTAAAATGTGTATTAAAATCAGTATTGATTATTCCAAGCAGGAGTGCTGCATTCAGAGCAGTAAATCTTTTTTTAGGATCCCGAGATAAAATATTGCAGCAAAAGTGTTGTATAAAAATCACTACGGTTTAATCATGTGGTAAATTACCCGTATTTTTGTATGTGGAATTTATAGGTCGCCATTTCTTTCAGATTGAAAGGGAACAGTCCCAATTTAGCTCTGATTACTCATCTACAGATGGGGTTAATGTCATGCGTCTCTTTGGGGATGTATCTCCTTAAGTAATGATGTCCTCATTGTGCCTTCCATGGATCCCTTGTCAAGACGCCTTTAAATATGTCTCTGACGGCTGTGGAGGTACCAGCAAATTACGTGTTGAATTAACAGGTAATTCAATCCACCTTGGTGTTAATCTTATTGCAAAATAACAAGCTACGTAAAAGCCATTTAGGTGCAATTTCAAAAAAACACCCAGCAAGATATAATCTCTTTAATCAGAAACAGATTTGGCTCAATTACCTTTAGTCTCCTCTGTGAAAGCAGCACGGCCGACCCACCACATCTCCCGGGGGCTGATGCAGCCGTGTGGCCACGCAGCTGGGCTCAGGGCTGGCCCCGAGGCTGTCTTGTCGTGCCCAGCCACTGCTCGGGATGCTCGAGGTGAGGTCGGAAGAGGAGCTATCCCTCTGCTCACATGCCCCAATTCCCCTGGGCTGATGCCCCGCTCAGGGCTGAGACAAGCCACCCCACGCTTCTGACACCTCGCTTTTCCTTTGATTTTGCTGGCTCGCTGGCCTTTTGGGGAGATTTGGGATGAGAAGCATGAAAATGCTGCTTGGTCCTTGAGACAAGGAAAGGGTCCTGGTGGCTTCCATGCTCCTCTCGGGCCTCTGTGGCAAGAGCGGTCACTTGGCAAGTGCCAAACAAATCATAACACACAGAAAAAGGCTCCTTTGAGCTTTTCCTTTGTAGTTCTCAGGCTCATTAGCGATGCGAAACTATTTGCTCATCCACTACCAAATGTCTTCCCATTGTATGAGTAATTGCTTGGTTTGTTGAGCAAAGTGCAGTGTTTTGGTTAGTTTTCAGATTCCCTAGTTTGTTTTTGCTCTGGCTGCTGCCAGCAAAGTGTTTCTCAGCTTCTGCCTGCCTCCTGTGCTGCCGCCATGTATGCCTAAGCTTAGAGGAAAATTACACATTTCAGATCTTCCAGTCAAATGCAGCATTTAAAAACCTGTGTTCTTTCTTTCCCATGAGAGGAGAGCTGCTTGTTTGCACGCACACTATGGGGGCCTCGTGGCAGCTTCATATGAGATGGTCAAAATTTAAAATTCATTCCTGGAAGACAAGGCATGTTCTTGGAAATGCTCTCTGCTGTGCGCTCCTCCCTTGGAACAACTTTCAGACCATCCTGTACCAAACCAGATGGGAAATTCAGAGCCCAGCAATTCCTTTCATTCATTCCTCTACTTTTCTAACCCAAGGCCAGTGTTAACCCTGAATTTTTTGAAGAATGTGAAATCTGTGTTTGAGAAATGGCTACAAAATGCCTTGGTGTGAGCCTACAGCTGAACTCTATGTGCAGAGGTATCAGGGGCCTTGACCTCCTGACAATGCACCTGTGGTCAAATCTTGTAACAGCTTAATTGGTTCAGATGGAGCACTAATGATGACTGGTATTCCTTGCCCTGTTTCACCAGAGGAGATGGACAACCATGTTCGCTTACATCCAGGTACAGAGCTCCAAGCAAGACCATCACACCCTGTGGGATGTTAAGTGACAAAAAAAAAAACAAAAAAAAAAAACAGAAAGGGACAGAAAGGGACAAGGAAAGAGTTCCCTGAGCAGTCAGGGCTGCAGAAATCCTCCAAGAACAACTCTGTGTTCAAATCACGTTTCTTCTCGTACCAGCAGGTCACCTTAGAGGCAGGCATGCAAAACAAAATACTGAAGGACAAACTGAACCAAAGAGGCGTTGCTAGTCCCTAAATCTATTTTTCCTAACCACTGCACTGCAATGAGCTAAATCCTGCCTTTGCCTCCCACTTCATACTGTATTCCCTGGGGGATGTGGCATAGAAATTGCAGCCAAGGAAAGGAAAAGCAAAAGTAACTTTACAATAACTCTGCTCCTTCTAGATTCTGGAGGTCCAAGGCAACATGTGTTTTGTGTTAGCGCAGCCTTTGCACGTGTCACTCCCAGAAGCCTCCCCAGGGCTGCTGTGAGATTGCAGAGCCCTGCCAAAGGAGACTCCCCAGCTTTCCCCTGCCCTTGCAGCACCTTGCAGCCCGCTGTATGTGGGTGCTGTAGGACCACCAGCGCTGGCTGTGCTCCACCGCTTCTGGGGTGCTGCCACAAGTCCTTCAGGTGTCCTGCCGAGCACGCCTGCACCACTGCAGCTCGCAGGCACAGGACGAGCAGGGCAAGAATGAGCTTTAGTCTCTCTCTCTAGAAGAAAATCTTTATCGTGAACAGAGCTCTGCACAATAGATAAGGCTTCTCAGATGAAAAACTGCTTCCCCTTCCTGGCAGAGTCTAAAATTTCTTCTGATGGCGATGACGCCTTGAACAATGACAACCTTCATTCATCTCTTACGGCCAGGAGAGAGCTGAGAGTTCATGTTTTAAGCTCTTTCACCGCGCTGAAGGCATATAAAAGCCTCTCATCACTGTTCAAACACAGTCCTACATTGGGATTTATTTAAACGGGAACCACTTTCCCTGCTCCAAACTTCTTTGTATGAAATCCTTCTAGCACCATGTGTGGCATCAGCCAGCAGTTGATCTGGCACTCACTGTGCTGGAAATACCAGTAATGGCTAGTTAATTAACCTGATCCATCAGTCGGCCCCTTTCCAGGATGGTATCAGTGATTTTAAAGATAAAATGTCATATGTTCTTTCTGTTTTCTCAGATCACTAAAGCTTTGTGTCATTGTCATATGTTAAAAAAAAAATAAATAAATGAGTCTAGGGAGCACTTTCGATCACTACAGTTTTTCTTCACATGCTTCATTTGCTGGGCCATTTGTATCAGCCAAGTTGTCTTTATTTGCTGAACTAAGTCAGGACTCTGGGGTTTGCCCTTCTGGCAAATTGCAGTTTTATCCCAAATTTGTTTGCAGCTTTTGTCTCAGGATCTTTGTGGTTTTCCCAAAAAAGCTAAAGTAAAATCAAAGAGCAATCAAAAGCTAGTTGATTTATTTTTAGATGCCAACAGTGCCTTTATTCTCGTTAAAAACTCCTCTTCACAAAAATAATGACCTTTTTTTCTGCAAAGAAGACATTTCTTTTCTGCTGGAGCTAACACAAGAAGAGGAATGGTTTTGCATTTAAGGTGATTCTGAAGTTTATCCCATGCCTGGCTTGTCTCAGCTTCCTCTTGTGACCTTGGATACCTCCCTTAACTCCTGACACTTCTCCTTGCTGCTAGTCAGGATCTACAAAGGTATTGTGAGATTAAAGGTCAGGCTTTCAAAAGTGATGGGTGGTTTTGTTTCTCTGACTTAATCTATGGAGGTTGGGTGTTCCAGCACCTCAGGAAATGAAGCCCTGTTACAGAAATCTGCTGTGAAGGGAGGCACCCAGAATGGCAGGTGCTGAGTATCAATGGTGGCTTTGGAAAATCTTGGCCTAACCCAATGACACACTTGTAAAGTACTTTAACATCCAAATGCTTGGGAAGAGAGAATGATTTAAATGTTTTGAACTTATTCCCAGGACTAGAAGTTTGCAGGATTATGTCACAGTAAAAAGAAATATATATTATATCTATATATATATATGATGTAATGAGGAAATTCTCACAAGTTCATAGAGAAGAGGATATTTTCCCAAAATGCTGCAGGCTGGCTTTAGTTTGGTCTGGTCCTCCTCTTTCAAGCCTGACATAAATCATCGGAGCAAAGCTTTCCTGGGAGCTGAGCAGATGCCTGCCAAATCACCAAATTTTACTTTCAGCATCGCCCTGTGACCTTGCAGGGTGTACGGCTGGGGTTGATGTGCTGATTTACACCCCAGCAGTATCTGGGGTGTAAATATCCTTGTTGGCCTGCTTACTTGTTGTCTCTTTTTGCCCTGCGAGGGACCAGCCATCGGACAGACATCTGGGCTCTGCAGCAAGGAGGGACCCTTGATGTCCCCATGCACGCGGGGGCAGGAGGTCCCTTCCCCAGCCCACCACCACCCCACGAGGGGGGCTGCCACACTGCCGTGGGACAGAACTGGGGGCATAAGGGCTCAGAAGAGCATCTGAGCTGTGACCAAAACTAACCCCGCTGTTTAGGAGGGAGGGAGGCCACGTGAGAGGCGGGATCTCTTCTGAGGAATTTCATGCTTGAAAGGTGAGACAAGTCTCCTGAAAAGGTTATTATCTCGAGCAGACAAATCCTTCAGCAGGTTGGGCGCTTTTTTGTATACCTCAAACAAAGAGCCAGCACAATCAAAGAGCTGTAAGATCTTTCTTTTTTTTTTTTCTCCTGCCTCTGTGCCATTCCCTTTCATTTCTGCTGCCCACAGAAACTACAGCACCTCTCCTCTTCTGCTGAATATACATCAAATAGGAGGTGAAGCACTGGCGGTCTTCACAGGAGAAGCCAGGAGGCGAGGGGGAGTGTGTCTTGCATGCAGCACTAACTCGTTTATTTTGCCTCCGGTTCAGGAAAAAGTAAACATAGGGTGGCCCAGAGCAGGCTGAGAAAGGATCCTGTGAAGTGCATGACGAGTGCAGGCGGCACAGCTGAAGGGGTGGGGGTCTGCTGCTGCTGAAGGGCCACGAAGGCTGGTGTTGGAGGACCAGGGGTGCTCTCTGGGTCCCCTCCTGGCCCCGTTCAAGTACCTGTTGCAGGCCCTGCCAGCCTGGCCAGACCTACCTCTTTCCCTTTAGGAGAAAGGCTTTCCTTGAGCTCTCCTAAAACACAGGTCTGCGGATGAACCAGAAACAATAATGGCAACAAGCATTACCTTGGCCCGGAGAAAAGGATTGCTCTCAACCTGGTGTAACGTGCAATCTATTCAGCATGAATTAATCTTGGAAATGCTATCACTGAAGCCTCTGCCATTCTTGCAGTGCACTCTTGCTTTGTGAAACCTTTGCTCGAGGGGCTATTTCTAACATTTGGCTTGTTCTCTTTCAAGGGGCTGTTTTGTTGATTATCTTGCTGGCAAACAGGAGTCATTCACTCCCTAGCAGATACCACACTTATTTTTAGGACAATCAGCTGCACGGACAGTATAGCTGTCAGGTCCAAGGTGACTGAATTGCACTTGCTTTGTGCACTGGTCAGACGATGAAATCGCTGGCCACGCGGTCCCTGGGACGATCACAGCAACACCCCTGGGGCTTGGGGGAAGGCAGCAACAAAAACGCCTTTGTGCCTCAGCTTGTTGTACTGGGAAAGAGCCTCGAAAGTTCACCTTTCTGAAACCGAACCTTTATACGTGTGGATATCGTCCAAGTGTTGCTCTGGATCTTACACTGGAAGGTGAACTGAGAGTACGTTTTGGCTCAGGTGCTGTAATGTGCTTTTATTGCCGTGCTTTGAAATATGTCTTTTCATTTCTCCCCGGAGCACTCGGCCTTTCTGGCAGCTTGAACTCTGTCTCCCGTAGTGTTCAGGGCATGAAAATACTTTGTATTTGCCTGGTTTTTGCATTGCTTTGCTGAACACCTTCGAGGACCACCCTGCCTGGGATCTAGCTGGTGATGCTCGTGTGAGGGATGTGCGAGTGAGCTCAGGACCTTCCTCCTTGCCAGGCACCAACCAAGCAGAATAGGCGCGGTTTTGTGCTCAGGCAGGGGAACATTTGTTTTCTCTTAGGTGTTTCTATCCAGCATAACCTAACGAGCCTGGCCCTGCTTGCAGGATGCATAGGATGGGTGGGTGAGGGTGCTCCATCCCGTATGTCCCCGCTGTGTCACCCGGAGCTGACAAACCCGTGCTGGCTGCAGCTCCCAGCTGAGCCAAGCAGCAGCTCGAGGCTATGGCAGCACACCTCAAATGCACATTTATTAATTAATTAATTTATTTATGTATTTATTTGTTTTTGCAAGTCAAAGATCATAAGGAGAGTGGCTTTATTCTATTTATAGAGGTAGCCAGATGGCTTTTAGCGTGTTTGCCAAAATGTCTTTAGAAATGCTGGTGTTTTGTGTCTGTGCCAGACGGGTCAGCTGCAAAGATGCAGATAGGAGCTTGTGATGAAAACATCCAGCAACAACCTGGTTTGTACTGGACACACAGCAAAGGGCTCCCCTACAACAAGAAGTAGCTCTCCCTGTTCTGTGAACATATCCTCAATGGCACTGATGGCAACCTTTGTTGAAATAACCCATTCCTACCAGACAGCAGAGGGTCACAGTTGTCACACCGACGGTATTTCTTCCCCCTCACATCACGAGGCTTCCTACACAGAGCAGTAAGGTAGCCCAGGAAGGCTGTCCATCCTTCCTTGTCACTGCCTGGGCTGTTTGGATTTCAGTCTGGCACATTTTAAATGCAAATCTGGCGTATCACTGCATGGAGGCTGCTGTTGCATTAGCTGCCTGCCCATCCCAGCATGTCAGGGCTCCCTCTCTGACCGCCCTCCCTAGGTCCCAAACACTACTACTGCCCCCCAGCCTGTGCTATGCCCCCAGCCAAGGACAGTCCGACCGTCCCGAGTGCCTGGCAGCCTGTGGCAGCTCAGCTAGCGGGGGGGAAAAACACAGCCATTATGTAATGGCTTCTTCCAGCCAAGAAAAAAATCCCATTTATTGATCTCCTGTCTGAAAACCTCAGTAACGCCGTGTAATTGATGAGCAGCTGTTCAGAAAAGCTGCTTGGAGGAAGAACATTTATAATTAAAGAGCAGACACTTCAGATTCAGCTCTCCCTCCATTTTCTCGCTGCGTTTCTCTCGGCGACCAGCCGCCCCAGCTGGGCCTTTCGGCTCCTGGTCTCAAAGCACCTCGTGCCTTTCCAGAGCCACGTTGGGCTCTCCCATTTCCCTCCCCGTGCCACGGAGGGGAACTATTCACGGCGCTGTGCGAGAGAGGGGGATTAAGGAAATAGCAAGGCTAACAGATGGGAAGCAGGCAGTGGATGACGTGTAGGCAGGGCTGATGTTACAGCAAGTCTTATCTTGTTAGCGAAAATATGTTGCAGTAAGCAGAGTTCTGGGAGAGAGGCTGGTTGGGGGCATGCAATAGAAGTCCTTTCCGTCTGATGAGGAGCCCGTCTGCATCCAAAAATGTCTCACTGCTAGGTGCCACAGCCCCCTGAACATTTAGATACGGAGCCTCTTTAGATCTGTCCATCTCTGCTTGGCTTTGGGGGTGAAAATGTTTCTGGGTTTCTCTGCCAAAAGCATGCCCGTCCCCACCTGAGGGAAAGCCCAGGGGCAGGCTGCTCAGCTGGCCGTGGTGCCCGGCTCCCCCTGACCAGCACACGCACACGTTAAGGTTCAGCCTCCCCTGCCTCCCCCTCGCAGACACTCTGCAAAAAGACTATGCTGGAAACAGATAATTTAGCATGAGGATTATATTGTGCATTTAGATGTAAATTGCCAGGGAATTGACAATTGCTTTGTTTGAATTGTAATGATCTGATTATGTGGTGGTTGTTGTGTTTTTTTCCTTAGCCTGCATTTTACCCAGTATTTACATCCTTTTACATTCATCTCAAACACCAGTGTTCGCATGTCCTCAAGCTTTCAGCTGTAAATCCTTGAGCTGTCTCATTCCCGTTAGGAAACCCGTTTCTTTGACCTCTCCAGCAAATGTAGACTGGTGCTTTTTCCTTCATTCCCAGAAGATTGCTTATCCTAATTTGTAGAGAGGAAAATCTCACATCCAGAAGCTTGGGTCCTCTCTGGTTCCCGAGCACACAGTGGTGTTTATTCTGCTCTATGTGTCTCCCCTCACTGCTGTACCTTTTCTATGGGATAATAAAACAGATCTACACAGATCTGTCCCCAGCATGGGTGCTTTCACCCACGGGTGCTCCCGTCCCATCAGTGGGTGCTGAGCTCCAGCCCTCAGCATGGATGGCAGGGAGTAACAGGGTGGCCGTCACCCAAACCCATTCCCAACTGCACCCAAAAAAGGAGTGTCTTTTTTTTTTTTTTTTCCCATCCTGAGAGTCAGCAGAGTGAGGGAAGCCAGGGGTTAATCGCCTCTTCCCAACCCACCCAGTGTAGCCGGCGGTGGGAGCAGCCTGGGTGCCAGCTCTGCTGGCGAGGTGCAGAGCAGTAAATAACAGCACCCGAAGCCCTCTGAGGCGCAGCCAGCTCTCAGGAATGCCGTGTCCCGGTCCAAACAAAACCTGCATGTTTCTCCTTGGCCTGGTCTCACTTCTCGGGCCTGTTTCACCGATTGATACAGGAGATAAAAATTGAAATAACACATGCCTGGAAACATCAACAAAGCACTCGCGGCGGAGAGAGAGGATTGCAACATCAGCAGCTCGCGGGGCTTGGATGCAGCCATCCAGCCCCTGGAGCCAAACGGTTAGGAGAATAAATAAATAAATAAAAACAAAGCCAGCTCCGATAAGCCCCTGACCTTAATTGTGTGGATGTACGTGTGTGAAAGCCGGAATCCAGCTTTTCCCTGCCAGCCCCCAAGCGAATTCCTTTGGCTTGGGAGCTGCAAATATTGGGGAGCTCTGGCTGGAGTCTCCCTCTGCTGCCTGCCCCTGGGGGCATCCCAGACATCGAATCCATCCTTGTTCCTCACAGAGGAGACCTCCAGGTCCAGCCCTAGCTCTCCTCCCAGCTCCCACAGACCTTCCCACACAGATGCCTGAAGCAGCAGCAGCCGTTCGCCTCCTGACGCCGCGCTGGGGGTGACTGCGTGGTGCTGATGCCGAGTTTTCCCTTAGCAGCACAACCTCACCTTCATCGATGGGGAATGGCTGCAGGGGAGCCAGGGAGGCTGGGCAGGGTGTGCTGAGCACCGAGGTGTAATGAGAATGGATTTTGTGCAGTTGTTTTGTAATTTATCACCTTCAGAAAATCACCCCTAGTGATGCTTAATGTTTATGTAGGACTCCACGTTGTTAGATTAAGAGGCATCTGGGACACCAAGGTGCAACGAGAGGCAGAGTGCTGCTGGGTTAGAGCTGTGCTAAATCCACGTCCCCAGACAAGTCACTATGGCCACATTCAGCCCTGCTGCTGGGGTCACAGGGCAGCCCCCAGTGCTTCTGCCTGAGCTCTGCCATCTCCAGCTCCCAGTGGGTGCATCCCCAGGGGCATCCCGGAGCACAGCTCAAATCTCCTGATCCCCAGGGTGGCTGTGCCTCCCATTTCTGGGAGCATCCTCAGGGGAGATGCAGAAATGAGAGCTGAAAGAGCCTCCAAGCTGTGCCCGATGAGGAGGAGGGTGCAGGGTCAGGCCACGGGTTGTGGATAACCCACGTGTTGCTTCCCCGTGGTGCATTAAAACTCACCCTCGGGTCCATTTCCCAAGCAGCCCCTCCTCCAGAAATCTCCCCAGGCGGTGTTGTTATTCAGTTCAAATAGCTCAGATCCTCAAGTTCTCTTTTTCAAACCTCTGACAAAAACATGACAGCTATCCCACAAATCAACCATCTAAGGGGAAAAAAAAAAAAAAGTCACATTTAATTACTCCTGAAGGGGAACTTAAAACCGAGGAACACTTATTAGTGCAATATATTTTTTCTCCTGTAGCTTTGAACTGATCCTAATAGCGCCAGCAGAGTCCTGGCGTAACCTTGGAGTGTGTTTCATTATCATTCGGATGGAAACTGCTGTCTTATGACTGCCGTTTTAAAATACAGCACATTTTTATAATTTCGGAGTTGGCAACCAAGCGGACATAACACATGAAATGATATCCAGCCCTGGCACCAAACCCTGCCCTCCGCTTGCCCATGCCGTTCCGTGGATATTGTGCCTGGGTTCAGCCGAGGGCTGGATTTCAGCCCCAAGGTGCTCCTGCAGTCCTTGTCTCTCCTCTGACACAGACACACAGCTATTTGTGAAATCGGGGATTTTAATTTCAATTTTAAGATCTCTCTGGCAGTAGGACAGGCTCTGCCTTCCCTCGGCACCAAGGTGCCAGGTGATGGGGACCTGCAGGAGCTGCTCCCAGGCAGGTGCTTGGGCTTCATCTTGGTGCTATTTCAGAGCCGGGTCAGAGGGCGAGTCTTCAGCCTGAAAGCTGTGAAGTCTCTGTAGGAAATTTGATGTTTTCTAGCCTGCATTGGAAAGCCTTCGACAAATGCAGTGTTTTCAGGACAGCAGTAAGATAGAGTAAGAACGTCACAGGGAGGTGGGAAGCCAGCAAATGTTGGGGAGGGCAATATTTTTGCCGAGGAAATAATTAACATATTTCCATTATTAATTAATGAACAGGCAGGGAAAATTACAGAGATGGGAACATTCTCCCTGGTTTTAGCTCCACTAGGTACCCCGGAAATAATGAGGTACTGCTACAAGATACGGCATCTCACCTGGGACCAGGTGTGCTGCTGCACTGACTCAGAACTTGACTCATGCATGGAGACGTCTCCAAAAATCTCTCAGGGCTCCCTGAAGCCCAGAGGCAGCCAGGGCTGTCTCTGGTGGCTGTCGGCAATGGTTATCCAGGAGCTGTCAGCATGTGAGGCACCGTGAGCACCCCACACTGCTCATCTGAAGCGATGTTTTTACTGCTGTCTTCAGGGCCTCACAGGTTTTTCCCACCATCTCCACCTGCTTCTTGGAGACCGGCATCCTCTGATGGCCACGTCCAGCCCAGGCAGCCCTGGGCACACCAGCTGAGGGAGATGCCCAAAGCTGTGAGCAGCGTCCAGCCCTGGGGACAGATAGGGATAAAGGAAAACAAAGCCAGGTGGCTGTACCAGGGATTGACCTCCTAGCTTCTGAGCTGCTCTGCACACCTGATATTATTTCCAGCTTTCTCCTGCCTTCCTCACAGCCCGTGGCAGAGCCTTGCCAAAAGTCTTTGGGGACAGCAGCCCCGCTGTGTGCCAGGACAGAGGCTCCGGTGAGGCTGAGCAGTACCTGCCAAAGCCACGGTTAGCACAGGGAGCCGACGGCGACACTCACATTACTCACTGCAGGTTTATAAATAAAACCAGCCCAGGCTCAGCCTCTCCTGACACCGAATGAAGAATGCAAGGGAAGGCTCCGCTGCGCTGTCCCACTAAATTTTGTGAAGCTTTCATCTCCAGCAGCCAACCCCTAACTTACGGGTGACAGTTCCTCAAGCAGCAAGCCAGGGTCGCCGTCCCAGGCTACCCGAAGCAGGAGGGTTTCCTTGCTTGACTTTTGCTGTCGCTTGACTGCACTGAGATTAAAGCTGGGTGTTTTCCCGAGTGCTGGACCACGGTCAGGAGGTGGGTCTGAGCTCCACCAGCCCACACCAAGTCCGTGTCTGACCACAGGCATGGGGCTGGGGCTGAAGCTTTAGGATTTCCTCGCACACACCACGGATGACAACGCTCAAAAATTGCTTCCCTAAGTACCTCCTGAGCAGAAATTAATATTAATCAAGGGACGCTCTTTCCCTTTAGCAGCGACCTGATGCTATGACATTGAAGCACCTGACACAGCAGTGATCTCTAGCAGTGAGGGCGTGGTGTGCCCGGTGCCAAGCAGAAGCAGGCCCCGTACGCCTAAGACATGCGGGTATTTTCCCCTGCAATCGTTAGTTGATGTCAGCAGCTGCTCACAGGCTCACTGCTGGAGGATTGGGGATTTTTCTCCTTAAATTTAGTGGCGATTCTGGGTTCTGAGTTTTATCGATTGCAGACACCAATTTCCAGTGGAGCTGCAGCTACGGTTACAGTAAATTGAAGCCAGCTGAAAGCAGGATTTCTTCCTCAGTTATCTGTTATGAATCTCTCAGGGGCAGCCGATGGACCCGAGGGGTCACAGGCTGTGAGCTGCCGTGGGTGGGAGTATTCGGTGGTCCCTGCTGGGACTGTGCCCTTCCCTTTCACCACAGGCACCCCTGGGGTATCATCCACCCCGAGGCACCTAAAACTGGGGGATAAACGAGCACATTTGGGGAAAACAGAGAGGAAACTTCCCACACTCGGAGAAAACTTCTTGCTCAAGTACGTATACATCTTCTTAACACCTAATGGAGAAAGACACCTAATGGTTTCCAGAGCTCAGTAGCTGGATGAAAACAGAGCGCAGAGGTGCTGGAGTGACAATATCTGTTAATGAAAACACAGAATATACGGCCGGGGCGGCCGGCACTTGGCCCGCTGCTCGGCCCGAGCACGTCAGCCGCGCTGCAATCGGCGTGAGCGATCTTCAATTCTCCCCTTTGTCAAATGCCGTAAATTAACAACAGAATAAAAAGCTTTCAGGGGATGTGCTCCCTGACAGTTTAATATAAGTGGCTATGGGATCATTTTCTCCGGATAGGTTTATATCGGCAAAGAAATTACAGCTCGCCTCATAGCAGGTATTTCACTGTTATTGCGGCGTTGCCCGTTCATGAGGAGCGAGTTTCCAAACAAGCCTCATGGGGAAGCCAGGAGGACAGCGGAAGGGGGAGGAGGGCGGTGTTGGAAAAAAAAAAAATCTTCATGGTGACCCAAAATCTTCCAATTTAGATATTATATGTTAATCTCATGGCTCAATTTTCTGACTAATAATATTGCGTCTTCTTGGCCGTTGATTCCCGAGCCATCAGCACAAACCACCAGCAGTCTGTGAGGCCGTGATGAAGTAATTTGTGGTTGCTGTGTGGAACCTATTCCTTTAATTGTGCTTTCACTCAAAATGTGGATAATAGACTTTCACCATGTGCACACTTTCCCTCTGCTTTTCTTCTTTGTAGACAGCTTCACAGCTAAGTATGGGGAGCCATCTGGACCTAAGTTTCAGGAATGCGAGGGTAATGCTGAATTTGATATTAAGATCCCTGGATTTATAACAAAAGCAACATCACTCAGTGTTTTTTTATTATCACTACCTACGAAATTTCATTAACAGTATGGACTTGGCTCATTGCTGAGGAATGCCAGTGGAAACCCTTCCACTGACTGCAGCCAGCTTTGTATCAAATCATATTTGCATTTGGAAATGCTGATCAGCTGAATACAGTACATCAGCTAAACGCAATCTAGGCTAGAGGAAGGTCAGCTGCTTTGGAAGGGAGAGGTTACCCATGTACCCCCTTACTTTTCTGCCTTTGCATGCATAATTTTTCAAAGCAAAAATCATCATATGTAATCTTAACAGCAGATAATCATTTTTATAGTTGTCTATGTGGGACTCCTTCCATAAATAGCAATCTCAAGTCTCCCTCTTACCATGTTGGCCGCAGCTAATTCTTTATGTTGGGTATCTCCAGCAGAGCTCTAGCATAAACGAGCACAGATAACATCATAACACAGGCTTGGTTGGCATAAACCAGGGTTTTTCCTGGTTCTGCTGCAAATGAGACCTTTCCGATAACCTTTCTACCCCGTCTCTACAAATACTGTGCAGTGGTGACAAAAGACAGGTGCTGGTTTCAGACTTAAAGCTGTCACATTAGTTGCTGGTATTAAATATATCATTCCTGCTGTGCCTGCATCATCAATAAATGAAAGTCTCCTGAAGGAGAAGTCTCCAGGGAGGGGAAAGGGCTGCGATCCGGTGCCTGCAGCGTGTGCCTCGGAGACGCGAAGCTAGCAGCAGAAGCTGAAGGCATGATACGTCTTTTTCAGTTTGACCTCAGCCTCTAATTGCGTTTGGCAAGTCGGCCTGGCAGATAAATGGGTTCATATTAGAAAATGGGCTTGATTTATTATGAAATTGATTGCCGCCCTGTCCTGTGCTGAAGGCATTAGTGATAACAGCATCAGGTGCCTCAGCACTTAACTAATGGGCTTCCCCCAGCCTCTCCGCTGCTGCTGGGCTCTTACACACAGCCCAGACCAGCACCTGGACCACCACCTCTGCTGGTGCCTCCTTGCAGACCCCAAATCCTCCCCAGGCAGTGGTGATGTAGGCAGTGCAGGCTGGGCTATCTGTCTGGGCTGACTCAGAAGCCCGTGACCATCCCCTGCTCTGTCACCTTCAAGGCAGGGGCTGGAGATGATCCGTGGGCATCTCAGACATAATTCTTAATTATGTTGGTGTTTCCCAGCACATACAGGCTGCAGAAGAGGGGCTGGTGTGGCCTGTGCAACCAGCACCTTGAAATCTCCTAACATTTTCTTATGCCTGTTTTCTGGAAATGGAAAGGGTTACAGGAAACGTGGAAAAGTATCCATCAAGCATCTTTCTTTTCCTTTCTGTTGGTGATTCTGAAAAGTCTTTTAACCACAAAATAAAAGATCCATTGCCAAACATAACAAGGGAGTTTCACTACTTTTTGCAAACAAAGCCGTATTTGCCCACAGTGGCCGCAATCTGCAGTGCAGTTGTCTCAACTCCCTTGGCACAGCAGAGAATAGCCCTTCCAGCTGGGGCTGATTAAAAGGCAAAAGAAGAAACCAAACACGGTGGCCACTTAGGCCCTGTAAATTATTAGGGTGTGTTTCTTTGGGGAAGCTCTAATCTATTATTTACAATATAGACACGGTTGTAATTTAAAATTTAAAAAAAAAAAAAAAAAAAGAAGAAGAAGAAAAAAAGAGCATTCCCAGTGTCAAAAGTCAGTCTCTTATCTTCATGCCTTTCTCTGTGGACATTCACCCAAGGACCTACCCTAAAATCAAAGGAATTTTGACATTTATTTGACGTATTTGTTAGGAATCTTCCAACAGTTGGGCTTAGGAAACAGTAAATTGCAGACACTGAAGCATTTAGTGGCTTGTTTAGGCAATATTTTTCAGTATTTCTGAAGAAAAAGGATTTTCAGTGATTGAAATGCCCCTTCAGACATTTTCCAAATGAAATGTTTCACTATGAAGGAACACGTGGCTAGAAAGGGAAGTTCACTGCAAGAGAGCCAGTATTTGGACAAAAGTGAAAATTAACTTTTCAGAATAACTGGAAACAATTTGATTTGGGGAATGAAGGCAGGTTAAAGCCTTATAAGTGTTTTGCAATGACTGCCTGCTGGTTGGTCACACTTCTGCTCTCATGTTGGCTCTCATGTCTCACTGTCAATGTGCACCGCCCAAAAGACGGCTCCTGCCCGGTCACTGATATGGGATTCTCTGCCTCTGCCTTCGCAACCAGCCTCAGCAACGTTTTGATGTATGGAGAAGCAGTCCAGCTATGTGTTCACCAAGATGTTTTCCTTTCCTTGAATGCACCAGAGCTGAAAGACCGACAGCAGCCAGATTCTGGGCATGTACAGGCAGCCCTGGAGGGATCCATCACAGCTGGGCAAAGGGCACTTTTCCCATTACGCCACCTCTGGTGGCACGAAGGAGATGATATACGGATATGACAGAGACAGCTGGGAGCCCTATATATTTCCCAGATTAATTTTTATAGGGTGGCACGGTGGCCTGGGAAACAGTTCTTAATATTGCGCAGAGTTGTGTAACGCGTCCCTTTTCCAGGCTCCTGCTTTTATCATTAACACCTCCGATTAGCAAAAGCTCAGAGTCTGAGATGTTCCTTTGATTTAAAAGGTTATAAATTTTGGATGCAATGTCAGAGAGTGAATTTTACTACACAGCTGAGCTGTGGACTAATTAAAAGACTACCCTAGTACTCTTCTCACCCAATACATCTCAGATTTGTGACAGCCTTCAGGAAAACTTATGAATTATGCCACGTGCACCATATGCAATCTATTGATCTCTCTGCGTGTACATATGCTCTGTGTGTGTGTGTGTGTGTGTGTGTGTGTGCTAAAGCCCATCTTCATGATGGTTTCTTCACCACTGTGTGTGTAGATGAAATTTTCTTGTACCAGATTGTATAGCAGTGTGTTATTGTGGTGATATCGCTAATAATGGCTGCGGTCATATCGCTTCCTTGCCACCACTGGGCTACTGCTGTTGTTTGGGTTCAGGCATTTTAGAAGCCAGTTCTGGGCATCACCCTTCAGAGGAAGAGGCTTCACCTGCTCACCTTGTGCCCATGCACAGAGCTGAGATTTCTCTTTGCTGTTGCTTAGGTCCTGCTCCGGGTACCCCGATCCACATAGCTCTTCTAAGGAAATGTCTGCAAAGGGGAAGCTTCTCTGAATATTTAGAAGGGCGAATGTAGGAAGAGGAACAGGGCAATGTATCTTTGAGAAAATAAAAGATCTGGGGTGACCACGAGAAAGTGGGAAATGATATCAGGCTTTGGCTAGTGAAACCCACATGTGCAACCTCTCAAGTTTCCATGGACCAGTCTTCCATTTCTCTCAGTCGTTCTCATCCTGGCTGCTGGCAGCAGTGGATTTGGCAATAGATCAACAGGGAAACAGAGGGACAGCTTCTCCCCTACACATGCAGAATTAGAGATTCATACCAAGATAGATGAGCGAGATTTAGATGAAAGGGAGCTTCTGGCTGAGAGCGTTCATGTAAAAAGTGTAATACAGTATTAGGCTTTTGTGAGTTCCCAGTGTAATAAAGGAGAATTGTGTAAGCCTTGGCAGAAACTCGGTCTTTGTTTTGATGAAAAAAAAAAACTGGAAACATGCGCTTGGCTTCCCTACTGGTTGTAATTATCTGGTGGTATTGAATATGGTGTTAAGGTTATCCGCTGGGTATGGCATGAGCAAGGATCAGGTTCAGTCCATGAATTAAAGCTGCAGAGTGCCGGCTCTGATTTACATACACACAGCTTAAAAATTGTCCTGATGCAACTGCAGAGCTCCCTGGGACTGACACAGATAGGCAGCATATGGAGCCTGTGCGGCAGGAACGGCGGCGCCCGGCGCTTGGCACTGCTGCTCCGTGCTATGCAAATATCTGGGTTATGCAAGAAGGAAACAAGGGAACATAAATTCAGGGGGTCTGCTCCCTCCTGCAGGCACACGCAGAACCCCTGGTAGCTCTAATGAAATTTTTTGGAGATGGTTGAAGGAGGACAGGCTCCTCAGCTCTGACTTCAGTCCTAGAAACGTGCAGTACCTTGAAGGCAGGAGATGGCGATTACTGCTGTGAGCGTGTGAGCAGACATGAACTATCCCCCACACTAAAAATATATATATATATATACACACACACACATATGTATATATAAAGCCACTAAAATCATTATTCATTCCCAAAATGGCAGCACCAGATTTTCTTATCACCTCTGATATCTTGAGAAAGCAGTGCTTTCAAAAATGAGTGCTTTTTTTTCAAGGATTTTGAAATTCGGTGTCACTCATTTTGGATTTGAAATAACTTTGTGAAGGTTTAGAGATGGAAATTCCAACCCATAGACCCTAGAGGAGGTGCAGAATTAGTGTTGTATTGTATTTGCTCAGAAGGCAGCCATACCCTCCTGTCCATCAAAGCTGGGGGATGCTGTTGTCCTGTGTTTAGGTCCAGGACACTAAGCTGAAGTTGTAAATAGTATCTGCAAGATTTCCAACATCTTTCCACAGCAAATTCTTTATGGCAGAAATCCTTTCTCTCATAATTTGCATTTCATGCCTGTTTCCCCAAATCTTTGAAATCAGAAGACCAATTCCTTCCTTTAGCAATAGCACTGTGAAAGCTACTGACTCATAGGAATAACCGGAGTGGGGGATTTGGCTGAACTTCTTGGCTTGATGCCGACACAACATTTCATAGATCTTTTTTAGGTGTTTCCCATTGTCATGGTAACTCTGATCAAAACCCCTTCCATGAATAGCCCTGTCGATTGCAATATGAGCTCCTGGCTGACTGCAGCCTGCAGTTCTGCTCCGGTGTGATTTCACAAGCTCCTCTTGCTTGACCTTTTGTCTCCTATCTTTCCCCAGCTCCCTTATTGCTCAAGCTAGAAATATATCTTTTGTTTTGCAAGAAAGCTTTAAAAATCTCTGTAAGTGGTAACTAACAGCCAGATCTTGCAGCTGACTTCAAGGAGAGAGTTGCCCTAGGAGAGATTACAGGCTGCAATAAGCTCCTCTCCTGCACTACAGAGCACAATAAATCCTTACCAGCATCGGTTCTTGTGGATCCTTCAACCCTGCACCGCCCTAAAACCACCCCAAATGCAGAGGAATAAACTGAGCTATAAGGAGGGGTGGGCTGAGGAAAAGGGGATCCCACCTGTGACAAGCAAATCCCAAGGCCAGGTGTCCCTGCAGTGCCAGCACTGCCCCCCTGACAGCTAAGGGGGGTGCAGCGTGTCACCAAAGCCTAACGCCACCTTGGGCTTTTTCCTTGCCGTGGCCATGGCAGGGCAGAAGGGACACACGCAGGGTGCAGTCCCCTTCCTCCGCCTGCACACAGGGCTCCCGGCTGTGGAGGGGTGCAGGAAGAGGAGGGCAGGGAGAAGCGCCCTGGGCAGTGGCTTCCCAGATGGCCACAACTTTTCTTCCGGGCGTCTGCTCGCTCAGCTCTGGGGTGGAGAATCCGTATTAGTCAAGGCTGCTAGGTTTGGCTTTTGGTAGCTGAGTTTTCTAAACCGTTTGAACAGGCGTACAGAAAATTGCAGCGCTATGGAAATCAATAAGAGTTCTGCCCTTGGCCTTCTGCAGGGCCAGGCTTTCACCAGCTGTCTCAAAGGTATCACGCTTACCAGGAGCTGAAATAGCTTTGTAAAAATAATAGATGTTTTGCATATGTATCTCGTATGAAGTCGGTATGGTTATTGCTAGGCAGGAAAAGTAAGGCAGGGAGAAGAGAAATCTCGTGCCCCAGGGTCAGCCCATCGCTACCCAGGGGACAGGAGAGAGGTCCTGGAGTTTCCCCTCCCATGTGGGAGCCCGTGCTACAACTCATTATTTTAAGCGCTTGTAAAAAGAGGTAGGAAGGCAGGAGGAATAGAAATTACAGGGATAAAAATCCTCCTTTCTATATACACACATATTATATATGTGCTATATATACACACATAGTTTTGTCTTGTCTTGTGTCTTCAACCCTGCTTTAAATAAAAACTCACAGACTTGTCGGTTTCCATCAGGCAAAATTATTATTCGGCTTTAGAAAGAACATCTTGCCAAGTGTTGCAGTTCAAAAATAAGGAAAACAGCTCTGCCAAAATGCAGCAAATGTGATTACACAAAGCCAAGAAGACCATAATTAGATCATTACCATGGAAACAACCTAATTACATGTGTAATGCAGCAAGGTCTGAGTTGCGTATCCGAATGTGTTTTGCTATTGTCTAGCAGGGCCGTGGCAGTGCCGCTCGCCTCGTGTTATTAAGCCACCTTGATCACTTTGGATCGGGTTTTCTTGGAACAAGTCCCCCTCCCCGCTACGGGAAGAGTTGAGCTGCGCATGAAATGGCTCCAGCGAGGCTGCCCGAGGCTGGCACTGCACTCAGGCGGGGGGATGCTGCCCACACTGCCACCTGAGAGCAGCTTCTCTCACACCGAGACCTGCAGTGCCCCAAAAAACAGCCCGCAGTCTCTCAGCCATGGCTAGGAGCTGCTGTTTCCTCTGTGTGCAAGCCTGAGAAGGGAAGCTGAGCTGGCCAGAGTCTTGCTGAATGCTCCTGCCATCTCCGCCTTGAATTGATTTCGCTGCCATGACAGTGATCACAGAATCACAGAATCTCTAGGTTGGAAGAGACCTCAAGATCATCGAGTCCAACCTCTGACCTAACACTAACAGTCCCCACTAAACCATATCCCTAAGTTCTACATCTAACCTAAGTTCTACATCTAAACTGATGATTCACCTGATGATTCACCACCAGGATGGTGTTCAATGGGGATGGGCAGGCAAATGTGCCAGGGTCCCTGCGTGGTGCTGTGCATGGTGCTGTCCTGCCTGCCAGGACTGTGTTGGGAAGGGGGTGTGCTGATAAGCAGGGCTGAGCTGTCCCAAAATGTCTCACCAGGGGAAACCGTGGCACTTCCAAAGGACAGTGACACAGTTCTCATTCTGGGGCAGAGAAAATAAGGCACGGTGAAAAGAGCTGTTTATCCAAAGGCTGAGGCAGAGCTGTGAATAAACTACGTATAGCACAAGGTAATTTCAGGGACTGAGAAAGCCAGACTCATGCACACATACACACCTTGCAGCCTGAAACCAGACCCACGGGGAGAGACGGGGGGGTCGTTGATGAACTTCTGCCATCATCTCCGCAGGCCTGCAGCCCACTGCTGTCGAACCACGTGGCTGTAACAAATACAGCCCGTCAGGTATATATGTGAAATTACGTCCCCGTTGCTGCACACTGGATTTCTGTGCCCATTTTGTGGTCAGGTTGGATATACCTCACCCAGCAGGAAGGGCAGGGGATGGCTCATTAGCTAAGGGGTAGAGTAATAAGGCAAAAGCCAACGGGACTGTCTGGCAGGCGTCCTGCTTCTGCTAATTAATGAGGAGAGATGGCTGCTGGGCCAGCTGCAGATGTTGCTGCAAATTATGCCGTTGCTTTCCCTGGCAGAGAGCTCTCGCTGCAGCTAGCACATCTCCAGGTGTTCTTGCCACAACAATAGTCCCTGCTGTTCGTTTTGTCTCCTTCCAGGGAAAATAAAATGCTTCCTTTTGGTGGGGAGAAATGCTGACACTGGAGAGTTTCTCAAGCCCAGACTCCACTCCTTTAATTTCTTCTCCTCTTGTTGTATCCGTCCCATTTTCCTTCTCCAACTTTTCCTCAAACTCTCTTCATTTTCCATTCAAATTGCCTTCCAAACCACAGAATGAGGCTAAAGAGAAGTGCCTTGAGCAATGCCAACCTCCCTGCTCAGCTTTTGAGCCATGCACATGGAGAAGGCATCTCGAGGAAGCTGCCAAGCCTCCTTCCCACCCCACAGCTCCCCCTGTCCCTAGTGGGGTGCTGGCCCTGCCACCGCTGGCGGTGACACAGACCCGTGGGGCACTGCCAGCCCCCTGGCTCTGCACGGGTCATTTTTCTCTCCAAATCTAGCGCACAAACTCATGCGAGTTCACTGGGTGAAACCTGAATTTCAACTTTTGTGCAAAGTCAGCAGAACAAAGGAAAAGGAAGGAAAAAGCCCAGCCCCCCCCCAGCTCTCCGGTTTTGCTCTGTATGCAGAAGCTGTCTGTGCGGCTCTGCTGAGCACTGCTGCCCTACTTTTATCTCTCGCATAGCTCAACTAAAAATACACCCGGATTTCAAGCGAGGCCCCCGCTGTGACCTGTCTGAGCACGCAGGCGTTGCTGCAGCCCACACCCCGGCGCCGTGCAGTGTGCCCGAGCGGGGCCGTGCCCGTGCTTTGTGGTGCTCCCGGGCAACCTGTGCTGGCCCTTGGCATGAAATACAGTGAGGAAAAGGCCACGATCTTCAGAAAATTGATAGATCTTCTCCCCATCAAAAATATTCTGATGTGGGGCTGCAAGAAGAGTTAAAGAGATGAGATCACTTAAGATCCGCGCCCTATTATTGCTGCTGTACCTCCTGAGCAGCTGCCCCAGTGCTGCCCCACCAGCACCCAACCGTGCCAGGCGCTGCCTAAAATTTGTTCAAAAAGCTGATCAGCTTCAGGAGCTTCCAAGCTGAGGGATTTTCGGTTTGATCCAAATGAGGGCTCCATGTTTCCAAAATTGCTCCAGATGGCTCGCAGGGGCTGGGCACAAGTTGTCTGGTTGACATGAAAGGCATCCAAGTCCATTTAAGACCATGGCCGAAACTCTCAGTGCTAGACGTCACACATATTTTTAAGTGCTTAAATAGAGAAGTGGCTACCACGCGTATTTTGTTTTATTTGTGTTGTCTGGAGAAAACATGATAAATAAAGCCTAAGAACCCCATTTTAAAAGCTAATAGAGATGGTTTGTGCTGAACATAGGGCCTGGACATTCTTCTGCCCTGGACGAAGTGACTGGATGTCACCAGCCGGCTTCTCACGTTACCCCCAGCAGCATTCTTTCCAGCAGCAAGGCTTTTGACAGGGCTTCAGCCCCACGCTCACCTTAGCTTTCCTCTGCTAAACTTGCCTTTGCATAAGAAGGGAAATGGAAATTACTCAATGAGTTGTATGGATTATTTGCAAATAAGGGTGTGCGTATGTGGGCCTAATTCTTACGGGGAATGGCCATTTCTGCTGCAGGTTGGCTGGTTCCACATGCAGGTGCACTGGCATTGCAGGCACAGAGCTGTGGCCTGCTCAGGACCTTCCTTTGCAGGGTCTGGGAGGTGACCCCAAATGGTCCCACACACCTTGGATCGGGTGGGCTGCTGGCCCCACAGCTGTGGGAGCTGCCAGGGCCAGGGGTGAGCTGCTCTCTGCCTGGAGCAGCACCTCCTCCGCTCCTCCTCCTCCTGCAGGCTGTTTTGAAGGGAAAGGCAGATGTTTTTTGCAAAGCCTTCCAGCAATTCCTTGCTTAGGAGGGGGATGGGGCTCTGAGGAAAAGCCTGATGGATGGCTGTGTTTCCCAGGGCACCCCCTCGCTGCACAAAACCCTGTGATGCAGTTCCCTGGCAGACTCAGTGATGAGTAAAGTGACTGCAAGAGCCATAAAGGTATATGCATTTAATTATGACTTCAGAAAGCTATTGCATTTTCCCCCATTAAATATTAATTTCCTTTTTAAAAGTACTTTTGAGCTGTTTTGACAACACAGCCGGTTCTCTAATGCCACCTAATTAATTAAAAATTTCATACACATAGGCATTAACAGCCTGCTGTTATTGCTGAGGACACTTTACCAACATTTCAGTACATTGAACCAAACCGGGTTTGCATGTAAGCTGTGACTGTCCGTGCTGCTCCCTGGGAAGGCACTGGGGGCTCGGGGCTGACTGCCCCCTGACCTTGGTACCCCAACCACACACCGGGGCAGCTCATTGAGGATTTCACCCCAGAAATTGGGAAATGGCAAGGAAATGTGAATGCCTCTCCCCAAACACAGAGCGGGCACAAGCAGAGGGTGCTTTGTGAATCCACTGGTGACAAACCCAATCTTATCATTGCGGGTTGCTGACATCCTCATTACTGGTGACACATTTATCTGCTGAGCTGTCCTTTCTCGCCTGTCTAGTTGATCCTTTTGCAGTATTGTTTTATGGGAGACCTTAACAGGAGCCCCGGTCAGTGCGGGGACAGAGCTGGGAGCTGGGGCACTGCCAGACCCTGTGCCAGATCTCCATCACTGGGTTTGTGTTAAACACGGTGTGTCCCCATCCTCTGACGGCCCCTAGGATGTGTTGGGCACCTGGGGAGAGAGGGGGTGAAGAAAGCGGAAGGTGGGATGTGGGGTTTTAGCCGCAAGCAACGTATCGGTGGGATGAGCTTTGCCTTACAAATTACCTCAGTAGTTTCCATTTCCAGGATGAGTTCCCAGCACTCAGGCATTTCTCTTCTCCTTGCATTGATTTTTCCCCTTTCTCTCTGCTGACTGTACAGTCTGGAAAACCAGAGACCTTAAAGCCAAGGTCAAGTTTTTAGTCCCTGAGTAAACAAGCCGGGGAGCAGGGGGAAGGGAGCGAGCACTCACACCAACTATATATTCATAAAACTATGAAACAAATATATTCCTTCTTAAAAACCCTTTGAAGAAGAAAGCACACAAAAGATTAATCCTTTCAGCCTGAAAGTTCTGCTTTAAACAAAATCCGTCCTCCTGAGGAATAAATGCTAAGAGGAGGTCACTGTGTGTGTGACCAAAACAAAGCCATCCCGCAATGTTTGAAGTCAAACACAGCATTAAATGCTGGGTAGCCAAGGTACAGGGAAGCATTGAAAAGTAAATTCATTTTACTGGCCAGGGAGCTTTAATTTTGCACACACACTGAATGTTTTTAGTTCTCGTCATTGTGTCTAAGCATTGATCCCATTACATCAAATTCCTGGTGTTATTTTTGACCGATTAATGACTCCATATATTACGTTCGCCCATTTGTAATTGGAAGCAAGTTTATGGAGAAGAAGTCTGGCTGCTGATCTGTGATTCACGGACTCTCTCGGGTCTGCGAATTTGGCTGGAAACTTGGTAAGGAATTGGTTTGGCTAAAAATTCAGGATGCCTCTAGCTCGTGTTGAACTGAGATACCAGGAGCTGAAGTGTTTCGGGGCTGCTGCTTTGGGTTCCTTCCCATCAAAGCCATGGGGAGGAGCGGAGCATTGCACAGCTGGGGGCGAGGCAGGAGCGGGCACCCCCCGGCCAGGTCGGAGCCCCCCTGGCACAGACGGGGGTCTCGTACCTCAGCAAGGGTACCTTGAGGTACCCTGCTCCCTTGGGAGCCTCGGCCTCGTCTTGCATTGGCAAAGATCCTTTCAAAACCCACGGTCTGGATGCTTTATGCTTTTTTGGGTGTTTTTCATCAAACTGAATTAATATGCACGGGGTAATCACCGCAGCCTGGTGTTCTCTCTTTGTGAGCAGCCTGGAAGCAGAAGGCCCCTGTTGGAGGTGGTAGCATGGTTTAGGGACAAAACAAATTACCTTATGCAATGTGGTTCACCTATTTTCACTGCTAACATAATTAAATGAGACAACGTCTACAGGGAGAGGTAATGCCCTTTATTAGAACAAACTGATATTTTTGGAGAAAGAGCAGATACGTTTTCAGGCACACAAGCCCTTTTTTCAGGTTTGTTTGCCAAAAAGCTTGTCAGTGTATCAGTTGGCCCCACAAATGATATTACTTCTCTATATAAATCCTGCTTCAGTCATATCCGCAGACTGTAACAGCTACAATAACACTGCTAATATAATTAAAAGCAGTTGAGGCTGATTGAATGCCGTTTCATGGCAGAACTGGCCATGAAGTTTCCCAAGAATAGCAGGGTGGAGCTCTGCTGCAGGCACACAAATATTTGCGCTTTTCCCCTTGTCTTTGCCCTGTAACTCTGAACTGCCCGGGACCAGCATTAATGGAAGTCGTGGGCTTGATACTGGTGCGGCTGAAAACAGGCTTTGGGTTTTGCATATATTTTCAAAAGAGTTTTACCACCTTGTAAAACGTCTCTCTAATGCAGAGGATAAAAGTAGGTCATCCATTCTCCCCAGCATCCTGCTATCTCGGTAACATTAGCTGAGAGGAACAGCGTGTGCACATTTTAGCCAGCATCACCGTCACTGTATTCCATCAAATTATGACCTTTCAGTCCCGCCGCTGGAGTGATTCCCAGAAAAAAGCAATAATGTAAATGATACACAGATAAGAGAGGAAAAAAAAATAAAAAAATAAAAAAACCAACTCCCAAGGTGGAAAATGTATTGACAATAAGCCAGCTTAGCTTTCCCTGATGGAGAACACAATGTTGTTTATTTTCATATTATATTTTTAAAGCAAATTTTCCCAAGACACCTCACAACTGACTTCACATGCAGATACAAATAGAAGCAATTTGTACATCGCCATAAATCTTAAAAGTAACAAATCAAGACTTGTAAGAAGGGAGTCGAGACAGGGAAGATAAGAAGTAGAGAATGATTAAACGAGGTAATTTGGGAAATTTAGATATTAGAATTTGTTCTCTGGGTGAGAGCAAAACATGCCATCAAAGAGCAAGATAAAGGGGGTTTTACATATAGGATTAGGCAATGTATGGAAGAAATGTACACATCTTCCAGTGTTGGAAGTAGTCGCTGTAGGTGTTGCATACAGGGCTTTATCTTTTTTTTTTTTTTTTTTTTTTTTAATTGGGTTTCCAAGTCTGCACATTTCAGTCACCAAACAGAATTGCAGGCTCTGTCAGTTGAAGAGATAACGTGCTGCTGACATGCTCAGCAATGCTCCAAAACTCTGTAAATAAGCACTGCCAATGTTTATTTCTAAACATCAGAGAAGCAGGGAAATAGAGTAGCACTTCGGCTGGTTCGATTTGGAAACATTTGTGCAGATTCAACACTTGTCTGCAGCACCCTTCTGGGATGAAACAGCAAAGGTACAGCAAGTGCCAAAAGTGCAGGCAGAGAATTCAGAGGGGAAATTTCAAAACTCTGGGTAATTTTAAAGAAAAGCCTCTTAAAAGAAGCCCGATGAGGCAGAAATCTTGTATTTCAGGTAGCGCGCTCCCCCATAACCGTAAGTCTCCTAGGAACCCCGTGTGTCTGTTTCTTCCAAGCAAAAATCCAGTAAAAGCATCATATTTAAAACATCAACAATATTTTTGAGCTAACCATGTTGTAGTTATTAGCTACTAAATGCCACTGCATGCCCTGGAAGTAACTTTATGTGCTTGGTTGTGTACACGTAGATTGGTATTTAACGTTACCTGCGTGCATGTTGAAGGAGATGACCAGGTGGCACTTCCACTCCTTTGTAAAACATTTCATAGGAGGGCAGATTTGCCCAGCACTGAAATCCTTAATAAACAATCTAAAAGGTTCAGAAATGATGATCATTAGTAATGCGGCCTTCTGTAGCCATCTCCCTCCCCGTGGCTGGAGACTGGATAATGCTCATTGCTCGCTGCTGTGCTCGCAGCAGCAGACTCACACTCACCCTTTTCCCCTGGTACAATTCAATGGAATATTATGTTATATATATAGAACAACCTATGTTGGGTATATTTTTGTTTCACACAAAAAAGGGTGGGATTTAATAACACAGACAGAGCCTCATTATGGGAATGAAAGCTCTGCCTATATTTGGCCACGCAAATTTAATTTTTGTTAACCTTAAACTGGATGGAAACCTCGGTGTATTGAGAGGGAGTGACTGGCAGGGCTGGCTGCACTGGAGCCTGTAGTACGATTGCCCTGAGCTTGATAAGAGAGCTGGAAATGGTTTCTGAGTTGTGCTGTCCTGGAGCAGGGCTCTGTAGGGCAGCCGTGCATGCCCTGAGTCCTTGCAGCCACCATGCGCTGCGCTGCAGGAGTGGCACGGCTCCATCCAGTGCCGAGCTGTGCCCGGGGTATTTACAGGAGACAGAGTAGTAGGGAGAAAAGGGCACGGACTGAAATAGCTGCAAAAGGCACGAGCGGTGCACTGTAAATGAATCAGAAGCTGCTAACCACAGCTCCGGACAAGGTGATGAAATGCGTTTCGATTTCCTGCACCCCGGTGTAAGCAGGGCATCCCGTTTCTCCTGCAGAACCTAGAAATAGATGGCTGGAGGCTCTGGTGTCACAGAGGGCATGAGAACAACCCCCAGGAAACTGCTGTTTATTAGCAATTCCTCACAGCCCTGCAGCAAACTCCCAAAGAGATGCAGAGATCAAGAAAAAAATTGCTGGATGCGCTTCTGTGACACCATGGTCCAGCTACCCCATCAGAAATGGAAACGCGACAGTGGCCTGTGTCCAGAGAGACCTAGGGCAGAAGAGCTTTTTTAATCACATTAAATGAAGAGGCCATGGCCCAGAAAGCAGCCTGACTGAAGATTAGGTGTGCCAATAACTATTGATGAAGTACAGGCTGAACCCCTGCCTCCGCCCCATCCAGCCGGAGGCTTTCCCCCTGATGCCCAGACACCAGCACAGCACGGAAGTGTGAGCGTGGCAGCTCACGGCCCTTTCTCACATGCAGGAGAACCAGGCTGTCCGGGGACATGTTAACCCTCATCTGCTGCCACCAGCAAGCATTTATAGTGTGGGGGGGTTTCCCGTGCGTGGCTTTGAGCATCTCAGGGCATTGTGCCACCTGGGGAGCTCCCCACACGAGGTGTCCACGGGGCTCTTTGGCTCTCACCGTCTACACATCCTAAATGCAAAGATGTCCCCGATGGTTTCACAGGGCCCTTCCCTGGAACAAGAGCTGCTGGGGGGATGGTGAGCCTCTAAATGAGAAAACCAATTGTCTGAGAGCACCGGAGCTGGAGCAGAAACCAAGCTGGCCACAAACAGAGCCAGCTCCGCGGTGACTGATTAAAGCTATTTTAGGAATCGAAACTCACAGGTGGGAAGGGAAGCAGAAAGCAGATAACTTCACCATTAGAAAAAACTGCCGAGCCCTATCAGCCCTTTTGGGCGGTGAACAACAGAGGACACGACAAATTCGTCTTTGTTCCTCTGCCTCTCGCTGCGTGTGATCGGGAGATAAGGTGCTGGCGAGGGCTCATTTTGCTGGCAAAGCGCAGTTATTCATTAACTCGCTTTGCTAAATAAAGCCCTGATAAGGGCAGGGAGCCTGGCGGGTACAAACCCAGGTGCAGGGAGGCTTGAAGGTGGCTGTGGGGCACGTCCGCGTCCTGCAACGGGGCCACTGGGTCACCCACGCTCACACGTAGCTGGGGCAGCCCCCTTTTTGCACAACCAACACAGGGATGTTGAGCAAAAGAGGGATGCACAACGGGATGCAGGCAGTTTGCTTTTGGCAGCTGGAGATGCCACGTGAATGTTAGCAGTGAAGGAGATAGATGAATATGGATTGCTCGGTTTGGTCATCAAGTCTGAAAAATGGAGGGAAAATGAGTAAAACCAAGCATTTTCCTGAACAAAGAAAGAAATGCTCTTTTTTAATTATATAGTGTTGGTTAAAAAAAATGCTTTCCTACAATTTAGGTCAGTTTTTAAACAACAAAGCTTGTTTCAAAACAAAAAGTCAAAATATTTTGTTTTGATGCTGTTGAAACAAAATGTCTCCGCTTCTCCCAACCATTTCTTTTGACATGTCAGAATGAAACATTTGTACACTTTCTAATTTTTTTCACAAATACTGTTGGTTCCTGCATTTTACAGTGAACTTATCCATTTGAAAAATGTCACTCAGCTCTAAAAATTACCATACATATAGAGCTACCTCTGTTACCACATTATGTCTCATGTACGCTTGCCAAATGCGCATTCCTCACAAGGGAGCTGGTTAGACTTCAAGGCTGACCAATAAAGCCTGGGAAGGCGTGCTGGCAATTAAAAGGGTCATTGTGTTGATAACTTCCCCTTGACCCACAGCAAACGGGTTGGTGCTGTGGGCCAGGACGGGGCAGGCCACCTCTGAGCACCGCGGAGCTGTGGGGTCAAGGTACAGCTTGTACCTTGAAGTGGGTGTTCAGGTTCATGCCTTAATTCCTCTTGGAGCAGCCAGTCTGCATTAGTGGGTTTGGGGAAAGATGCCTTTTTATGGATCATCTTAGGGACCCTGTTGGACTACGGGTTGGTGCGGGTGTCTGTTGAAGCTCTTTGCAGGCTTCTAGGTAGGTTGTGCGGGATCTAGCCCCAGAATCATGCACATGTGTGAAAATTGGGCAGTCCTCCATGGCCAGAAGCATAGGAACAATGGGATTGAGACATCCCACAGCACTGCCCAGAGGAGCAGAGTACCCCGTAAGGCTCCTGGGCACTTGGTGCACCCCTCAGGTGCTCCCAGCACAGCACCATGGTGCATCCTTCTGAAGCCGCTGTCAGCACGCACCGGTGTCTCATTAGTTCCCGCTGGTTTCAATATAAATCCCCTCTCTGTTGCTAATCACTTCATTCAGGGCTGGAAAGTCCACAGAGCTGAAAATATACCCGGTTAGTCAGCAGGTTTGTGAATATTTTGAGATATTGGAGGTCAGAAGTCAGCTTGCTGGCATTATCTTGATTATCCTACGGAAGTCTTTACTCAAATATAGTCTCAAAAATGCAAGTTTAGCAAAGCTCGGAGCTGAAATCATTGAAAAACAGTAAATGTACTCACCACGCTAAACCCACATGAGGGCAGTTACCATACAATGGGCAGATGCTTTTAACTACCCTTTATGTTTCGGTGCTTACTCACATCCAGGAGCAATAACACAGGTGAGAGGTTAGCATAAAAAATAATACCTGCCTAAAAGCACGACATTGAATTTTAGCTTTTATATTCACGTCTATTGTCTGGACATATGAATTTAGGGTCTTTTTAAAAAAAAGCAATTCACACATGAAAGCAATCTGCAGGCACTGCTGGCATCCTAGGGCTGCTGGTGAGCTTGGCATCCACTGTGAGTTTTTGGGGACCCCTTTCCTGAGGGCATTTTCTCAGCCATCCCTGGTGGTTGGGGATCCAGCAGATCCTTGGGCAGGGAGCACAGCTGCAGGTGAAAGGCACTGAAGGGTCCCCCAGCACTCCTGACCCGCCAGCGCACACACACACACGTATTTATGCACCTTCTCCTCCACCCGCTGTGCTCCATTACAGTGATTTATGCGGTGTCTGTCATCTGGAGCACTGGGGAAACACAAGAGAAGGAAGAGCAATAAACAAATAATAATCAGCAGAGGTAAAACAGTCCACAAATGCAGGGAAAAGGGGCTCAGGGGCTCTCAGGTCTCCAGGAGAAACGGGGGGGCTCTGTCAAGAGGAGGGCTCCAGTGCTGTGAGCTTTGAGGGACACGGGCAACCATGGGACAGGCTGGATGCGGACAAGGAAAAAGAGACGTGGTACAGGGAAAAAGGAAAAGGAGAGCTTTTCCCCCTGCAGGATGGGGGGATGTCACACAGAAGGAGAGGTGCCCGGGTTGTGCCATGGCACTGTTGGCGAGCAGCCACCGTGTGTGGATGGAGCACGGCGCCAGCATCCCTGCGTGATGCAGGCCGATGTGCCGCCCGCCTCGGGACTGGTGGCTGGTAAATCATCCCCTTCATTCGTTATCCGTGATGAATAATGAATTATTCTCATAACATTTACTGTGCTGTTCATTTATTATACAGGACAGGGGAATGTTTAGAAGCTAATTATTGCTAGCTCTACCCTCACAAAAGACTTGACTTTTGCATATTTGCAGTACCAGTGTTTTTGGGGGGGAAGGGCTGTTGGGTGTTTTAGCATGTTTCTGCCCCTCCAACACCCAGGGCCGTGCCCAGAGCAGCAACCAGGGCAGCACTGTCACCGTGCCATGCTGCAGAGCTGGTGAGCCAAAAGTGGAGCTGGGGGAGCTGGGAGCCCCTGGCCCACCAGAGGGAGGCTGGGGACACGTTTTGTTGCTCTTGTAAGCATTATTTTAGGAGGCTTCATGAGTAATAGCCTTAACAGTGGTCTACCAGCAGCTGTAAATAGTCAGTGATAGTTATAAAAACTCACTGTGCCGTGCTGCTGCTTACCAACACATTTATCCAGGCAATTATTTTGAAAAATGCTTCTAAGGAGGCTCGAGCGAGGAGGACGCAGCGGGAGGCTCGCGGCGTCCCGCTACGAGAGGCCTGGGACAGTGCTGCTGGGACACGTGGCTTGGCCCTGCTTTGGGCTCCCTGCTTTTAGGGACTCACTGCTTTCAGGGTCTCGCTGTTTTTTGGGGCTCACTGCCCTCCAATGTGATTTGGGAGCTGTGGGGCAGCCCCGCAGGTGGTGAGCGCTGGAGGAGGAAGCATTGACCTTGGTGGAGCAAGAGCCAGAGCAGGAGATGAGCTGGTTCTGTGCTGACGTCCTGCTCATCTGCACCATGGGCCCAACGTCGGTGGCCCCTGACGATAGCCTGACATACCTCTGGTAGCTGTTACCAGAGCCGAGCCAGCGAGAGCCTCACAACCCCCTGGGGAGAGGTGGTCCAGCTCCTTCTTTCTGAATAATTGATTAGCACACGCCTTGGTGTAAAGCTGATCTTCAGCGATCCCCTTCTGGCTGCCCCACCAGCCCTTTTCGTTTTGTTTCTTTCCCCAGCAGCCATCTCCCTCCACCTGCTGCCTTTGTAACCCGGTAAGAGCACCGCGAGCTGCCAGTAAATGATCTTTTATTTTATTTTTCATCCTTGTAGAGGTAAATTATTGTGTCAGCACAGCGCCGATGCAGGTGACTACCCTCATAAAATGCAGTAAATGATTAATAAAATCTCAGATAACAATGGCTCAATGGGCAGATCATAACTTGCCCCCCCTGAACAGCCCACGTGCCTTTGGAGGACACGGGCTGATTGCTCTGTGGGAGAGATTTTTTTTTGTCTGGAGTCACCAGAGAAATGCCAGCCCGTGAGCCTTGCCAGGAGCTACGTGAGACCTTGGTGTGCAGCCGCGGAGCACGGCCACAGCCATCCAGAGCTGGGGGGCCACAGCCCTGCACCGGGCTGAATTCCCCCCCAGGCAGCTGTGGAAAGAGCTGAGCTGTGTGTTTGTGCCTAAACTGCCCCCATGAGCAGAGTCCCAGAGCGTCTGCTTCCTGTAAATAACCTTTCCTTTTCTTCTATTTTAATTTCAATCTTTAAACAAGGAAAATACTCATGGTAAGGTTGAATTAGCTGGTAGGGATAGGAAGGCTGCGAGGCTGAAGCACGATCTCTGTGGGGTCTGAGGGGACACGGTGACAAGAACACGTCATCATGTCATCGTGTCACCGCCTTCCCTTCCCAGCAGCTGCACCACCCTCCAGCAGGCACAGGAGAGGTGCGGGCAGAAGATGCTCTCTGGGCACACTGGGGTTTGTAGGACCCCAAAACCCAGCGCTAGATAGACTGACGTCAATATAATCCCTACTGCTTTGGGGCTCACCTGCACTGACGTGGCACTCCCACAGCACACAAAAAACACCTTTCTCAAAGCACTGTGCGTTCCCTGATGGCATCACCCAGCCAGAAGCCTCAGAAAGGGCAGCAGGCTGTACTTTTCCACGCGGTTCCCTTTATTAATATTCCAGCATTGGCCAAGCGCTTGTAGAGCTGTAATGAGAACATCCTCGCGCGTGCTGTTTCCAGAATTTATGCACAAGCAATACATAAATATCAATTAATGAAGCAACTATGCAAAAATTAATTAAAGCATGAGAGGATAGGAGCCTCCATTCAGCCCCCTAAAAAGGAGAGACGTGCTCACAAACCCCTCCCCCCGCTCAGAAGCAAGCTCTCCACTCCAAAGGAAGGAAACCATTAATTTTTTTTAATTGCACAATACTTTTAAATTAATTTCCATAAGTGCCACAAACAGCAAATGGGGGAGGGGAAATCATGGATTTTACAGTGAAATTTAGGGGGTGGGGGTTTCGTGACCTATTAGCTGGGTCTCCTGCCTGTTGGGTGTGATGCTGGCTCCGTGCAGTCCTGTGGCCGGCTGCAGCCTGGCCCTGCTCCTCCACCAGGTCCAGGGCTCTGCTGGTGGTACCCAAGCCTATAAATCCCCAGCTATAACCACTAACACATTAATTAGCTAAAATTAAAATTAGAAACTGCAACAGAAGACAGCTGAAGGCGAGAGGCAGACTGGCATGGTGAGATTGCGCATTTTGCTCGGTGCTGGTGCAGGTGGCCTCTGGGTGCCCGAGGAGGCAGGCTCCTTGTAGGCAGCTCAGCACCTATGTTGGGGTGTGCATTGGCACAGAAGGGGGCATCTGGCAACACAGCCCCCTCCCTTCTGCCAGCAGCCCACACCCCAACGCGCTGGGGCCTGGCGCCCACTGCCTCCTCCAGCAGGACTCGTTAACTCCTCTCTTTTACAACCTGCAGCGCGGTCAGCAGCAAATTGCCACTATCGATAACTCATTAGCAAATAAAATGATAGGCAATGCCACCGACATCTGTATGAAGCCGTGTCTGAGCAGCTCCGGCTTCTGCTTATTGGGCTTTTAGCATTCATTAGGGCTGGGAGCGCCGTGCTTCCAGCGCTGATCTGTGCAGCGTGTGCTCCGCTCTCCATCTGCATTAGCTGAGGCAGCGGCTTGTACCAACTCCGCAGCCCAACTAACTTGATTTATCACGCTTTCCTAAGCTCTGTTTATGAGGCTGTTTGGTTGTAACGACTTAATATTTTTTTCACGTGGGAGAATTTGTCAACATCTGTGCATCACGCTGTGTCGGGTGTTCTGACGGTGCCGGAGCCCCGCTGGGGCGCAGCACAGCACTGCCAGCAGCACGGTGACCACAGGACACACGACAGCTGATGTGAAAGGTGGTGCCTCCTCTGGTCACTAGTCTGGATAGAAGGAAAAACACATTACCATCACCTCTTCCTTCTCCTCCTGGCTGGGAAACATGAGCTCAGGTGGGCAGAAGGGCTGTTGGGCTGGGGCACTCCCTGCCTTGGGGTGGAGCAGGGTTGGTGGTGGGGTGCTCCTCAGCACTGATAGGGATTGATGCTTGTCCATGTCCTCTCATCTCTGGAGACTCCATCACACTAAGGATATGCAGAAACTGCTCTTTAAAGTGTGTCACTTCAACATTTTCACCCAGTGCCCTCAAAACCTGATTCACAGTTTCCGGAAAGCTCAACCTCGGGGACGCTTTGTGCCAGGCGTCTTGCTGCTGGGCAAAGACCGGGCACCTTACAGCATCTTCAGGTCATGGGATAAGGCTGTGGTGGCTTCTCACTGAGCCCCAGTTGGGGTCCCGTGGGCAGATCCCCTGGCCCCAGGAGCTCACGAGTGTGCCTGGGGAAGGCACTCCCTCACAGACAAAGCATCTTTATCTGTTTGTGAGCTTTTTTCTTTTTTTTTTTTTTTTTTGAAGTCAGGAAAACAGCAAATTATTAAAACATCAGAAGCTTTCTCTGATATGGGATCACATCCAGCAATACCAAAAATATGTGTGGTTTCCCACTTATCTGCCTGTGAGTGCAGGGAGCTGAGATCAGTGTCCCCGGGGAGGCTGGGATGGAGGCACCAGACAACGTCACTGTGAAACACCTCGGCCTGAGCGCACAGGCTGTTCTGGATCCTGGTTATGACACTTTTGTCACAGTGATGGGGTATTTCTGTGGAGGAATCACTCCACCCTGCTCTGTCAGTAGCTTTGCATACCTTGGAGAACACCTGTGAAAGGTCAGTACGTGCTCCTGCATACTGTCACCCTTTAGGATCAGGATTTCGATCCACACCATACTGCCACTACCATTATCATTTTTATTGCTGTCATCTGTTTCAGTGTGCACTTGGGGAACTCCAGGGCCTTCAGTTCTGAATAAGGCTGGGGAGTATCCCCTAGTAACAACATGACCTGCTGTAAGAGCACATCTCTGAAAAAATGAAGGGCAGCAGCAACTGCACAGCACCGGAGGAATCCTTGACGTGGTCCTTTTGAAGGGGATGGTGTTGTTGATAACAATGATTACTAAGAGCAATTTTTCTCTGGGCTGGGCATCAGAAGTTTCTCTAATTTCAAACAGATTAATAGTTCTGTTTGGTTTTGGTTTTGGTTTTTGGTCTGTTTTCAGTGATTAAGACTAAATGTAGCATGGTGTATAGGTCCGTGGGTACTCACGTCATCGTTAGGAGAATTGCCAGTTACTCGGAAATATCTTTGACTGGACCATAGACAAAAATCAATGAAAACCACTATTCCAGCTTCTAAAATGCCTATATGTGGTGTCGCTGTGCAGAAGCCAAGTGCCCTGCACGAGGAAGCCACCTGCAGACTGCACATGGCATCAGTAGGGTGTGGGGAGCCGCGGGGCTGCTCTGCACGCCCCGGCTCGGTGCGGTAGCAGCGGTGCTGTTGTAAACACACTTTACTGGGTCACACAATGCATGTTTCCAATTTACTTATTCCTGGAATTTGGCATATAACAGCTCATCCACAGAAACTGTGGAAAGTTTTCTTAGAAGGGGAGAAGCAGTGAGTGAGCGTCACCAGCCCTGGATCCACTTCCTGGCTCGGCCACTCGCTCAGGCCACGGTTATGCAAGCGGCCACTCGGTTATCGGGCTTCACGCACCACTGCCAGGGTGCAGGTCCAGGGCCACGCCAGGGGACTTTGGTGACCCGTCTCTCTGTCCTGCCATTTGCCCATGTGTGAAATAACTCTAAGACTGTGTATCCCCCAAGGTTGAGCTGACATTTATGAGTTTGCTTAGAAATCTTGGAGGGGAAGTGCTATTAGAGCACAGAGGCTGATTACTAACTAATGGAAAAGTATTTTAATGAAACATGCTGGCAAGCTTCCTTTTACTGGATGGTGCCAGAGTTAAATGGGTTGCTTGAGGAGCTGCCTACCTTCAGCTTTCTGCATGGCTGGCCGAGAAACAATCGGAGCTGCTTTCCCCAGATCACGTCTAGCCAGGTCGTTCTTGCCTCTCGTCATCTCTCCTTCACTCCCTCCCCAGTGAATTCAGCCTCAGTTCAGGAGCTGAAGGAATCCACAACTGTAACATGTAATCCTCCCTAGAATTTCTCACTGTTCAGAAGTGTTTCTCTTGGTGGTCTGAATGGCTGGTACTCCCTTTACATGGCAAGCCCCCAGAGCACAGCCAGTTCTGCCTCTGGAAAGCTTTCCCTCATCCCAACCACTCTGCAACACCCATGCTTGGATGTAGCCCACGCAGAATGAATGGCAAGGGAGTGCAAAAGGAGTCAGGAGAGATGCAGAGAAATGAGTTGGGTTGGGCCACCGACTGAATGCCACTGGCACAGGTGGCACGAGGACATGGCAGCTGTGAAAGCTGCTGGTAGATGAACGGGCTCACAGCAAGTGGTTGAGCTTTCCCTGCCCCTTGGAGCAGCTGTGCTCAAGCCTGGAAACTGCTGCAAGTCCTCCCTGTGGGCACATTACCAGATACCATTTCCTTGAGAATGACCTTTTCTGCTGGAATTGGACCTAAATGTGCTGGGCCGGGAGGGCCGTTCCCCTGAGCTACCCCATCCAGAGGCGATATGTCCTTGTAGCCAGCTGAGGTCTCCATGCAACGTGTTCAAATATTCCTGTGTCCAGAGCACAGCCACGTCCTGAGCATCACCAGGGGTAGCAGCTGTTCTTCTTCAGCCAGGCTTTTTTATTTTATGTTTTCCTTTGCAGAAAGAGGTATCTGGAGGAATCCCCCAATTCCTTATCCTGAGAGCTTAAGGTTAGCCATAAATTCTGGATGCAGGTTTGGTATCTTTGCCAGTCCTGCTGGGTGTCGTGGAGCGTCAAGAGCCAGAACTTAATTTCATGGCCATGTACGGCTGTTATCACATCTCCCAGCATGGGAAATGGGTCGGTAATTCCTCACGTGTTCATTCAGCCCCTGCCAGCATGAAATATGAATGGGAAACCAAATCACGCCCCCAAGCCCCTGCAAGCAGAGATGACTGTAGGAAGATTGACTCCTGCAACCCGGCACTACCTTCGAGGAACGCGGCGAAAGCCAGCCAAAGGCACCATCTGTTTGTGGCAGAATGTGTAAATTTATCTATTTCTGAATTCATGAGTTATGAAACCACAAGCATCTCAGCTGCAGCGTGCGCGGTGCGTGGAGCAGCACGGGGAGCCGCCGGGCGTTTGATCCCAGGACACGCCGAGTGCCTGCTCACACCGACACAAAATGCAGCAGCCAGCAGGAACCATTACAAAGCTCCTGGGTCTCCTGGGGCCTTCACAAAGCTCTTTCAGCAAACTCACCAGAGCTCAGCGTGGAAAAGTAACAACTGCTTGATGAGCCGATTTCCCACATTATGCATCAGGCATTTCCAGTGCCATTTCCCCCCAAATTAGCAGGCTTTCTTGCTATGAATCACTCAGATTTGCATCAGATGAAAGCCTGTCTGTACAGCCCTACTTTTCAGTTCTGTTTTCTTTCGGTGGTTCACCTCATACCTCTTCTCCTTCTCCCTGTGCCTGTTCCTCATGCCAGGAGGGTGACTTTTCACCACCAGGAGCTTTTGGAGCGATGCTCACACCCGTAGGCAGAGCAGCCAGCTACCAGCACAGGCCAGCAGCCCACCTGGCACAGAGGGGCAGAAGCTTTGCAGATTTTCCGGGCAGGGACAGGTCCCAGCTACCAAGCACAGGCTGGAAGCCCCTGCTTTGGAGACCAGCACTCCTATACCACAAACACCGATAAAGACAATAAGAAAAGAGCCGCTGGAGTGTGGAGCATTTCCCTAAGCTGTTACAGCAAAGCTAGCCTGGAACCAAAACAACACGCGTTTTCATGGAAAGGAGACATTTGCCTCTTGCAAAGCCTGACTCACTGAGAGGACTGTATTCCAGTCACCCTCCAGTCATTTCGTGTGATCCTTTCCTGTATTTTTCAAAGCTTTTTGGCCGGGCACACTGCTTTGGGACAGTGTGAACACAGCTGCCGGGGCTATTTGCTCCCAGTCCTTGAGCTGCTAGGGCTGACTGCGAATAATGTGGAATGGGAGGAGCTGGTTGGGTCCTTTAATTATTGTTCTATGTTTGTCTAGCAAAGGCTTTTGAACTGTTATCACATTTTTAAAAACAAATTATTTCACAGTTTTGAAGCATTAGCTGGATGCCATGAAATGCTTTCCCTACCCTTAGCATATTCTCACTGTCTTCTGATTTCACAGGGTTTGGGCTCTTTCCTATTTATTAATTCTGCCCTTGGATAATTACAGCTCTCCTCCTCCGTGATACCCTCTGATCACATTATAATTTCCTTTTATCTTCATATAAAATTTCCTCAGATTCGAGATCCAGAATGAATTTGAGTGTTATTGATCACAATAATGTGCCACATCTTAAAAGAGCCCTTGCCACATGACACCTCCTTGCAGCTCATCACAGCAGAATCACTTTGAAACGCAGTCTTGTCCCCTTCCCTGTAATGGGGAGAAATGATCAGGTCTTGATTATACTATTGTTCCCCCCTCTCGGTGCAGGATTAACATCAATCAGCTGGACAGCGCGATTGATTTTCTAATTAATAAGGCATTTGTATCAGCTTGCATAACCACACACAGCTTAATGGGTTCCCTACTGTATCTGAAAAACTGATTTTGTGTGTGTGAATTTGCTCCTGTGCTTGGAGGCCCTGTAACTGGTGGCAAGGCTTGTTAGAGCATCCCTCGCCTCGAGTGGCAGCCTTGTTAAGCTGCATTTCACCACCCTGTCCAGACAGGCCAAAAAGCTTATTCTGATGATGATTTTTGTCCTGGGACTGAGTTCCTCCAGGGGTCAAGAAACACCACGCTGCAGCAAAAAAAAAGAGGCATGGGAAGGTAGAAAAAATGACGTGTGGGAATAGGAGAATTGATGTCCTTCAAAGAGAGCTCAAAACAGGGTGCTTGGTGCAACACGGCCAGCCCCAGGGCTAAAGCCAAAATTCGGGAGCAGAGCTGGCACCTCCTTCTGCTCGACATCAATCTGCCAGCACGGAGACAACGGCAGGATTCCCATGTTGTAGTTCTGCACCTTTCCACCAAAGGACAGAAACACCGGGCTTGGCTCCCACTGCATCCCCTTTGGCCACACGGCCCCACAAGGAGCCAAAGATGAACCAAGGACCAAACCAAGCACAGCGAGGTCAAACCTCTGCTGGGATTTTCATCTCCATTGTAAATTAAAGGCAGCACGGAGAGCGGGTCCAGCTCCTTCGCAGTCTTCTGCCCTGACTTACACTTGTGCTATATTATAAATCTGAGGGGGAAAGCTATACATCAACGCAGAGTTTGGCGCTTCGCCCTTACATACTGTCTGGAGAGGGAACAAACTCCACAGCGTTAAAATAAATAGACTCACATGCAAGCCCGGGATGATTTACATCAACTCTCTGGTGCGGGAAGAGGCGGCCACCCACGTCGTGGCTGCCGCAGATGGGACAGGGATGGCAGCTCCCGGAGGGGGCTGCGGGGGGAGCAGGAACCGAAAGCTCGGGGGGGAGCAGGGCTGAGGCAAATAACGGGGCTGGGCAGGGCTGGGGGCCTGCAGGGATGGACATGATGGACCTTGCTCCTTGGGGTGGTGGTAGTGGTGAGGAAAGGGAAAGCACCACGGTTCGGCTGTGAGCTGCGCTGATCTCGAGTGATTTACAGTACGTAGCGTGGTGGTGGTTCGAGATATAATGGGATGCACATGGAGCGTCACGTCAGATCAGCCCCAGCATTTCAGGCAAGATAAGAAAAAAAAATGAAGAAAAAAAAAAAAAGAATAAAAATGGTGGCAGGAGAGAAGGAGAAATCAGACATCAAAGAGGCAGGAGTTGCTGAGCTCACAGCGCAACCCCTCGGGTTACTGCTTGGGCTGGGACATCTGTGGGGATGCTGTTGGCCTGCTGAGCCTGTGCAAACCTCAAGGGATGAGGTTGAAGCTGAAATATTTCATCCCCTCTTGATGAGATTAAGAGCACACCCTGTGCTGATGACTCAGTGAGGCGCAGTAACCAGCTCAAGCTGCAAGCACTCCGCTGTGCTGCTCAGCTCCACCAGCAAGCAGATGATGCCAGGAGGGGACAGGGGGACAGGGGGACCCTTCCAGGAGCTGGTGGCACCGAGCTGGCTCTTGCCCGAGGGGCACCAACACGTCCTCCAGCAAGGCTTGGTTTTGACAAGAAATGTGCTTTTTGCCCCTGCTTCTGCTGCATCTCAGGGGTGCCCAGGTTGTTGCTGTGACATTTGATTGAAACCACACGGGACGTCAGAGCGCTGAGCGCTACCCGCTCCTCTCTCCAGTTGTTGGCTTGATTCTCATTTAGGTTTGGTAATTTTCCTGTGTTTTATCCTTTTGGGGAATTTGTCATCCCTAATTAATCATGGTTCATGTAATATTTTGTGTAATTGCCTTATTGATTGATCTAAATGTGCAGTCATTTATTGTTTTACTTACTCCACTGGCTGAATGGTGTTTTCTTTCTTGAGACAAACTCATCTTTTGTTCACTGGGCTGAAATCACTGGAGTTCCTCTATGAATTCACAGATTCATTATATCTTGTTAGTAAAACCGATTAAAGCCATCTTTTACAAATAACGCTGTTTCATTTGGTTTCCCCAGAATGAAAAAAAAAAGAAGGCAAAATATTAACTGGGCTTTCCTAAGTAAACCATCCACATTTTCAGGTCTTTTGGCCCCCTGTGGAGAGGAGGCAGGCAGCATTCCGAGCAGGATGGCACCTGGGCATCGCCCAGGAGCAAAACCCTTGGGGGCTCCAGCTCAGCAAGCTGCCACCTGCGCTGTGGATGTTTTGAGGAGGTTGCAGAGACCTCCAAACCCAATTTCTGCCCTCTTGCCCACTTCCTCCTTGTCCTTAGGGGCGCTGTGCTTGTGAGATGAGATGGCTCTGCAGTGTGTTTGTTTGAATGAGGCTTCAGGGCTGGCCGGCAGCTCCATCGCTGCAGCAGCTGGAAGAGCCAAGCAGCAGCACCACGGCCCCTTTGCCCTCTCTCCAGCACCAGCCCGTTTATTAAGACAGAGGAATGGTTGGCAGGCTCTGTTAGATAATTTGGAAAGCGCTCGGAAGCTCGCAGTGAGTCACCCCAAACATGGTGAGAGCAGAGAATTCAGGGCGGTTACTCGGTTTTCCAACGCATCGGGCTCAAAACAAGTGGTATTATCCTCAGCATCATTCCCTGATGTCACCGTCATGCTGCTGGAAGGCTGGCGGGGCTTTCCACAGCCTACAAACAAAAGGCTGGCACCCTGGGGTGTGCCACGCACCAGGGGTGCAGTGGGGATGGCAGTTGTGTTGCTGTGATTTGGGGATGGAGAGCTACGAGGCTCAGGATCCAGCTTCCTCCCACTTCGCGTGGCCATGGGGCTCAGCACCCATCTGGCAGCATTTGGCCAGGGTGGACAGACAGACAGAAGGAGAGGCTGTGGGACAGACACCTCACAAATCTCCTGTACCACTCCCACCGCTCAGCCCTGAAATATTTCCGAGGAAGATTTGCCTTTCTGTAATTGCAGGAGGTTGTGCCGTGTCCCTGCGATATTAAAATCTCTCCTGATTTTCTATGGGTATTCTGTTAATTAGGAGGTTTCTCCTCCTAGCTAGGCTGTAAATGGAAAGGGTACATACTAAACCGATTGCCCTACTTACGTAGCTACTCGGAGGAATGCTAAGATGGATTAACATGCATAGCAGAAGGCTTATGACCCTGGGAGACAGAAGAACCTGAAATAACCTTAATATCCTGTCAACTCGCATTACCAAACCTCAGTGAACAAGAAGAGCCTATTTAGCAGTCTGTCTTGGAGGAAAAAATTCATATCTTTTATCTGGCTTTTTCCTCCCTCTTTTCGAAGGGGAACGTTGCTTTTCTCTCTCCTGGCTCTATTTTTATGAGGCATGAAAAAAGCTGCATCACTCCCCTCCTCCCCACCCCCAGCCTTCCCCATGCACACTCACACACACACACTCACACACACAGCTCCAGACAAGCCAGGGGTACATAGATGGGCCCTTCCTGCTGCCCCTCAGCCCCTTTTCCCCCCTCACTGCTGGGGACACCCATCTCTGGCCACCAGATCCCTGGTCCCAGCCATACCCGAGGGCTGTGAGTGAGCGAGGGGCATCGGAGCTGATGGGAAGCAGAAAGCTCGGGGTCTGGAGGAGTTCCCCGTGTCTGCAGGGGAAATTGTGTTGAGTGCAGAAATAGGTCAGAGGTGCAGCGATGCATTTGCCTTGCTTATGTATAGGAAACACCAGAAAATACAATTCTGGTCAAGGTGAAAGTCCTTGGGCTTGAAAGGCAAACGCACAGTGAGGAAAAGCTGGAGTGTTGCCCCCACTGTTGGGCCCAGCCTCACCTTCTCCCCAGCCTGGCCAGCAAACCGTGCCCAGGTGTACCAGCAGCACCTGGCATCCTTGCAGGGGGTGGCCACATGGTATCTATATTTTTAAAAGACGTGTTTGTGGTGTGAAAATTCACATCGAGATCTCTGTAGATCAATGCAGATCAAGGCAGCAGAGCCGCACCATAGTGAGGCGGGGGAAGTCCACCTCCTTGGGAAATTGCGGGGAAATTTGGGAATAGCAAAAAGCGCTTTGTATAACTTCTCTGCTTTTTTCAAAGCAGTTGTTTAGCAAGAAGGGCACATGCAAAGCAGAAACACCGGGAAATGGAGAAAAGCAAAAGAAAAATGCAAAAGGCTGAGGTGAGGATGAAGCAGCAGGCAGCCCCATCCCGGCATGCTGGTGGGGAGCTAAATAATTGAAACTATTTGCTGTCATGTGCCCATGTTTTCATAGTGTCCCTTATGAGAAACACTGCACGCTGCGGTGCTATAAATCCTTATTATCTACGTCTTCACAACCAGAAGCTTCCCATTACCCAAAAGAAGGGCGAATCCCTTGAGACACGTTAATGGCATTGAAAACTCCTTCTGTTATCTTAAACCTTGATTAATCAACCTTATTTAGTACATGATAGTGGGATAATTGAAGCTGTCCCCGCATTAAAAAAATGCAGTAAGTACTTTAGCATCTGCAGCTCTGTTTCCTTATTACATAGATATTGATGCTTCCTGGAAAATGCCGTGAAATCCCCTGCTCAGGGACAATTCCTCTGCTCTATATTTTCGGGGCACGTTGTTCGGGGGATCCTGGTGGCAGCGTCTGTAACAGGAGAGCAGGATTGCTGCTCGTCGCAAGCCCATCTGTTCCCGCTGCTCATTCACAACCTGGAGCCACAGCCGCCTGTCATCTCACCGTCATTTGGAGAAATAATAATTGTGGGAGGACAACGTAATGGATTTCTTGCTGGCACATTTCTGTATGGGAAAAGTGCAATCTGGGGGGTTGCTTCCAGAAAAATGTGACGTTATTTTTATGGATTTAACACAACCACGAGCAAATCAAGCTTGGTTCTCATCTCACTTGGGTCTAGATTTGCATTCTGTGACACTGTTCAGCTCACAAAAAATTTGGTGAGAAAAGTTCCTTAATCTTTCTGTTTTCCTTTTTCTGTTTTCATTTTGGCTCCTTTTTTTTTTTTTTTTTTTTTTTTGTGTGTGTGTGTGTGTGTGTGTGTGTGTGAACCTATGCAAGAAATCTTCCCCAACTCAATCACAAAGAGTCCAAAATTTGGGGTTTTCTTGGGAACATGCAATTGGAGGAGAATTCAGAGCTGGGGCAGTTGGTGCCTGGGCACTGGTGTGTCCTCTCCAGCCAGCTTCCTTTGTCAAGGTCCAGTGAGTTCTGCTGCACCGACTGAAGGCCAAGGGAAGCTGCAAGCAGTGTTTTGGCCAATAATGCTTTGCATGTAAAAAAATGGAATTTCAGCAATTATTATTTTGGAGTTTCTAAAACTAGGCTTTGAACAAAATGCATAGAGAATACTTAGAGAGGAATTAAGCTCCAAAAATATCAACCAGAGGGAAAGCATCCTGTTTCCTTCCCATTTCTCCTTTTTCCACTGGGGAATTAAAGAAGAGCCGATGTGCTTTTCCCTTTTTCTCAGACATTCTCCTTTTGAGTGAACATATGTGGGGGGGGGGGGGGGGGGAAAGATAATTAAAAAACCTGCGCCTTTCCAAATTGCTGGGGCTTTTTCTGACTTTTCTAATTAACATCATTTGATAGTGTCTTCTGAGGCTTGCAGAGATGCAAGGACAGCACAAGCAGGACTGATGACCCCATCTTCACAGCAGCTGAACTCTTTGGCAGGTGATTTTAGGCACCGCAGTGCAGATTTCATGGTCCCAAACACATATAAACTGAGTGGTCCCCACCAGCTGAGGCAGCTGTACTTGGGGCCAGAAGTCCAGCCCAGCAGCCCGATGGAAAGTGTCTGTTTCAGTCAGGGCATCACCAGTCTGGGGCTTAAATTGGGGAAAGAAAGCTTAATCTGGGGAAGGAATAGCCCTTCCTGATGATGTACTTCAGCCCTTAGTAGATGTATTGCACTTGGCTGGGTGTGTGGGTGCTGGGGACAGAGAGCAACCAGAGCAGCGGGCTAACAGTTCGTGCCGCAGGACTTCACGTCGAGGACAAAAAAAAAAAAAGAGCTGCCTCACTAGCACTCTCTTCTACATGATAACTTGAGCCAATTATACGTGCCTCATTTATCTTTTAGATAAGAAGCAGAGAAAAATGGTTTTTCTATTTCCATAATCATGCCGCTAACTAGACAAAACGTGGTAATCCATAATGAGCTAGGGAGAGAATTAAATAGAGAACAGGGTCTTTTGATGACTTGCCAGTTTTCTTGAGCATCATTCATGCAGGTTATTGACATAGGACCAATTTTTCATCCTCGCTTTAACAGGACTTCCACTACTACAGTTGAAAAATGGCAGGCATGAACGTTTTCAGGCACACTTTGATCCCTTAATTTAAGATTTCCTCAGATTTACAAGCCCTTAATTGTACCTACAAGTCAGCTACGCGGGAAATAATGCCACGTACAAACTGCTGCAGAGATTGCTTCTGCACGGCTGGAAGCAGGCCTCCAGCTCTGGCCCTTGATAACCACAAAGCCGATTTTCCTCCCTTCCAGACACTCACTTGTCAGCCCTGTTGGCCAGAAATGACCTGGAAATAAATCTCTGAGCCCCCAGCTCTAGGGCAGCGTGGATGCCCAGGCCTTGGCCAAATAGAAATTTCAGGGCAGTTTCCTGCTAGCTCGGAAAAAAAATATCCTGAATAAAGCCTTAGCAAAATATATTCAGTTCAAGTGTCTTGCGAGCAGGATCAGTCTTTTGCAATGCCTTGTTAGCTGTTCCCATCCCAGCCTTGTCAAGAGTCTGTGACTTTAAAAACAGTGACATTTCTCTTTTACTCACTCAGCATCACTCAAACACTAAAGTAACAGTATCTGGAAATACAAGAAAGGGTTGGAAAAAAATGGGAAAAACCTTCTGGGTACGTTTTCTTCTCAAATATCTGATCTCCACACCCTCAGTTTGGTCGCTGCGATACCATCAGTGCTATTTGGGTGTGCCAATCAGCCCTACCTGCCACGGAGCCAGCAGAGATTTACCACCGTCATTTAGCACACCACTCGTAGATTAAAGGGGCTTGTCCTTTTCACTTTGCCTTATTTACGATTTTCAAATAATAAAGCATTCAGGCAGAAATTACGGCTGTTAGGCCGTAGATATGGCTGCGTTCATCCCCTGTAAGTGGACCTGGGGGCTGGAAGCTCATCAGCCCGACTTCAGGAGTGAATATGAAATGGAGCCCAAACTCCAGGTCACCCAAATGTTTATGAATTTTTAGTGAAAGCTCTTTGTTCAACTTTGTAACATGGTATCTAGACCAAAGCAGGGGTGGTTTATTATTTAGCCACCCCCAAAGCCTCGTGCCCTCAGGGGACATGGGTTTGTGCTGGGCAGACTGCGGGCCAGACCCACATGGGCACACTGGGCTCTTCCCAAGGGTCTGTTAAAAATAAAAACAAATAAAAAACGAACAAACAAATAAAAAAAAAGACATCTTGTGCCTGCTTTTGAGCCACTCTGTACATCAACGGTATATTTGCAATGGGAAGGGTGAGTATGGGCCTGGAGGGCATCGGGTCCCTTCCAGCCAACTGCAAATGTCACCCTCTGAGGCAGGGCCGTCCCCATCCTCCACCTCCTTCATGTGCAGATTCCTGTTGCTAGAAGCTCATTTCCTTCAACGTGGTGTAACTGACAAAATAATGAAAATAAAATAAAAAAAGTAATGCCACAGGTTAAAAGGAATTAGATGGATGGAGTCATCTCACACAAACACAACAGCAGGAGCTGGAACATGAATATGCAAACAGCACACAGCCCTAAATATCCTAATGTGTTTTAGAGTGGTCATTTCTAATTAGCACTTGAATCCAACATCCTACTTAGCCTAATTAGAGGCATAACAAAACGCTATTTGAGCCCACGTGCATACTAAATACGCAGGATCTCTGGCATCCAGTGCTGCCCTTCTGCAAGGGGCAAGGACAAGCAGAGCACCCCAGCACCCAGCATGGATGCAAACTGGTCTCGTAGAGCCAATGTGTCAAAAATGTGCTTTGCTAGTTTCATCAAAATGCTCCAGATTTGAAGCTGAAATGTATCTGCTGGGTTACTGGGGGAAATGGAGGCAGACCCCAGTTTGGGAGATGTTTCATTTGGTTGTTGCAGAGCCACATGGGTGCCTGTCGCTGAGCTGGGGACACGAGGGTTAAAATCACCACGCAGCTCTGCAGAGCTGCCAGGCAAGAGAAAATAGGCATAATTTCTAAAACCCGGCTTTTTTTTTGAGACGAAGCAGCGGGCACACCCCCGCACATCCATCAGGCGAGCAGCAGAGAGCAGAGCACTGCTTGGCTGTGCTTGTGCCCGCCTCGCCGGGGGAGCTGGATCTGCCAGGGCACGGGGAGGACTTCATTGAGGACCAAGGCTCACGGCTCCATGGAAACCCTGCGAGCGGCTGTGCCATCGGCAGGGCCGTATCCAGGCTCGCAGCGATCCCACCCCAAGCACGAGCCCCGTTAATATTAAACACCACGCAGGGACGTGGTAAAACCTAGCAACCCCGCGGCAGCTGTTATGCAATTCTCCATTAATAGCTCAAAGGGATTCAGCATCTTCTTAACGTTTGCTCCCCCCTCTACATTTGCACATAGGAGGTGGGTTTTGTGTTGTGTTTTTTTCTTTTTTTCTTTTTCCTTCCCCGGTGCTAAATCTTGAGGTGGGAGGGAACAAAGAAATCGCTCTTACATAATGCAGCCTTACAGCCAAGGCGTGCTCCTGCTGCTCGGGAAGCGTTCAGGGGCCCGAGCAGAAGCTAAGAAGAGCCATGTGATAGGATTTTGTTTATTTTTTTTCCCTTCTCTGTTCTTCCATTTTCTAACTCACCAGCTAAACGCATTAATTCTCTCCAACATCTGTTGGATCTCATCTATCACTGAGCCATTCAGCACGCCGGGTCTTCGGGTCTTCGGCAGCTGTAACTATATCGCAGGGGGCTAATGGCCTAGGGGTAGGGTTGGGTTTTGTAGTGCTCACCCCATTCCTCAGAGGGCACGCGAGGTCTGCTGAAGGCAGGCCTTCAATTAAGGCATGGCGCTGGTTTGCCACGTTTGTGGAGGACAACAGCCCAAGGTACGGGGTCACCCCAGAGCCCAGTGGGCATCAAGCTGAAAGGTGCCAGTGAGGATAACGTCCCTGTAGCAAGTGGGTTGTCCTGCAGGAAAAGAGGGGAAAACAAGAGCCTTGTGCACATCACAGGACAGATCCAGTGTGTTTAATGGCTCGGTGACAGACGAGGTTTATCTCCTGTAGGACACCTCACCACAGGAGGGTTGGGGCTGGCATTTCCCAGGGGCGAGCCCTCACCTCTCCTGCACCTCAGCTCTCCGATTTCCAACCCGTATTTCTTTAGTTCTTAGGGCCGTTGTGAGGCACACAGCCATCGAGATACTCAGTGCATGATGACATCTGAAGTCCTTCCAAAACAATTGGTTCCAAATACCGCCAAGCCCAGCGCCCAGCTCCCGAGGAGCACAACTGCGCTGCCTCTGCTGCTCTGTGACTTTCTGACACAGAAGAGGGACCTTCCCTCAGCCCCCGAGCCACAACTCTGGGAAAGGTCTTAAAACAAGATAATATATGTTGTCTCGGCCCTTTTTCTTTCTGCGTTCCCTAGCTAACCACCCTAGGAAAACAAGCCATAAATCAATGGAAAGCCTCGTGTATGGCCAGCCGAGCCGAGGAGCAGGCTGCCCCAGGAACGCCGCGGCAGCTCGCTGAAACAGCGGGGAGCACAACGAGGCAATTTCCTCCTGCACTGCTTCAGCAGAGCTGCAGACACCAGGCAGGGTGATTCCCCACCAGCTCCTCCACCATCACCTTAACCCTGCCTCCTCCTGCAGGGCTTCAGGTGCAGCGGGGCTGCGGCCTCCAGCTCAGTTGGAGGGAATTAGGGCAGCTCAGGATTCCCCTATAAAGGGATTGAGGGGGGCTGGTAACAGATTTTCCCCTCTTCCTCTCATCTTCCAGCTGAATTAGGGCTCTTCTGGCTTTTGTTTGTGGAAATGCTGCTAGGCTGGGTTTTTAGGGCCCTGCATTTCCACTCAGCAAGATGAGGAAGCGCAGGGGCTGAGCTGCTGGTGTTGGGTGAGTCCACCACGGATCATGGTGCCAGATCTCCTGGGCCTCTGGGCTCCTCATGTCCTGAGCGGCCTCCATCAATCCACCAGCAGCAAGGACACCAGCCCTGCTTAGGGACATTGCATTGACCTTGTCCTTGTGTGAGCTTGAGCTTCAGGCAGCTGGAGCTTCTGTGACATGGAGCAATTTGCTGCTCTCCTCTGTGCTCGGAGGAAGGGCTGCCCACTGTGGGTGTGAAAGAGAGGAGATGGCAGCAGGGGACTGATGCTCTTCAGAGATCCAACGTGCTCTTTACTCAACCAGGTAAACTTTTAAGTTCTTTTGCAATGTTCAAAGCACTTGCATGAGCAATGAGCAATGTCATTTTAAGCACAACTGTGCCTTTGGTGAGGTTAACATCAAACTGGGACTAGTCTTCAGAGGAAAAACGTGCCTCAAAAGCCCAGAAATGGGGATAAATAGGGAAAGAAACCTAAGGATGTGAACCCAATCTGAATTTAAGGGCTCTGACCACAAGGCAGTAGCAAAAGGCAGCAGGAGGCTCACAGCTTGCAGGCCCTGATGGGTGCCTAAGAAAGCTGCAAAGAAATGCCAGTGTTGCTTCAGGGCTCCTGGTTCTTTAATCAGGGATCTCAGGCCCTTGTAAGTGAAACACAGAGTGCTGCAGGCTGTGGGGTACCTTTCTGAGATGAAGCCAGCTGGAAAGGCAGCCAAAGCCAACAGGATCCCTGGGCTGGGGCTGCTGCGGGCTGTGGCTGGCTGAGGAGGAAGAGGCGCCCTTCCTCCCCTTGTGTGCACTCAGCTGAACCCTCGCTGAGCTGGGGAAGTGGTCTGTGCTTTAATGCCTTTGCACCTCACTACAGAGGGCCTTGAGCAAGCTCTGTCATCAGGGATGACATAACCAACAGGAGCTGTTGTAGGGCAGTGTAAGGGAAGGGGAAATTAAGCTATTTAGCACTCTGACGGGAGACGTGTTTGGGTAAAGGCAGGGTTTTTTTAATTTTAATTAAAAAGTGGAGAAAAACACCTTGCTTTCCTTGGAACTAGTGCCAAGGCAGCTCTCTGCAGTGAGAGCAGAGGGGACAAGCAGGCAGAGTCCAGTTTCCATGTTGAGCTTGCTCAGACAGAGCTGCAAAGTGCTCAGACCCTGAAATCCAGCCAGTTTGTGTTGTCCCTGCAGTGCTGACCCAACAGGTTGCTGTGCTTTTGCTCCATCCTTTTTTTTTCGTTTTGCAACCTAATTGCTATGGCTTGTCTCTGGTTGATGGCAAGGGTTCCTTTGTTTGCTGTAGTGGAGGGTGTTTGATGTACAGAAAAAAGCTTGAGCTCCTTGGTGTTGCTTGTGACTGGCAAAGCCATTGTGACTTCTGTTACTGTGGTTAATATTTGGAAATAATCTTTAACTCCTTGTGCAAGTGGTTCTCACCCTGTCCTGTGAATTACTCAATCCTGTGTCATTTATTCCTAACAACTGGCCTGTGACTTGGCACCTGCACCTCTGGCTTTTTGCTGTTTCTGTGACTGGGTGGTGGAAAGCTTTGTGTGCCGGGGAGGTTGGTGATGAGCCCTAGGAAATGCTGTGCTGCTGCTGTGCAATAAAAGTGTTAGGACGAGGCAAAGGTGGTCAGACAGCATTGTCCCTGCTGCCAGTAATCTGCAGCGTTTGATTTTAATAGTCCTCAGTGGACTGTTTTTTTTTTTTTTCCAGGAATTGTGTAGTGCTTTGAGCTTGTTTGCACTTCCATAACATCTCGTGGCAATCACGGATAGCTTACAAAGCTTTTGTGCACGTGAGTAGAGAGATAGGCTTGGGTAACGTTGAGCAAGTTCTGGCAAATACTTCTCCTTTTCCACCTTAATAGGAAAGCAGGCATCAAATGCTATCTGGCCTGACTCCAAAGCAAATTAATGATGCTGATGTTCAGAAAGGAAACACTGCTGTCCTTAAATAGTCAGGCATTGTTCTTGGGCTTCCTGCAATGAGCTGTGCCTTTTTACCCAAAAAGATTTGTGTGGGTCCCAGGTCGCTGGTGGTTCCTGCACCTCCTCTGATGTCTGCCTGCTGTGTATTTGTGGCATCTGTGGGTTTTAGGCTTTTTTTCTTGAGTAATCCTGTGCCTAATGCACAGCACGTAGCATTGGGTGGCATCAGAGGGATGATGTGGGTGCTCTGTCACCACCTGGTAGCAGTCTGCTCAGCACCAGGGAGATGCCTGGCCTGGAGAAGGCACTCCCATGAGGGGAGGGAGCTAATTAAAAAGTCACCCAGCTCCTGTCCATGTCCACATCTCACTGGGACAGAGGAAATCGAGGCTCGTGGAGGAACCACCAAACTGATGGGTCAGTGCAGGTCAAAGGGGGATATAATTTGGTAAAATAAGCCTGCAAAGCTGTGGCATAGGGACTGTATGGCCCAGGAGCACAGCATCGTGCTGTGGGATCTCATCCCCTGGTGCAGAGGGGATGGTTCCAAGTTTCCTCTTTGCAGAGCAGTTCACCCACCCCTTCTTCCCCAGCCCTCAGAGGAAGCATTGCCACGTCCCCACGTGGTACCTGCAGTGCTGGTGATGCCTGTGTCCCCAATAACCCGAAGCATCTGCTGCCCAAACACATTGCAGGACTTGGAGGTTAGTTTGACATCTCTGCTGATGGCTTGCCCAATGCATGTCTTGTTGAAGTTGTGCTCACGAATGTGCCCTGACCTACAAACACTTCAGCGATGGTTGGAGCCAGGCATGAGCTGTGCTTCACTGAAGTAATTATTCCTTTAATGGGGACTGATGGCTTCGCTCAGCTGGGAGCTGTGCATAATTAAAACCACGGTCCCTGCCCCAAGAGGCCTCCAGCCTGCAAGATGAAGCAAACACTGTGCCAGAAGAAGTGGGAATCCCAAGAGCTCAGATTGGATGCTTAAAAAATGTACTTTTCTGAGCTGTGAGCTCTTTGTACGCAGCAGGAGACCCAGGCAGGTATTTAACAGATTTCTGTTCATGTGTCTGTAGTAGGATGTGGTCTTCTGGGTAGCCACAGGAGGCTGAGCAACCCCTGAACCAGAGCTTCCCCTGCCTGGGGAGCTGGCAGGATTTGTGCCTGGGTTGGAGACAGGTTTTGGGGAGTGGGTCTCAAGCAATCCCCGAAATATTTGTGTGTGGCAGCTGCCAGCAGCATCGCATCTCCCCAGGCCTGGAGAAGGGCTTCTGTGCCTGGAAGCTCGGCTTCTTTTTTTCCCCTAATTATATAATTTGGCTTAATAAAAGCTATTACCTCTCCATACAAATCTTGTGTCTCTTTGAATAGGTTGGCACATTTCCTAATAGAACCAGAAACTGCTTCTTAAACAGAAGTTTGACCATTATTGTTATTAAAATAGAAGAGGAAATGGAGGCTCGTTCACAACAAAGTGATATTTATTGCTCAGTTTAATTGCTTAATGTAAAGCGCCTGACTGGGGATTTGAAGGGGCTGATTTGCAGTTCGGTCACCCTCCCCGAGCCACGTGCTGTGAAATCACATGTTGAAACTCAAGGTTTGGAATGGCCCTGGCAGATGGGAGAGGAATAGGAGCTGTGCAGTAAAACCCAAGGCGAGCCTGGCTGGTTCTGCTGGGGAAAAAATTCATCCCGGAAACACCCGGGCATGGGGACACCACCTCGAGCGGACCCCCAGCAGGGTGGGAGATGCTGTGCACGTGGTGGACCCAGCGTGATGGCAAGGAATTAAGGGTTTCATGTGCCTGGGATGCTGCTGTCACTGCTGGTGACACCGGCAGCATGACTTCAGGCATGGCACGGGAGCTTTGCTGCCCATGGACAGCAGCTCCTGGCCCTAGCGGGGGGGGAACTCGCTGTCAGCCAGAGCTGCCCGTGTGATGGCCAGCACAGACCCTAAAGGGTAAACCCATTTTCCCTAGGGATGACTGAATAATGCCGGCACCCAGCTCGTTTCCATAACATCGCCATGGGGCCCTGAGCTATTCCCACAGCCTGCTGGTGAGCAGCCCTGGTGTGCCGAGACATACTTGTCATGTCCCAGCCAGGCTCTCGGAGAAACAGTCACAGGTCAGATTAGTTCCCTAATTTATATGTCAGGGGCTGCAGGAATGGATCAACAGCATTTTCTTTGTATTTTTCCAGACAGTAGCTTGACATTCCCGGCATGCTGAGCCCTAGGAGTTCCCTTGCTGTTGTGATGGTTTGCAGTCCCTCCCCATTTGGCTGATGCTGCAGCAATTTGAGCAGAAAAAAAAATGCTACCAGCACAGAGCCCGTGTCTCCCTTGTAGATGACCGCTTCTGACCATGGGTGGTGGGGTTACGGGGCTCACAGGGCTGACCAAAATAAGGCTGTGGGTTTGGGAACCCCATGCAGAGGTTCTGTCCTGCCCTGCTGTGTGGATGTTCCTGCTGGGACTGAATGTGATCCCATCCAGGAGGTTTCAGGCAGATTTTTTCCAGCACGTGAATCTGTGTTGGTTTATTTACAGCCAGCCATGTGTTTGGGAAGATGGATAGCAAGCCATTTCCAGTGAAAGCACCGTCTGAAACACAAAGCAATGGGCTCTGTGATTCCCTAAACTCACAGCCACCTCCTGCATGATGCTGGGCAAAGCAGCTGCTCTGCCAGGAGCCCGGCACAAGTGAACCCTGCTGCAAAATGGGGAGCAAAAACCTTGGTGCTCTCCTCTCTTACAGCTTTGTCCAGAAGCTGGCAGGGGGCTGTGGGGTGATGAGGGCCTCGCACATGTCTCTGCCTTGGGGCTGGTAAAGCAAAGGGTGCTTTACAATGCATCTCCAGCCCAGCGGGGCATGAAGTATGCAGAGAGGAGCTGTCTGTGCCCCCCTGGGCCGTGGGAAATGCAATCAGGTGGCGAGGAAAGAAAATAAATCCTGAGAGGTGAAGTTTGCTATCTCAGGGAAACACAGAGGAGCAAATCATTAGCTTGGTGGCTTTTTTTTTTTTTTTTTTTTTTTTTTTTTGCCAAGATGAAATACGGGCCATTAGCTGCTGCTGGAAAATACTTCCCAACCCTTCTGTGCAGCCTTGCCTGCGAAGGGCTCTCCCTGCACCCCAGGCTGTCCCGGCAGGCACGGGGAACGCCCCGTGGCTGGGCTGGAGAGGTTTGAACTTGAACTCATTTATTTAGGTTTGACTTTTCTCCTGCTGGATTCCTTGGCCTTCGCCCAAACCTCAAAAGTAAGCTATAGCCAAATATTTTTGAGGTTGGTAATGAGATACTGGAGCATTACTGAAGAAAAAAGGGCCCTGTCCCAAATTCCCTGGCCACGTGCGGGTCCGATGGGCACAGCAGAGCCCTGCTTGGGGCTGGGGTGGGTGCCCTGACATCCTCCTACCTCCCATGAGCATGGCCAGGCACAATTCTCACTTTTTCACAGTAAAACAGAGGTGAGACTTTCTGTTTTATGCCTGTCACTCAGCGTTAATTGCAGGCGATCACGTCTCTCCACACCCTAAATTCCTCTGTGGCTGCCAGAGCCTCCCGCTTCCCCATGCCCTACAAGGAGGGACCTGGAGAGGCTTTGTAGGGCTGCACCAGTGGGGTCGGGGGCTTGCTTGTGGGTCCAAGAAGACCCTGCTCGGGCCGAGAAATCAGACCTGATCCATGTAATTGGCTTTATGGCCAGATGAGGAGCTGCCCCTGCATTGCTTTCTCTGCACAAAGATACTGGTTTTGTGCCAGCCTTCGCTGCTGGCATAGTTTTTGCATTGTATTTTAATGAAGCAGGGTAACTGAAAATGTGGCTGGATGTCTTGAGATCCTCAGGCACTGGTGCAAAGCAGGGCTGTAAAAATTCACGGTGATGTGTATGATGCCCCTCTCGGCAAGAGGAAGGTTTAACTTCTTTGGTTCCCCCTGATATTTGTAGCTAATGCCAATCAGATCTGGAATGATAAGAGTAAAATATGATCGAAACCCCTGGCTCTTCCAAAGAGGCGAATGTTCTAATTAAATTGAGAACTAGCCGGTTAATCAGCACAAGCAGTAATGGTGTGATTAGCAGGAAATGTGATGGAAAACAGGGCTGGGCTGGGTGAGGGGCTCAGGAGCTGTGGGTGCTGGGCAGGGGGCACCCAGGGAGCTCCAGGTTGCCCAGGGTCTGTGCTGGGGTGGGGGAAACCACTCCAGAGAGCACCACTGGGGAAAACAAAGCCTTGGGCACTGTTACCTTTGTGAGGGGCATCACGAGGGTGGGAGAGACTGGATTGCAAAATCAATTTGAAATCAATCGTGTCAAGGGGAAAATAAACAAAACCACCCAAGAAATAAACTTTTACAATGAAAAATCCGATGAAGAAACGTCCTCCCGGCTGCCCCTTCCCCCACCACGCAAGGCGCACGCTTCCTTCTGATTAAAGCTCAGCCTGGAGCGGTTTCGGTGGCAGGAGGCCAGAAGAAAGCTTAAGGTGCTCGCTGCAGCTTAAGGTGGAGCTGTGTGTGGTGCCTTCCCCTGCAGCACCCCACTCTGCCTTGCAGCAGGACCCACGAGCATCATCTTCCTCACCTTCATCCTCCTGGCAGGGATGGTCGGGGTCTGCACCATTTAGACAGGGCCCTGGTTCGTGGATGCTCACTGGCAGATGAGCCTCGGTGGAGATTTGTTTTGCTTCTTGTCACCTTTGTTAGGTTTTGACTACAAAATAAAAAGAACTGACCTGGGAGGTGAGAGGGCAGTGGTGCCGGGCTAAGGCCTGGTGCAGTGCTGAAGGCAGGGGAGCTGTGGTTGGGGTGCCTCTGCCAGGGGAATGCCTTCCTGCAGGGGTTTGCTTGCAGCCAGCAAGCCAGGCTTCAAAAGGGGCCAGTCCCAACTCTGAGCCCTCCAAAACACACGTAAAAACCTGACTTCTCCCAAATTCCAGCACCAGTTAAAGGCCGTTCAAAGTGTGTGTAGAGGGGGCAGCGTCTCCCACCCAGATGTGAGTACAAGCTCTTCCATATCTAACCAGGCTATCAGATGGCACGTATGTTTTAAATCATGCTGGCTGCAGAATCTACCTTGCACAGATTATCTGAGGGGTTTGTTGGAAAGAGCTGTGCCGAACCAGGTGAAAACCCCCAAACAGCTCTACTGCAGCCCCAAACCCCTGGAGAGCTGCCAAAGGCAGAACCTATAAATCATGAACCTATAGTCCCCCCTCTCCCCCCCTCCCCGTCCCTACCTGTCAATTGTTTTAAAAAGAAAGAAAACACATCAGTTCTTTTAATTTGCCTTTTGGAGCCTGTGCTTTTAGGCACGTTTTCCAGCTTTTCTGGAACATGCGGCCTAGAAGCCTCCTTTCATTGCTCAGTGAAAGCTGAGAGTCTCACTTAATTACTTGCATCCAGGAGAGGAGCTTTATGAAAAATTCCAAGTATCAGAAGATGGGTAATAAAATCACAGGGGCTGGCAATGCTGGGACTCCAGCTCGATGCAGAATATTTCTTTTATAATCATCCAAGTAAAGCACGCGCCCCTGGGACGCTGCTCTGCCACGGGAGTAAGAAATATAACAAGTTTTGGTGAGCTGAGGCTGAAAAAGACCTAAAATCGCTGTTCCTGGGCTGGGGCTCAGCTCACACAGCCGCGGGGTGAGGCAGTAACTGCGTCAGCAGAAATGTATGCAGGAATTTAACCAGGAGAGGGGCAAAGGTGGCTGGCACTTGCGCAAGGTTTTCGGCAGCCGCGGCGCAGAGCACCTGGCAAAGGGGAGCGGGAAGCGGGGAGGTGCTGAGGGGAGGTGGTGGTTAACAGAGCCCCGCAGGAGAAATGCTGAGGCTCGGCCAGCTAGCCTGAGAAGCAGCTTCGTGAAGTTATGTGATATCTGAGACCGTTTTTCGTGCAGGTTCCAGCTTGCCCTCGTATCACAGCAGCGTTTGTGACCTGGGCCGGGCTCCAGGCCCTGACCACAAGAAGTGCCTCAGGGCTCGGTGTCCTGCCGTGCCTTGGGGTTTCCCCTGGGCTTTTCGCACCCTCCATGGCAGCACTCTTTCTCCTCTTTCTCCTGGGCCTGACGGGGTGGCCACGTCTTCCTGGCCAGACTCAGCATCCTCACAGCACCCCGGGGTGCGCCACCCGGCTTGGTGGCTGTAGGAGGGGGCACAGGGGGACAAGACACCCCCCAGATGGACTCCCCAGTGCCACCAGAGAGCACAAGGACATCCTCGCAGGGACTTCCACAGCAAAGCAGCCCAAGGGGAACACGAGGGCTGAACCCTCCTCTCCTTCTCCCCTGCATGGGCACATCCCTTGCCCTTGGGGGAATATCCCTCGTGCTACTGCTAACTGGTGAGATAAAGGCCTGAGGTCTCACGTCCCTAAATGTGATTGGAAATGGAGCTAAGCTGCAGCTCAAACGGAAGTCTAAATTAGGTTGCGGAAGAGAAAAGGGTATTTGACAGCAGGAGCAGGCTCTGGAAATGCAGTCATTGTTTCTGCTTAGGGGTTTTGAAATGTAAATAATTTAACACCCAGCTAAGCAGAGGAAAATCTGCTATTTTTGGTTTATTCTGAACAAAGACAGCTGTGTATTCTAAAATGTACAGTTCAGCATTAAAAAAAAAAAAAAAAGAAATGCAGAAATAATGCCCACGGGAATGTCTTTAGGTTTTGAGACCCAGAGCCAGGGTCCAGGCTGGCTGAGCCCTGTGTTACACCGGTACCCCTGCCACCATCTCCAGCCTTACCAGGCCATCACAATAATCCCATAAATAAATTATTTGGATGGGCGAATCGCAGGGATTCATTACAAATTTCATCTGAAGGATAAAAGCACAGAGAGAGGCTGGAAAGGCAGCACTTAGGTCTGAATTGAGCCCGAGCCAGGGTGTGCATTTTGAGGCCAGCTCTGGGTGAGATGGGATGTGCAGAGCCCAAGCGGGATGGATCCTGCTCTGAGCAAGACTCCCAGGGCAGCAGCTGCCACAGGGTATCGGTTGCAATCTGTCCCAGGCAGCGTGGAGAACCAAAACAGGACTCAAATTTGGTTCCCATCAAAAATCAAGGGCTGCTGCAGATGCATGGGCATGGCTCTGGGAGCAGGACACAGCCTCTTCCTTCGGAGACCTTACCTGAGTTATTGTGCTTTTGGTCATCAGTGCAATGAAGCCTGGTGTGTTTGCTGCTCTCCCAAATATGCGTTTGTTTAATAACTTATTGGGAGAAAGGGTTAAATACCTCCCAGCTGTATCAAACCACCCCCAAATGGCCATGCTGTTAGAGCTGGTGAACTTTTTATGAGATTTTTGGTGGGATTCACTCTCGTTTTTCTCATTTTCTTCTGCGGATGGAAAGCAAAATAATTCTCCTTGTCCATCTGGGGTGGCCAGGGGTCCCTACGCAGCGCATAAACTCTCCTTGCCATGGCAGTAAGCACACCGCAGAGCTGCAGGGCAAACCCCGCTGGGGCTGAGCCTTCTCGGAGAGGCTGGCCCTGGGCACGGGGAGCACCTGGACACCTTCCTCCCAGCTCCTATGTTAATCCAGCCCCACGGGCCCCTCCAGAGCTCATTGAAATTCCAGAGGAGTCTTCCCATTGAGTTCAGCCAGCTCTGAATAAGGTTGTTTTTCTCTTCTGTGTGTGCTTTTTTTTAAAAACCTGTGCTTGCTCTGGGGGAAAATGTATTTAAAGACAGAAGTGCTGTGCTGGCAGCTGTGCTGCTGTCACCTCCCCAGTGGCGATGCAGCTCCAGAGAGGGCTTCGGGACCGCTGGGACCATGGGGTGCCCAGGCAGGAATCGTGGGTCCAGCCGTGCCGATGTGCATGAGGACAGGATAAGCGGAGGGGGAGTCGGAACAAGAGGTGGGCTGGCACACAGAGTATCTGCCTTGGTCTGGGGCTCCGTTTGGGCACCCTTCTATGTCTGTTTGTCAGTTGCATACCAAAATAATAAGTTAGGTCTTAAATAAATCCCAGGATCTGCAAGCACCTGGTTTAGAAGGGTGATTATTCCTCACCTGTAGGTGGAAATGAGATTCACCTGGGCTGGCACACAGCCGTGGTGACAATGCAGCCCGTTTCCCTCACTGCTGCTCGCTTCTCCATCCCAGGGCCACCGTGTCCCCTGGTTACGGGTGCTGTTCAGTCACTGTACGTGGTGCTGAGCCTCAGGCCCCTGCTGCCCCTGACCAGCTCACCTTCCACATCACCATTGTGGCTTCCTGAAGGGATCTTGGCTTTTGGTGACAATGAGCCAAGATCTGCCTGCTGTGAGCCAAGACTGTAGGTGATGGAGCCACAGAGGTGCCAGCACCCAATGTCCCACTGGACTTTTGGGGAAAGTTCTGGTTCTCCCAATCTTTCTCTGCCTCCCCCCAATCTGCCATTCGTTTTTCCCTAGCATGAAGCCAGAAGGAGCATGGAGGGAACACAAAGCCCTACAAACCCCCTCACTGCTTCTCCCAAACCGCCTTTCCCCTCTCAGCAGCTTTATCAGCCTCTCCTCCTTTGCCCTGAGTGCTGTTTTGACTAGACAAGCGAGCCTGGAGTGTTCTCTGCTTTTTTTCCCCCTGCTCCTCGCTGAGTATCACTCGTCTCCCATCCCTCCTCGGCGGTGGTGCTGCCTCTGCCGCTGCGAGCACAAAGGGGAGTGAGTCAGCCCCGCAGGGAACACCGAGTGCTCCAAATGCGAAGCAGATGGGATTGAGGAGTCTGGTACAAATTGTCCTTTTTACTTCATTGAGACTCTCTAACCCCCCCGCCCCCAAGACGTCCCTCCATGTTCTTCAGGAGTAGGGCTGAAAACGAAATGGTTCCTTTGCCATCCAGGCCCTGGTTGTGCCAGCCCTAGGTGTGACTCGGCCCCGTGTTATAAATTAAAAATGGTGAACGTTGCAGATGGTTTTCTATGAGTGCATACTTTGGTGCTGGCATTAATTCACTGGGTGAGTTTTTTCCTTTCTTAGTGCTCCACCTTTCTCTGAATGCTCGCAGAGTGCATCGAGCCAGAATTGATGTTTGCAGCACATTGACTTCTGTAACGGGATGGAAATCAATACAAAATTTCACTTTCTCTATTCAGGCTGAATCAGATGAGCATTCTGAGCCAAAGTAACAGAATTTGTCATAGGTCGAAGAGAAACGGTCAATCAAATTTATCCCAACCCTGTGTTTTGGTGCTTTTCATTGTAATGAAGTGGTCAAACTGCTAAAGCCTGTTTCCTATAACACTGAGTCACAGCACAGAAGTTTTCATTTTCAATTCCTTCTACTATTTAATAGATGTGCGTAGGGTCCCACAGGGCCTTCAGGGATGTTGGCAACCAGATACATTTGTTCCCCATTTCCCTAGAGGATAAATTTGTTTTTCCTATTTTTGGTGCTACTCATTCATAAGGATTGTATAACACACCGCAGGCTTGAGGCTCTTCTTGTCTTATGCAAGATTTGCTCTGGGTAAAATTTAAGATTTTACAGTTATTTATTTATATATATATATATATATATATATATATATATATATATTTATTTATTTATTTTGATAAATGCATTTTAACAGAAATTTCCCAAACCACTTTTGTGGTGTGATGTTTGCAGAAACACAAATCAATGTTGGGGGAATGCACTTTTTAAGTCTATACCAGCGTTTACTCATTTCAGCCATATTTTGATATCCAAGCCAGGAAATAAACCCCACGTCAACACCAAGTTGGCACCCATCTTAGGAAAGTAATAATGAAAAACCAGAATCCATCACAATGAGCAGAACGAGTTAAAAGCATTAACGATGGCCGGCTCCGGCGTAGTCACAACCTGCACGCACGGAAAAAAAAAATCCAACCTCATTGGATAAATTATTTGTTGCAAATTATTTCTCCAGCTCTAATTAGTAATCTTCATTTTACACAGTAGGCTTCTAATGACCTGCTTGACAACTGTGATGCCTGACAGACAGAGGGGATTTGCATGAAAACAAGCGTTGTTTTCTCCCATCCCGCATAGGACGGCAGCGGTGAGGATGCGCTGCTTCACCCCGCCCGAGTGGAACAACCGCGCACCCAAGCTCTGGGTGAAAGGAGATAATTCAGCTATATTTGGGGAAATAGGAGAACAAGGAGGCACTAATTCGAAGCAGAAATAATAGCACCCAGCGCACAAACAAGCTTAATCAGACGCGGTTGCTAAGTGGAGTCATGTGAATAGCAGATGATGGGGGAAAAGCACAAGACAGAGCTCTCGATGAAAACACGGGGACCCGGCATTAATAGGTCCTGCAGTGTTGTTTTCTGTGATTGAATTAACTTCTGCCTTTTTATAGCAAGGGTTTTTAAATGCTGGACCTGTTTCAAGTGTGTTATCGTGTCCTGTCTGTTCATAATTGACGGGGTTGGGCTCTTTCTCTGACTTGAATTTCCCAAATTCAGAGAGGCTCGAGCAAAAGATGATCTTGCCAGCCACTAACAGCTCAAATAAGGTTAAAAAGAGAAAGAGAAGATCAGGATAATACAACAACGATGTCCCCTGCTGCATCTCTAAGGGTTTCTCCCTTTCCCTGGGAGTTGCAGTATTTTTTGGTGATCTCAGCACTTTACTCCCAGCCTGGTGCAGCACATCTTGTGCTTTGACAGCTTGCTGCACCTGGAAATTATTACTTGATAAAAACTGGCAACTTCGCTCATTTTGGAAGGTTTTGGGGAGCAGGGCTTTTTCCTTTATTGCTTTCTGGTCTCCTATCCACCACTCTGCTGGTGCCAAAGGAGCTGGAAGTGGTGTGACCGTGAGGTGCATGAGGCAGCACAGCACTGCCCGTGTGCTAGTGGGCGATGTCCTTTGAGGGTCTTGGTCAGTGGGTGAAAATGGCTTTATTGCAGCAGGGAAGGGGTCAGGGGCTGTATTTTGGGACATAGGCACTGGGTGCACACACGTGGCCTGGCATCAGGTGAGTTGCCACGGGATCTGTGTCCTTATTTTGTGGTAAACATGAACACGAGGGTTTGAATTGCTGCAACAAAGCCATGTGCTGCTGGCGTAACTGGGATCAGAGCCCGACCCCAAGCAAGCGATTTTAGCTGATCTGTGTATTTAATTTTATTCAAAATAATATTGTCGTCACATCGACTCATGAAGAAAAAGGCAATTTTTAGTCGCTGGTCATCCCAGTCACTTGATTTCTCTTTTAGTGATATGGCAAGTGATCTCCCAGCAAAAAAGATAAAAGATGTAATAAACCACTTCCAGCCATTTCTCTGCAAATTGATCCCACTCCTTCGTCATGTATTGTTGATCTTCTAATTTAATCGCTTGTCCAGAGGGCACACACGACTCTGGAGGAAGTAAAAATGTCACACACGAGAAAAAAAGGAGACTGGGGATGTCTGCTCTCACAGCCGTGCTGGTGGATGCTGCGATTTCATGACTGGTTGAATTCTTTTGGGGAGGTTCTGGTTGTTCTGTTTGCTTGTTTTGTAGGGTCAGGAGTTTGCTGAAATGGCCTTGTGTGCCCCCAGGTGATGGCAGCTGGGGGCTGAGGCTCATATCTGGTGTTATGTGGCTCAAAAAAGGAAATGGGCTGTGAGTGCGGGGCACGGGCTGTGTTGGCACACAAGGCAGCAGTCTGGCCAGGCAGAGTTCAGCCTGTTTATGCTGGTGAAGGACGTGGCCCCAGAAGGAGAAGAGGTCCTGGGTTCTGCTTCCACTCTTCCTAGAAGAGACATGTTAAAGAAATGACATGCTATAAGTCAAACTTGTCACAGGACAGTGCCCATCCTGCTAGAGCTTTCTTCGGAAACGTTTCTTCATCTCAAGCCACAAAGCGCTGCCCCAGCAGAACCCGTGCCCCACAGCAGTGACCAGGACATGGTAAAAAATCTCAAAACAAAAACTCCATGGGTTTTGAAAGCCCTTTCCTGTCCTGCTCCAGAAGGGGCTGTTAATTGTAGAGCATCTCAATTGCAGAGAGCCTGACTATTGAGCAGCAGAGGCTTTTCGAGCCTAGCCAGCTGTGCGGGGCTTTTGTAAGTTGCTCCCGACGTCATAGAAGCTCAATTTAGTTAGCATTGCTCAGAATTTGTATTGCCACTGGTGGTAAATACGTCTATATGCATATTTCATTGCAGAGACCCCTACAAACATCTAGGAACCAAAACTTCCCTTCCACACCCCAGCCACCTAAATTAGATTATATCCTGATTACATAATTACTGTATAACAAGGTTTGCTCGGCCTCTTGGTGCACAATGCCTGTTTTCATAGCATTTTAATATGAGCAACATAATAGGCACCAGCTTGAATAGCCGCATGCCAGCGAGGCATTGCATTCCCCAAACCAGCCTGGGTTTGTGAAATCTGGTCCAGCTGCTCAGCACACAGAGGGGTGACGAGCAAACCCCTTCCAGAACATGGGGCTGGGAATCAAACGGTGCACGGGAAGCCTCCCCTGGTCCCTGACCCGAGGTGGGCAGCTTGACAGATCGCCCTGCCTGGGTTATTCCTTCAGGCTGCCGCAAGCCGCGTGCATTTGTGCCTCGTCCCTCATGCATGTGGTGCCTGCACCAGCGCTCGCAGATCTGGACTGATAATGTTCCCACTGATACTGCTCGGGCTGCTGCTGCTCTGAGCTTTCTTCTTTGCCCTGAGCAAGCGATTTAAAATGGCTCAAATCCTGCACAAGGCTCATTTTTTTCCAATAAGTTAGGCAGGGAATTTGCTCGTGTACTCAGCTCCATCTGAATGGTACGGAACTGGAACAGCCTATAAACAGCGATGTTTATGGGCTCATCTTTTAAGCTTTATTGTTTAGGCAATGGGTTTTACTTGGATGGCTGGAGACCATCCCTCCTCGCGCAGAATGTTTTACCGGCTCCAACAATAACTGCAACCCGCTCTTCCTGCTTTGCATTTATTCCCAATTAAAGTGAGCGGGCCAAATGCTACCAGATGCAATGAGCACAACGTTTATGGTCAATTTACCCATGGCTCCAACAGGTCCCGTCACTCAGAGGTCACCACATGTCTTCTGGCCCATTTCTTACTGCAAACACTTTGGCTTTTCTTTCATAAACCCCTTACACATCCTTCGTGGCCTCACTGGATCATCAGCATGTCTCTGGAAAGAGCTGATATTGGTGGGGGCCCCAGTTCCAGCTGGGCTTGAGCAGAAACAAGGCCGAGACCCATCTGTCTGTGGTGGCAGAGGTGTCCATCCATGTTGTGTTAGGCTGTGTGAGCTTAACGTGAGGTTTTGACGGGCCAGCATAGGTGAAACACTACCTGAAAAAATGAGAAACTTTGAGAAACTTGCAGGCACTGAAGGAAAGGGTTTTAAGTTTGAAGTGTACCGAGGTGGGCTCTCAGGCTATTATGAGTTAAAGTTACAACATTAATTTCTCTTGATATGCTAAAAAGCTGCAGCGTTGACTGCTCCAGAGCCAGGCTTTTGCCAAATTGTGCTGGGGTGTGAGGCTGCTGGGGAGCTCCACAGCTCTGGTCGGCACTGGCTTGGCACACATCTAGGTCTGTCCTCCTTGGCTGTGGTGTCAGACCCACTACCCCGTGCAAATTAATTACACAGAGCTTTCAGTCACAAAATGTTCTAAAAAGAGCCTCAGTCATAAAAAACTGCTAATTGTGGGTGAAGGGAATTAATTCGTGCTCATCCTCGGGGAAAGCTATGACTGGCGTGATAAGGAGACAAATGACTTCTTGTGGAAGTTTGCCTGAGCTTCCCCATCTGGGCTGGGCTATGGCCAACGAGGAAGGGGAGCTCTGGTTTTGGGGGAGCACCCTGCAGGAGTGCTCCCAGGGACACGGCGTTTTGCTGTAAGGTGCTGTCCTCATGCAGGTTTTTGAGCACAGGACACAAAGGACAAGCTGTCATCGGGTCCCTGAGCTGACGGCTGGGTATTTTGCCTTTCCCTCAACCAAAATCAGACCCGGCTCAGGAGGAAGCTGCGGTTCGTGTGCTGAAGCAGGCTGCAGCAGGCAGGGCTGGAAGCAGGAGCACAATCTCCCCGCGCGGTGATTTCCCCGTTTCCTGTGTATTTTGGAGTCTGGTAATGAACCCAAGTATCCTCACATGGGAAAGGCAGCCCTTGGGTTTCCTTCACATGCCAGAGGGGTGAAGCATGTGGTCATGGTGAATCTGGCAGAGAAAAACTGTTTCAATTCTTCCCTGTAAACTTCCTGCATAGCACAGCAAGGGGCTTTGCTGTTTAGAGAGAAGCTGAGCATTCAGGGCACATACTGCATTGCAGAAGTGTTGTGTCCTGCCCTGAAACAGCAGCTCCCCTTCTCCTGGAATAGCAGTTGTGTAAGGCCCAGATTTCAGATATCAATGCCAGCAAAGTCCTTCAGATGACTCTCTGCTGTTCACGAGACCTGGGTGACCAAAGAGCAGTCAGCATCACTGCAATGGGCTTCGCCACCCAGCAGCACAAGCGGGGGGCTGGTACATGAAAGGGGGACTTCATTTAAACCATCTTCTTCTTTGCCAAAAGCAATGGTTCATGCTATCACAGATCAGAGAGGCAATATCTTAGGGTGTTGGAGGCTGGGGAGGGAATTGCTGGCATCCAGCCGGGTGATTCCTGTTGATGGTCTCCTCTTACGTAAATCAGTGACTGTCTCAGAGGTTTAGTTAGTCTGGAAGATTGCAAATTTTCCCAAAGTTTTCTCAGACTTGCAGGTTTTGTAAAGTTATATTACTCAACGAGGGAAAAAAAAAAAAAAAAAAAGCTGGCATTATTCCCCTTGTGCACAGACCCAGCACAAGAGATGCAGTCCTTCCACCTACAGGGCTTCGATAAGCCCCTCTGCACCTGCAGCAATGGGGAGGTGTTGTTCCTCAACAACAGACTGCCCATACCTGGCAACTTCCTTTTATCAGTTAAAAGAGCATTTCTTCCACGTTACGATGTCAGGACTAAACCGCTCAGCAGCTTCCTCGGTGTGACCTACAGGCTCTGTATGTAGCTGCAGTGTGTCCCTTTGGGACGGAGAGCAGCAGCGATGCTGATGGTCAGCAACACGTGGAGCAGGAGGGGAGATGCCAGCGATTCCCGGACAGATGCCCGCTCCTGCCAAGTATGCCATCGTGCCTCAAATGTCCCTGCAGAGCAGATATTTTTAAAGTCTTTGCTAGACCTTCGGAAAAAAAGGCAGATTTTTAAGCTCTTGCTGGACAGATGTACTGAGCAGACGGTGTGTCCATTTTGGTCGGCCTCTGCCCCTCCGGGGTGCTGGCAGGGCTCCTCGCTGGGTCAGTGTGATCCCAAGAAGCAGAACATCTCAGACAGGTCATGGTGTTTATGACGTCCCGTACTTTTTTATCAAAATACCTAGATCGTGCTGGTCACTGATGCATTCAGCATCCAGCCATGCCCACCCTGTCCTTGCTCCCAGCTGCACGCACACCCTGGCCGCTGCAGAGGGCAGGGAAAAACCCGCAGGGAAACGAGGAGCCCTCTGCTCAGAAAGTGGGCATTTTGACAGGCTTCCATCTCACATTAGAAATGTTTTGATTTCGTTTCCTCTGCAGAACACAAACAGATTTTGAAATCTCAGAAGCTGCCATGAAACAAACCCGTTGTTCGCCGGCCAGCTCTAATTACGGGTCACAACCAACCCTTGCATAAGCCTATTGAAGTCAGAAATTATACAGGAGAAGATTCTGGCTCTGCACAATTTGTATGGAAAAATGTGATTTAGGACCATTTTTTTAAAGCAAAACTGAGTCTTAGATTTAAGATTTTTCTCTGTTCTTTGTACCCCCTTACTACTAGCAAATACCTGCAAAAAATGTCATACCTTAACCCTGGGCTGGCCATCTCCTTCCCCCATGTCCCTGCCCCTAAATCCACAGGCTGAGGCTTTCAAAGATATCTCAGAGACTTTAGAGCTAGCATTTAAATAAATAAATAAATAAATAAATAAAGAGAGAGAGAGAAAAGAAAAAGGGAAGTGATGCCTCAGATTTCCGTCGATAGCTCTGAAAATATCAGCTGCAACAGCTCTGAAAATATCAGCCTCAACAGCTTTGAAAATACCACCCTCGACAGCTTTGGAAATATCACCCAGCACTCAGAAGTGCTGACAAACCGGGCAGATTTAGGGAAGTGCCAGACAAATGACGCAGCGCTCGGGCAGGGGGCTTGGCCGTGGTGGGGGGCTGCAAGGGCTGGGAGAGGGAAACGCGGGGGGGAAGCAGGATGGTGCTCGGGCAGCGGTGGTTGCTGGGGGAGAAAATCCTAAATTCTGATTAAAATCCTGAAAATCCTGATAGAGAATGCGTTGATGGCACTGCCAACAATTTAGAAATACGGGACTTTTTTTTTTTTTCCAAAATAATCAGTGCTGCTCTTGACCTGGATTCAGGCGGTTAGGCTTTTCATCCTCTCTAATCATGGTTTTATTTTCTCATCTCCGTCGCTACATAGATTTTTCTGCAATGACTAATTTCAAAGACTTTGTAAGCTCGCTGCTGAAAAACAGTGCCAGAAATATATGGTTATCAAGAATAATAAGTGCCAAAGGCACAAATCTTACAGCTGTGTGAAGGGAAAAAACGACAGTCATCTGAATATAAAATTGTTTGCATCCCCTCGTTGTCTGAGCGCTTCTGCAAAAGAAAAACAATTCTTTTTCTTTAAGTGTCTAAGGAATAACATCATAAAACAAAAAACTTCCAAGTTACTGCTAAATTTCCTTTGTGGTGTTTGTAGCAATCCCTCAAAAGGGTTAGCTCTGAGTATTTCTTAATTTTGCAAGGATAACACAGGAAATGATTGCAACTGTGTTGAGTAAGTACGTAGCTTGTTTTTTCAATGAATTCATCTCAGGCAAGTCTGAACTCTTTGTGTGTTTGATTTCCATTTTTACTTCTTCATTTTGGTGCACTGAGATGGATATTTCTGGTAGGTGCAAATGAAGCATTGATTTTTTTATTCAGAACTGATACTTTGAATAATTTCAACAAGCTCTGAGGCTGGCTTAATGAGGGTCATCTTTTGGGAAGGAAAATTGCCTAGTTCATTTTCCAATACGATATTTTAAGTATAAAATCCTCATGATATTTGGAAGATCAAAAATGTTTACTTGTGGCATTCCAGTGCTTGTCTACCGCACAGTTCAGGAAGAAAAAATGTTATGTGATTGTATTGGACCCATCATGGTTCATCTCACATATCTGAAATAATCTGAAAAATCATTGCAGACCTTTTTTTATTGCAATAAAAAAATGGCATTCTTCCGTTACAGAAAATAAATAAAGCTATCATATTTTGCCCACAGAAAACCTTCAAGCAGGGAAAGAAGAGCTCACATTCCTCTGATAGTTTCTCTGTGTGTCATTAATTGCTACGATAATCCCATTGCCAAATCCTTTGGTATCTGAAAGCCTTTGCAATTGTCATCTCTAAAGTCGTAAAGCGGGGGCCCGCCTCGCCTGAAACCCTCGCTCCGCGCCCTGCCGGCTCGTGGGCTTCGCTTCTGCATGTTTGTGGGGATTTGGGGAGTTTCCAGCCCGGCGAGCGCTCACAGAGCTGCCGGCTCCGGTTGCTCATCTTAGGGCAGATGCTCCCAAAACGCAGAGGGAGCTGGGCACATGTGTTTCCAATTAACATAAGAAAAAAGAAAAAAAGAAAAAAAAAAAAAAGGAAAGAAAGAAAAAAAATTTTTTTTTTTTTTTTGAGGTTTCCAGATTTAGGCCTAAGTGTTTATAAAACTGGTTTCAGCTTTTAAGAATGTATTTCCTGGCTTTGAAACTAAGAGGAGCCCCTTGACTTCATGGGACTTTGGATGGGATCCCTGCGCGTTCCTGGAGCTCCAGCACCCGAGCGGGTCAGAGCGGAGGCTGCTACCAGCCCCGGCCGGGAGGTGCATTTGTGTTCAGTGGTGTGAGGGCTAAAAACCCCAAAATGTCCTCAAAATCACAGTGTAGGGAAGTAGGACAGAAGATGGGGCCTATCTCCTGGGCACCGGTATTGGATCACTCCCCAAATTGGCGTCCTCCATGTTTTGTCCAAACCCATTAAAAATGACATCAAAAAGCAGTCAGTCCAAATGGAGTAGCCTGTAGTGCTGATGTTTTAAATATATAGCCTGTCCTTTTTGTCCTCTTTGGATGTTTTTGCCTCTTACGTGAGCGGTGAGAACCTGCGCCGTGTTTTATTTTCCTTCATTTCAGCATTTGATCTACCTCCACTGAAAGCTGCAGTTATTCCATAAAACCAGTCACTGAAGCAAATAATAGCAATCTTACCTCATAAAGCTGCTGAAACTGTTGAAATACATTAAAATATTAGAGCAATCATTATTAATATAAATTACAAGAAAACAGAACATTAGCTGAGCCTGTTTTAAAAACAGGAAATCTTTTCCAAGTTGGTTTTAATTTCATATAAATAACAGAAATAATTTTCCTAGGAACATGAAGGATAGCTTTATAGCATCAGCCTATCAAAAATAATGCCCCGTCGGCTCTGTTCTCTACCACTAAAGCGCTGCTTTCTCTTCAGATATAGGGGGAAGTGCTGATAATGAACATTTCATAAAAGCACAGAGACCTTTATCAAAGGGAGAGATGCATAATGCATTTTCAGAGTTATTATGGTACTTGCCTTTACACAATTATTATTTGATGTTTAGGTTTGCTTGAGAGGAACATCTGAAAAAGATCTGCTAAGTCAAATCCAATACTTTTAAAAGACACTTAATGAATTTTTCTTGCTGTGTTTATGTTGAGAGGTTATTTATTTGTAGATCATCTGTCATTTTTTTTGTTCAAAGTGTTTGTTGTTTTTTTATTTTTATTCTATTAGTAAAATTACTTGTGCAATGGTTTTATGTCTTCCCATGGAGGCAATCCTGCCAGAGCTTCATGCGTGTTGATTTAGTGCTTATGAAATAGGCTTATCTGGCCTCCCTGCAGACCAGCTTTTTCTTAATCAGTGGAGACACAGATATGGCCCTCGCTGCTCGTGCCCAACACCTCCATGCACCCTGGTGTGCTGGGACCAGGGCAGGCTCAGCCCCACAGCGCTGACGGTGCACAGAGGGGCTGGGAGATACCCTGTAGGAACCCAGTGCTCAGCCTCCCCATCCACAGCCTCCTTTGAGGTTCCCAAAACGCCCCTCCTCTGAACACTGGGGAGCCAGGTGCTGCATTTTTAGAGAGATATTAAAGTTCAGCCTGTGTAGGAACCTTTTTTTTTTTTTTTCCCTAGTAATTAAATTTTCCGTTCCTTAATTTCCTGAGGAATTCCTGAAAATTTTCATGAGAAATCACATGTGGGGAGAAGGGAATCACTCCGAATCCATTCAAACAATGCAATACATTTTCAGCTTCAACAATTTCCTACTTCAAGCCCTCCATGCCACTGTACATGACACAAGAGCCAGGAGATGGCTGCAGCACCCACATCGTGGTGGTGGCTGAGCTTTCCCCATGCACGAGGATGGCACTGCTTGGATAGAAAAGGGCCGTATCCTGCTTTTCCTCGGGTAAGGCTCCCCCATCTCACCCAAACCCGTGTCCGGCACTGCAGGGTGGTTGCCAGGAAAGCTGCAGTGATTGGCAGCCACTTTTCACCTGGGGATTCAGCTCCAGCTCCAGCTCCCCAACAGCTTAATTTAATTGACAGAACATTAAGCTGTGTCACATCAGTATTAAAAATAGATGGGACGGACCAGACATCTGATTAACAGAAAGGGGGAAAGGGTTCTGGATTTTCCTCCCAGTGTCTCTCTCACGGCTGCAGAGGCTATCAGAGCCCAAGCAGCAGGCAGCACCCAGAACATTGCTTTAAACTGAGGGGTTCATCACAGCCATGCTCCTTCTGTGCTCAGCCCTGCCTGGCTGGCACCTCCCTGCCCTCATTAATGGCCAGGAAGTAAAGAGGCGACTGTCAGGAGAGCTGCCAGATCGGGCCCCAATTTTTGCAGGTTGCCTTAAGCAGCCAAGCTCATCAGATATTTTGTGTGGAAAGAGCAGAAATTAATCATGGAGGTGTGTGATTCTAGCCATAAAATTAATCTGACAACCCCACAAGGATGCATAGCAGCTCCAGGAACCCCAAGGAGATATTTTAAGGCACTAGCAGGTACCAGGGCTGATGTGGGTGTTTCCAGCAGTAATAAACCTGTGTGACTCCATCCCAGCTGCCTCCAGAGCAGTTTGTTTTATTTGGGTGCAGTGTGGAGTGCACAAATTCCCTCTGTTATGCTCCAAATGGCAGGGTCTGCAGAGATAGTAGTTCACTGTAGTTGTTCAATCTTGATTTTATCACTTGGGTGACTGGTGTGAGGTCTCGCTGCTGTCATGTTTCCCCTGGATTTTCGCTGAATTTTACCTTTTACCAGAATTTTGACAGCAGCAGGTAGAGCAGGCAGTAGTTCTGTGCTTCACATCTCCATAATATCAGGGTGGCTGCAGGCTGGGACTGGAGCTGTGGGCATAGGCTTCTCCCAAGCTCCACCACCTAAACCCAGGGCTTATTTTCCTGCAGACAGACAGACGGCTGCCCCCAGACACTCGTGGTACCCACACAGACACACAGAGCAACACTGTATGGCTAGACTGGGCACTTGCTGGACGGGCACCCAACTCTGCCCCAGATTTTGTGGAGCCAACGCAAAGCAGTAAGAAACTAATGGCTCTTAGTGCTCCTTGTTTATTTTTTCCAGTCACTTGAAATATCTTCTTTCAAGGATTTTGTTTTCCTCTCGGCTTTATTGTAATTGCCTTTGATTGTTTCAAACTGGAGGAGAAAAAAAAAAAAAGGAAATTCATTTTTAACACTGAGAAATGAAAAATGTTTCTTTCCTTCCAATATTTCTCATGGATGTTTTCATTCATATCCATTCACTGAACACAGCCTGAACCAACCGACCCAGGCAGTTTTCACAAAGCAGAGCCGAGACCAGGACCTGCGGGTGGAGCAGCCCCATGGCCGGGACTGGCTCCGTGCCCCATCCTGGGGGGCTGCAGGGATGCTCCCCGCTGCCAGCATCAGCACCAAGCATGGGAAACCCCATCCTGCATTATCTCAGGATGCTGTGTTCTGAAAATAATAGGAAATGGCCCCAAATAATTAGCAGCTACTGAGCATTGTTCACCTCCTGTGTTTTCAGTGTGGTGACAGCACGGCCTCCAGCACACCATCCCTGAACCTTCCCTGGAGTGCTGCCATTGTCCCGTGCTCCTGCAGAACCCTGTGCCCCAGGGAGACAAGGCAGCGAGCAGTGGTGATGCCACCACAGAAATTGGGTCAGCTTCTGCTGGTGGAAGCCAGCATTCCTTTGCTGAAGCCCACGGAGATAAAAGAACCGAAGAAAGACCAAAATTAGGTCATTTGGATGCACTGTTCCCTCCATGCAGCAATGTAACCCTCTTCCTTCTTCCTGCTGCTCCTCAGGGCAGTCAAGTAGGTCAGGAGCACCTCCTGTCAGGCAGCTGGATCCACCAAGGTAGCTCTGAAGAGTCTCCAAAGCAGGAGGAAATTGACCCCAGCGTGTTTCACGTGCCTCAAACCAGAGAGACCAAAACACCCGCTTGACTCCCACTGACAAAGAAGCGTAATTGAAACAAATCGGGAATTAGATTCCCAAGCAATCCAGCTTCCTATTTCCCCTCCCCAGCAGCGGAGCCAGGAGGCAATCCTGATGTTACTGCAGCCCCAACTTCTATGTGAGACAGCAACAGCGGCGCCCAGAATTTGGTCCAACAGCAATAAAAATGAATAATACTAATTTCTGCAATTATTTACCACTCACAGGCAAATTAGTCATCCCCTTGCCATACCTGAGAAAGTAGATGCCACAAAATACCTTCAGTGCCATCTAGCTACTAAGTTACATGAAGAGACATCTGCAAGGAGCCTTGGTCACCACAAGGCCCAGCAGTGGCACCTGTGAGAAAGGTACAGGAGGGCATGGATCTGGCCTCACGCTTGGTGAGGCTGGCAGGGGCAGAGGAAGGAGCTGGTGTTTTGCTTCTTCCACTCTCAGCCCACGCCATGGAGCGCTGCCGCCAGTCTGCTGTGTCCCAGACCGCGCAAAAAGCGATGAAAAGCCAAGCAGAATTAATTTCAAGAAGTTGTTTTTATGACGTGCTGTGTTTTGCTGAGATTGTTCTACTCACAGAGTAATTTGTCCAGATAAAACCCGACTAGAAATGACCTTATGGTCTGGGTATGACGGCGTTGGAGGATGCACACACACCCATGCTCACACCGCATCCAGCCCGCGGCACTGGGCCAAGGCTCAGCTCAGTGTATGGGGTGGGCGAGCACCCCACACACCCCAAGGGCCTGATCCTGCTCAGGGTGCATGCTTGTAAGGAGAAAAACGAGCCCCTCCGAAGGCAGGGAGCCCCTCTAGGCGAGACCAGGCTATCCCCACAGCAAAATGGTGGCAGTTTCGGGGAGCTGGGCCCAGCTTGGACCAGCCCACAGCCTGTCCGCAGTGTCAAAGTCATTGGAAAAAGATTAGGAGTGTATTAATAATTGGAGTCGATGCTGAGCAGTGCTAGGCCTGGTCCGGGGCCTTGCTGGCATCCGTATGGCACCCACAAGGCTTTTTTATACTCAAAGCTTTCAGCATGAAAGGTGTTTCTACTGTGGCGAGGCCTGACAGCTCCAGCCACAGAAAGCCACAGCCCTCAGGTGTCCCTCGGAGCTGGAATTACCACACAGACACTTCAATAAAATCCAGCCTGGTGCTCAGGCTGCCCCCACACCTGATTTACACCAGCCGAGAAGAGACCCGACCCCCAGGGCCAGGTGTGGCCTGTGGCCGTATGTGGGCAGCTGAGGTGATTTAAGAGCTGCCGGTGTCAGTCACAGCAGTCTCAGAAAACACCAGATTTACCCTGCAGTCTGTACCAGGAGCATGGACAACTCCCGGCCAGAAGAAATCAAGCCCAAACCCTTTTCCACAGCCCAATGCCCAGGTTGTGAAGCACAGGAAGAGCAGTAGCTGAAGCTGGTTGCAGCTCTATGTGGATAATTTCTATCAGTATTATGTTACTGTGTTGGAGCGGTGATGCATAATGTATGGCCGGGCATCTCTGAAACAAATATTTTACCTTTAATTTAGAAATCTCTGAGACATTAGAGAAGTCCTCTGGTTACGTGGCACAGATCTATGGGGAGTCAGCAATAGTGCAGTCTTTAAAAGAAGTTATGGGAGTGGTGCAAAACACCTGTGCTGGGAAGGGGAGCAGGAGCTCAGCACCCAGCAAGGCCAGAAAATAAGAGCCCCGGGGAAAAGAAAAGCATTAGGATTTCAGGTAGCATTGCACTATGGCAGATTTGGAGCCCCAGATGCTGTTTCCAGCTCTGTACCCTGACCCCCTTCTTCCTCTAGGTCTGCTCCCAGCTGCACATAGGGGCTGCAGCTGCCAACCCCTGCACAGGGGCGCTGCCTGCCCAAGTGCTGCCCAGAGCACAAATGAGGCAATTTTGGGATCAGTGTGAGGATCTGGGGATCTTTCTCATTATCTAACCATCAGCGGATTTAGCGCTTGTTATTAACAGATTTTTGTCCAGCAGCCTGTGCAGCTTTCCATATAAAGACAAAAACGCTGATCAATATTTAGCACAAACACAGCGTGCTATTAATTCCTCCCTGAGAGGGGGTTTTACCCAAGCTGAATTGCAGGAAAAACCTGCAGAAATGATAGCAGTCCCAGACTTCTTCCAATATTACTGGGAAACAAAGTGGCTCTGTGTGCTAGCAGCACAGCATACCCCTCCTGAGACCTGCACTTGGCTTTGGGTGAAAAAAGGGTAAAGGAAGGGAAGAAAGGCACTGCAAGGGCTCAGGTGTAGCAGATTGGCACATTTACTCCACCAAGCATGGGGCTCATCTCCCTAATGCTGGCCGTCCCCCGGGCCATGGCGTTCAGGAGGTGCTGATTAGCCTGGCCTGTGCTTGGTGACAATTAGCAAAAAAATAGCAAATAATTAGCCAGGGCTCCACTATATAAAGAAGGCAGGGCAGCAGGACCAGCCCCTTCCTCCTGGAAGCTGCTGCTGAGGGAGGCACAGGAGAAAATCTAGCTGGGGAGGACAGAGAAGCCGAGCACAGCTCAGATGAGGACTGATAAGCACTAATTCTGGTGCACAGTGCCTGAGGGGAGCTTCTGCACCTTGCTTCCAGGGTCTCATGGTAAATGCCTTCCCTAGCAGATAGGGACAGTGATGTGTTCGAGCTGAATGGCTGAAGCAGGCAGAGCACAGCGTAGAGAGGGCAGGTTTGTAGCCTGGGCTGAGTGTTTTGCTATTATTAATTACACTCGTGACCAATACCATCCGTGAGTCAGCAGGAACCTGCTTGGCATAGGCAGGAAAGGCAGTGCCCTGTAAGTGCTGAAGCCAAGCGGGTCCCTCTGCATGCCGGGGGGTTGTCCTATGTCTCACCCACCCCACAAGAGCCCTGACACCAGAGCTGCCTGGCATGTGTGCTTGGTGTCGTGGTAAAGCCAGCAGTGTTGGAGTATGCCTGGTTTGGGGGCATGGTGTGGGGCTGTGGGGGTCCCTGGTCTTGGGGGGCCACCAGGGATGGGGAGAACCATGTGGGCACTCCTGCCCCTGCTTTATTTATTCCATAAGTATAAAACCAGCTGGAAGATACTTGAGGTTATCTGGATGTTGACGTAAATTAACCTCTCCTAAACAAATGAGCCACTTCTGATTCACTTGTAAGAAACTTGGGCCCCTACAACCGAGCTTCTTTTACAGCCATTAGTGCATTTTGAATCATAAAGCGAGAGGGCACCATTTTCAGTGAAAGATGCCAACTGTGAGTCTTGTCCAGAGATTTGATTTAGCAGCAGGAAGACCGTACTGAAATATTTGAGTCCGTAACAATTAATGACCATATTCGGGGGTTTATAGCTGTGCTGTGGATCCCACCGTGGGTCCCTGTTGCTTTTCTGCAGTGCTAACAAACGCGGAGGTTGCGTGTCTTTACGCCCAGTAATTGCCTCCCCGGCCACGCTAACTTCACAGAGATGCACTGTTTTTCAAGACCCGCGTAAGGCCTTGACCTATAAAATTCAATTTCAAATGGTAAAAATCCCCTGGCCACCGTAGATGCTGGTGACAAACTAATGTGCTATGTTCCATAACCATCTGTTTTGAGTACTGGCTTGACCTGTAAGTGTTCGGGATACAGCCTGACTAAAACGGGTTTTATTATTTTCCATTAGTACCTGCCGCAACAAAATCAACTGGCAGTCCACAGGGGAAATAAAAGTATTTTCCTCCTCCAGATAGCATCTGCTGCAAATGTAAACGGACCCTTTCCCAGCCCTCTCTTTCCTTTGGCTCCCTCCCAGGCACCCGGCTGATGTGATTGAGTTTCCCCAGGTTTCGGCTTAGTTGGTGAGCCCCGGGGTTTTGGGCTGTTGGGGGACCCTCACCCGGCCACGCTGGGCCACCAGCAGACGTGGGGCACCCTTGGGGACACTGGGCAGCCACGGCAGGTCCCTGCCTGGTTGTGCCTTCCTCCCCAGGAGCACGCAGCTGGTTGCGTTCCCTGGGTTGCATCCCAGTGGTGCCCACCCGTGCTTGTTTGCCCTCCTCTCGCTTCCAAAATCTCCTTCCTTTTTTTTTTTTTTTTCCTTAAGGAGGATTATTCAGTTAAAAATAAATAAATAATCCTCCAGCATTAAAACCTTTCTCACGTTGTCTCATCTCAGTAAAACAATGACATTTTCCCCTCTTTGATGCTAAGATCTAGCTCCGCAGGAAATTTTACTACCACGACTCTTTCATCTCTCTCCTGGTTTGAAGATAAATGATCCTTGGACTCTTCTGGACCTGCATAAATCACAAAAGCAATCTACTAAGAGAGCTGCCTGTGGCACCGACTTCAGCTGGAATTGAAAAGGACAGTCAAAAATATCCACGGTGCTTACACACGGGGTAACCTAAACCATCCTCTGGGCAAGAGGGGAGGAGGCAGGCGGTGGGACCACAACTCGCTCAGGTGGGAAGGACCCAAGGAGAGAGAGCACCACAGCTCCTGAGGCTGGGCACGGGGCTCCATCCCAAAGACAGACAGGTCCCAGCGCATCCTCTTGGGGCACTGAATTTGCCCCCAGGTGTCAGATGGGTGTTACACCGTCCCTGTCCTAACCATGGGGCTTGCCCCTTAACCCATCTCTGGACAAGGGGCTGAGGTCAGTGAGGTGTCACCTTTGAAGTCTGGGCTTCAGGAGGGGCAGCTTGCCATATATTTGACTGATCTGAGCCTTTGATGAGGTTTTATCTACAGGATGGGGGAGCTTCAATGCTCTGTCAGTCTCAGTGCTGTATTTCTGTTCTCAGGAATGTCCCATGAGGGTCCAACCTGATGGTGATGGCACCCAAAGCACCAGCGACGAGGCACAAGGTGAAACCCCCCCATGCTCTGCTCTCACTTGAGAGATGACTATGTGGTGGCACCGGCACCCAGCTCCTGCACCGCCAGAGCAAACGTGCCTGGATTCAGGTAAACCAGCAGCAAAACCCTGCTGCAGGAGGTTTGTGCACCAGCCTGCCCCCAGCTGCTGTCCCTCGGTCCCCATCCCGGGGAGCTCACAAGCTGCAGCTGCAGCCAGCGCTGCTCCAAGAGCTGCTGATGCAGCGAGCTTTGGCGTGCAACCTCTGCTGGGTGCCTTGTGCTTTCCCGTGGGTGGGACTGTGGGCTGCCGAGCTATTTTTGTGTCTCCCCTCGCTTTCACCTGATTGCAACCGGATACCGCAAGCCCCAGCAGCCCCGAGCGGAGCGCGCTGCATTGCTCATGTAACACACCATATGCTTTCGGGCAAGGAGACAGGATTTCACGCCGCCAGGCCAGCTTTTTTTATATATATATATATATTCTTCTTAAGAAAATGTTTAAAGCTGTACTTGCAAATTTGTTGTGTTGCTCAGAGCTCCTTGTAATTCCGGGACATCTGCAGAGATCATTCGCAGTGTCGCTCCTCATTAGCTGAGGTGTTATCTTGAAACTGGATTTAAGGCAGCTCCCTGAGATGCTCAGCTCCTTCCAGTCTGATGCGGTGCTTCACGTCCCATTTCCAGTCATACAACGATGATCCATGGCGAAATCATTTCAGCTATGGAAACGGGTATTTACCTCAAAATATCCCCACCAAATACAGTGGCTGCTCTACGGATGAGTTAGCAAGCACCCAAGGTGTGCAGCAAGCAGCACTGGGTCACAGGGACGCCAGGCATAAAGCGCAGTGGTGCCCTCCATTCCTCCCTCATCTTGTTTGGTGCTGCAGAGAGGGCACCCCTCGCCCTCCATCTGCTTTATTTAACTTTGGCCACCTTCATTTGAGACGTATAGACCCCTCTAGATAGCATGTGTCATCGGAGCTGGTTTGCAGGGCCTCCAAAGGGCCCTGCCTCAGCGGGGTTGACTGCCGGCCTCTGGGGTTCTGGATTTCCTGAAGCAGAAATCTGGGAAATTTCTCCTTTCTTCCACCACAGAGACACACCCAGAGGCAGCATCTTTCTCTGTAATGCTGAGCTCTTCTCCTGGGATAATTAAATCAAAAACTCAAAGCCCTTCAGGCCAGCTTAGGGATTCCCATGCTGGAGTAACTTTGCCAGAGCTGGTGGGTCGGGCCTGGTTTTCGTGGCTGCTTTATTTTTCCCATTTTTCTTTTCTGACTTGGAAAAACAGCAGCAGAAGTGTTGCTGTGGCATTTTCCTCATGAGTAATCACTGATCTCATTTTGGTTTCTGCCACCCTTTTGTTTAGGCACAGCTGAATGATGGCCTTTCACCACAGGACTTTGTGGGAGACAACAAATAGAGGCAGCCTGGTGAGCGAGGAGCCCGGTGAGCGGGGAGATGATGGTCAGGAGAGGAACGAGCCTGGAAAGTGACAGATGGACAGGCTTGACGTGAGGAGATGACAGTCAGGAGTTGCAGGTGTGGAAGAGGAAAGGCAAGGAAGGCAGCATGCTTTGCTGTATCAAAGACTGACTTCTGCACGGTCTTTGTGTCCCCGTTGATACTGGGTCACTGGGATCATGGTGGAATGATGATGAAATATCTCTTTTCATCAGGTGATTTTTACCAATAAATATGTGTGTGTGTGTGTGTATGTGTGTATATATATCAATGAGCTTCTGGGCCTGTTGAATCGCAGGTGGAAGGGAGAAATGGTAGAGTCCAGCGACAGGTCCAGGAGGCTTTGCTGGCATCCAACACCAGCTCTTGTGCTCAGATGGCTCAGGTAGGTGCATTTCTCCTCAGAGCTGGAGGACTGCAGGCCCACAGGGAGCCCAGCACATCTCGAGGGTGCAGTTTTATGAAAATGTCCTTTTCCCTTTACTAAGAGGATGGTTACAAAACATACTGAAATTTGTTTTTTACCCTTTAGAGCTTCCAGAACGTTGTGCTCATCTATCTTATGTTATTTTTCTATTTGTGGTTTTGAGGTCATGGCTTGAGAAATGTTAACTCTTCGAGTGAAGTTTGGAGCCAAAACCAATTCTTCTTGGAGGAAATACCAACATTTCTGCTAGTGCCTCATAGCTGAAAAACAGAGATGAATACATGGCAATTGATTTATCTTGCTGATCAAAAGGTGCCTCAGCAAAGTTACGTACTCATGGAAAATGCTGTGTGATGGAGTTGGGTGGATAGTGCAAACAAACAGAAACTTTCCCACAAATATTTGCTTGTCTTAAATTAATCTGCTTGGCTCTGCTCATGGCTCTCCAGAGTTTATTTTCCACAAATATTCTAACAACAGCTCATTGGCAGCAATACACACTGAAACCGCTCAAGGTAACATCTGAGGAAACTATTTTTGAAGGTCTGTCTTAAGGCCAGCATCCCCCAAACCCTGCTACATCTGTGCCTCTAGACTTGGCAGCCCTGAGGAAGGGGCAGCGCATCATCTGCCTCCCTTGGAGGAGGCCAGACGTGGGGATGTGGCTCTGAGTCACGGCTCGGATCCTCATTTCCCTCCTGACAAAGATGATGATTAACCGGGGACAGCTGGAGAACTGAGGCTGTGTTTCTGTGAGAGAAGGACTCTAGGAAGGCTTTTTCTTGCTCCCTGCCTTTGCGTTGTATGAGGGCAGGAGAACCAGGGGTGTCCCCTCCTTCCTCTTCCCTGCATGCATTCAGCTCAGCGCTGAATTCCTGGGTTGTCTTGTGACCACAGGATGTGGCAAAGTACCCAAGCATGTGGGTGAACAGTCTTGTTGCACCCCAATTTTGCCATCTGAGATGGCAAAAAGGCAACAGCATGAAGGCTTGGGGAAAAATCTTCCTTCCCTTCCTGGGACACTTAGGAGAGCAAGATCCTGCTGGAGCAGGCTGCAACATGAATCCTCCAGGCAGTTTATAAATAGCTGGAGAGAAGTGAACAACATTATTCTAAGTTCACGAACTAGTCTTCATATTCCTTGCAGCAACCGCAAGGCAGTTTGAGTCAGACTTGTGAATACGAGGCTGGGAGCATCTTCTCTCTTCTGTGCTGGAGCAGGGTGCAGGTCCCCGAGGGAGTCCCCGCAGCACACATACCTTGCACTGCAGAGCCTGAGGCCCTCACGTCTGGCTTCATTTCAAGTCAGAATAAAATTCCCGAAATTCTCCTCAGAGCCAAAGGGAAGAAGGCTCTGGATAGGTCAAAACATATAATTTTTATTGCGGCTCCTTTATTTTCTATTATTATAAAATACAAGATGTTCCAGAGTGAAATATATATATGTGTATGTATATATTTCACTGTTTGCTGTTTCCTTTTTTTTTTTTTTTTTTTTTTAATTCTGCTTACCCATTAGGGGAACGTGCACAATTTTGAAAGCAGTTTGATGGAAGCATGTATTTCATTGGGGAAGAGTTTTGAACTTATCTCATCAGCTCTATTAATAGCACTTAGCACTTACTCGGGTATCTTAACCAGGGTTTCTCAAAGCGCATTATGAAAGTATATCATTAGCCCTATTCTAGATCGATCTGTCTAAAGCTGAGCCGGAATGTTTTTAATTTGACTTCTAAATCACCACTGCCAATATGTCTCTGTGAGCTACACTGGTACAGTCAGGAAATGAAACAATTTCTCATGATGCACGTCAAAATTAGCCAGCACAAACTGGCTACGGGCCCCCAGGACAGGACAGTCCACTGCACCAAGAATCAGGAAATTCTTCTCTGCCACCACGTTCCCACAGGGCCATTTGGAAGTCTCTGCATTGCGCATCTTTTTTTTTTTTTGTCCCTTTTTAGGCTGCTGGCTGCATTGAGACTGGAAGTCCTCTGGAAAAAGCACTGCGGCATCCCTCGGCCATCGGTGGCAGTGATACGGAGCGGGTGAGCCACGCAAATCATTTTGGAACAGGAGATGAGGCAAGGTGGAAGCAAAAAACCATAAGCATTTTTTCAGAACTGCTGCTTGAAAAGATTTTAAGAACCCTTTTGGGTTTTGGCATCCTTTTTAAAAAAAAAAAAAAAAAAAAAGGAACTGCACAAAAATTAGTCACCAAACTTACAGAAAGGAATGACAGTCACAAAACAGGACCAGAGGCAGTTGTGATATTAGCAACCACCCCTTCGACACGGTGGTTACGTAGGCATTGAATGAGAAAGGCAGGAGGGTATGTTTGTAAAGAAAACCTGTTTTTCACAGGTTGCCCCTTCCACAGTGGCAGACCACAGATTGAGAAGAGCTGACTACCCTTCCGGTGGCAGTAATGCAATGACGCTGCTCAGAGCGAGGGAGAAAAACACCGGCTGATTTGCTTTGCGTCATGTTCTGGTAACCTCAGAATTAACCTTGCTGGACACAGATCTGTTAGCTTTTACCATGCTCCCCCAATTAATCTGCTGAAGTCTGGGACAGAAATAGCTATCCACAGCTGTTACGAATTGATATGTTCCCTGATGATGCTTGGCACTGCCTTCAGAAAAAAGAAAACTTTCTTATTTTATTCTTTGCTATGAAGTTAATTTTTTTTTCTATTTTTACTATTTTAATGCTTTCTTTGCAAACTGATGGCATCAGACTGCTCGGCTTTGCTTTGATTGGAATGGAAGGCAGACTTGCTACTTGAGGACACTCCGTAATGGTAACTTCAGAGCTGTTATTTTTGTTTTAGAAAAAGGAAGGGTGGAGGGAGCTTGCGGGGTGCACAGCTCTAAGTGCATCGGGTTACACCACAGCACGCATTGCATTTCCAGGGCTAGCGGGGAGCAACAGCCCCTTGGATGTCCTCTGCCCTGCTGGTAATGCCTGAACGAAACAGCCAGATCCACCTGGGGCCACCATCCTGCAAATGCCTGCTCACACGCAGCAGCAGCTGCGGTTTTAGTGCATGCTCAGAATGGAAATCCCCAAATCTGCAAACTGCAGAGACACGGCAAAATCCCCAAATCTGCAAAGCCACCTCTGCAAACCAGGGCTGTAAGTATGTACCAAGCAAACGTAGGTCTTTAGAACTGTACCCAGTGAGGTGGCTCTGATCCTTCTCACTCCTGTTTCAGGCTTCCATTCCTGACGTTTCGACAGTGGCTGAGAGTTGTATCCACAGAGTAAAGCGTTCATAGATGTTTTTGAACCTTGGATGAAAAATTAATTTAATTAACAAGAGTCAGATGATGATCCTGGGGCTCATGAGGGTTCTCTCTCTGCCAGTGTCAAACTGGAGGAAGGGGAGGAGGTGGCAGTCTCTCTTTAACAACATGTTAAACCTTTTATACAGTGGCTAAAGTGTTTTGTTAGGTGTGGTGTAAACCACGATTACAGAAAACAAAGTATGAGAAGATGTTTGAAGTGACAACAGTGACAGCAAACCCCACACCAGCTGGTGATGTGGCACAAACATCGCACACCCATGGCGCAGATGGAGCAGCCCGGGTGCCCTTGGTGATGGATGCCCAGGCATGAGGGATTTCACCGGGCACACATCTGCTAGGGTACGTTGCTGCATAATGCCGATGGGGTCTGGTTTTCTTTTCCATAATCTCCGAAGTAGCCTCGATTCAGAACGAATGAAAGCATCGAGTGTCTCCAAAAGCTCCAAATAACTCGTGTTTTCTCATCTATGCCCTCTGCTCTGCACATTACTCTTTTGTTTGTCTTCCCTCAGCGTGCATCTAGAGGAGAGATTACAAGTTGCACCATCAGCAGCCAAGCAAGGTCTGAGCCACAAGGAAAGATCTGAGTCATCTCCCCGAGAGAGTATTCTAGCCATACATCATTGTTTGTTTTCAGGCAAACCAGTACAATTATGCAACATAAATTCTTTTAAAGCATTTGGGACTTCAGTTCAATTTAAAATCCTGTAGGTTTTATGGCCAGGATGAGTGATTACAAAGCGTGTGCATACAAATGAAGACTTAGGAAGAAGCGTGTGGGGAGGATGAAAGGGCACGCGGAGCCTCGTGCACTTGCTGGGCAAGCTCCGGCCAGGCTGCAAAGAAGGGGGGAGATCTGAAGGGCCCACGTCAAAGGCAGGTTATGATATTTATGGCTCTGGAGCACGGTTTCACTCAGCCGGTGCCATGAGCGTTTTCTGTGATTGCAATCTCCTACAAACGCTTTTGTATGGGCTTCAGCAGAGCCAGGTGACTTTGCCTGGATTACCTCCTGATTTATGCTGCCTTGAATGGGGATGAGAATCTGATCTATTTAAAAACAAGACTCGGCTATAACAGAAATAGAGGGAGGCATTAAAATGTCTGCCATCTGAATATTTCATCACTCCAGGAAAGTGCTAAGCAGGGGCTAGAGGCTCAGATGCCATCCTCGGGCAGAAGGACAGGCTGGCAGTGGGACACCGAGCCCACCCGTCCCCTTGCTGTGTCACCAAGTTCCCATGGGGTAATCGGAGCCGTGTCTGAGCTGCTTTTACCCCAGCCTCTGCCTCCTTTCCCTGCTGAGGCAGCACCACATCCCTGCCGTTTAAAGACTTGGTGCTTGCTGCCCTGCGAGCTCAGCCTCCACCACATGGCCCAGGAGCTGCAGACCCAGGCGGGGAACCAGGACCTAGAGGCACAACAAGCAGAAAGCAGAGATCCCACAGCTTGGTTTAACGTGCTTCCTTCGAGACATACTGTCATGGTTTTTGGAGGCCTGGCAGTTAAATCAGTTTACAACGCCAGCTAACTATTTATTTTTTTCTTCTTCTGTAGAGAGGAGTGGAGTCTACAGTGTTTTGTTCCCTCTCTCTTATTTAGGTGAATACACCGATAGGTTTGTGTCTCAGTATTCCACTTTTACTTACACAGATGTAAATTCCACTGCAGCAGGAGGGATTATTGACAGCGGATCTGAGACGATCCAAGGCCAGACTCTGACCTATTGATTTTGCCAAGATTGCACAGGACGTATGTAGTTCATTGCAGAATACAGTCTTTGTTTGTTTTGTTTATTGCTCAATATATAACAATGTGGAATAAAGAACGACGCCAAACTGCAGAAATGCCTGAGGATTTCTCTTTAATTGAAATCAGGACTGGGATCAGGACTCCTTGTAAATCAAGAGCAGTCAGCCTTTGAGAAAATTCACTGCTTTTCCAAAGTTTACTTTCAAATGGGATTTAGCTTTAACTCTTCACCTCTCAGAGCAGCTCAGCTAAATAATCTTTAATGATTTCTCTGGAGCCACTACGTGCTGCTCAATAGCTTGAAAATTCATGGGCACAACAGATGCTGGGCAGGATTCTTGTTTGTCCTATGCATGAACTGTAGTTGAGAAAAAGCAAATCCGTGTAAATATTAGAGATATTTCCAATATCAATCCCAATCAATATTCTTGAAAAGCTAAAAACTCTTCTGAATCAGGATTTTGGTGCAGTCCATTAAAAACCCACCAGTTGTCCTTGTAAAATCATGACCTAGATCTGCATATAACTTCAGTTTGGTGCTGCTTTGCGTTAACCTTTAACTCGGAGCCCTACAGCCGCAGTGCTGTGTGAACTCCTACCCACAAATTCCATCAGCGGGTTGCCTCCAGCCTTCCTGAGAGTGCCTCAGCCTCCAGGTAAGTGGGTGCCAACCACTGTGAGCAGAGCAACATCACAGCCCTGATGTCCTAATTAGAGTCCCGTCGTTTCCCACATCGGAGCTCCCTGGGTTATGAAACAGCCAACAGTGTGGTGCTCAGCTGAGGATTTCACAATGCGACTTTCCTTCTCCAGCTGTATTTTTCCAGACTTGCATTTTCAGAGGCTCTCATTTCAATGCGTTTATTGGATTGAGATGTCTCATAATTATTTATAACAAAGGAGCTCATCCTTCCAGCCTATTGTAAATGGGCAGCGCACTGAACACTAAGTTAGCAGCAGCAGGCTGCAAGGGGAGCGGGCTATTAAGATGAATGCAACAAATCTGAATTCTTCCGTCCCCACCCTTCAGCAACCCATCTGTGTGTGTGGCTGGGAAGGAAAAGAAAGGGCTCCTCTTCTCCAGGATAATAGCAAACGCTACTAGAGAGGGAAGAGGAAAACCCTGTTTATCCCTAGCAGGAAGATAATTGATCTCCAGCCCGCACACAACCGGTCTCAGAGCAGCCGGTAGCAGCACAGCAGAGCCTGGAGCGAACCAGAGCCCAACCAGCCTGTCAAACAAAAGCTTTATGGGGACACCAGGGAGAACAAAAGTAGCACATTTCGTTCCTTCATCATAAATCTTCCCCTTTATTGTGCGGAGATGCTTGGCTACGGAGCGCTCTGCGTTTCGGCGTGGGGGCCACCCCGCAGGCAGTGCAAGAGCCCCCAGGCCCCCGGGGCTGCGCTCGCCTCCCGCCAGCCCCAGCTGGTCCCCGCGTCCTCAGACACCAGCAGCCCTGGGCCCTGGCTCTATCACTCTCTCTTTTATGTCTGCTGAAGGTAATAAAATAACCGTTTCTAAATTTAACTAGCATTGCATAATGCAGCTATTTATTATGTAAAGCTGCTGTTTACAATGCCCAGAATATTGATCACTGTAAAAAATGCAATGCAGCTAGAGCTCGTATAAATTACTGTTACTGTTTTCCTTTCTTTTTGTTTAAAGGATCAATCAAAGGTCTAATTTGTTCTCATGAATTCACCTCTGCGTGGCATGCAAAGCACCAGGCAGCGCGTTGTTTACTGTCATTCAGGCTTGCATGCAGCACTCAGCTCCGAGCCTGGCAGAGGATCTGTAAAGATGACAATTTGTTCATTATCCGAACCATTGGAAAAGGCAAATAAAGCATACTAACCTGCTTTACTTCAAATCAGGTCAATTTTTTTTTTTTCTCTCAGCTATAAAGCAGCAGTGGCAAGCACTTAAAAATTCCAGCTTTATGACTGTATGTCATCATTATCACGTACAGCAGATTATGAATAGGTATTTTCTTACGATACCACATGAAGCCTGAGAAAATGAAAGATGCTTTCCTATTCTGTAGGCCTTTTGGGGGTAGAAAGAAGGATGGAAAAAGAGAATTAAATATTAACAGAGCAAACAGATCACTAAGCAAAAAACAATTAAATAGCACAGCATCCATTCAACAATAACAGCAAATCATGATGCAACCGCTGAGCGTGGGGTGACATGCTAATCATGGATTAAAGGGGCTGATTTGTGCCTCATGAGTATTCATAGGCAAAACCTGATACGTGGAAACCGAACTGAGGGAAATGTGTTTTGTGGGGAACATGAGGTTATACTAGTGTCTGTGCTAAATGATGATGGCTTTTCTCAGCTGTGCCTTAGGGAGAGGGGAGATATTTACCTTTTTTTCCCCTCTTATTTTCTTTTTCCAAGGAGTTGTTCTCCTCCTCTCTACAGAGCGAGACACAGCGGCCTTCCCACCTACCTGCACGTTCTTGCACTCGCCTGTACAAATGCAGGTGATCATAAAAAACACTCCCATCATTTGATGTCACCCAGGAAATCAAAGGTTAGAATGAACGATGGAGCACACCATCGCGGGCAATATCCCTCTAACGGCATCCAGTAGCCAATGTTTCCAAAGATGAATCACCCCTATAAACAGAGAATGAGGTGGTGTAAATCCAGCCCCGTAGCAGATGTGCTGTCAGCAATTGCACAGGGCTCAGCACGGGCAGGAGGCCATGGGAAGCAAATAGAAAAATTTCCTACCTAGGTGGCAGCTTCTCGTCTGTGCCATTAGAATTGCCTGGTTTGGCTTCAGTGCAAGATTGCAGTTAGTCACACACCACTACACAACTTTTTTTTTTTTTTTTTTTTTTTTTCCAGTTACCTTCAGCTCAGGATTTAGGAAAAGAAAAAATGCTAATGGGCCAAATGTTGGCTTCCTGGAGAAATCTCCCCCTTCCCAGAGAAGACCCCAAGAAACCAGCTTGTCTATTCTGATAGTGAAAAAAGTGAGATATATTCTTTCTCTCCAGTCACCCCTCAAGGGCGAAGAAGGTCATCCCACCCTTGTGGAAAGCTGCAGAGCTCAGCAGCTCTTCCAGGGTCAGCCCTGTGCCCTGTTCCTGGGCCTCACATCATGGCCCTGGACATCTGCTGGCCCCCAGCCACTGCTGAAGCCATCAGGTAGGAGGTACAAGGGCAGCAGAGCTGCCCAGACCTCCTTAACTCAGGGTCAAGGACCAACATGCCTTCTCTTCTTTGCCCTTCATTTCCCACTCTCATGTTCCACACTCAGTGTCCACCACCTTTCCTTAGTCCCTTTCCAGCCCTGTGAAGGAAAATCCTCTCTAGTGGTGTCCTAGCACCGGTTATTTCCATGTAGGTACGAGGCCATAAGCTTTGTGCAAAAGCCTCTTGGTAAACAATCCTTTTTATTTTCCACTAAACAACCACTCCAGAACAAGGAGGAGGCCACCAGTGAGTTCGGTGTCACTGAGGGGCCACTGCTGAGTATCCTGACGTGTCTGCTATGCATATATCAGAGCAGACTGAGGTAGCAAACTGGTTTCTTTTCCCCATTTTACAATTTGGAAAGCCCCTTTTTTCTCCATCTGCATCCTCATCTCTGACATTAATCAGCAATGCCGTTGCAGGGCTGTTTGTTAATATGGAGATTGGCCTTCTCCATCAGCCTCTGAGCACTTGGCTCCCATTTGGTATGGTGAAAAATCCAGCAGCTAAGGCAGCACGTTTCTGTAATCTTGGTGGAGCTCGTACTTTAAAGTTCAAAGGAGCTTAAACAGCAGGAAAGCCCCTGTGGAAGATCCAGCGTTTTCATGTGCGAGTCAGGTTTTTGGTTGTGTATCAGTTGTTATTTTCAGGAGCTGGTGTTTCGTTTCTGCACAGAAGCAAATGTAAAAAAGCAAGTGAGCAATTTATAATGAAATAATCAATGCTGGTGGTGAATTCGCTGGTGCCTGTGCACTTAGCCTTGCCTATGATCAGAAATTTCTCTTGGGGGCAGCATTTCTTACAGAGATGGATGGATTTATTTTCCATCTACAAAATGTTTACCAGCACGTCCAGGTCTCCTGCTTCAGCCGTGCTGCTGGGTGAGGGCCAAGAGCTGCCCGGGGCACATCCAGCAGGGGAGAGCATCACAAAGATCGGCAACCCAAAGGCGACCCAAAAGCAGGCCACCATCCCGTTCCTATTAGTTACCAGGGGGTAACTACGGCTGAAGTGGATGGAGCACACTTTATTCACTTAACTCTTGCCCACATGGCTCGCTGTAGTGCAGGAGGGGCCCCAGGTGAATCTGCTCAGAAAGCTCAAGAAAAACACCGCCACTGCGAGCAGGAGGAGCCATGGTGGTCAGCCAGGACATGGCCCAGGCCCAGGCCCACACACACCTCTGCCACCCCAGGGATATCGGTGAGAGATGGAGCCCCAGCACGGGCAGGGCTCTGCCTCCTGTGTCACCAAGGGACTCGTCTGAGCGGCGCGGGACATGGACGGGCCTGCGGGCGAGCAGGCTGGGGCCTGCGCCAAGGTGGCGGCGAAATCGCAGCCAAGTCACAGCCTATGTAGGTCAGGCAGCAGGCCGGCCCACCCACGTGCCAGGAGGCTACAGGGCTATAAATGTTTAATTGCTTTCCCCACATCAGTCGCAGCAGGTGAATGAAGCCCTGCGAGGCGGGTGGGAGAAGCAGGCGCAGATCCTCGCCGTGACGCTGTGGAGGACTGAGGGCTCTCAGACCCCGCGGGCTTCTCAGGAGCCAAACCAGATGACAAATACAGCAGAGGGCAGCTGATTAGCTGCAGGACCATTAGCAGTCTGTGAGGATTTAACTCTTCTGTGAGCTAAATGTGAAAAGTACAGCTGAGGTTGGAAAAAGAGTGGTGACGAGTGGAGGACTGAAGAAACGAAGCCGTATGGCGAGCGTGACCGGAGTAAGAGCAGAAGGGAGACCCTGCAGGGAACAGTCCCGGCAACCTGGATGATTACACAGCACAGAACAAACTGAGGAGCTTTGCATCAACGAAACTTCACAACCCTTGCCAGGCAGGACGTCAGGAGTTCAGTATTTATCAACACAGCCGTGGGGACAGTTGTACTTAGAGCTAGCCTAACACGAGAGCTCCAAAACAGATGCTTCTGAAAGCAGGCAGAGATAAACCCAGGCCATTTTTGGAAGCTGGCCTCTTCTTTTTTCCCCTTTGGTTAGCTCCAGACTGTCTGGAAACTGAGGCGACTGATTTTCATCTTGCTTATGTGACCATAAATCAGAAGCAAAGTTAGCAAAGGCAAGAAGGTGATGTGGAGGTACCGGGCTGGAATGCCTGAGAACCACCTTTGTTGTTATTATGAAGCAATAACTGCATGAGGGGCTATAAATCAGCCCACCCTGCTGAGCACAGAGTGCAGGTAGCTCCTCCTGCACCCACCAGGACAGGCCGCAGCTCTTCCCTTCCCTTCACTGCTGTGGCCAGGCCACTAAAACCCCTCTGCCTTCGTCCCTAAAGCCCAGATCTGTGTCCATGCCTGCATTTGGCAGCGCTCCTCTGGGCAGACTGTAGGTCCTGCAGACCCCCAGGCTTCTTGTTAGATACAGCAGCTTTTCACAGGGGGAGAAAATACAGAGCAGGAGACTCCCCTGAAGAAATGAAGCTTGGCAAAGCGTTGACAGCTGAACTGGCTGTGGCTGCATACCCACGGCCTTCCCTCGCTGCCCATAGGTATGGTGTGATGAGAGCCTTGCTGCAGAGACAGGCAGCCCTGTTGGTGCTGCAGAAGATGCTGCCGGTCACAAAACCATCCACCGCTTCTCACAGGATGCTGCGGCACGGCTCAGACATGTCATATCTGGGTGTTAACAAGAGGTCATCCTGCAGCCTCCGTGAGTGTCGGTCTTGGCTTCACAGCCACCTCAAGGCCTCCTTTCACCTGCTGCCTGTCACCTCGCCCTTCTCTTCAAATGCCAGGGCACTGCTTCCCCGCTGCAATGCTCTGTCTGCTCTTGGGGGAAGGGAGAATGGGTCTTTATTTTTAGGATGACACTGAAGAGCTACAGAAAACATCTTGAAGGGTGCCTCCCCTCCCCCTCAGCCTCCACAAGTAAACATCCTCGCGTAGGTGTGCCTTTTACCATATTAATAGCTACTTCCCTTTCCGTAATCACCGGGTTATTGCTAAAGAAATTGCAGCAACGTTCATAGCCAGTGACCCATAAACGCAACACAACACCAAAGGTCGCAGAGTTATCTCGTGCGACGAACTCACTTTTGATGAATTGGTACCATTCCCTGGAATATTCCTACAGTAATTTTAAGAGTCATAACATCTCCCCACGTGCTGCTTCAACTCACTGACATGCAGCTAAAAATAGCGAGTGCTGCAAAGCCTGGGAGAGCAGCTTCCAGTTCAGATTGGAGCTGAAAATCCCGGGTGTTTCAGGCTGTTTGCATCAGCCTTCTGATTTCAGCACACCATGAAGACAAGGTTAAACCAAGAAGTTTGGGTATGAATCCAGAGCAGGACAGGGACAGGTACAAAAACAGGTGCCTGCCTTCATCCCATTCCTATTGAAAGACTTGATATTGAAAATCTGGCAGCTGGTGGGAGCGCAGAGGCCAACCCGAAATGAGGAGTGGGTATGAGCGGTCACTGCTCACGCTCTGGTCACTGCCGCTTGCTGTCTGCCACTGTGTCCCCACGCAGGTGGGGTGCCCCTCTTGGGCCTTGCTCACCCACCATGAAGGGAGTAACACAGCCTCACCGAGGAGATGGGAGGCAAGCGCTCATTTCTGGCAAGCTTGGATGCTCGTGCCATTTTTGTGTGTGTTTCCGTAACATCCCTCAGGCACACTTCCAGTTCTCTTGGATGGGGCTGGGATAGCCTCATGCAGCGGGCTGCTGCAGCCCCTTAGGATGCAGGACAAGGAGGAGGCTCTGCTCCGGTTGCATTTCGGAGCACAGACACAAGCTCACGAGTCCCTGGGCTGGCAGGGGGCTCAGGCACACACTGCTCACCACGAGCTGCAGCGAGCAATGCAACGCGTTAGGTAACCCACAGTGTGGGAAGGGTGAACACCCTGCCATTTGCTGGTTATTTATACACCAGCATTGGCTTTCTTTGCCTGCCTATTTCCTTTTATTTTTTTTTCCTTTTTTTTTTTTTTTCTTTTTTCTTTTCTCAAAGGGATTGTGAAAATTTAAAAGTCTTTTTGCAATTCTGTTGTCTCTCCCCTCTCCTGGATGCCGCCAAGGGAATTTTCTGCTGTAGCGCCCACAGCTATCACCGTTCCCACCACAACCTCCACGTCACTTCGCCATGCCGAGCTGTTATGATGCAGCATTCCCACCACCGGGATGGGAAGAACTGGGATAAATGGGAGGCCCATGGGAGCAGCAGTGCCAGGCAGCCCAGCCAGAGGAGAGCAGCAGAGGGTTTGGGTTTTTCTCAAGGGTTTATAAGCCAAGGCTGGAGGACAGATGCAAATGTTGGGTTTGGATCAGACCAGCACATCTGGTGCTTGCCATGCACCAAGTTAGGTCTGATCTATGCAGTCATTAAGTCCAGGACAAGCTTGCAAGTGATCCTTTGGGTAATTCTGTCCATGTTATGTTGTGGACACTAGACAAAAAAAATGTCACGACACAGTCCTTGTCTTCTACCTGTCTGCCCATCCCTAGGCTTCTAACAGGGACTTCTGGGTTATTTTCCTTGCAGAATATCAACATGCAAATACTGCAGAAAAATAAGAGCAAAGTTTAACGCTGCCCCAGTGCGGCTGTTAGACACGGGTTAGGTACTGCTTCTCTTCTTCTCTGCCACATGAGGCTCCTAGGCAAAACCAATAAAACGTAGGGGAAAAAATCTGCACTTGCACAAAGCCTTTTGTGCCAGCAGCTCTCAGCGTTGCACCCACAACAATGTGTCGGGCCCCGCGATGCTCCTTTGGGGCGGATTAACACCATCACACGCTTTTTGGATGACTATTAGAGCCAATGAAAGTCAAAATTAATTCCAGTGTGTTGTGCTGGGCAATAACCGGACTGATCCATCAGGGCATCTTAGCTGAGGGTCCCAGGGCCCTCCTCCTCCTCCCATGCTGGCATGAGGCAGTGATGCTCAGACGTTCCCCTAACAATTTCCCAAACGAGGAAAAATGCCAGGGTTCAGCTGGGGGCACCGCAGAGGGTGGTTAGCAGGCTGTGAGTCTGCAGAAGCTGATAAAAATCCCAGTTTCTGCTTATTTTCCCCTAAGGACCCCTAGAGCAGGACGAGCTGCTCTCTGATGCAACTCCTCCAGCAGGCTCAGCCCCGGAGGAGGAGGAGGAGGACCTGCGTGCTGCCCATGGCACAGGTCACCAGAGGGCATCACTGAGACTCCAGAGCCCAAACCCGCCTTGGGTTAGATCAGAAATCCTACAATTAGGGGCACCCCAGGGCTCCCCGATTCCGTGCATTTCGCTGCAAAAACCCGGGGGTTGTGCAGGCATCGGGGAGCAGAGCTGTGGTGCTGCGCCCCCAAACCCCTCCGCATCCCCACCGGGCCCTTGTTCTTCTGCAGGGCCAGCAGCCCAGGGGCAACTAAAATCTTTTTTTTTAAATGAATGAACAACATAAACGTATAAATAAAAGCGGATCTTCGCAATGCAAATTAAGGCCATATTGCAGGGGAAATTGAATCCAAAGAATGCAAGCAGCCAAACAAACAAACAAGCGAGCAGCAAAGGAAAACCAATTATTTCGGAGGGAGTCGCAAATGAGCAAACAAAACCACGAATGGCCCCGGCCTCCAGCAGCCCTGCAAGGGCTCCGTCACAGCCCGCTGGGAGCGAGGCCGGGGCTTCCTCCTGGGGTCACCCCTGCCTCTCCGTGATACCTCTGCACCCTGTGCCTCGTTTGTATCCGATTAAAATGACTGAATTGTGGCACGTCAGTTTGTGTGAGGAGCCTGGCGCCATTGTTAATTTTTCTTTTATTTTTTGGGTAAACCAAAAACTCTCAGACACGTTAGCCAACAATGCCCTAAATGCAGGCCCCCGGCTCTTTTCGGCACCTCATAGCCCAAAAACAGGGCAGCAGGGCCCGAGGCCGCCCGGCTGCCTGAACACACACGAACCGCCCGCTGATAGATGTGCTGCTTGTCCCATCCCTTGGCTGGTTTTGTTGATTTTAGCCAAAAAATATTCAAGATTTCTGGCTGAGCGTTATTCCATCAGGGGGATCTGGCCTTCTTGTTGTCCCCTCCCGCTTACTGCCTTTGTTTCTCTTTCCCCAGATTAATTACAAACACCGCGCTCCGCCGGGCGGGCTCCCGCTGCATGGCGGCCGTGTGATCTCAGCGCCATGAATTATAGATGCCTGACATATCACACCAACCTATTATGATTTTTTTTTTCCACAAGCAAGCTATGAATTATGAAGCAGACCCATTAAATTTATAATATTCTCTATCTTCGGAGCGGGAACGAAGGCACGGCCGGGTGATGCCTTCATGCGGCCCTCTCCGGGCTCGGGCAGCGCACACAACACCAACACCAACACAGATTTGATGTATTTAGGGAAAACTATTTATTTCAGAGCGGCGGCAGCCCTGGAGCTCCTTATTTTGGGAATGCTTGAGGATAACTTGGGGTGACCAGGACCCACCAGGGGCATGGCGGGGATGAGGTGAAGGAGGGCAACACCAGGCGAGCCTCCACGCCTTGCGAGGGGATTTTCGGGATGGGGTGGAGGCCGTGGGGTGGAGGCAGTGGGGTGGAGGCCCGAGGGGCTGGGGGAGGCCCTGGGGGAGGCCCAGCCCCTCACGGCCTCCCCCCCCCCCCCTCCCCGCCCCCTCCCCTCACGGAGCCGCCGGCAGCAGCCGGGCGCTGCCCGCGCGCCGCGGTGACGTCACCGTGTTATTGCCTCTCAATGACTGAGCACCCGGCGGGGGGGGGGGGGGGGCGCGCGCGGCGCCCGGCCAGGCGCAAATGGAAGCGGAGGGAGGAGGAGGGGAGGGGGCGTGGCTTGAGGAGAGGGGAGGGGGCGTGGTTTGGGTGCGGCCCCGCCCTCCCCACCGCCCGCGGGAGGCGTCGCGAAATGGCGGCCGGGAGCCGCCTGCGCGCGGCCGCCCGGCGGGGAGGGGGCGGCCATTTTCAGAGGGGCCCGGCCCGGCCCGGCTCGGCTGGGGGGTGCCGGGGATGCTGCACGCTGAGGGCAATATCCCCGGCTCTGTACAGCCCGGCAGGGGCTGGAAGCAGGGCAGGGGGGACGCTGCCGTGTGGGGAAGCCTCTAGGGGCTTGTACGTGGCACCAGTGTCATCCTAGTGCCTGCCGCCCTGCCATCTTCCCCTGTAGGGCGTGAGGGGCGCGCCTCACGCCTCGGCTCCTTGTGCCCTGCTTTCCTTGTCTGGTGCTGATAAAGCATTAATAAAGGAATTCTGCCTGGCAGCCGGCTGTTCAAATTATAAATGTCCTTACACCGCCACAAACCTTCACACTGTGTCTAAAACTCACATTTTTTCTGGGGAGCATCCCTGCCACTGGGTGCTTTCTGCATTCCCACACAGCTCCCCCCTCACTGCAGTGCCCCTTTCCTCTCACCATGCCCCGTGTGGGCCCCCTCTGCCCCTCTCCACGCAGGACACCCACAAAGATCATCATTGCCCATTTTGTTGCCCACACAGTCCCTGGCATACTTCCACCAGTTCACGTGCTTCATCATGGCAAACGTGGTGCCTTGTTTTCAGTTCCCTGACCCGCTGCACTCTGCCCAGTGCTGGCTCTCATTAAGGATCAAACAGAATCTGTCACCTACTTCTTCCATGCTTAGACAAGCCATTTTAAGCCTTTTCACGTGTTTACAGCCCTGCTTTGCCATGAGGCTGACGAGTGGTGAGGCTGTGGGGTGCCGCATGCTTTACTCAGCAGCACTGCCTCATTGCGATTTCCCATCTGCATCGTCCTGTGCATCGCCAGCTCGTAGCTAGGTTGGGAGCTCCCTAGGATGGGGAGTTGTGTGTCTCACGTGGGAGAGAGGCACAGAAACGGTGTCCTGGGCCCTATTCCCCCTGCTCAGCTTGGCCCATAGCAAAGGACTGGGCAAGAAGCAGCCGGTGCCTGTAGCAGTCGGTCGCTATCACTGGTGGGCTGGGGACATCCTAGAGGGGCTGCTCCGTGCCAGGAGCTGTGGAGTCTGGAGCTGAGGCTTCTCCTACCCAGACCCGAGGGATACAAACCCCATCTTGTCACTCATACAGCAGGTTTCACGTGAGGCAGGCTTGCACACAGGGTGCCTGCCATGATGGTGGTGGGAATCACCTGCGCCGAGAGCAATTTCTCCTGTCGGTGGGGTGTAGCAGAGGCAACGCAGTTCGACGGAGGACTATGAGAGATGATGGCACTTAATTTTTAGGCTAGCTCGATGCTATCATTGTGAACAGCAGGTATCCATTCTGAGCATTTGGCCAATATTTATGGGATCAAATAGCTGCTAATAGCAGGGAGGTTTAAATTGTGGGATACTGAAACACTCCAGAAGCAAATGCCCTAGTATTCATTTCAGTGCACACATGGAGTGATTAAAGCTCAGACTGTCATTTACCACCTGAAAGCTTGCTCTCACGGGATAAAGCACAGGGAGAAATATCTGCAGTGTGGCCGAGTCCTCTTGTCCGTGTCCGACAGGGATTTAGGGGCTTTCCTGGAGCATCCCAGGTTCCATGCCTCTGGGAGCTGCTGGAGCCAAACAAGATGGACATCACAAATGTCTTTGGATATAATCGCTCACAGGTGCAGCAGAAGGAAAGAAAGACTTTTATAAACAATTAGCCACGCAAGCTGCAAAAGTAGCATTTGCACTAGCTCTCCAGGGCCCTGGTAGTACTCCCTGAGACGTGCTGAGATGGATAGGATTTATAAACTGTGGATGGGTATTTCCTACACTGCAACTCTCTCAGCAGTATTATTCCACAAGGCTCTCTGTGGAAGACATATATGTTCATGAAAACATTTTATAGCCCTGTTGTGCTGGGATTAATATCAGATAAGAAAGTTCAGACTACGTGTACTTTGTTCTTCCCAGCACATTTCTGAGTCCACAAATAGAAAGGAGCCCATGGGAGGATACGACTATTAAGTAACTAATATACTTCCAAGTTGATGCAATTTTGGCATTTCATACACAGTTTTCACAATAATTTACAGACAATGCATTTCTTCAGAAGCAGTCAGCAGTTATGCACCCTTCGAAAAGCAGTGTCTGTATCTACAGGTACGCAGACATGGGTGATACATCTTGGTGTATATAAGCTATAAGGCAGTGTTGGTTGTGTTGAATGTCAGTTTGTAAATACTGCTTAGTAGTGACCATACGGCCACAGTAAGAGCATGACTGGAGCACACTCAGAGCTCCTGGAGGTAGCAGAGAATGATGGAGCTGACCAGAACCTCTTTTGGAAACGCCTGGCAGTTGGATGAAGCTACCAAGGCAGAGGTGGGTCTCCACTTTGGTGTCTTCAAATAAGGACTTTCTGAAAGGAACTGACTACCCAACACAACACAATATAGGGAACTCACTGGGCAGCACAGCGCTGTAACTGGAAGGAATTAAGGATATGTGACACGGGAGGTCAGACCAGAAACACTTCTGCCCTGGTGGCCCCAACCTCCAGGAAGAGATGTTACATCAAGATATCGGCCTCTGTTACTACTGCTGATACCGAACCAGTCCACCCCATTTTTGAAACAACAACTTTTCTGCTTTCCTTTCCTTTCCGTAAGTGTATTGCTGCCTTGCAGTGTTCTCTGTACACATAACTTTTTCGTGTGGAGCAAGCTGCAGGATGGGCTGAGCACAGCAGGGTCTCCTCTCTTCAGAACAACGATGAAATTTTACACACCTTGGGCATTCCTGATCATATCCTGCCCTCAGCTCCACCGCTGCAGGACCAGACCAGGACCATTGCCACAGCCAGCGTTACTCAGGGAGCCTTTCATCTGCCTTGGGGAACTCGCAGAACTCGAGGCCACGTCCTGCTTCGAGGGACTCGGTGCTTGATACAACCAAAACCACACGAGCTGCCCTGTGCTGATGGCCGCCCTCTCCCAGGAAGGAGCACTGCCAGCTGAGCAGTTGCAGGGAAGCTCTTAAAAGAGGAACCGAACACGTTGTGCTGAACATGTTTTGTTTTACATTAGACTTACAATTTTAGGTCTAATGTTTGGTTTGGAAGCTCAAAGCCATGCTCAAACCCACAGCTGCCAGCTCTGGAGCAGGCAGTGGTGTAATAGTCATTTAATTCCTCGGCACTGTAATCTGATGGTAGGATGTGCTCCCAAGCTGCTTTTAGGTCTGACTGGGGAATGAAATCAATCACAGAATGCACATTACAAGAAAAGTGCTGTTGGTGTCAATTACCTAAGCTCTGCGAACGTAACTCTTCTAATTTCCTGTTAAATCAGTAATGTTACCAATCTCAGTCTATTATTTTAATTAGGACTGTGACTGCAGTTGCTAGGAGCCGAGCGAGCGCAGACAAATGTGAATGCGTAATTAGTCCCACAAACGAGTGGCAAGCTGAATGTGTCAACATCAGGGATAGTTACAACATGGGGTGCAGCAGGAGGCCAAGTGGCTCGGGCCAGATTCTGCTCTCACTGCCAGCCCCGCGCGACGCCACCAAGGTCAGCGTTACCCCAGACGTGAGCTGGGGTGAGCAAGGCTGGGTCTGGCCCCCGGTCATCACAGTTTCCTGGAGCTTCACCGTGGGCTATTTTTGAAGTGCCCGATGTCCCGTCTGGTTGGGATTCTTGGCGCTGTAACATCCCCGCCACACACAGCACCAAACACCGACCGCTACATCGAGTGCCAGCCGTCCCCTGGGACCGCAGCTCCTGGGGTGGGCATGGAAGTGCTCGGCTTCCTCCTCCTCCCCCGTAGCTGTGAAAGAAACCTCTCGGCTTCTGTCCCATCTGCCTGCCTCCTGCCTCCCAGGAGCAGCCTGGCAGTGAGAAGGGAGGCAGCGCGCAGGCAGCGTTAGCGAGCAGCCTCCCCGACAGAATATGCCGAGGACAGGATCCCCGGCTAAATATAGAGCTGAGCTGGGAGAGAAAACAGCGTGGTGATGCGGCTCCATTGAAATTAAGAATGGAAATCTTCAGCTGCTGCTTGGTTTGTGACCCCGGGCTGCTCGCAGCGAGCACGGTGTGCCCAGAGGTCTGTCCTGCCTGCGGTACATGGCAGCGGCTGGCACAGGAGGCAGAGCGCGGCTTTTATTAGCTCTTGGCCATCGGGCAGCAGTCCACACTCCGCAAATAAACGGGTGGGCTGGGTGCGTGTCATCCCGGTTCACATGGTACAGAAATAACGCTGGACTGGAACCAGAGTTAACACAGCTGAGGTCTGGGATGCAGCTGATTTTGAGAGGGGGGATGGCAGAGCCTCGTTAGGTGAGGCCTGCCTTCGGAGGCAAACCTGATTTATAGCTCAATCCATTTCTGCTCTCGGATCTCCCTGCTTTAGTAGGTTGTTCTCCCACTTTGGTTCACGAGATGCTTGCTTTGGAACAAAGAGGCTTGGAAAAAGTCAAGGGTTAACTGAATGTTAGATTCAGTCACCTTTCCAAGACAAAAATATTACAGCAATAGTGTGATGGAAAGCAAATATTCAGCTGTGAAGGTTGCTCATGGGGGACTCAAGCACTGCACCCTGATGCTGTGGCAAAATGACCATGGCAATGCCATTGGTCCCAGGACCTCAATTAGGGCTGGCTACAGCTTTATGCTCTCACCCCTGGGTTGCTTTGCTGTTTTGTTTTTCATCCTGTCACGATTCTCTGACCTGTGAGCAGAGGCCAGGCGTCGTTACTGGAGGCATTAAAACACCGGCCCAGGCGGGCTGGCAGCGCTCAGCACGCGGCTTCCTCCTTTCAGGAGCCTGTCACCAGCAGGACACGGAGTGACTCAGGAGCCTTCCTGAAGAAAGCAAACACTGCCTGCAAACACGCGCGTGCCTGCTTATCTGCTGGGCCTCCGCGGGAGCTTTGAGCCCCAGTCCCTCTCGGTTTTATGCAGAAAATATTATTTTTTTAGGTCACCTCCCTGCCTTTCCAGCCTGAGCAGAGCAGGGGCAGGCTGGGCAGGCTCCTTCCAGGTGGGCAACTCTTAGCCTGGGATTAAAGCCCGGTTGATGCCATGTGTGTACAAAGTCATCTGTGGCCCTAAGAGTGCGCAGCTAGCTTGTAATGGGCATGTTAATAAGGCTATTAAGGTTTACAAATATTCTGCTCTTCCGTACAGTTTATAATTTAATTAATTGCAAGTTAATTGTCTTATTTTCCCCCTGTGATTGATGTCACTGAGTGGGATTAGGCAGCATCAGATGATAGGGAAAGTAGGAATGAATGCTGCGTCCTACGACGGTGCGAGAGGAGATGTTTTCATGGACAAATCCTTTCCGACATGGATGAGTACCGCAGTGAGATATCACCAGCTATCAGCTCGATACATATTGTAATGGGATCATTAGCGGCGGTACCAGCTGTGTGAGGTTTGTGTTCACAAGCCATGGGTAAGTAACAGGGAAAATATCGGCGCCTTGGAAATGTTTGCCAACTGTAAATCCTCCCCTTTCTACAGAGCCAGCGCTCGGTTTGTGTAACGTGGGCTAATACTCCACGAGGCCCACGGGACTGCTGCGGCCACCCCTGCCGTCTGTAAGGGCAGGGGAGCCCTGGCTCTGTGCTGGAGGAAGGGACCTGGCCGCTGCCTCAGAGCCACCTGAGCAAGCTGGTGGCATCGCTGCTCCTGGTGCCAGCAGCCCGAGGGGTCGCTGAGTTCCAGGTTGGCTTTTAACCCACCCTCTGTGGGGTATAAATCTGGAGGTGCTGCAGAAATACTTCAGGCGTTTTGCTTTCTCTGAGCCCTTCTGGGTGACCAGAGGCAGCCCGCTCTGGCGTGCCTTCAGCTCCCAAAGCCCGCAGTGGTGCCAAGCAAGGGGACCCGGGGTAAACGAAAACCCAGACCCAAGTGACTTTTGACCAGACTTTGATGTCATTTCAGCAGAATCAACCTGGAACAACTACAGCGGCTTTGGCGTGAGTGAGCTCAGATTGTGAAAGCGGGCTGAAGAGAAAATAACCCGTGTGTGCCTGCCCGGGTGGGCGTGCAGTGAGTTAGAGCCCCTGCATAAATCAGCACACGCGAAGTAGGTTATTTCTGAGGCTGTAATCAGAACAAGGAGTCAGCCAAACCACATCTGTCTCTTTTAATTCATTCCTTCCATTTTGGGGACTTCGCCTTCAGGAACAGCTATCAGGGATTACATAAAAGAGATTAGCTAACATTTCTGCATAAATCAAGGCCGGCGCAAGATGTTTCCTACAGGCGTTGCGAAACCCACGCCGGGCGGAGGACACGGCCACGGCCACGCTCCCCACCAAGCACAGCGATACTGCCCTGGCCCGACAGCAGCTCAGGGGCCACGGACAAAACCTTCGTGCTTCTCCAGCCAGCCTTGCAGAAAGCAGATGCAACGTGTGCATGGAGGGGAACAGCGGGCCTTGGGTCTGCGTGGTGTTTTATTTTTTTTTTTTTCCAGCAGATCTTCCAGCCAAGATACATGAGAGAAACAATGAAAGGAAGAGAGGGGCAGGGGAGCCTTACTGTAAACCAGATTTCCATGTGTGAATGCAAATCAATCTTGCTGTTAAAGAAAGAGCCGAGCCAGAACGTGTTACATCTCCGCTTTTAGCACAGTCGCTAGCAGAATGTCTTGATGTGAATGCTGTTGTGTGACTCAACAAATCTTCATGTTTGTTTCTTTTTTTTTTTTTCTCCATTTCAAGGCAGTTTCATCATTTTCCTCTGCTTTTTGCTCTGTTACCCTGAACGGTGAGGCTGTCGTGGGGTCAGGGAGTTGGAATTTTCCTTTCAGTGTTGTCTCACTGCTCATCCCCTATTTTTCCTTCCCTTTTTGCTACAGGTCAGAGCAGATCTATGCTGAGATACAGGGGAAGGCTCAGCCCTTCTCTCCCATTTGATCAGCCTTAAGTTGTTCCAGTCCCCTGACTGCAGAGCATCTGTCCCTGCCCTGTCCTTCCACCCATCATCTGCATCCGAGCTTCCCTGCGGAGCCTTCGAGCCAAAAATACCAAAAGAAGTCTCAAGTTTTTCATTCCTTCAGTTTTGAGGAACTGAATTCGAGACCCCGCAGCTGAGTTTCAACACTGCCAAATACCAGTAGCTCCCATTAGCTGCTGAGTACTCATCACTTCTCAAAGGCAGGCTCCAAGTATCTCTTACTGGCATTTATTACTCGGAGTTGTACTTGAAACCTTAGCAAGACCCAGGAAGAACTGGAAAGAGGAAGATTCACACTCCTTTCTTTCCAGGTGGGGAACTGAACTGCAGTGCAATTTAAGGTCTGATGTTAAAAAAAAAAAAAAAGCACAAAGATGCCCATCTCCTGTTGAAATACATGCCCAGGAATATATCTAGAAATAAAGCTGATTCTCTCTCTCCATCCTTTGATCTCGAGCATCTTTCAAAATCTGGCCTCCAAGTGCTATACCCAGGGATGCATGAAATCGAGCATTAAACCTTTATCTCCTCCACGTGTGCTTCTCTGCACTGTGATTCACAACACAGATCTGTTCCTCGCCCAGTCTTGGCTCAGTGATCAGCACGACTAATCCCAGGAATAAGGGTACTGGCCAGGCATCACGGGGCGGGGGGAAGATGTGGCCCCCAGAAGTATGCCCCCCCTTAAATTGCCCCATGGCGAGTGATGTCCCTGCACACACAGACACCCTCCCCTGCTCCTCCCATCCACGCTGCAGCTGGCCTTGGATTCTCCCCCAATGTGTGAAGAATGTAAAGATGTGCCCCTGATCCTTGACCTGTGTTGAGGACCACGGAGCCAGTCGTTTCTGAAACAGCACCCAGAGAGAATCCCAGACCTTTTCGTGCCAGTGGTGTAGCAGGGAGGAGAGTGCCTGGAGAGACCCAACTACCCATACAGTGAAGGGAAATCTGAAGTTTCCCCTCCGCTTTCTCGTGCATAACAGCATCTGTATGCCTCATTTCCATCTTCACAGCTCCAGCAATTTACATAATGAACATTTGCAAAGCCTCAGAGCTGGGTTCACTTTGTATCACATTTACTGTAGATGACCTTCAACATATCATCAGAAAAGTTTCCCAGGCAATTTTCCCAAAGGGTATGAATGTGAAGCATAAGACCATCAGGAGGGAAGAAAAGGGAATAAGATCAGATTTCTGAGATACCCATTATTCTAAGAGATATTTTCTCTTCTACAGCAGGAAAAAAATACTGGAGTTTAAAAAAAAAAAGGAGTTCTGGCCTTGCTTCTTTAAAACCAGTGTTGGTATAAGGCCCATCAATAAAGTAATTTAATTAGATCCGCAGAAAGAATATTTCCATAACAGAATGCATTTGAAGAAATGTTAAATTGAGGAAAAAAATATAACCAGAAAGACAATTTTACTGTTATTCCTTCATAAACAATGGCTGTAAAACGAGTTTATTCATTTTGACCACCTGATCAGAAAAAAAAAAACCAAAACTGATGGCAAATAACGGGGCAGCCAAGGCAGAGATTGAAGACCTGAGACAAATCCTGACCTCAGGGGTCAGAGCAGGGCATCAGGGTAAGAACAAGCACCTGGGGGCAGTTGTGCCTCCTGTGAAGGTGTCAGGTGTAGCCCTGATTTCTCGTAATAGGGCTGCAGTAAGCACAAGGTGATAAAGCAGGAAGAGAGGGCATAGCCTATTTTTGCCTCCGATGCCCGTCCTCAGAGCAACATCTTCTTCAGCCCCCTTGCAACTCGGGGATAATCCCTCACCTGACGGCTGCCTGTGAGTTTTCTTTTCTTTCCCTGTTTGGGCTGTCAAGCTGGTTGTCGGTCACTGAAGCAACAGAGAGTGCTCTGAAAGGAGAGGTGTGTTTTGCAACTTTATTTGTATAGGAAATTAGTAGAAAGCTGAATACAGAGATGTCCTGGTGGTGAAGGAAAGGTCTCATATCAGCTGTCCTGAGGCTCCTCAGATAAAAATGGATGTTATACACTGCCACGATAGGCCTGCTGGAAATGTCTGAGGTAGCTAAGTCTGGTGCTGTTCCCATTGCTCTAGGCCGAGCTTATAAGGACTATTGCCCTACACAATAAGCACAAGCTGTTAGGAAGAATTTTGGCCTCCTTTGTTTTAAGATAGTGCCCTGTGTGCCCTCCTTTCTGGGCAGATTTGGGCATTTACCTGCTGTAAACATGTGGCTGGCGGTAGCTTGCATTTTCTGACCTCAGATGTGTTGCAAGAAATCTGTCAGTGTATTCTGTGTGGCTCCGTATTACCAGAATGGGGGCAGTGTCATGGCACTGCCATGGGGTGATCTTTACCACCCTGTTTCCTTCAGTGCCTTTGGTCCAGCGTTATCCTGGGCCAGACACAGGTTCTCTGCAGCTCCCCTGTACGCTGTCATAAAATGGCCCCAATCTACTGTGTAGGGTTGCTGGGCCTTCCTCTCAGATTGTCAGCTTCTAGTCTGCAATCCCTGAGCAGAGGCCATCAGAGAAGCATCACACTGAATCCACGGAGAAAGGGAGAAAGTGGCAGTGTGTGCAGCTGGAGAAGCTGGTCCTTAGACTTAAGAATGCATCCTCCTTTTATCCTTTTTTTTTTTTTTTAAATACTACCATATAGTGTTTAATAATTCAATATACACATAATCCAAAATAAACACACTAATTAACCTTTGTTTTGAGAAATCTAATTAGTTAATGCATAGTCTCTGTTCAGATTCCAAACAGTTTGGAGTGGGAAAGGTGCCACGGGGAAAGCGTGACAAAATATGTTTAATGCTGAGCACCTTCAATTATTTAAGCAGAAACGTGGGCTGGACCAATTAAAAAAAAAAAAAAGAAAAAGTTGTAATGCAGGCATGTACTCGCTGAAATAACTGCATGCAGCGCTCCTAAACTCTAATCCTGCAGCAGAACGGTAAAATATGTCCACATGTAAAGCAACTGTACTGAGACGGGGGGTCTGGTGGCTTGGGAGCAGCTCTGCTGTTTGCCAGGAACCCCCAAACCTTCCTGCTGGAGCTCAGGAGGTGAGAGAGGGGAGGAAGGAACTAAAACTGGTGCTGGCAGAGGCTGCCCACCCTGGCTGGGTAAAGCTGGATGTTGAGTCCCTGTCCGCATCCCAAGGAGATGATGAATTCCCTGAAAGGTCAGATGCTGTGCTCTGACTCACTTGTACTAGTCTTCTACAGCCCAAATGCCTTCAAAATATATTACTGTGTGATAATAATTTTCCCCAAATGCTGGAGTTTTAATATTCTTCCCCAGCTGAACTGTAAATAAAATTATTTCCGAAGAGCACTTATTTGAGCTTGATTATTAAACACATTGCCAAAATCTGGTCGGTTAATATACTGGCTGCTACTTGAGCTGAAGTATCTAGAAGACAAAGAACGAAGTAAACGAAAAGGAAATCAACATTTTGCTAAATTGCATGTTTTTAAAAATCCTATAATTGAGGCTGCTACTTCATTTCCATTTGTAAAACAGATTGAGTTCCCCTTCCATCTACTAATGGATTTGGTTTATCTCTGATACTAATTGCAGCATTTGCATGGCTTGCACAGGCTGCTTGTGACAGGACGTTGAGTAAGAAAAGTCAAAGTGCTGCTGCTGCACTCTGGGGTGTCATTTAGGAGCGATACTTGGCACCGAGCTCTGCTGAACTTCAAGCCCTCGTTCTTCTTCCCGTGGCTCCAAAGTCTGGGTCAATCAACCAAGATAAACTTGTTAAGTCGCTGTCAGGATTATGCGCCTCAGGTCTCACTCGAGAAGCAGTGGGAAGGTTCAGGTGATAATAAGGCAATACCAGACAGTCTGGATGTTTAATTAAACTTGCCCATGCCCGCTTTGACCTGGTGATTGGGCTGGAAATGTCACCAGAACAAAGGTTGCTCATGAGGTTTGCACGTGTGCCTCTGCTCGGCAGGGCTCGTTGTGGAGGAGGGGTTTTGCACCATTTCTCCTCATTCTTTCACATCGCTGTCGGGAAGGGAATTGTGTCCTGAAGTTCTGGGGGGAGAGAAAACCCACTTTTTCTGAGATGAGCAAGCCTTTTCTTATAACCTGCAACAACAGCTCAGCTTACACACATCTGAATTAAGCACCATGTGCAATTCTGGGCTTTGGGTCTGGTGGTAAGCGATGAAAACACGCTGCCCGCAGCCCAGCCAGTGTTCAGCTTCAGAGCTCAGGTACAAACTGTTTTATTGCTGAGGTGGGCAGGGCAAGCAGCTTCCCAGAGCCTGTCCCCAGGAATGTGAGCTGTATCAGCACCCGCAGCAGCAAGCAAACAGAGGACTCACGGTTTGGCTCCCATTGTTCTGTTCTAAGTTTACAAACAGAAGCTTTATTATTATTTTTAAGGCGCTCGTGAAAGCAATCCGTCAGATTCCCAGGGAGTTCAGCATGGCAAAGAAAGCCCCAGCTACAGGGTTGCCTTTGTGGAGCAGGTCCGCGGGCTCGCTGCCATTCGCACAGCAGGGGAGCGGTGTAATAATGACACCAACATCTACCAGATGTCTTCTGCAGGATTTTGTTTCAAGATGCATGGCTGCTAGTTCGCAAGGACGTGTGTGGGGGTTTCTACCCTAATATACATGATTTGTTTAAAAAGTTTGCAGGTGTTAGGATTTTTTATTGAAGTCAGAGCTGAGAAATTATATACAGTCGGTGAGGTAATGCTTTCTCCTCTCAGACCGGAGCAGGGAGTACGCGCAGTCTGTATTAAATAAAGGGCAGCTGTGTTGCCAGCACAGTTTTATACATCTGAAAACTAATCCCAGCCACACCAAGCCAGCCGTCCTTTCCTGCAAATCCTTGGTGAGAGCAAGAAAATCCACCGATTGCTTGCTGCTCTCCTCCGGGAGCTTGCATGGCAGGCTCTTCCCATGGCTGGCGGTGGTGGTGGACCCCTTGCTGCACCCCTCTTTGGGCTGGCCCCACATCTGGCCAGCTGCAAGGAGCCCCGAGCCCCTGGCTCTTCCCTGCAGCTGTTAGGGTGCAGCTGGGGGGCTTGGGGTTTGGGGAGCAGGACAGCTGCTTCCTCTGTCATCACTTCATGCACGGGTTTTGTTTCTTTTCCTCTTTCTCTGGGCTCGGTTCAGCTGCTTGCTGAAGCCCCCAAAGAAGCCTGCAGAGACTTGAGATTTTTTATTATTATGATGATTTTTATATAGGTAGGTTGTAATGTCAGGATATGAGGTTGAAAGGGCAGGTCTGAGTCAACTCTCTGCTGAATTCAGAGTATTTCCTTTCTGTGTGGATGAGATCCAAGAACTTATCTCGGTTCAATAAGCCCCACTTATTTCTGATGCTCGCTTGCCTAGACTTTGAATCTGTTGCATCTGCAGAAGGGAGCTGGTCATCTGGGTTCAGCACTGCTCTCCTGAAGAGGCTGGGACATGCACAGACAGCAAGGGAAATGTTTTGGGGTGGCAGCTGAAGTGGGACATTTTATTTATATATAAATAAATGTGTTCTATGTATATAAATACTATATGTATTGTGTGCTGTGTGTGTATGCGTGTACACACAGCTACAGAGGACAAAGGTGCCGCAGTTTGGGGCCCCTCTGCCTGAGCCTGCTGCACCACACGGTGCTGCTCCCGCTGTCCTCAGTGTCCCTGGGCCCAGGCTGAACAAGTCCTGTGGGGTCTCTCAGCCACCTGAAGTAAATTTCCTCTTATTTCCCTCCAGGCTGTCTTTTCCCCTATTGCTGAATTTCACTCAGCATAATGATTTTGAGAGCACCATTTTCAATTTCCTCTACGGAGCTGAAATTAATACGAACTTTATGCCACCGCGTAGCCAAGCAGGGCTTTAAGCATCCGCCAACAGTGTGCATATTTCAAAATAATGTAATGGCTCTGAAGTCCCAGTACTGCTTAAAACCACTGCCGTAGCCCATGGTAAACACCGGCGGTGCCTGTCTGAGCTGCAGCACCAGGAATAACAACCCCGGCCCATCATGTCCCTCAGGGAGCAGCACTTTGTCACCATGAGGGGCACAAGGCCGGAGGGCACCCAGGTGCCCCTCCAAGCTGGAAGTGTCCTGTGAGCATGGGGCCTGGCAGACCCATGGCTTTGTGTGTGAGGAAGCTCCTTGTGACTCCGAATGGAGCGAGGCTTTGTGAGCTCTCCTCACATGGAGGCCCAAGCTGAAGAAGCCACCTGAGGTAGGCCTCAGGCTGCAATGCTCCCCATGCTGGAGTCGCTGGTGGGACAGGGCTTCTGCTCCACTTGGAGACTTGTTCTCCATCAGACCTCACGGCAAGGAGCTTCTCCTGCCAGGAAGGCCTTCCTCACTCTCAGAGCTTTCCTCTTTTTTCCCCCTATCTATGTAGGGCAGCTCCTCTCTCCTCATGGGGCTGGTTTCCTCAGTCCCCAGTCCTCATGGGCGAATTTTTGAGGTCAGGGATTTCAGCTGGTTTAAGACTTGGGTTTGTGCCCTTCTGCTCATGCCTCACTACTTACAAGCGAGACCACTACGTTTTGTTGTCTTCAGAGAGGTGGGAGGAACAGAGGAAAATACAAACCAAAACGCTCTGATTGCCAAGTGTGTTTTCACTGAGCCCATTCACTGCCTTGGGCTTGCGATTTTGACTGTGTTTACAGAGGAGCAGAGGGATTATAAGAAACTGTGTGTGTGAAAGTACACAATGCATTAATTACGGCGAGCGCTTTGTGATACGGTCTAACAGAGCTAATGGAGCACAAGGAAGCGGTGGAAAACGTCAGTGAGATCTGTCAGGGTGTTTGTCTTGCAGGCTGATGTGGCTGACCTCACCTCCCAGCACAGCAAGGTGCCAGGCGGTGCCTGGGGTCAGCAGGAGGATGGAGAGGAGGCATGGGGTGTGCCGAGCTGTGGGCAAGGTGTAGAAACACCGGGGTCCTTGTGGCTGCACTCTGCAGTGGGATCTGGGCTGTGTGGGTGCCGAGAGAATGACTTGAGGCTGAGGTCAGCTTGCTGTCTTGGTTTATAAGAGATTTTGCTGTGTCCCAGGGCTGCTCTGGCTTCTCATTCATGCTGGAGCTGATGGAGAGCTGTGCTTAACCAGCATTACAGCGCTGGCAGGGGCTGCTTGTCGGAGCAGGAAACCGCTCCCTTTATCCTTGCTTGCTCTCCGGGAGTGAAATATGCACAGTGCCCCTGTCAGCAGTAAGAGCCTCATATGGGGGGAAAGAAGAAATATTAACAAGCAGGCACAGATGTTTACCTTTAACTTCTCGCTTTGTGTGGACTTGGGAAACCAGGGGAGAGAGGAGGTAAGGGACAGAGGTCTGCAGTGCAGGAGAAAAAGCTCTCCGAAAGCCTGTGGAGGTTGTCAGATTGAATCTGCATTTCCCATGATATTGCTGTGGCTTTTCTTTGGCCCAGCATTATTTTTATTGTTATTTAAACCCGCCATTCCATTAAAAAGAGAAAGGTAATTGCTTTTTCTTTCTTCTGCCTGAGCTTCTCAATATGATTAAGATATGGAAAACAAATGACTGGACATAAGGATGATGTAATGGGCAGAGACAAGCCAAAGTCACTGTGGCCCAGTTTAAAAATATGGCACTCCTCCAGGATCTATTTGTTTCTTCTAATACGGTGATTTGTTTTTATATATTGCTCTCTATAATTATCATCACACTGTCTATTCACTGGCTCTACGTTCAGTGTAATATAAATCTGGAATTAGTCTATTGAAGTCAATGTCGGATACATTTGCTTTAACAGCTAAACTAGGTCTTAGTCTCATTTATTCTACTGTAGCTCCAAAACAACTCCACCGAGGCAAATACAGCTCCTCTCTCAATGAGTTTTTTCACAAAGCCCTTGTTCTGCTCCTGGGCTACACCACCCACCCTGGTGCTGAGCTGGTGTTGCAGTTGGGGATGGCCATGGTGCCAAGGCACAGCTAGGAAAAGCAACACAAGGTATGGGGCAAGACTGGCCAACAGCCATGAGCTGGAAGCCCATGCCAGAAATGGGGTGGTCGTATGGAATCACAGAACCATTAAGGTTGGAAAAGACCCCCAAGATTATCAGTCCCACCATACGTGTTCATCCCGGAGCTACGTGGCCTGTTCTGGGACCTCGACTGTTATCTGGGGGACTGGGAGCTGAGTTTGGGGTCAATGATGAGGTGGAGAGGCTCGCAGAGAAGGGCTAAGCTTGGGGAGAGCTACAGCAACTGAGGGAGAGCTGCACGAGGAGAAAAACAGGGCCGCGAGCATGGAAGGCGGCGCTGGGGAAACAGCAGGCCAGCAGCCAAACTGAGGTTGAGAAAACCTCTGTAGGCTGGAGAGCAGCCACAGCAGCTGGAAGCCATCGGAGCCGCGAGGGCCGTGGTGCAAGGTCGGCGGCGAGGAGCGGGCTCGGCCTCTGAAGGCAGGCTCCGGGGCAGGCAGAGGTGATGCGGGCTGCTGCTCTCCGCTCGATGGCCACGGTGTGACCCACCATGGGAGTCATTTCCATCCAACACAGGGAATGTAACTTTTCAGCCTCTTCCAGTTTTCATTTCTGGCAATCCGGGGAAATTCTGATGTAGCCCAGGGCAAACTTCAGCTTTTCTTTTTCCTTTCTCACAGGGAGGCTCTGCACACCTCTGGGTGCCCAAAACATGCCTCAGACTTTGCTGTGTCTTTCATAGATTTTTCCCTCAGTAGCTGTGCAATAATTGCATTTTACAGTTCTACACTGCTACTTGATAAAACAGCTGGAAAGAAGCTCTTCAGATTTTCAAATGCCATAGTTGGCCTCTAATGCTAGTTTTCAGTGGTGGTTTAACAAGTTCTTAGAAAACTGTTCAACTTCCTGCTTAGTACTAAGAAGGTAAGCAGCAGATATAACTTACCAATAACCAACCAAAACGCTTAGGGATTTTTTTAAGATGTAAATGGGAGTTTATTCTTTTTTTTTTTTTTTTTGAGATGCCACATGAATCACCTCTACCCCCAGAAGAAAGAGAAATGTTCAGCATTCTTTTCTACTAGACTTAGACTGGGGAATGTAGAGTTTTGTCTGAAAAGTTGAAATGTAAAGATTTCTGGGAAAAAACAAACAAACAAACAAAAACAACTTTCAATTCAAAGTTCATAGATTTGATTTAGAAATTTACCCAAGGGGGCCTCGGGGGGCTTTGCTGGCCTGGCCTTTTGTCCCTTGCTACCCTGTGATGTCCTCCCAAAGAGGAACAAAATGTTCCAGTCACCAAACCACTTTGGGGATGAGGTAGGGCCTGGGAGCTGGTTTTGTTAGACAAAAACACTAAGTTTCCATAGGAAAGTAAGCCTGTCTCATAAGATTTTTAGCTGGAAGAAAAAAAAAAAACATTTTGTCAGAAAACATTGTTCCCACTGGCTGAGTGCATCACTGCAGAACACGGAGAGCCTCCGTGCCCCCTCTGTGAGTGCCCCAAACCAGCAATCTCCTGCCGGCTGCTCCCCATTAACATTCACGCCGCAGCCTTTCTCCCCGCTCCTGTTCTCAGATGACATTTAAACCTGCCAGCAGTTACAACTGGTGTCATGTAGTCTTTGTAACCAATGCAAAAATTGCTCTCTTGCTTCATGATGGCCTCTAAAAACAGAAAAAAATGAGGGAAAGAGGATGGCTAAGCATGGCCGTAAATATTCTGAAATGCCTGCGTGCTGTTTTCCCTGTTGCTGGTCTGAAATCTTCTCCACTGCTTCTTCCCTGGACGTGCCTGCAGAGAAGTTGTGCTGCATCCCTAGACCAGCTGAAGGATCTCCTCTGAAATCAGTGGGGTTTGGGCAACACCTCTGCAGTCAAATTAGGAGTAGTGTAATTTAATACAGAGCAGATAAAATGCACCAAAACAGCACTTTGTGGTGGCTGAGGGGTGATGGAGCAGCGATGCTTGGCGTGCCACGAGGCCCACCAGCTCTTGAGCAAGTACCTCGTGGTTCTCCAGTGCATCCCTGGATGCTTTAATTGGCACAGCAGCAGCTCCCCTGCACGGGAGGAGTTTTCTTCACTGTGAGTCCTGAGAGCATCGTAGCCACCCTGCAACTGGTGGTAGTGCCCGGGGCCACATAATTTGCTCTGCTTTCCCACTGACCCCTCCTGATTTCCCGGATTTGTAGGTCATTAAAATCAGGGAAAACATCAGGGTTAGGCAACTTTTGGTCCTTGGACTTTGGACAAAGTGTGATTTGTGAATCTGAATGCTTTCACTGTGCGGGGAGGCTCGGGTTGTGCTGCTCAGCACTGTGGGGGCTGAGCCCAGAATGGGCAGCAGCGAGGCTCCGGGAGCTGGGTGCCGGCTCAGTGATCCCATCAGCTGGGGAAGGGGCACTGAGGGTCCAGCAGGATGCACCACTGCTGCAAACGGCAGAGAGCGAGCTTGATTTTCTTGCATCCCATTTGGCTCTGAGGAAAGGCAGCCTCTGCTTTAAGCCCTGCTTGAGATTTCTTCCATTTGTAGCTCTGGGACCTGTTTGGGGTAAATGTTCTTTAGGCAGAACAGCTGACATGTAACGGGGCTTTGACCATTCTGCATGCAACCGTTTGAGTTGCTTTCGTTTGGTACGGGCCCAAAATGTGACCGCTGGTAGAACAGCAACGTGTCCTTGTTCCTACAGCGTGGAAGGGGAGCTGGACGGTCCGCCCGCCTGTTTCCATTTACCCACGGTTAACGTAGCCAAGCCTATAGTCATCTGTTTTTGTAACGCTCACAAACAAAAACTTTGTGTTGATGTTTTGGTACCAAGCTCAAATATGGGAACAATTTTATTCTCAGTGCCAGCATTTCTGATGTGAGAACTGAAAGGCGTCCAGAAACGCTGCCTTTTCACTGAATATTCTTCGGTCCCAAGATATAGCATTTTTAAAGCATTACAGAAGCAAAAACAATTCCAGTGCCTTGAAAGCTTTTTCTACTGACTCTGCTTCACGGAAACACTGACTCAGGGCCAAATGGCTGATTGTATTGTGTGATGTAACAAGGAGTTAGAAAGCTTAGCGGAGAATTAGAATAATGCGTTGTGTGCCTGTGTGAAGTGGAGGGGGGGCACAGCATTTATTAGATTTTTTTTTTTTTTCAGCTATACGTTATTTGCTTGGAGAACTCTCGCAGGCCTCGTTGGAACAGATGGGGATTTGGAGTGTGACAAGATTTTGGCTGCCGAACTAAAGCAAAGGTTGGGATCTTCTCAGCTCCACGAAGGGCTGGAACGTCGGTGGCCTTGCTGGGGCGTGGAGGGAGCGAGCACTGCTGGTAGGGAGGAGAGGATGAGCAGCATAATGCCTCGGGCAGGGGAAGGAAGCATCTGGCCTGGCCTCTGTCGTCACACCAAGCTAAATGTTGGGGTGGATGTTGGGGTTTTGGGGCTGAGGTGGCTGGTGGCAAGGTGCAGGGCAGATTGCTTTTTGCTTGCTCTCCTGGTCCTGCCCGTGAGGAAAGTCATTAACTGCAAGCGTGAACTCTGAGATGAGTAAAAATCAAAGATGACCCAAGTGCCTGGAGGCATAAAAACAGCTACTGAATTGTTCAGCTTGTTTAATGAAATGGAGCAGCGCGCAGACACAGTTCACATACAGATGTACGGACGTGAATACAACACCAGCGGCTCTCAAACATTGCACAGAGATGGCTGCAGATCCCCAAATGGGGAAGCCTGGCTGCCGTCAGCTGTTCAGAAGAGATTTGGGGTAAAAAAAATCCCATCAGAAACCTGCCCTTGCTATAGTGCAGCACCAGCAGAATGGAAAGGAGCCCTGGGCACGCTGTGTAGCCTGTGGGTCTGGTGCATGTCAGCAAGGTGCCTGGCCTGCCAGCTCCTGGGGTCTGCCTGCAGTGCTGCTGGCCTGATCGAGCCTCCTGGTGCTATCTCGGGCTCACCGCCTGCTTTCCGCATCAGAGAGGGGTGCGAGAGACTCCTGGCACCATCCCAGGCTGCCTGACCTTTGCTGTGCTCGGCACTAATCGTCGCCTTGCCCTGAGTCACAACTTCCCGTAACATCGGAGGGAAAATCCCTGTCCCCTGCCGTACCTGCAGGACGGGCAGGGCTATGAGCCAGGTCTGCTGCAGTTTGCTCCTGCTTCCTAAATCCGTGTTTCCATACATATACATGAGACCTCTCCCCGTGCTGTCCCATCATATCTCTTCCCAACTCCAGTGGCTCCCAGGACAAGACGAAATGCCAGCACTGAACTATATTTGATGCTCATGACTGTAACACCAGGTTTGGATGCTGGTGCAGGTTCCTAGGTCCTTAATTTCCCCTTTAATTGATTTTTCTAGTGCATTTGATGAATAAATAGGTGCTCACTAGCAAGCTGAAATACCATTTGCAATCTTGGGCTTGGAACAGGGCCTTAATGTTGCCATTATTTGTGTTTACAGCAGTCCTGAGGAGCTCGGGGAGGTGGAGTACGTGCAAATGTTAAAATGGTCGGGGCCCAGAGGCGTGCAGCAGCGCCAGCCCAGGCTGTGTTCAGAGAAACAACCCGGGTGTGTGCCTGGCTGTAAGCATGAATGATCCCATTGACTTCACGTTGGCTACGGATGCGGCCGGAGCTGAATGTGCGTTGTGTTTGTGGGGAAAGATGATCCAGAAGGAGCTGGCTGCTCAGGAGGGCGGCGGGGGCTGGAATTGGTGTGGGTCTGCAGGAGGGGGAAGGCAGAAAAGGGCTGCCCTGGTGGTGGGAGCTGCCAGCGCTTCCTGGGCTCCTGCTTCAGGCAGGTGCTGCGATCCCCAGCAGCATCCTGCCCCGGCTGGTCGAGCAATTTGAGCCTCTCGGTTTACAAGTACCACGTTTGTGCGGGCAGAGTGATGCGATTACAGGTTCGCATCAATTTGTGTGAAGCTGGCAGCATCCTCAGCAAATATTTTTGTCCCTCCAGCTTCTAAATGGCATCGCTGTTAGCAGCAATGCATCACCATTAGCAGTGGGACTTCAGAGGACACGTGAGCAAAGCGTGATATTGCTTCAACCTCTGGAAGTGCGGTGTGATAATTAATCAGGCACGGGTTCATCACTTGGATTTTGGTTACACTTCTTCAGCGAGCTGTCCCCTCCGTGGCTGGGACAGCCACAAGCTCTGGCTTTGTGCCGCAGCACCAGGTAGGGAGAGGTCGGTGCCAGCCCAGAGACACCAAACATCCAGCCCAAAGCTGCAGACCCTCAGCCCTCCCTTGCCCAGACCTTGCTGATTTCTGGGTCCTGTCCCTGTGAGGGAAGCTGTGCTGGCTGCGGCGCTCCCTCCACTGCTGTGCTCATGTATTGGTAAGGGCCGGAGCTGGCAGCAGGGCAGGGCAGCAGCAGAACGCATTTGTCTTGCTGTCCGGCGAGCCACGTAACAAATAGCAATGCCAAGTGTAATCCTGCCTCGGTTAAAACTGTTGCTTTGGTTTGTCATCGTTCATTGTTCGGAATACAGCTGCTTAATGACAGGATGTGGGAAATGAAGTTTATGTCCTCGTAGGCTTTAAAATAAAAATTCCTGAACAATGGAGGGGAAGGACACGCACAGAGCCTGCCTGCGCGCTGAGCCGCAGCTCCAGAGACAGAGCTTTTGCTCTTGGCTTTAAAAATAACCTGCAGTGTAAACCCGGGCAGCATCCATGCCTCGGCTCTGCTTACAGTGCATGGCCACTGCAGCTGCCTCTGCCCCACACCTTCCTATCTGTTTGATAAGAAGAAATGGAAAATAAAAGACAAATGCCATGGACCTGCACGGGGACGCTGCTGCTTTGCACGCACCCCTTGATCAATTCGGCTAGCAAATGATCAGGAGGGGAAGGGAAGGAATTGGCCATAAAGACTGGGAGCAAGTGGGACACGGGCAGAGGAGACTTTAAGCAGGTAACAGGAGGCAGCCCCGGTTCATGGGAACACCGGGGTGCGTGGCACGAGGTCCCTGTGGGTGACAGCCAAGGCCCCCACTGACTCTGCTCTCATCCCTCTGCAAAGCCCACTTCTGGGGCAGGGGTCGTGCTGGTGCTGCTGTTGTTTTTACAATGATCTTCACTTTTGGACAGGCCATGGTGCAGGGCCCCCCTTGGCGTGCTCGCGGCTCATCCCTGGCGGTGCAGGCGGGCGCGTGATCTTTGCTCCCGGTGGGAACGCTTTCATCAGGGTGCGCGGCCCATTAGGTAAGCAAATGGGGAAGCTGAGGGTTTTGGTGGGAGATGCTTCTCATCCAGGCTTTAAACTAATTTCTGGCCTCAAATAGCAGGCGCAGCCCTTGAAGAACCACCAAGGGCTGGGATGCGGCCAACAGATCTGCATAATTGCCGGCCCATCCCATGCTTCATTCTGCCTCTAGAAATATTCTCCCTCCTCCTCTACATACGTTTATTAATCCCTGTCCTGAACTGTGTGAAATCAGTGAGGAATTTGCCTGAGGTTCCTCTCCGCCAGCACTGGCCCAGGGCTTCTCAGCAGCGTAAGCAAAATTAAAGGAGGTTCTGGGGCTGGGATGAAACCACCCTGGCTTGTCAGAGGGAGGAAGAGAGGAGTCACGGTGCTGAACTTGCTGCCCTTGGTGCAGTGAGGATGGAGGAGCTGCTGAACCTCCCAGCGGTGGATTTCCCACATCCCTGGGATTTTCCATGTCTTAAAATCTCAGCTAAATGTCCCCTTTTTAGGATTATTTGATATATTCCTACAGTCATTTTTTAACAGCAGATCGTTGCCATGCTCCTTGCCACTCTCGTGGTCCCAAAGTTGCTCTCTATTTTTTGTATCCCTTGCAAATTTCTATTTCCAACAAGCCTACTGTTATCTCACTTTTGCTATTTTAAGTTCAGTGGCACAAAAAGGCTGACTCACAGAAAGCCGTGTTGTAGGAAATATTGGCTCAGCTGAGGAAATAATTCTCAGTTCATTCTTCCACCATGTGCTTTAGGTTTTTTCTGTCCTTTTTTTTTTTTTTCCCTGTCTGTTGGTCTCATGTTATGCCACACATCTAGCTAGCACTGTGAAAGATGGAGAGCTATTTCTAATACACACAGCACTGGTCTACAAAGTCAAATGTCTCTTTCTATATATACCCTGGAGTGTTTTATGTACCTGCTAGGAATGTTACACAGAATGCTCACACAGCTCATAAAATTTGGTCTTGTATTGGAAATGTTTTGTGGAAATATGCTGCTTAATCTACTGCAGCAATTCACAGTTAATGTTGTCACAGTGCGCACTGGAGGTTGTGAATGAAGATTACGACTGGCTCAGTGGAGTTTGATACGTTATCACAAGTCCTCAAGAATAAAGCTGAAAGCTGTGGTTGTTCTAGAAAATGCAGGTAATTGGCCAAAAAAAGGGGGACAGCCAGGAGGCCCAGGCAAAGTCGTCCTTCTGGTTGGGCTTATGTTGATCCTGGGCTCTGCTGAGTACCTGCAAACCCTGCCTCAAAGCTAAGGGACTGTATAAAAGAAAGCATGAACCATGCCAGGGTGTGCTTTAACTGAGTGTTAAGCACATCAGTGAAAGATGGGGCTGAAGATCTAGGATTAAGTCACATCTCAGTAGGGTGCGAGGGGGAGGAGGTTTTTTAAAAAAAAAAAAAAAAAAAGCTACACAACCTCTATTTACTTCACAAGGACTTTCATCGCTGTAGCAAGTTGTCTAATAAACTGCAGGGTGTGCTTTAGCCCTGCCACGTAGTTCATTCATTTTAGGTGTAATCTACCAGAAAATAATGTTGAATGTCTTCTAGATACAGATATGGCAGCTATCTACAGGAAAGCAGTTGATACCAATAATATAAGAAAAACAAGGGACTTCTGGAAGTACCTATTGATAATTTTTTTCTAAATCTTTTTGACACTATCATTAGCAAAACCTAATTAGAAGGTGGTTTTCAACAATTGCTGTCCTCCGGATATTAAAATATAGCCCTCGGATAAATAATATCATCTTTAAAATACTTTGTAATAAACACTAATTTACCCTCCCAATTTTCTTGTGAGATAGATAATTATGTGTTAACAATAATATCATCATCATTAGTAGCCGCGTTAGTCCTCTCTTTTTGTAGATGGAGGCTCATGCACTGATAATAAACAGCTTGCTGAAGGCCACATGAGGAGTCTTTCAGGACTCTGATTAGAGAGCAAACAGTCCTGGCTCCCAGTCCTCTGCTCGCACGGAGAAGGAGAACAATGTTGGTATAATGAGAGAAAAGCAGGGGCTTAAATATCACCGAGAAAGAGGAATCCTCCTCAGATTGGCTTGCCAGGAAATATTAAAGTATTATGTGACAGAGATAAAGGTAAATATCTAATAGATTTTGCACCTTTTGTACTTGTACTTTTATTTAGTAATTATACCAAGTAATGCAGATAATGTTATGAATCACGATGGCACTTAAAATGCTGAATTTTTGCAACCACATCCTGGCCCCGTGAGATAATCCATTTTGATCTTGAGCTGCAGCCAGGTATGTCTTGCTTGAAACTTCACAGGAGTGTGATAGCTGCCAGCGCCGCACCCTTTTTCGTAATGTTGTTAAAATAAAACATGTTTGGATTTGCTCAGCCATTGTAGGATGCAAGATCAGAGTTCCAGCTCTGCCGTGAACGCAGCCTTGCCATGACCATGTAGTTAACAGGGCCTTCTGTAGCAATTCTGAGAGGTAAAATTTTTGCCATTTTAAGAAATGTGGTTATTTACACATTTAACTGTAAAACTGAAAAAAAAAAAAAAATAAAATCCTTTGAGAGCAATAAAAACCGCCACATAAATGCTTTGCTGTGCCCCAATCTCAGCTCAGGACCTACAGGAGCGTCGAGGCAGTGTGACCTTGTGTTATGGGGCTGCTCACAGAGCACTTGTTTTACCGCAGCCCGCCTGCTGTCACGGCACCCATCCCTCTGAGCAGCTGCTGGTAGCTTTTCAAGGCAGAAAAGGGAAATTGCTTGCATGCAATATTGGACCCATGCCAGGACCAGTGGTTTGTGCCCACCACAGCTCTGTAGGACACAGAAGTTGCCTCTTCCACACCTCGTAGCACCATGGTTCCACAGCAGCACTGAACAGGCTCTAAGCAGTGTAGCTCATGTGAAATTTCTGGAAAAAGCTGCTTCATGGACCTCGCAGTTCCTCTGCTGTGTGAATGAGAGAACATTCCCCTGGTCGGGCCCTTCCTCTGCTCTTGCCATTTACTCCAGGCAGCAGAAGTGCCTGGGATTGATGCAGGTAAGCATCAGTGAGACCTTTCTGTGATCAAATCTTCTGTCTTACAAAGATCTACAACATATTTGTGTCTGATGCATTTAAAGCAACTGAGGGAAATAAGTAATGCTTCAGTGCACTAATCACCAGCATTGCATTTTTTTACAATTTATATCAACTACTAGTCAATTTGTACACCAACTTAGTGGCATAAGATGCTCCCAGCCTGCCCTCTTCTGTGATCACTGGAAGAAGCTGCAGAAAGAATAAAACCAGTGCTTTCCGAGTGGGGAGCTTCCATTTTCTCTCCACATGCACCGTCCCTCCTCCACCCTGCCTGCCCACGGTGGGACCAGCTCAGTTCTTCTATTTAAGTCAACAGGATTTCAGTCCCACTTGTTTAAATATCAGGTTTGACTGGGGCTTGCCTGCATATCAAAGGCAATATGGTAATTTTTACGAGGGATAGGGTTTGCCCTGGTATTGGCCAGACTTGTCCCTGCTCTCCCTGTTGCACAATGAGGAGCTGAGTCACTGTCATTTCTCACCCAGTAAGTGCCTGCCTTTCACTGGTGCTGTGTTCATAAAGCACAGGGTCATAGCACACGTACTGTAACTGGGGGAGTCTTTGCATAAACAGGAGCTAAAAATGAACAAAGAACATTCCTGGTCTGCTCCTATTTATTTATGCACTGCCACACATGGGAAGTTTCATTCTGGCACCTAGGTTGCGTGGTGGACTGGGCTCGAGCCTGCTTTTCTGAAGTCAGTAGTCTAGTTCCTATTGACACACTGCTATCTCATTGAGCCTTTAGTTTCGTCCCAATCTGTGGAAGATTTATAGTTATATATTATACAGATTTAACACAATACCATGGCTTTTATTATTTGCAGGAAAATGTTAATAAAAAAACAAGTATTACAGATGCATTTTAATCCCTGAAGTGATTTTTTGAGTAGAACACATGAATTATTAATTGTTGTTATTGTTATTACTGCATTGCATACCTATCTCACAGGACATTGTGAGGATTAATTAATTCTTGTAAAGATGTAAAAGGCCATATAGGTGTCAAGGGTTATGACTAAAATGCTTTGAAAATGGAAACCACTCTGTGAGTGCCAAGTATTATTATTTATGGAGTCCAGGCAGTGTGCTTGGTGCTGTGCAAACACTGGTCCAGTTATTGCAAATATTTGCTTATATGTGCTTAGTAGGCCGAGCACTCACTGTTACAAGTAATTTAAACTATTTTAAGGATATACCTTACAAACGTGGCTGTGAGAAGACTTCCCTAAACTTGGAGTGCCAGGACCACGGAAAGTGAGCAGCCGCATTACTGAAGCACTTCAGAGGCCCATTTTTATTCAAACACGCGAATGAACCAAGACTACAGATCCAATTCAATTCTACATCCAGGAGTTTGGGTTTGGACCTGCCTTTTGGACTTCGGGAACAGAAACACGTCAGTAATTGTTGTTTAGAACTGTCTCTTCTGGCTTAATTTGCAGCCAACCCTTATGCTCAGATCATTTGCTGAACAACCCATCGTGTTCCATAACCTGTTCAGCTGCCCTGCGTCGCCCATTCTTGGAAACCTTCGAAAGTGAGAACGTCCCTCCTGCCAGGCTCTGGAAATCACCCCAGAAAGTGTGTGCCCAGCTGTATGTTTGGGCAATGGAAATGTGAAATCGTAAGCTAGATGCGGTAAGTAATGCTTTTGTGTGGCCTTGTGAGGTGTTCACTGAGCTGGGGCCTTACTCAAGGAGAAAAAAAGGAACAAAATTGAAAGGGTAAAATTATTATTTGTAGATATTATTTGTAGAGTGTACAGGGCATAAGATTTGGGTCATAATACTCTGGTAAGCACGCAACCCAGCACACAGTAACAGTAAAAGCGAAAGCCTGGCACGCTGGAGTCGTGACTGAACATTTGGTGAACAGTAGACCACGGAAACCTTCAGCCAGCTGACTTCAGCTCAGCATGTTGTTGCTGCTCGGCAGATGGATGGGAAGACAGTGTTTGTAATTTCTGTGGGCCAAACAACGTACACTTGAGGGGTTTTCCCTCCTCCGTTTCTCACACAAGCCTCCTGAGCGTCACACCTCCCATTGCTATTTCGTGGACTTTTTGCAGCCCCTCCCATATCCTTCTTCAGGGCCGGGTGTCCCACACTCCCTGACACAAGGTCCCTTATCATCTTCCCTTTTGCCTTAGGCTACGTGCATACTCCCATTCCCCCTTCCTCCTCCCACTGTTACTTCTTATCTTCTTTTAACGAGGAAGTAAGTCATTGTGAGTATCAGGAGGTTAAACTCCTTTAGAAGCATGGACAGATCTGAGATTACCCCGTAGGAAGCTGTTAATTAGTCCCTTGCTATTTCTTCCACCCCCCATTTTAAATTTCTCAACCTTCAGCAAACTCATCAGGTTTGTCTACAAATGACAACAACATCCTCTGAAATTTTTAAATTGAACTGGATATGGTCTTCAAGAATAATCGCTTATTTACAACCCATCTTTTACTTTACTATCATTGAGAAGAGAAAGGGATTTGCAGTCACAAATACGCTCCCTGGCTTTCCAGAGACTTAAATTTCCTTGTATAATTCAGTCAATTTCAAGCAAACAGACTTCAGTCAATTTCAAGCGATCAGGCTCAGGCCCTTCTCAAAATTAAACAATTTTGCAATGCAAAAAAATAATCAGTTTTCTGCAAATATTTAAATATTATTCTTTGTAAAAGAATGAAAAGCGTACGGGCCTGACCCTGAAAAAAAATGAGCACTGTGAGGGGATCCTACACCCGGAGACCCACCCATCTGCTCTCCTCAGGGTTTGGCGGAGTAGAAGGGTCCCATCTGCTTGCGCGACGAAGCTCAGGTAGGTGAAATCTGCCCACGTTGTGTTCCGCTTGGTAGGCTGGAAGTGAAATACACCCTTAACTCTAGATAGGACTAGCGTGATTCTCTGGCAATTTAGAGCTCTATTTAAAAAATAATAAAGTGCTACGTTTGTGGCCCATCTCTACACTCTGGTTTTCCAGGCACCGTGAAGGCAAGCAGCGTGGAGATGTGATGTGGGGGTTGTGTTGGGGCAGCGTCAGACCCGGCCCTATGTTTGTGGGGTGCTTGGCCCCACCAGGAGCAGCACCCGGTGCCGCAGTCGGATCCCAGCAGGGTTTGTGGTCGCTGCGAGTGCCCATGGCAGCACAGCCGCCTGGACACACACCCAAGGGCTACTGCGAGGACATTTTGAAGATGGCAAGGACCGCCCCGCCATGGATGTGGTTTAGCTCAACAAAGCCCGCTTTAAAAAAAACGAACAAACCTGCGATAGAAATGACAAATGGCTTTTATGTTCTAAAAACGAACAGCACGCGGGTAGGGCGCGTTATTATTGCGGAGGGCTTTATTTATTACATAAAATCACCGGGGTAGGTGCAGTAACCGGGCTGTAGGCATCGAGCTGCGCCATGAACACAGCCCAGAGCCATGCCAGCAGGCAAGGCCACACCGAAAGCGAAGCCTCCCCGCACGCTGCCGGCCCGGGGAGGCTGCGGGAGGAGGAGGAGGAGGAAGAGGAGGACTGGGAGGAAGAGGAGGAGGAAGAAGGGGAGGAGGAGGAGGAGGAGGAGGGGGCCGCCGACCCCCGCAGCGCAGCGGCGCGGCCAGGCCGGGGTTCGTGCGGCCGCCTCAGGCCGGCCCCGCTCCTCCTCGCCCGGCCTCCCGTGTCCCTGCCTCCCTTCCCCGCCGTCCTCCCCTTCCCTTCCCTTCCTCCCCTTCCCTCCCCGGCGGCCGCCGCTCTCCCCCCGCTGCCATTTCGGTGCGGCTGGCCACCCTCTGCCGGCGCGCAGTGTGTCTGCGAGCCGTTGGCTGCTCCGAGCCGTTTGGCTCCTTCCCTTAGTAACAGCTTTTACATTCTGCCTCAATTCCTCCTCAATCTAAATCACACACACACACACAGATATTACTTTTTTTTTTTTTTTTCCTCCTCTCTTCCTTCTCCCCTCCTTCCTCGGGACTTCATCTCTAATCCCCCCTCTTTCCCCACCCTCCCCCTCCCCCCGCTCTCTGGCTCGGGATATAATTGAATATCACAGCACTATTTGGTGCCTGCTGCTTTTTTTTTTTTTTTTTTTCCTCCTGTGCGTGTGTGTGTGTGTTATTTTTTTTTTTCCTCCTCCTGGTGGACACCTCAGCTAAAAAAAAAAAAAAAAAAAAAGCCAAAAAAAAAAAAAAAAGAGACTTATACATTACCCGTGCGTACACACACACACACACAGAGACATGTGCATGTAGGTCCGTATGGCTGTATAAAAAAAAAAGAAAAAAAAAAAAAAAAACAACCAACCACCAACAAAAAAAAAAAAAAAAAACACCAAGCACCACGGGAGCGGAGACAAACAAGGGGGAATTTCTCTCGCCTCCGTGCCCGGGGGAAGCAGCCAGGCAGCCGCCACCCGCAAGGTAAGGACCGGGGCGCTCCGCCGGGCCGAGCCGGGCCGGGCCGGGCCGGGGGGCGCCGGGCGGAGGCGGCTTATGGGGAGGGAGGGGGGGGGGGGGGAATGGGTAAAACCTCGTGGAGCTCGGCCCCCCCGCTGTTATTTTGGGGTTTCGGGGCTGTTTTGGGGAGAAGGGGGGTGCCGCTGCTGGGGGGGGTGGGGATGGGTGTGGGGGTTGTTGTGTGTGTGTTTTATTTTTTTTTATTTTTTTTCGAATTGCTCCCTTCCCCCCCCCCTCCCCGCTCCGAGCCGCTGCCTTCCCCTCCCCCCCCCACCCGGCTCCGTTTTAAGGGATTTCAAAGGGTAAAAAAAAAAAAAAGAAAACAACAAATAAAATAAACCGAGGCATCGGCAGCGAATTAAATAAAGGAGCCATGGCGAGGCGGGCTGCTTTATAACCTATTTTTAGCCCGATTTGTGTAAAGAGGAGCCCTCCCCTCCCCCACCCGCCAGAAGTAAATATGCGCGGAGGGGGGGAGGGGAAAGGGAGGTGGTGTTTTTTTATTTAAAAAAAATAAAACGAGGGGGGGAAAAAAAAAAATCAAGAGAGCGGAGCCGTGCGAGGTACCGGGGCCGGGGGCAGGGAGGGGTTGGTGTGGGGTGGCTCGGCCCGGCGGCTGTGGGGCTCCGTGGGGGCTCTGCAGGGCCTGGCCCCAACCCCGGGGCTATCACGGGCCAGGCCCGGGTCCCCCCCATCAGCAAGGGGTGTGGGGGTTAATCTCGGCCAGGTGAATTTAATCCCGGGTCTCAGAATCGCCTTGTAAGGCGGCCCCAGGGGATAAAAGCACCCCCCCCCCCCTCCCCCCAAGCAGGAAACTTTGGGTGCGCTGCACGGCGGAGCCCTGCTGGAGCCTTGTTGCTGCAGAGCACACGTGAGTTTTTAGGAAAGTTTGGTTTGTAGGGCGCTGCGTAGGAAAGTGAAGTTTGCGAGTGAAGTTTTTACTGCTCTCCAGCGTGCTCGGCTTCCCCGCTTTGCTGTCTGTGTAAATCAGGTTCCTTGCTGATTTATGGGAGAGACCACGAAACGTGTGCCTTCTTTATTATCAAAGCATGGGAGGTGTCAGCAGGAGGACCGGGGTGCAGAGCAAGAGCTCCTGGGCTGGTCTGGCACCCTCCCCATCCCGCTGTACCAGGGGTCTGAGTATGGTAGCGGGGGCTTTTGGGGTTGGGGTCGCTCCCCGTGGGCTCAGCTGGGTGCACGCAGGGTGCTGGGGTGCACCTGAGCACCAGGAGCTCCGGGGCCTTGCCCCACGTGAAGCTGGGCAGAGCGGAGGCTCGGTTGGCCTCGTGAGGTCTTGTTGGGTTTGGGGCCTTCCCTGGAGGCGTTTGTGTTGGAGGTGTTTTCAGAAAGCGAGGCCTGATCCTGCAAACTCTCGTGCAGGTCCTTGAACTTTAGTAAGTGGATGAGTGTTCACGGAGAGGAGCATTGAAGGCCGCTTCCCTCTTAGCCAGAGGAAAACGAAAGAGCTGCTCTGATGAGGTGGTTGGATTTAGGAGGCAGGTGGTGGCGTGTATGTGATGGCACCAAACTTTCGCTGGTTTCTCGTAGCCTTTTAATTTTCCTTTGCCCTGGTTAAGGTCCGATGGAATAGCATGGTGTGGTGTTGTTTTCCTGAGGTCACCTGAGACCGTGCTCACAGTTTTCTTGGGGGAACGTGGATTTGGCTGCATGAAACCAAGGGCCCATGTGGTGCTGTGCTTGGAAACTTGGTGGTGTGCCTCCTGAGCTATTATTGAGAACACCTGGAAGATGTTTAGTTCTCAGTGCACGAGGAAAGGGAAAGGAGAAGGAAATGTAACTTAAATGTATGAAAGGAGTTGGGGTTTGGCTTTTTTTTTTTTTAAGGCTGTGCAAAAGTTTATGATTTTTGTTCATTTAAATATGCATAGTCATAATGTATGTGCGTAGCATAAAGAATGCAATAATTACAGTTGGACTCTGTTGCTTAAGCTTTTTTCCCTCTTCAAACAGGCGGTTATGATTTTTCCGTGTTTCTTTTATATGAATACTTCTTTCGGTTTGACTCTATATATGGTAATTATTGATGTTTGTGCAATGCTTTGAAGTTGTAAGGCATCGTGTAAGTGCTAAGTACCCAGCAACAGCACTTCATAGTTATTTTCCTATCATGAAAGAGTTTGATGCTACAGCCCTAAGCATAAAGAGACTCTGGATGGATTAGGGGAAATGGTCAAAATTGCTTATAATGTTGTTTTCAGGTAATATTTTTTAGTTAGGAAGAACAGATCCAAATAATGTAAAGCAAACTGAGTTATTTTACCTAACCTGATTTTGCTTATGGAATCTAATTTAAGATGGACTTCACGTTTGAGTCAGAATGTGTTTGCTGTTATAAATTTTGTAGTGGCAATAAAGACCCACAAACTACAAGGATGTAATTGTGCAGGAGCAAGGAAGTCCTGTAACGCAACACACACAACTTCAGCAGCAGCAGCAGTCTGGTTCGGTTCAATGAGCTCTACAGATGCCTGTGGAGCTGCACACAGAAGTAAGTGTGTTCCGCGTTAGTGGCAGGCGATGGGATGTGGATCTTCCATGACACTGACACGTTTTCTTGGTATCCAAGTGCTATCAAATGTTATGGGGAAGGCCGAGACAGCGGCCAGCGTGACTCCCTTCCTCGGTAATCCTCTTCGTCTAGAGCCACATGAAATGCCCATGGATTGTATTTGCTTTGCCGGAATTTCCTATCCCTTCTGGGCCCACGGCTGCTCGGGACCGTGGTTCTGTGAGTTGTGACGAGGCTGCGAGGGGCAAAGAGACGTGTGTAGATGTGGCACTGGCCCTTTCCCTGCTGGAGCATGACCGGGAGGTCGCGGTGTGGTCTCCATGCTGGGAGGAGGATGAGGACCGGGCCAAGCAGGATGGTGTGGTGTCGGTGTGAGATGCTGCGAGGCTGGAATCCATCCTCCTGAAGTACCACTAAATTCTGAAGAAACTCATGTTTATCTTGAGAGTTGTGATTAATGTCGCGTGTAGTGATCGCCCTTAGCGTGTGGTTACACGTGCGCACACAGGGCAGAGCGTACAGCAATGTCTGTATTTAAGGCCGGGACCCGTAAACGTCATCGCAAGTAGCTGTGGGTTGGGAGAGAAGTGAAAATGTGTGTGCACACTGCATCCATGTGTGGCTCCTACAAAAAGTGCCTAATGCGAGAATATACTTACTGCACATTCATTTTTTTTAATATAAATGCAGCTGTTTGTGTTAGGTGAAGAAGTGTCTGAAGTTTTCCATTAGGAAATGCGACCGACAGCTCTTCTCGGTGTATTTGAGTTATGTTGCAGCATTAACATGGGACCTTCAAATCAGCAGCTGCTGAAGAAACAGTTCCTACGTCCTGCTATGGGGTTGGTTATCCCTGCCCCCAGCACCTGCAGCTTTCTAAGTGCTGTGCTCTGAGTTTCTGCAAAGTAGCATTATGAGAAGAGTGACTTTACTAGAACCGAGTTCATCCGGTGGTCCCGGGCAGAGTAGATGGAGACGGCTTTATTCACCTTGTAACTGGTTTCTTTTGAGATAAAGAATGACAACGAAACACGGAATAAGAATGATCTTTTCTGATGAAATTGTACGGGAGTACGTTGACTCCATTTTATTTATTTTCAATTTTGCAAAATCGTGTTAGCTAACTGGAGGTAAAAAGTCGTGAAGACAGGGCAGTGTATTCATCACGTCGGGAGAGCCGATGGGTTGAGTAAAAAAGTGCGGAAACCTGGTCTAGAAATCACTGTGCCAGTTTGTGTGAAAACTGTGAGCTGCCTTCTCATTAGGGTTCTGCCTTCTGTTACCTCACTCAAGATGAGAAGGCCCTTTTTGTCTAGTGAAAACAAGGCTGAAATCACACAAAACACCATGGAGTCTGATGGCCGGGTTTGAGCTTGACGTCGAGTTTTCTTTTGTCTGTGAAAAATCCATAGAATTGTATTTCCACGTATCCTCTAAAACATTGATTTTGAATACCAGCACCGTGTCAGTTTCGGTGACATCCTTTAGCCTCTCCTTTTTATATCATTATGGAACCTTAAAAAATTCTTCCTTGTTAGGAAACGAGTGGTCGTGAGACCTGGCCTGGGTGGCTGGCGGGTGCGTAAGTAGCTTAGCCCTGCTTGCTCATGGGGACAGCTTGGGAAATATTCCCTTACCTTACTAATAGTAGTAAAGTGCTTGGTGAATTGGCGCTGCTTTCTGAAAAACCTACTGCAAGAGCTTACTTCAGAAGTGATGGGGAGCTGTATGCAGCCACCTCTGCCCGTAGACGCAGTGCCTTCCACAGCGTCCCCTCAGGGCCCCTGATGGCCTTGTCGGAGTTGGTGGCACGTGGCGGTGCCAGGGCACTGCTAGGCACACCAGCACGTCCAGGCATTCGTGTCGGGCTCGTGGGGAGCAGCTCCCTGTGCCCGTGGTGGTTTGGTGCTGTGCTGCCGCTTGTCTTGAGAGCGTGACTGTGGGGTAAAACACGTTTCTGGGCTAAGGCACTGGGTCCCCACCAGTGTGAATAGGGCTGGTGGTCACTGCATGTGCTCAGCATCTCTGAAAACCAAGGCTCACGTGTGGCTCGCTGGCTTTCGCCAAATCCCACTAGGTTGTAGTTTCTGTTTCTTTCTGGCAGTAGCATTAGCAAGGCCGTGTTGTGTACTCTGTTTTGTGTTTATTGTCGCAATTCTGAAGTCTTCACGCTGCAAAGGAGCAATCTGGTTTATTATGAACGTCCAGCAGTAAAAATGAGAATCAATCAGAGAAAAAACACCTTTTTTTTTTTTCCTCCTTCTTTTGCAATCTAAGATTCAGCTCAGGGCTGCCTGGAGCTGCCTCACTGGTGGCGCTGGCCGCGCTGGTGGAGCGGAGCAAGGCAGGCAAGCAGCTGTCCTTGTGGCTTTGCTGGTGCTCCTTTTAACCTGTTGGGGGGTTTGCAGGAGGATTTAATCGCTTCCCTGGCTTCGTGTGAAAATGCTGTTGGACCCCGCTGGTGTCACACTGTTTGTGGATTGTATGGATTGGGACTGGGAAAGCGCCTCTGGAAACTTCCTTCTCCTGTATGTGGTTACGTGGCTGCTGGCTAAAGCCTTGGCTGTGAGCGTACCGGAGAGGTTTGTGAGCAGTGTGCTTGTGGAGCATTTCTCCAAGGGTAGGGGTTAAGGGTCAGATACTCCCTGTCCATGAAAATGTGGTGCTAAATGCTATGCCGGGTGCCAAAACCACAGAAATTGTCAAGGTTTAGAGCCCTAAATATAACCTGTCCCCAAAGTTGCATCCCTTTGATGTTAAGTGTTAAAAGTTGAGGCCCACGGGTTGACCTGTCACCGGCAAACTCAGAGCTGGGAATTCTTCTGACAGCAAGCACACGTGAAGTGGATTTCGGTCCCCTGGTGGTTCCCTGAACGTGCCAGGCAAAGGAGAGGCAATTGGATTTCCTAGAAGTTGTTGTCCAGGCTGGCCGAGGAGAAGAAGAGTGAGTTTTGCAGGTCTTCTGTGTGTGTTTTTTTGTTTTGTTTTGTTTTTTTTTTTTTTTGGACAGGCTGATTATTTTTCAAGAGTCAGCATGACTTTTGAAAATACTTTTTTTTTTTTCCCTTGTAAAAAATGGTAAAACATGTGCGTGTGTCTATATTGTTTATCATTGATAGTGGTGTTAAGTGTGGTTGAAGATTTTACATTAAAATACCAGTTGATTTTAACCAAGCTGAGTCTGTTTGCAGATCCCCCGTCCTGGTCTGCTGAGCTCACAGCAACAATGAGAACTTTCCCTCTTTTAGGTTATGTCTAAATTTGTGGGAAAAAATAGTTTTGATATTGCATAGACCTATGGGGGAAATAACAAGAGATCTGGGTCAAAAAAGTAGGGCGTGCAAGATTTAGAAGCTGTTGAAGTGTATTTATTTGTCCTATATTAGGTTAAAGGAAGTATTGGTGCTTTCAGTTTGGCAATATGTCCTTCAGTCTGCGGTGTTCTGTGAAGGGAAGACAACTGTTAAACAATGAATCACAGCTAATTTTTGTACGGATGTCAACATTCTTCTCCAGTGCAGAAATTTTTGCTTGGGTATTAACACAAACACGCATTCCTAAAATACAGGCTCTTAGCGATAAATTTTAATTAGGAAGTGCTCTGTAAAAAATATGGATTTTTGCCATGATGATTATTTGTGAATCTGTAACATATTTACTTTGGAGTTGTGTTTGATCAGATTTAATACTTTCTAATGTACTTTAAAAGCAAAGTTAGCACAGATGTGTAGGGAGGAAAATGAAGAACAATGTTGTCAAACCATCTATTAATGTTGACATCAAATAAATTGTATATTGTGCAGCAACAGATTAACTGTTTCCTGTAGCTGAAGCAGCAGACCTGTGGTTTAGAGAAGCGGGGTTTGTACTCGCTGTAAAATTGAAACATTTTGCTGATGCAGACGTAGTACCTGACTTGTCACTTTATTTCAAATACACAGCTAGATTGCTTTTACCCTGCTTAAACTGTAAATTTCTAGCACCGTGTAAGATGAAAATACAAAACTTCTGTATGTTAAATTGCTATAAAAAAATCCTTAAGCATAGAGTGAAACACTCTACTAAGCAGTTCTGGTGAGCTTAATCTGATAGCGAAACGGATGTCTAAATGTAGCTGATTAATGTAAACCAACTTTTCTTGTACAGCTTTCACCATTATAGTAAATACTTGTCTCAAGTGGTTGAGTTGTAAGGAAAATGCTTTGTATGTCTGTTACCGTCTTCCACAGCAGATCCTGAATGGCCTTTGATTACATTAGAAATATCAACGTGTTTATCTGACTGTTGGCAGGGGCCGTGCTAGTTGGTTCCTCTGCTGTCTGCACATGCAAGGTTATTTCGATACGGTTTATTTATTTCTAGTTCATCAAGGGCCTCTCTAAGTGCCTGTCCTACCATACGTACAGTACACACACAATGCATTAGAAATTACATTGTTAGAGCCTGTTCTGTTCAACAATAAAACCCTCCTTGGCCATTTCTTAGTGTCCCTGGGCACCACAGCCCTCCCAGGTACATTGCTTTCTGGTAAAAGAGATGGGCACGGCTTAGATCCTAAAAGTGAGCCCTCTGCTTCCTGCGGGGCTGGATGTTCCTGGCAGCTCCTCGCGTTGTCCCAGGCCATCCGTCCTGGCCGGAGCTAACAGCAGCTGGTATGCTGGGTGTACAGGGGAGTGAAACTGGGTGATGAGCCTGTTTGGATGGACACAAATGCTAACGAGAATTTAAAAAAATGGGTGAAGGATAAGAGAAATTCAAGTAGCCAGGACGAACGCATCTGCTGTTCCAACTCTTTGGCACCATTGGTGACTTTGTACGAGAGGCTCCATGGGTATGGGAGACATCAGACTGCAGCCAGGAGCGCTTCCATCGGGCAGGCTGTGAGGCTTTCTGCTCTGCTGGATTACTGGGATTGCCAGTGTCAAGGCCTGTATATGTTGGACCTTGTGAAGGAGCTCCCGAGAGCTGTGTTCATGGTGCGAGGCTGTGTCAGACCTGGCCGGGATGTGTGGCTGTCAGCGTGCTGCCTGCCTTCCCCGCTGCACCTGCCCGCCTGTGCGATTGAGCCTGGTCAAGGTGAAGAGAAAGAAAAGCAGCGTTTCCGAAACCACCTTTTCAGTGATCCAATTAATCAGATTTAATTTGTGGAATGTTACTGTAAATGGTGAAAGTTTGGAACTGTATGGATGTCCCCCTGCCCATGGCTGTCTGCTTTTATTTATTTGTCCAGAAGAACAGGAGAGTGCTGTTGGGCCTACTGCTGTTCTGTGTTATTAAAATAACCCTCCCAGCCCCCCTGTGTAATAAAGCACAAGTGGTGCTAGATTGTGCTGCTCTTTCTTGCTAAAATTAACCCCTTCCCGCGGGCAGTGTGCTCTTGCTCTTTCCTCTCTGGTTCCGCGTCCCGGTGTTTGCTGAAGCACGCTTCACCGAATGCACGTGGGGGTTTGTCTCAGACATGGCAGTTTGCATCACTTCACTGTAATCCCTTCCTAAGTCTTCATTTGTTTTTCTAATCTCCCATTTTTGTTTTGGCTTTGTTCGTTACTTTCTCTCTGCTTTTTATTGTTTTGGATTAATTCTTCCATGTTCTCCTTATCTGCTCTTTCGTCAGTGGTTTGCACCAGGTCTGTGCCTTTTCCCCATCACCTTTTTGTTTCTCCTGGTTTTCTTTCTTCCTCTCTCTCCCAACCTCAGTTGAGCAGGTGTCTGGGAGCTGATCCCGTGTGGCCTGTGGCACTACAGCTGGGATGTTGTGCTGCTGCAGGGAACCTGGCGGGGACATGGGGTTGACGGGACACGGCCACAAAAAGGGAGACGGGGCTGGCGGGTTTTGGCAGTGTCTTCATTTGATAAAAATAATCTTGGCTTCACGTGCCAAGTGTCGGTCCAGGGCTTGATGAAGCCAAAGGGAGACGTTGGGGGCAGCTGGCATGGGTGGCCAGTGAGAGCGCAAAAAGCTGCAGAAGTTTGAATGGAAAGCTCAGCGTGCTGTGAGGTGAGCTTTGTGCTCTGCAAAATAAGGGATTTTATGCCATAAATGTTACTGGCGTTGTGACTTAAAATGAACAAAAACAAAGTTGTGATGAAATCAGTCACAGCCTTATCTTATTGTGTTTATTGTGGGTAGTGTTGACAAGTCACATGCCCCATTGTTCGAGGTGAACAAATATAGCTTTGATACTGCAAGCTGATACGTGTGGACAGCCTCCTTTGTCCTGTGGTGCACGGATGAGTTTGCAGAATTGTGACTTCGGAGCTGGAAGATTGTCTTTAAAGAGTTCCCATTTTAAATTAGTCTGGCAACACCATAATACATCAAATCCTCTGTTGCTTAATATCCAGGCACGTCTTTCTGTTTGGTAACTTGCTCTGCAGAACGTAAGAAAATAAATGAAGAGATTAATGCATCATAAACTCTCGCACTTTGTTGCCCGGCAAAACCCATGGATAACAAGCTTTTACTGCGCCTCTGGCATAGATGTGCTCGGGCCAGAGAGAATGCAAGATGTGCTGTTGAGAACGTCGGTAACAGATTTTCTCTTGGAAGTCTTTCAAATGCAAGTCCTGTACTACAACGCTGTTGACACTTGATAACAGTGACCCTCACCTCTGCTGAAGTCACAGGTTGTGGATCACCTCTGGATTACTCTTGGTGTTTATGAATTCCTACAGTCAGGATGTGTGCAGTGGAACTAGGGTGTAGGCAATAGACTTGCTGCAGGAGTATTCTTGGCATGTGAAGCCTGTGGTCATCCAGCTGTACCTGGGGGAATCCCATTGAAATCATTTTCAGTTTTTCCTAGGGACAAACAGGAAGATTAGTCTTCCCTGCCTACAACATTATTTTTTTTTGTGTTTCTTAGCATACATTAGTAATGCCAGTGTAGCTCATTGTCTGGTTTAGTATTCTTAATTCTTAGAATATATATATATATATAATATATATATTTTTTTTCCTGTTAGCTCATAGTCTTGCTTGAGACAGTCTTTTTCCCTATTCAGAAACAGGTGCTTGCAGTGTATTTTGTACCAGTACAAGAGCATTCACTAAAATGGTCTTGAATAGAGAGAGCTCCATAACAGGTGTTACCGGGATGCTTAAACATAAAACACCGCTGACGCTGCTAGAAATTTTCACTGCTGTCATGACTGCGTGTTGAGAATGTCAGCTGTGTGTCTGCCTGCCTGCCCTCCAATACAAGAAGACTTCCCCAGTTGTGGTGGCTTGCAGGCAATCTGCAAAATACTACTTAAATTTCAATACAGGATGAATGGCAAGCTTTTGGCGTCCTAAAGCAGGTGCTCTACAATACTGGAATATATTCTGCGCGTTACTGTGTGAAGCTTTCAGACGTCTTTTTGAGCACCACTGATTTTGTTTATACGGTCCCTTTGCTGGCACTGCCAGAAGACAGGGTGCTGTGGAATGACTTTCTGGATATACGTCTTCATAGGCTATTACGGATCGGTGGTGAATCTCCAGAGACACCCTACATGCCCCAAATTTGTCTTTTCTGGGTTGACCTAATATGCTTGTATATAATAGATAGCTGTGTTTAAATTCTTTTAGTTTACATCACTGAAGATTTTCTGTCCACATGGTGGATAGGACAGAAATCTGGTGTCAGGATTATCTGCTAGTTCTGTTGCTGTGTGACCTTAGCTAATGGATTAACAAATTTACCCACGCATCAGTGATTTAACACTTCACAGGAGTTTTTTGAGACCGGTTCTCTGAGATCTTCTGGTGAAAGGATGCATAGCAATATAAAGTGGCTTTTGTTTTATTTTTCCCCTCTGATTACTCTTTTATTTCAGGCAAGTGTTCTTTTTGTGTTCGCTTTTGTGCTGCTTTCCTAGCCTCTGAGGATTGCTTGTTGGGTAACACACGGTCCATGTTGGAGGTACCTGCTGATAGTGCCCGTACGTGGTGGGGAGTCACGTTGACATCAGGCATGTTTGTGTCCTTAGTAATGTGGAAATGGAAGTGTATACAGAGTTTTAATAGAAGCCTGCACCTGCTTTTTGCAGCTCTTTTTGGCGTGCCGGTGGGAAGGCTGAATTTCCCCAGGGGGGCTGTGTTGGGGATCAATTTTGGAGCACAGCCCCACAGGCAGTACTTTGTCAGAGTGGAGGAGGTGAGACCCACGGCTGGCTCTGCTTGCATGGAGCTCTCCCACACCTTTCTGTCTGGAAAGGAAGTTTCTGTCCTGTGCCATGGCTTATTGGCTCTGTTATGCTGATACAGTGGTTTATTGGTCCTGCAAACAGCAGCTCTGAAAGCATTTGCATTAAAAACATTGGGTATTTTAGGGGGTATTTAAATCCAAACGTTTTTCCTAAGCTGGTTGCCAGCATGATGCCACAAACACCCGCATTGCCATGAAGGTGGCGGACAGCTACTGCTCATCGTAGGGCCAGTGGGCTGTGAACTTCTCGTGTCTGAGAGCAGAGCTGATGAAATGGTTGTGGACTGAAGCAGGCCAGCTAATAGCAAAGCCCACCTGACACCAGCCTCTCCGTATGTAGTGGCCATATTGCCCGTAACGCTCTGCTGCTTGCATTGTCTGTATATAAAATGGGAAATGGTGACGTGATCTTTGTCACGTGGGCACAGTCCCACTTGGCCCGGCCTTCCTTAATAACTTATCAGAGTGATTTACTCACAAATTCATATAGTTAAGCAAATTTATGAGCTTGTATGAAAATCTTTTTCATGCCCTGTACTAAGAACCAGCGATACCTTCCTCGCTCGTCCGAGTTGCATGCTGCAGGTCATGTCGTGAGGCGTGCTTAGCAAGAGGTGCCATGGTGGCACGGGACTTGGCTTTCCCCAGCCAGGCAGGGCTGCTCTGAAAGGCACATCGCAGGTTTCTGGTGGTATAGACGGTGGTACACACTTTTTTACAATATTTTGTTTCCATAGTTTGGAAATTTTTCATCTGATAGAAAATGAAATTTTACGTTTATTGTTTTTCTGATTTGGGGAAATCTTCAGGTTGCAAAGAGAACTCAAAGTTGTGTAGGCTTGTTTTCTGCTAGTGTAATTTACACTTTAATCCTGTGGGTTATTTCTTATTTTCACCATAGTCTACGCTGAGAAGTATCTTTTGGTTAATTTAAAAAGATCACACTGTAATAAATCCCTTAAACTTTGCAAGAAGGCATTTACACTCACTGGGTAGCATGGCTTGAAGTTATAAGAGGGAATTTGCAGTGCGCTCACATTATTTTTGGAATGGCTCCAGAATGAAAGTGTCTCATTCCTGTTTAGCGTAATACATTTTCAGCAGATATAACTGTTGCTGTAGTCAAGCCCTAATTGTTTAAAAAAAAAAAGAGAGAGAGAAAAAGAAAAAAGCTTTTAAGTGTGATCCTTGGATATTTTTAAAAAAGCTGAGTGAATTGCTTTCCTTGTTGAAACATTTTCTCATATTCTGAGGCAATCGACGTGCTCTTTGTAAGAAATATATTATCACGGTATTGAAGTCGAATCAGGTTCTCTGGAAGTGATCCAACCTTCAGGAAAGAAAAATATTAATGTATGTGTTGAGGGAAAGGGTTTCCCTTCAGTTTGGAATTTGCTTGTCATGTTTAGCCAGTAAGCCGTTTTCAGATGCATTAAGGCTCTGTGAAACTCATTTTTGGGGCTGGCAGTTTTCTAGGCTTGGTTTGAGCAGAAAGATTTACATTTAATGCTTCTTTTTTGTTTGTTTGTTTCAACTGTCTAGGGACATGTACATTTGTTAAGTTATAATTTGAGTGCAGTGCATGTTTAAGGAGAACAGAAGACCAAACTTTAAAATGATGACAACAATGGGTAGCTTTTTTTTTTTTTTGACCAGTCATTTGTTTTAGTGTCTGAAATGCTTTGTAGCCACTTTAAATGTTGAAATTTAAGGAAAGTAGCCTTTGCTTGGAAGACAAATATTTGCAGTATGTTGTTTATTTGCTTTATGAAGTTTTGTGCTGTTTGAACAGTGGTTTTTATTTTAGCTATGAGTTTTGGCAAAACACATCCTAGCACATGTAGTTGGCCATAAACAAGCTGCAGATCTCTAACGCTTTGGTCCTGCAGCTGCACCAAAGCGCACGAAGTTAAAATCCAAGCGGGTGCCTGCGTGTGGGGCTTGGAGCAGTGATCCACGGAGACCCACGGTGCAGGATGCTCACAGGGAACTTCACAGATTCACAGGCTACTTAAACCTTAAAGCCCACCCAGTTCCAGCCCCGTGCCATGGGCAGGGACACCTTCCACCAGCCCAGGTTGCTCAAAGCACCATTCAGCCTGGCTTTGGGATGGGGCATCCACAGCTTCACTGGGCAGCCTGGGCCAGGGCCTCACCGCCCTCTGAGGGAAGAATTTCCTCCGAACATCTCATCTAAATCTCTCCTCTTCTGGTTTAAAGCCATAGTAGAGGGGGACTTCTCTGCCTTCTGTCAGTAGGGCATCTGGCACCTAAGCTGATTATGATTTTATGGCCTTATTCAGGGGGAAGGGGATGCGCTGCAGCTTTCCAGGCTGGTTTATGCCTGAAGGCCAGGGCTGCGTGCATACACCTCGCTGAGTCGGCCATGTTCTCCAAAGTGTGTGGGACTTGTATGATTTTTGCACTATTTAAGGACAGCTGGGGTTTGGTAGAAGGCTGCTGTTCAGTACATGCCCACTCTCCAATATTAAATAAGCTGGAGCATCTACCAGTTGGTTTGTGACCAGCTATCGCAGGGCTAAGGCAAGGAGCGGTGTGGAGGAGCCACAAGATGAAGGACTGCCGCTCCGTGCCTGGGAGGGTGCTGGTGCTGGTGCTCCTCAAGCTGCCCCTCAGGGAGGACATGGGGAGGACAGTCGGGACGGCCTCCAGGCCGAGAACAAGGCTGGAACCTGCCTGAGGACACGGGTTAGGTAGCCAGTGTGTGCTTGAGCAGGTCATTGTGCCAGCAAAACTGCCACACACCTGCTGGTGGCTGAGGCCTCCCTTTGCCATTCCTCCCCTGTGAGCACCGAGTACTACATCGATGACAGTTTTCCTGCACCTTTCCAAAGTGCTTCTTTTGGTGTTGGTTCTGAACCAAATGCACCCCATCTTCATCGCCATAATCCTTGAGCTGTGGTTAAGGAATGATTTGTATTATTATGATGATTTTTTATATTGACACATTTTGGATTATTTTCCTAAAATACTTTGTTTAGACTTCTGACATCTTAATGACTGAAAACCTCAGCTGGTTTTGTTTGGAAATGACTCTTCCTCAGGCAGAAATTAGACCTGAAAATGCATTCCTCTGAAGTTTGAGAGGGAAAATCTCTCTCTGGTAGCATTGCTGAGTTGTTGAGATCGGCTCTGAATTGCCAGATAATGTAATTTCCTTTTAAGAAGAGCCTTCTCCCTATCCTACCCAACAAACCCTGAAGTGTTCTTTGTGTGAATGTACTATATGATTTCTAATTATATGATCACATACCATTCCACAAATAGTGCGATACAATAGCAAAGAATTATTTCCAGGATCTTGTAGAGGTCTATTCAGTAGACTACCTTAAACCCTCATCTCGCAAGCTGTAAGTGAGGTGTAAATGGGCTCCCTCTCCTCCCAGAAGCAGTGTTTACTGCAGCTCTGTGTTGAAGCCTGGGTTCAGAGCTCCTTACAGAATCAGGGCTTGGGATGTCATTTTTGAAAGTTGCCATTTAACTGCTCTTATACAACATACGCATATTAAGTAGGATAGCAGAATAACGGTGAAATTGCTCACCTAGGTCTGCAGATGAATTACCATAATTAACTGCTTCTTCCCATGAATTGCACCTAACGAGGGCTGTGCTGTTGGCTGAAAATAAATTGCATAATGCATTACTGTTGACTAAATTATTTACATACCTTAGAGAGGAGATGGTATAAAAAGTCTGCAAAATAAGTGCTGGACCATTATGAAAATGAAATGGGGGGGGGGGGGCGGGGAGCGAGCACAGACAGCACATGGTGCAGTCTGCCTTCTCCTGGGTCAATGAAGAGCGTTGTATTCTGTTTGCAATACACTGTGTGATTTCATAATTACATATTTATCACATCACATTGCATAATGCATACGTGCAGAAGGCAGGGTTAGGTCTGTGCACACAACCTTGGGCCTAGTCCTAAGAAGAGTAGATCTGTGTGATTATAATTTGCTAAAAATTGCATGTCTTTTTTTTTCTTTTCCTGCTTAACTTTAGTCCCAAAATATGTGAAATCAAAAGCAAAATGGAGTTAATAAATTATAAAACAAGGTGTACAACTTCTTAAGTGCTTGCTGTTCTGAATTTATGCAGGAAGCATCCTTTGTGTTGCTGTTCAGTGCTGTGAGGCATTTAAGGATTGCTAGTCTATATGCATGGCCTGTTTTTCTTAACATCTTACTTAGCCAAGAATAATTTTAAAAGCCCAATATTTGGATATGTATATAATGCAGAATCCTGTAAGGGGCTATTTATGAATATTAAAATAGGTGGCTCCTCCATATAGAGATTACTTATCCTGATTTACTATAAATGTGTGTATGAGCCGCTCTGTACACAAGTGCTGGTAACACCAGAACAATTGCAATGACTGAAGATAGGCTCAACTAAAGGTATTAATTTATATTAAATTTTACCAAAGTGAGGCTTGTCATAACTTTCATTTTACATTGGTAAAAAACAGTCTGAAGTTGTAGACCTCAGTTTCTACTCTTTTTACTTTTTTTTTTTTGTCCGGGACTTTAATTTGGACTTAATCCTAGCAATCATTGACAAAACTTGGACATGTGCTTTGTCTCCTGGTGTTTTAAATGGGAACAGCAGGGTCTCTGGGCACAAAGCTGTCTTTCCCTCCCTGGGGAGGCTGTGCTTCCACGTGGGGTGAAGGGAGCTGCGCGTGGGGCCGTGGAGCCTGCGGAAATTCAGTCGTTTGTTTGATTATTTGGGGTTATGATCCCCATGGAAATGTGGTTGCAATGGGGAAAAGCTTTGTGAAAACAACTGTGCTTGGGAAATTGGATCACATTTATTTTTTTTTTTATAAGTAGGCTGGAATACTTCATGATGTTGTACCAAGCAGATATAGTAAGTTCCTCTTCCTGCCAAATTAGCTGGAACAGGTCAGCTGGTGTCATAACAAGGACGAGGAAAACACTAGTTTTTTTTTTTTTTTTTTTTTTTTTTTTTTAACCCAATGGAAAGGTTTCTTGAAAAGCTTTATTTCCTGTTTAAGAATGCATGGTGGAAGTTTGGAAAAGGTGTGACCTTTTAGTCAGGGATTTTTGTTGTTGGTTTTTGGCGTTGGGAGGGCTGTTCTCTAAACCATAAGCTGACGCAGGGAACCTTAACTTCAGTGTTTCTAATATGATGGACTTGACTGTTCAGGCTGGTGAATCACTCACTGTAGAGGGGTTGTAGGTAATATTACTTAAAAGCTATAAATGCTAAAACAGCACTGATGGGTACACAAGCAAAAATGTAAAGATGGCAGAATAAACTGTGTTAATATTCACAAACATTCATGCCATAAAAGATGACAAAACATCTTTCATATGTTGAATGGATTGAGATTCTTAAACATTGCTTGGTATAATAAAGAACTCGCAATTTGGTATTTTCCTTATCTGGATGGATGCTTTGAATTTATTTTCTCCAAATTTTCAGAATGCTTTCGAGCACTGTGATGCACGATGCACTTCACAGTGATCAGTGATTCACGCTACTGCAAATATGTCCTGTGCAAAAAATACCGTGGAGGAAAGGGTTTGCTGAGTTTTGTCTGCTCAGTTTACAGTTTTAGGGAACCGCCTGAAGTCAAATTACAGAAACAAAGTGGAGATTTCCGTGGAAATGTTGCAGGATCTCAGCAGGCTGCCCGATTGTGTTGCTGTGGGCCTGCAGGCAGGGCAGGGCCTGTGCCGTTGTCACTGCCCTGTTGTTCATCACTGAACCCCGAGTGGCTGCTTGGCAGAGAGGGATGGTGGTCAGCAAGGACAGCAGAGACCTGGGAACACCCTGCCAGAACCTGAAGTTGGAGCTGGGGAGCGGGGAGCACACATTTCCTTTCTGCAGGCTGGGAGGGGAGAGCAGGCTGGCAGGATGCAGAGGAAGGGGAGCGTTGGGTTAACTCCACGCTTCTGTTTCTCAGCAGGCATACCCCAGAGCATGCGGTCTCCATGCTCCGAGCACTGACGTGTGAATGCTTTGAGCTCCGTGCCCTGTCGGAGCGGGGCAGGAGCGTCACCAGCTTCCTATTCCTGTTCGGTAGCAGCCAGCCATTTAGTGACAGGAGCACTGCAGAGCGCTGGCTGCCACCTGACACACGCTGCCTGTGCTACAGTAATCCCTGCGTTGTGATACCAAACGGGGTCAGTTCTGCTTGATTGTGTACAGTTACCTCCTCAATAAAAAAATGAGGCAACGGGTGAATGGGCAGGGAGATGGGAGTGTGCACAGAGATGCTGGTTTTGTACTGTCCGGGGAGAGGAATGCTGCTTTCACTAACCTGCCACATTACTGTTTTCAAGTAGGTTTGGCTTTTTGGTTGGGTGGAGTTTTATTTGCACGTCACCAAAGAGAAATGTTTTGAAAGAAAGGTCTTGAAGGGAAAAAGAAGGAAAAAAAAAAGAACTTGTGAATGCTCCCGGAAGGCCTTGGGCAGTGAGAACCTATTATGAAGCATGAGTAGAAGGGCAAGGCTTTATGTTTAGGGTATAATTACAGGTATGGACTAATGTAAAGTTGCAGGTGAGAAAATGTTCTGCTTTGCATCACAGGCTGCTGAGTCCCTGTTGAGCAAGGATGGAATTTGTCTTGGCTAACATCTGTTCCTTTTTGGAATAAGTGATTTAGAAGAAGGCTTGAAATTTGAATATGATTTCTGTTCACCTCAATTTAACTCTTTATTTGTACTTTCAAAATGTATTTTATTTGTTTAGATTCAAAAATCTAAGGACACCTATGCAGGCTTCTGTCTCCTTACATAATTAATCATATGATAAATGCAATTAAATTGAAATCACTTCCATAGGAAGTTGGCTGGCTGCCCGGGCCTGACGTCACCCAGGAACCGCACACTCGTTCTTGGACAAATGGCTTTGGCTCGGTGCTGGGAGCGCCTCTGTGGTTGGATTCTGCAGGGAAACGAGCTCCAAAGCCTGAGCCTTTCCACCTAACGCCTTCCCAGGCGTCTCCCTCCCCTTTGAGTAGCCCTGCTGGCCACAGATGGAGGGGGAATAATGCCAGCCCTCGGTTGTTAAAAAGTTCCTTCATAAATAACAAGAAGTTTCCATTCAGCCTCCCAGGCTCTCGTTACGCGTTGCAGTAATCTGGGATGAGGGCTTAGTTGTGGCCAATGTAATTCTTGGTAAACTGAGATGAGGAATGATGTCTCATTAAAAAAAAACGTATTGTGCCAATACAAAAATCATGTTTATTACCAGTTCTAGAGTTGTATAAATATAGATGCTAGACATATGCTGAGTATTGCTTTAGTAGAAATACTGAAATCACTTTTACTCGAGTTAATAAATCCCAGAGCTGAGAAGGAAAGTAGTGGAGTGATGGGAAGAAGCAAGACAAATGAAATGAACAGTAGAAATCAAACAGTGTGAGAGTTTTCTGAATGTATTTTCACAAGAAGGCAGTTGCATAATATTTATTCAATGTATTAGGCTTTTATCTACTTAGGCTTGTTTTAAGGGCATGACAGAATAAACATGACTGCTGAAATCCTTGCATCTGGCAATTAATTACGCTTTTCCTTTTCTTTAAGTGAATGTAGGAGTGGTGAGAATATATTGGATTGGCGCTAGTGAGAGTTGTATCTGCTGAATAAATGTTGGAAGTGCCAAGCTCCCTGTACTGCTGGGTTGGTTGGAGGGGTAGCCCAGATAATAAAAGGTTTATCTGTCTCCACTTGCTTATACACCTGCAGAATTTGTTCTTGAAAGACAGTTGTTGCTTATGATGCAGTATGTTTTTATTTTTATTTTTTGAAACAGTAAATGCATCTCAGTAAAATGCTCCAAGACAAAACAATGACAACAAAACGCAAACCCGCAGAATAATGCTGCACGGTTTTCCATTCAAACTCCTCCTCGCTGCCTGACCACATAATTATCGATTACAGCAGCAGTAATGCTTGCTCAACACCTGTCGCTTCTCTCTAGTGTCAGCCTTTCTCAATAAAAAAAAAATTCTTCATCCACTTCCAGTGTAACAGCCAGCTCTCCCAGCACATTCCCCACTGATTCAGCTTTATCCAAGCCCAATACCAAAACCAGATTCTTGTGGAGCACCCACCTGTTTCTCCAGTCTGATCCTAGTGGAGATATGATCGTGGTTTTTTATTGTTAGAGATTTTACAATAATATTCCATTGTGGGCAGCTTAAGCTGGAGGAACAGGACAAAATTTTTTTGATCTCTGAATCATTGTACCTTGAACTTTTTTTTTTTAAAGGCATGTTTACAAGTTATATTCTTGAGGTGGAAATGTTGCAACATTTTGAATGTTGTCCAAATGCAGACCAGAAAACTCAGTGACCCTCTGACTGCGGCTGCAATATCTGCTTTGATGTTCTGTGGACACAGATGCTGGTTTTCCTGTATGTGTAAATTAAATAATAGTTGCGTTCTGTTTAATTCAAGTTGCAGAGATTATTCTAGTATTTAGTGAATTGGTATGATGACTAGAATGGGGGTAGCATGAAGACTGAAGGACTTTGCTATTTATGAGGTCATTTTTATTTTGTGGTCTGTTAATAATGACTTCACTGCGTGATTCCTATAAAATTTGTGTGAAAAAATATTGTAGTTATTTTGGAACGTCCCAACTCCTTTGATAGGCATGCAAATAAATGAAATAAGCTACATGCAGGTAATTATTAAGATACAGTGGAGATGTGAGCTGTAGTTAACACACCAGGACTCCGACCGGGCCTGGGAAGAGGAGGCCGGTACCGGCAGCTGCATTGCCCGTGTCCCGCTGTCACTGCTGCTTCTGAAGCTCAGGGACAGGTCGGGAAGAGGTTGGAGCTGGGGGGGATGGGGGTCTGAGGAGTAGGGGAGGCTCTTTAGGCCCATAACAGTAGGCGAGATGTTAAACTACAGCCAGATCTGTGTCTTTCTGGGGGCTTCTAGGTCTGGTTGGCTCCTATGGCTGTGTCCTCTGAGGCTCAAACCAGTGTGTCTTGTCCTCAGCTGATCTCAGCCATCTTACCCGTATTGAAGTGTAGATCTGCCTGTGTCCCAGAACAATTGATCTTTTAAAATCTGACTTCACTTATGAAAATAAGTGGCTCCCAGAGGAGAAAGGACTTCTATTTTCATTTATCACTCGTGGTGATGAGACGTACTTCATAGCTCGAGAAGTCCCATCTTGTATTGACTTCCTTTGTGTCGTGAGTTCGTTCTGGCAGCGGGGTTGGCTTTGATCCCAGCCTTTACTGGGAGAAAATCTTGTAATGGTTTGGGTGGCTTGTGGACAGATCTGATAAGAGGCGGTTTCTTATGTTTCGTGAACAGGTCAGGCTGGAATTGACAGAAATACGAGTTGACATAGATTTTAAGTAGGGAGCGAGTAGGTATCACTAAAGGGAAAAGAGCTCATGGGAAGAATTGAATTGGCTTTGGGAACAGCTGTGGGGTGAGAAATTATTCAAGAAGGGCTGCAAAGGTGGATCTTTTGGGGTTATTGCTGGAGGATATGTGAAGCCCGTTGCTATCATTAAATGAAACCCTATTTGAGTGTTTTCTAACTGTCTTATCGCTATACCACAATTGAAGGAAATTACTTTTTGTGCTTTTGGACTGCAGTGGGTGTGTGTGTTTAATAGCTGGTTTCAGGGTTGTTTAGTTGAGGATGAATGGTCCAAGATTTCAGTAACACACGGGGCATGTGGTTTTGAAGGAGGAAGGGAAAGGCGATTTCTCATCACGTTTGCTTACGATGGGCTTAGTTAAGAAGAACACGTAATGGTTTCACTGAAGACTATTCAGAGCTAGAAAAATAACTTGCTTAAATTAGCTCACCAAATTAATTTCTAGATGACGTTGGGTAACTTGGGCATACAGAATATATTGTAGTTTCATTTTCACATGTAGATTGGTAGTTTTTAGTGACCTTCCACATGTGAGAGCTCTGGCAGTTTTAGACAACCCATAAGACAAAGTTGTTCTTGTGAGTGGTGTTTGTTCCTGGAGTATGTTCTGGAGACAGTAAGTTGTGGTGGCAATTTTTGTTTGATATTTTGAAGCCTTTCTAAGTAGCCTTGTACTTGTTGAGCTGGATGAAACAGTCAAATTTTAAGGGAAGAAATGGCATCTCATTTGGAAACGAATGCACTGCATTATTCAGCAGCAGCCTCTAACAGTTAAGCAGCTGTATTGATGGTCGCAGCACCACTCCTCAATTTATTTGAAATTAAACTAAGCGAGTGTGTTTGTGGGAGACAGTTTCTGGAACTTTGTAACTGATACGTGTATTTATTATAGTGTATTTTTCATTTGTATGCCTAGCTTCTGACCTAGGCACGTTATAATTTTGATCCTTCGCAGAACGTGCGGTCAGAGCTGTACTGTGCTGAGGCATGTTGCTTTTGGAGGTCTTCCCTTGAGAAGTGGGGAACAAGCTGCATGAAACTCGGTGTAGCTCCAGAGCTGGCAAAAAAGCCTTTTGTTAGCCTGGATACCTGCCCTAGCACCTGGGGCTCATTGGAGTGTTTCTGTGTTTTTAATTTTTGTTTAGGAAACACATTTTTTTTAAATCCTATTAGCAAAGGCAAGATCTCAGGAGGCCATGCTGAACGGTCACAGTTATTTGTGCGTAATTCAGAATGAAACTGCTCAAATGGCACGAACAGCAGAATTCAATACTGATCAAATGATGACATGATCGGTATCAAATGATGATGACATGAAGCATTGTGTTTGCGTGGCAGGGACTGAATTAGTTTAACTTGTTTGTGACTTCTGCTTCTGGCCTGCCTTGTGCAGCAGCGCACGGCCAGGTATTAGGCAGGACGTGTTCTTCATCGGTGATGACTTCTTGCAGCATTTTATTGAGTTGCTTGTTCCTGGAAATGGCAAGCTTGGAGTGGCAGTGGGTGTCTTTGCTATTTTTGTAGTTATTCTGAGCAACAAGTGTAGGCAGCTGTACAGTTTCAGAGAGCAGTTAGTGAACAACCCCAAATCTAAATACTATGGTTCAAGCCTCCTGCAGTAATTGCCCTTAGTACGTGGCCAAATGGGAAACAACAATCCCATCTGCATTCTCATTCATCTTCCCTGTTTAAGTCTGATGTAAAGATGAGGCAAGTTACCTAAACTACCTAGAAACCCAAGCAGAGCTAGACTTAGGTGGGGGCTAGAGGATGAGTTGGCCGTGTGCTTCTGACTGTCGCATTTCCAGGGAATCAGCAAGGACATGACGTGACCGAATCTCTGCCTTGGGTGTCTGATCAAACACTGTGTGTGCGCCACGTCACAGTACCTTTTTTTTTTTCCTGGTCCAAATTCAATCTGGCTGCATAATTTCTTACCTTTGCCTTGTTGCCTTGTGCATTGTGGTGGTTCACCTTCAGGTGAAGGAGCCCTTGACTTGGTTCAGCTGGGGCCCTCAGTGCAGATGCAGAGAGAATGGGAAAAGGGGATTGTATTTGTGGCAAAAAAAAACTTGCAAAACAAGGAGCAGCATTTATCACTGTAGGAATTTAAATCATTACTGTGCAAAGTGTGAGGAGAGAACATCTCTATTAGCCTGTAATAGAACATGACATCATATATCTCTGGTATCCTTCTCAAGCCCTTCTGTGCCAGATGTAAAAGCAAAAGCACGCTGAAGCCTGTCCCTGCCGTCCTGCTGCAGTGGGCCAATCTGCTGCCCGGGATTCATTGTGTTGCTCCAGCAGACGCTAGGTGAGATGCACTCTGTGGTCATATTTTCGGGGTCGTGTTTGCTTCCTACTGGCCCCCGTGTCCTGTGTGTGCTTGTAGGCTGTGGTCCCAGGCTCTGGCTCCAGACTCTTGCAGGTTGTCTGGTGTCCTCTGAAACTCCCTAAGAGCTGGAACAGCTTCTGGTAAGCTTGAGGATAACTGAGAGGTGAGTTTGCTTAATATAGACTCAAACTTCACAGTGTTTTCTGAAAGTGAACCTCTGACAGGAGTGCGAGTTCAGCTAGTTTTAAGGAACTGAAGTTACGTGGTGCAGATGGTGGGTTCTTGCATCTCCGAATGACGTGCCCTTTGGGTCCATTGACAGTTCTCAGCCTGTCCTTCAGGCTCGCACTTACTGGCAAGTGTTCACTGACTGTTCCCTGCCGTAACTACCAGAGGTGCTTGTTTGCCCATGGCACTTGTGGGTCTGCCTCTGGAGTGGGCACGTAGGTAGTCATTAACTGAGAGGAAGCTTGCGTTTAGCTTGCCCTAGGCTGCTTATTGCAAGGTTGTTAATTTTTTTTTTCTTTTTCTGAGTAGCAGAACAAAGTCACAGCAGTACACCACTTCTAAAGTCCTTTTCCTCCCTGCCATTACTTGTTTGTTTGTTTTTCCTTTTTACCCTTGTCGTATTACGCAATATTGGGGCTATTAGCTTACCAGACGTACTGCTTTAGCCGAGATGAAAATAGTAACCTGAGTAATACCATATGCCAGGGATGGCCCGGGCCCTTACCTTTGCAGGAGCAGGACTTTAAGCTTTCACCCTACTGTTTATCCGGGGGATAGGCGATGTGTCTGCCTCTCTGTTCTGGGGTTAAATCCGAGCTGGGCTGTCCCACACCCAGCGCATTCAGCAGCTCCCCACCGGTGCGTGAAGAAAAGCAGCGGTGGTTTCTGCTGGTGTCCGCAGGCTGCTGCACAGGGAAGGACCTTCCTTGAAGCAACAGCACAGCCAGCTCCCACGTGCCTGATGAGTAGCTCCTGGCTTTGGTATCAGCTGCAGGTTGCCACGTGGTGACATTTGGTGACAGGAGCATTGAGGAGCACCGCTGCTACCTGGCTTGGCCCAGGAGAGAGGAGGTGGCAGCAGCCCGGGGTAAGAGCTAGGAGGCATCGGGCAGGGTTTGAGGACAAGGCGGCAGCAGCAATGGCCTGGGAGAAAAAATGGCTGGAAAGTGTCAAGGCAGTAGACAGGGGTGGCAGGGGGTGAGTAGTTGGCAGGGAAAAAGCTCGTTTCAAAGTGACTGGGACCAGTTGGTTTATGTTAACACGTTTTTCTTCACGGTTTGGGAAGAGTGCAAATAAACTAGGTCACCTCATGCAAGCCTTGTTAAGAGAAACATGAAAAAATGGCTAAGAGTAGTAAGAGAAACTATAGGCAACATCAAAGATAAAATGCTATGATTGGTTTTATAATTTTGGAAGTGATTATTTTTATTGGATGTGCGGTGTTAACTTAGCGAGGTGCCACGGATTTTATTTTCCCTGATGATTATCTTGCTTCTCTTGGAGAGTGAAAAATAACAGCGATCGACTGTGGCTAGTAGCTTGGAAATATCTGTGACTCAGTGAGCAGTGGGTCTTTAAACAGATGTAAGACATCTCCGAAAAGAACAGAAAATGCTTTAACCATAGAGCACTGAAACCATAAAACCTTCCAGTGCGCCTACCAAAGTTCTCGCAGGTTCACACTTCAGGGAAAGCAAAACCAGTGCTGGAGAATCTCTTTAGTTTGGGCCTGAGTCAGCTTCAAATCTCTACTGAAAATGGATTTCCTGACTTAAAGTTAAAAATATGAATTTATTACGACATTACTGCTGTGCTGTGGGTGTCATGGGGAGGTTGCTCATTTAGTGGATTAATGGAGGCATGCATGTTGAACTTCCTTTTCTATTTCTTTTTGCTTCTTATAGCTGGAATTAGATCACTTTTTATTTTTTTTACCTGCTGCTGCAGAATAAGGAATTGGACCAGGAGGCTGATTAGGCTCTAACAGTGCTTGTATTAGAGCTGCCACCAAAGTGCACAGGAACCAGGCCTGTGGCTGCCCTGCAGGTTTCTGGTTCGTCACGGCTGCCTCTTCATCCTCGGTAAAGTTCAGCCCTTGATAGAAAACCTAATTCTTTTGTCATGGTAGTAAGACAAGGTGTGCAGATTAAATAACCATAGCAGCTGAGGGAAAGTTTGACAGATCAGTTTACCTTGTTCTCCTTTCCCTTCTGCTGGCATGGGTGACGTGGAACATCTCTTTTCCTCGCAGCAGAAACTTTCAGTGCTGGCACGTTTCCTTGTACTCTTGACACTGGACTCAGCATTTTACGTCCTTGAAGTAGAACAGTTCCAGAAGCTTGTCCTGCTGAAGAGAAAACAAACTCACCTCTCTTTGTCTTCACTAGAGACTTAGTGAAATATCCTGCAGAACAAAAAGCGAGGTCACCTCTGCAGGCAGAATCGGTAGCGGAAGATTTGCATTAAGCAGACCAGCGGTCTTCAGTTTGCACTGGGAGGAACCCAGCAACAGCTGAGTGAGGTTGTGGGAGAGGTTTGTAAAATTGTCAGCGTTCTGGTGAAGGTAAACAGGGAGTGATGGTTGTTTCTGTAAAGCAGAAGCTAAAGGCATCAAATGAAACTGAAGGTGATGTCCAAAATCAGGAAAATTAAGTATATTTTCCTAGAATATTCCTGCAGAATTCTTTGTCTCAGAACATGACAATGCTAAAGGTTTGTGAATTCAAAAAGCCATATATATATATTCATGGAAAAAAATTCACCTGGAGCTACTGAACACACAGTTTTTGTAGTTGATGTGGAAAAGGAGACTTTTGAAAAGGGATTCAAAGAAGGCTTGTGAATTTGGGAGCACCTCTCATAACGAGCACGATGTGAGAAAGCGTGCTGATGCTCATTTGAAAATATATCAAGTGCATCATTAGCCGTTTGGTGGTAGCTGAAGCTGGCTCTTCAGTACCAAATCAGTGATAAGCAAAGTGCAAAAGCCCTTCTTGGCTATTAAAAAGGAAGCCTGGTAAGTGTGTTATGTTTGAGGGAATAGAAGGTGAAGCTGGTGGAGGAATACAAAGAGATGGGGTAAAATAAAAGATAATGATCTTTTCAGAAGGATCCTAAGTGGATCTGAGTGGGGCAAGCTTCCTTTTGCCAGGCCCAGCATAAGCTCAGGCAAAAGATAATGAAAATCTAGGTAAAAACTTCACTTGAATGGTTGGACAGAATAGGGCATGCTTTGGAAGTGCTATGCAGAAAGATTTGCAAAATGGAGATATAACCTAGTTAAATCTGAAGTCAGGAATAAAGATAGAGACTATAGACCAGTATTTTTTTTGTTTTTAATGAATAACACTGCTGTTTTGCATATTATGTATATACTTGAGCATACAGAAGATGTACAACCACAGTCTAAGCATATCGAACCAATTTCAAAGTAAAAATAACATTTTTTACCCTGTCTGTTTGCTTAAAGTAAAAGTAGCCTTGGGCTGTACACTGAGCCTTCCAAGAGCGAGACTGGTCTCACTTTTCTTGATTATTTGAGTGAACGTTCAGATTGCACAGTCTTAGTTAACATGATTTATATTGAAGAACAATGGAAATTGAATGATGGTGTATGTCAGGTTTGAAGGAGACTGACTGTCACCCAGTATTCCAAGTTTATGATTCAATTAACCTTTTCTATTCCAAAGTGATCATTATAGAAATGGAGTATGCTGTAATCTGTCAAGTTTTGCTCAGGTGCATGTCATAGGTTCTTTCCTGAAACCTCAATTTATGAATGTTTATGATTTCTGTTAGGAGATTGAGACTTCATTGTGGGAAGAAATTTTGCACTAAGCAGATAATTGGCCTGAAGAGAAGGGAGAGGAATTTTGCAGGTATTTCAAAAATCTAGAAACACTCTAAATACCACTCTGCCAAATTAACCCTTCTTTAACCTCAGATGAAAGTGGTTTAAGCCTTAACATTTTCAAGAGAATTCCTGTTAACAACCCAGTTTTTATCTACATAAGTGTTAGAAGCCTTGTGCTAGTAAAATTAAAATTTCTCCATACCGTATGCTTACATTATGAATATTACAACAAATCTTGGTATATTTGCAAGACAGGATATGTTGAAGGTAGGGCAGCTCTTCAAGCTCAGGAAGATGCTCACGTTGAAGTTTCTCTTTTTATTCCCTCCAGATGCTCATGGTTTAGCCTTTGTGCAGCTGTTCTGTTCCTCACCAGAAGATAACTTTGTGTGTGTTGGGGGCTGTGGTGACAGTGTGGTTGCATGAGCTTAGCTCTCCTTGCATGGAGGGGAAACAAAGCAGTGCTCTTCGTGCCCCTGGCATGCATTTCTTCATGCTTTCAAAATGTGCTTCTATATACAATATTTAAAAGTGTGTGTGCATATATACATATATATAATAGTCTGTTTGTATGAACATATTTCTTGGATTGATTTGCTTTGGTTTGGGTTAGAAATAGCATTTATGTGCTCACAAACTGCCTATTGCATATGCCCAGTATACAATTTTTCCAGTAAATTTGTAACAGTTTGCTCAGTTCCAAGTATGTGTGAGCATGCGCACTCTCTCCAACACATTTCAATTTTTACACACCAAAATGAATTCATTGGGCTTTTTTTGTGTGTTAAGTATTATATTATTGAAAATTCAAATAGTGACTGATGTTTCTGGGGCTTTACAATTACCTGATTTTTTTTTTTTTAATGTGCCTTATAAGGAATCAGTTAAATACAAATTGGAGGATTCATTCATCCTTTGGTGAATGCGTGTAAATACTCATTGCAGTCACCATGTGGCTCTTCTCTGTGAGCATGGGATTTACTGTGGAGTGTGTCCTCTAAAGTGCCATTTGTGGCTTATTTATAGACATGGGAATCACAATTTTCAGTTATTTTGCTGAGGACTCTGCACTGATTTTATCTGAAGACGGTGTGCATGTCTTAGAAACAAAAATTTCATACCTCTCAGGAACTGCTGGATGTGGACGTGCTGATGTCGTTCTCTTTACCAAGGCCACCTTATTGTATATAAAAAAAAATAAGTTGAAATAACATTATTCAGGTTTCAAAGTCGAATATTCCAGAGGCAATAAACAGAGTGACTGAGGAGCTGACAAACCTCTGCCCATGGAGCCCAGGAAGTCTGTCAGGTTCTTACCTGCCTGGTGGTGTCCCATCCAGAAGGTGACATCCCAGATTGTAGCAGGCAGTGTTAAAAGCCTTGCCAAAGTTGGGATGATGGCATGGATTGCTTTCCTTTTGCCCACAAATCCAATCGTTTTCCTCAGATAAGGCAATCAGATTGACCAGGGGTAACTCACCCCTCACCGGTCAATGCTGTGTGGTCCAAAGCACCTTTTTTTGTGACCCAAAAGCGTGTTCCAAGAGGACTTGCTCCGTGGTGTTCTCAGAGACCAAAGTGGATCCCTAAATACTCCCTTAGGTCTTTATCTGAAGCTGGTGCAACATCTACCTCCTGGCAGTCATCAGGGTTCCCCTCAGGCCCCAGGACCTTTCTGAGATGATTGTGGCCTCCCTATGGCATCGGCCCTCAGCAGCCTTGGGCATAGCCCTGCTAGTCCCTTGGGCCAGGTTGTCTCAAATAATCCATCTGCTGTCACTGAATCATTGCCACCTTCAGCTGCAGGCCCACTTTTTTCCCTGCTCAGCCTTTTACTGTTACATTCTTCCCACCATGGTATGTCAAACTCTTTGCTAAGCTTTTTCATGAAACGTTGATGAGAAAACTTGTGGTTTATCAGCGAAATGTAATGCAGTGTATGTTATACGTGCCCCAAATACGTGTACGTGTGTGTAAAGTGTTCCCATAAAGAGTATAGACTAAATACTGGAAAGTTTTATTAATTTTAGACTTATGTTTTAGGGTGTGTCAGGCCAACCACTACATGCGATGGTGTTTCAGATTGTTCTTAAGATCTAGTTGCTTCTGAAAACTTGGTTCTTCTTGTCGTCAATCTGATGAAGTTTATAAGAGGTTTTCCTATTACTATGACAGCAACTCTTCTATGATTTCTGTCTTATCTGGTAGTTTAATTTTTAAAACACAAACTCTAATATTAGAAGTAACGCCATTAGAGCTAAGTAACATTTTTATTTTTAAGATTGAAGGCAATTGTGTGAATGTCTTTGTGCATAAATGAGTGCATTGGGGCACTGTGTGGAAAAATACTGAGTGCGTGTGCGCTTCATTCATTTTGCTGTTAGGAAAAGCCTCGCGTGCCTAGTCAGAACAGGATTTTACTGTAAACCTAATGCAGCGTGTTCATTTGTATGGGTTGCTGCAGTTGGAATTTTTCAAACGCATAATGTGGTGGTCATGATAATGTGTTTACAGAGTGTAAAATTTCAGCTTGAATTATGATTGCTAAAATAATTGATCATCAGCATTTGTGCTTTGCATAAGAAGAAGAGTTGAAGAAAGCTGAATATTAAATAAACAGCATGTTGGATGAACAGCATTTCTTTTTCCTCACAACTCATCAGTGAAACAAAAGCTAAGAGTAGAGCATGTAGTCTTATTGCCAATTACTGTCCAAGGAGGATAATGATGCAATCTTAATAACCTGCTAGAATTGTATGGTTAAAACAAATTTCCCATTGCATTCCTCTCAGTGTTAAAGCTCTTTGTACGTATGGATATGTTGTGCTAAAAATAAAACTGGAAAGGTCTCTCATGCATAGTTTCCAGATATTAAATAATGTACTCACTCCCCAGCCTTACCCACTGGGCTCTTCTGTTTTTTCCAAAGGCTTTGGGGATTCCTTTATGAACTCAAGGAGTCAGTGGAAGCAGGGGGCGAACAAACAGAATTCACGTTCCCCCCCTTATAACCTCTTGCTGGTTTTGATCATCTTACAAACAAGTAGAAATGCACCAGATTTTTGTTAGTTTTAAAACATTTTTTACACTGTGTCTCAGATACTGACAGTACTGGAGTTAAACATTTTCTATTGCTCAAAAGGTTGTCATTAACCTTCTTCTTGTATTTGCTGTTGTTGTGGGGCAGCAAGCCCCATACACTTTCTGCATACCAATTGTCCCCATATGGTAATTTATATTATTTCTTAACTGCAAACTCCTTTTTGTTCAGTAAATTGTCCACGCTTGTTTGCAGTAGATCATTTTTGCTTAATAGCATTTTCTATTACAGGGCACAGTAGTCTCCTAGGAGAAAAGGATTTTCTCCTGGTGCTCTAATGAGTTGTTTTCTTAGCTTTCCCAAATGGTGTCCCATTCTTAGAAGCAGTCCAGTAAGTGTACTTGTGGTGTGGATGTACATCAGACTTTGGCAGATTCATTCTGCCTTGTTTGGAAATTTCTCAGGCACTGAGCTGAATAAAAGTGAATCTGACAGCAAGTTGATGGAGCCAGAGTGGCAATTAGATGCCAATCCCATCTTGTTGGATCTTTTTACGCAGTTTTTGCTTAGGGACTCCGGTGTCTGAGCTTGATTACTTCTCAGAAGGAATGACTTGGCAGAATGCTAATCCCTAATATCTCCAAACCAGGAATAATCTGAAATGAGATTTTGCTGCAGCGATCCAAAGATTTTAAAGTTACTGTAAGTAAAATCCTTCCAGAACTAGCAAAAGGCTTGTATCTGCTGATTAAAGGGTACTGCTGTGTTGCTTTGGCATCTCCACCCAGTGATATTTAACGCAAAGCAAATTTTCAGATAGTTCTTTAAAAAGAGGGAAAAAACAGAGAGGAATCATTAAAGATCACATTCCTTTAATAAAAGTTTTTACGTGAAGTGGAAAAAGCCTGAATGCCCTGTAGAAAACAATTTCTCAGGTAATGCATTTTTACTTGATATCCTATTTGAAGATACAGGTAGGAGGGTTAGAAATGCTTGATATATAACGTTTTGCTTCTTATTGGAAGGTCCACTTGGTTTATCTCTGTTTTTGCTGCCATACTGTTTACTGTAGTTAAAAACCAGACTGATTTCTGCACTTCAGTATCATACGGGTCATACGGATCTTTCAGGGTCCTTCACATTTAGGAAGTATATAAGATAGTGAGACCTAAATTCAGAAGGGGGTTGCTGAGATTTTCTGTAATTATGTGTTTTATATTACTAATGATTCCTTGTTTCCTACTGTACAAATGGGAATGAGTTTATTATTTTTCTGATATTGTTTGTAGTTAAAAACAAGTCCCGTTGATGTAGTAATGGGTATTTCCTTGTTGATGTTCCAGAAGGCATACAGAGGGGGATGAGAGGTACAAGTTACTTTGTCAATGACTTGAGGTTTTATGATATCCACAGTGAGCTTTTAGGGAGAGCTTGCTTGCAGAAGCTAGAGTAAGTGGGCAGTGCTTGCATATGAATTATCGAAGTGGCATACAAAAAGATTGGTTTTGAATGTGTAAGGAAAACAAAAACAACTGTGGTGCAATTAAGATAGGCAGCCTTATGTGTGACTGCTCTCTTCCTCTCTCCTTCCTTCTCAGTGTAATTACTTGAGGCTCTCATATAGTTTGGGTACAATTTTGTGCTTTATTTCAATTTTGAGTGTTTGCTGGATTAGAATTAAATGACAAAGCTAAACAAAACTAACAAAAATTCCTGAAGATGACTGCTTGTTCTGTTGATAACGCTTGGGTATCGACCTCTGTTTCTAATTTTTTCATCTGTGATATGTTAATACAAATCACTGGAAACGAGGCTGCAAAATTGACTATTTCAAAATAGATCAACCTTACAAATCGTAGAAACATGACAATCTGATACGTTAAAATTCATTTAGAAAGCTTTATTTTATCAGGACAGAAAGAGCAATTCCAACACCTGAACATTTCCGAATGCAATTTGTAGGTACTTTAAATTGTTCAGTGCCTGCTCTTTTTCTTGAAGTGCTGATTTGATTCCCCCAAAGCACCAAGATGAATGCGTAGAGGATATTATGAGTGTCTCTCTCTTCCAGCGTAAATCCCAGCGCGAGCCCTGCTGCCGCACGGTCGATAGGCTTCCACCACACAGCCTGGCCCTCACCTCTCAGGAGGGTGGTGATACCTTCGTGCCTGTCCTGCGCAGCCTCCAGACCTGGTGCCGTATTGAATGTGTAGATTTGGCCGCCCTAGCAGCAAGGAGCTTATCTTGGTGGCTGTCAGCAGTGCTGTCCAGCCTCACGCGGTTTCCCTTCTCTGCTTGGGGTGGTTGGGACGCTTCTCGGCCGGGCATCTCTGCAGAACCTGCCTCGTGCCTCAGTTCCAGGTATAGGAAATCTTTGCTTGGCACAGCTGGGAGCCCAGTCCCATCACAGTGCAAGTAATGGTGATGCATACCATCACCATGTAAATTATATTCACTTTTATTCAGCAGAATTTCCAGAATACCACGATACGAGAGCTCCTGTTCTGTTGCTTGGTGGTTAAACTTCCTTAATCGTTTGAGTTTCACGCCTGCTGTTTTACCTTTGAAGGAACAATACCTCAGGATGCGGACGTGTCCTTGCGGCGTTTTACTTTAATCAGTTTTCAATGACTCGCATCCAGAAATAGAGATGCTCCCTGTGTCAGTTGCTGCACGCCTTTCCTATGCGGCTTAAAATCTTTTTCTTTTGAAAGGATTGGACTGCTCTTGGAATATTGAAGCTTATTATAGCTGTTACTTTAAGTAGGTCTTTCAAGCCGTAATTTACACCTTTGAGTACTTAATAGCAGAAGAAATGTCTGCTAGGCCCAGGGTGGATCAAAGTGAAAATGATTCAAATCAACGTGCAGAAGCCCTTGTTTCATGTAATTGATTGTAATTTTGTTTTGGATTTAGAAAAAAAAAACAAACCTTTTTTTTCCACTGAAATAGCTGTGCTGGAATCATTAACAATTTATCTGCTACTAGTGTTGAGGTCTTTTTTCTTTTTCTTTTCCTTTTTTTTTTTTTTTTTTTTTTTTCAGTAAATCTGGTATTTCTTTTCCTAATTGGGCAGGTTTACTCTTTTGCTGTGCTTTTGTTAACTTAGGTAACTTAGCCTTTTTTTAATGCAGATTCTTTAAACATGACTGTTTATGAAGTGGGAAATTGATGAATAGTGCAGTTCATGTTTACTATGTTTATTTTTGCAGTGTACTGGCTAAAGAGAGACTATCCATGAAAACTTATGAATTTAAAGCTAGGAAAAAGTACTGTTTTATAAGTAGTGAAATGATCTGATGCTATTCTTTATGATTTCAGAATTGATGGTGTTTGTCCTCAGAATTGGCAGGTATACATCCAAAGATAAAAAGTTTGAAGCTCATTCAAAGTACTGGAGGTAGCTGAATACAAACTGGTTGGGGTATTAAAAATACTCTGTGCACCCATAAAAGCATGCTGCTTAACACTTCGAACAAATGTTCTTTGTAAACGCTGTGTCAGGGATTTCCAACAGTTCCATCAGTGGTTTAGCTTTCTTTAAAACTTAATGTATTACTTGAATATTTCATTTGTTCGAAATGATTATAGTAGCTTAAATCACATTTTGGTATAGGTTGCCAAAATTTGAAATTGAATTTGAAATTAAACTTTAAACTCGATATTAGCAGGTGGTGCAGCTTTAGAAAACACAACTTCCCTTGCTCTGCCTGCCCCAGAGGCAGAGGTTGAAGGGTGGTGTCAGTGCAGGTCCCAGTAAGTCACCAAGCCTCTTCTTGGCCCCTGGGCAGCAGGGTCCCGGGCCTTTGGATCAGGTGGAGACCGATTTGTGCGAAAGGCCATAGTCCTGGTGTGTGCTTGTGGTGCGGCCCTGAGGGGAAAAAAAATCTTTAAAAAGAGCAAAAAATTCTTCTGTGGCTGTCCCCTTTCTTTTCCTCTACTCTGCTCATAACGAAGCTGTGAAATGAAGCTGGAGGCACTGCAGGCCAGTTGTCTTTAGGCACTCCCTGAATTTATTTTTGCTTTCTTTTGGTTGGTTAAAATAATAAGCTGTGGTGTTTAAAAATTATTGTATGGTAACTTAAATTTTAATCTTTGTTAATTTAAAACACCATTTTTGATGGCATGAAAGTGCTGCTGATCTGTATTCCTTCCAGAACTCCTAAGCTCACTGTGTCACCAGGCCTCAGTTCTTGCTTTTTAGGTCTGTTTCTCCATGAATAACTCCAGTGCTTATCTCAGCCGGAGTCCATACCTTTCCTTTGTGAGAGACAGCTTGCAAACACTTGTGCATCCCAGCTCCGCGTAGCCGTAGTAAATCAGTGCTGGAAATGTCATTCAGCTGACAGGGCAGTGGCAGGAGCGATGCTGCAGCTCTCTCTCAGTGGGCACAGCAACTCTCTCTTTTAAACGTGATTTATATGGCTGTGAATTCATGGTTAGAAGTGAGAAGTGGTTAATTAGAAACAAAACAAAAAGAAAAAAACAACTTGGGAGGAACTGGGAGGAGTGCCTCAGGTGTGACTGGTGAAGTGGCCTCACCAGGTCAAGTCCTCTAGTAACTAAGGATGAGCAGACTGTTTGGATCTTTAGTGGTATCTTTCTGGTTCATTAAGCAGAAGAAGTGCAAATGTTTCCTTTAATACTTTACAAATACATTATCTCTTTCTAAAATGTGTCAAGTGAGAGATTTTTACAGGGCGAGGCACACCTGGACCTTAACTGCCCTAATGGCAAATTTATTATGTTCTAACAAAAAAAAAAGCTGAAGTTGCAAGCCAAGAAGTAAACCTCCATCTATTTATATTTCCCCTCACATATATGTGCACATACTGCGTTTCATTACCCCGTGTTTCTGGAGTTCCCTTCTGTTCCCTTATCTGACCGTTTCTGGCCATATATTTTGTGCTGGGAGAGTGGAATTCTACACAGCGATGGGGAAGCTTGCAGATCGCCTTGTACGTGTATTTCTAACACTTTATTATTGGTTCTCTGACAACATATTTGCTCTCCACTCCTCCTACATGTCTCCATCCCCACTCACCTGTGTTCCTTGGGCTGTGGTGTGTCACTGTGCCACACAGCCGGTGTCCTCGATGTGTGGTGAGAGCGCTTGGACGTGTCCTTGCGAGGGCTGGCGGCGGTCCAGATTGCTTAAGGACTTCGTCGTAAAGTCTTAATGCATTGAAGTAATCGAAGTTAAGCCTTCATATGCGTACTAACGTAAATGAATGTAATTTCATATTTATTTTTACTACTTTACAAGAGGTTATTATTAGGAGTAAAAAGATAAAACCGGTAATGTTTTTTGAACCATTGTATGGACGCTTTGTTTAATTAAAAATACCACAAGGAAAGTGTCTTAACTTGACAAAGGAACAAAGAGTGCTAATCACTCTTAGACTTAGCTTGTTTAGTCTAGAAGCATTGCTAGCAAAGCATCAGCCTTTTCCTCTTCATGGGAGGGGGAGAGTCAGCGTGTTCGTGGTGTGCACACCAAGCCCCTGATGTGCCCAGTCCAGGAGGGTCAAATAAGACTGCTTTGGAAAGGTGTCAGAACGAGTCTAGTAGCAGTATTCCTGGGAGGATATGCCAGGCGGGTTTATTTCTGGGTAAAGTTAGTGTAAAAATAATTGTAACGTGTTAAATGGGAAGAAGTGCTAGTGTTTGAGACATTTTTGTAATGCAAGATTTTTCTGGTTCCTTAAGCAGTGAAAAGAATAAGACCAAAAAAAAAAAAGTGATAAATTATTGTAGCTCTACAACTTCATGCAACAGCATAGATAGATACTGGATAATGCTTTTGTTGGATTTGGTAAACAGTCTCTTCTGAAGTGCAGCAGCACGTAAACCTAGATTGCCATTACTCACGGGCTGATGGAATATAGGTCATTACGGTGCTCTCAGGTTCTGTGCATTTATTACAGTGCTGTGTAGGTTCTGTGTGTCTATTAGTGCTGAATACGACATACTGTTATACTTCAAAAAAAAAAAAAAAAGAAAAAGAAGAACCACCCTTGACTAGGTGTGACTACAGTAATATCTGCAGTGTGTTGGAGATGAACCAGCCTTTGGTATTTGACATGTCTGACACGGAGTGGAAATGCTTTTGCTAGGTGGAGTATTTTGACAAACACATTTATTTGATGTTCCTGGCTCAAGAATATGCTGATAGTTTCCTTAGTTAACTAGTGTGTTTTAGCATGATCACAAAATTAGCAGAATGTACAGGCCTTTAGCATGGTCTTTATCAATAACAAAAACTAAAAATCTGTTGATTCAAGCTGAAAATACAGGCATAGATTTCCTTTTTTTTTTTTTTTGTTTAATCTTTATTGCTTTTAATTTGTAGTCATTCAATGCTTTTTTTTTTTTAAAAAAAAAAAGTTCTTGACAGCTGATACTTATGGGGTACCTGGTGGATGCTTTACTAAAACAGTATCAGAGCAGCAAAAAGCATTCAAGGAACAAGTAACTTCAGTCATGGTAGCCATGTAGCATATCCTAAAAATAAAGTTTGGGTAAGTTTTTTATCATTCATAAGTTAGAAGTACACAAATTTATTTTAATGGAGAGTAAGGAGTTGATTTTTTCCCCCCCCCAAAGACATGAGGACTTGAACTCTTCATTACATCTTTGATGAATCTAGTAGATCACCGTGATAAATGTGCATTGGTTTAGAGGAGGGGGGAAAAAAAAAGCCAAGAAGACAACACCCTTTTCCCGAAGACCTGACAGCAGTTGCAGAGGAATTCTGCAGGCAACCTCAGAGGCAGAATTCTATAAATGAAATTCCCAAATGGTAAAATGCTATTTTCAGCCTAATCTAGTTTGAACAGGAAGATTTGCAAGATGTGGAGCGCAGCCGATTTCAAATTCCTGGTGTGGAACAGTTGAGATAAGAATCATAAAGAAAGGGGAAAGACTTAGTAGATCAAACACTGTGCACTACGTGTCTCCTTGGGCAGAATTACTTCTGCCCTGGTCTTTCCTACTCTTGCTTGAAATAGCAGAAGTCCCATAGCACAGGCTGTTTCCCACAGCTGTTCTCTACTTGAGTGATTTTGCTTTGCGAAGGTGTTTCCAGATTATTTTAAATGTGTTTCCAGTTACACTATCTTCTAGTTTCTCTCCTTTCCCTTGACTTTTGCACCTTTTAAATTGCCTTGTTCCTTCTCCTGGTCAGAGAAGTTAAGTTACTTACCTGAGTGAGATCTGATCCATTAACAGCTTCGTAAGTTATTGGGTAGACTTCCATTGAGCTTAAATATCTATTTAATGTACAGGGTAGTAACTAGTTCCATTTCTGTATTGATCTTTGAAAATGATAAATAACGTGCTCGGCAAAACTCTTTTTTTTTTTTTTTTTTGTAAGAGTGGAAAACAGTCTTTCAAAAGATAGTGAATTTAGTATCAGTTCTTCAGAAAAGCTTAAGAAAGCTTAAATTCAAGTCAGTCTTGATGGCATTGACACATCCTTTACAGTTACCGTTAGGACAGACGCATTACAGAGAAAACAAGATGCTATTAACCCTGTTTACAGGGAGCTCTGCTGAAGAAAAGAAGAGAAAATAAGAGTGGAAAGGTGAGACACTGAGGAAAATATTAGATTGCTGTGGGGATAAGATTTAGAAGTCAACAGCTTCATGAATAAAAACTGGTATGTGAAACTGAATTCTTTGTAGTGTGAGCTGATGCTGATGAGCACGTGTTGGCCGATACTCTTGCAAGAGTACAGTCTGAAGTGTAACACCATTCCTTCAAATAACACATTAACTGCTCAGTTCCCCATTTCTGAACACCTGTATAGATGGGCACTTTCTCAATGAGTGTGTTGGGTGCTTTATTTTTTGGTGGTATGTGAGTGATCTGTGGAAGGGGAGCTGTGTTACCGACCACCCTGTCAAGGCAGTAACACGAGAAACTTCAGAAGTGAAGGAGGGTTGGAAACACAGTGGGAGATTTCAGTTAATGTCATGCAGAGTGTGTAATTGTCCTATTAAAATGCACTGTAGAGCTGAGGTACCCGTTTAATGCAGCGACTGGTTAAGGACAAGTTCCAGCATGGGAATGGGGCACAGTTAATTCTGCAGAGCCATGAAAACCACGGGGAGGGTGAATGGGGATCGGAGGCTCCTTTTCTCTTACAGGGATGTCAGATTATTCTGACACGGGACTGCACAAGTTAATGGAAGGTAATTCTGTAGAGATTACTGGATGCACAGAAACTAAACAAATTGTGCTCAGAGAAGCCATCTGAGTTGAAAATAGCTGGAGGCTAGGAGATAATTTAGGGGACTAGATCATATGTTTGTGCAGTTTTCACTCTTCGGTCAGGTATCTGCCTGGAAGTCCCTTCTGGAGAGAGGGTAATGGGCAGGGGAGCCCATCAGTCTGATCTGGCATGGCCATTTCTTAGTTCTCATTCAGGTCTCTTGGAAATTTTTCTGGGTAAAATCTTTTATCTCGTATAAAGGAAAATACAAGGTGCTGGCAAGCTAACATCAGCAATCCCTTTCACTTTTTTTTTTCTTTTCTTTAACTGTCTGCGAAGCAGCATAATGGGTTATCTAATCATACTTCCATTTGTTTGTGGGATAAGCAACTGCTACGTGGTGTGCTGCACATGCAGTGCATTAGTTTAGAAGGGCTATAAATTGAGCCATACATCTGCAGCGATGGTAGGAAACTCAACAGAAAATATTTCCAGTGAAACAAAAATACTGACTTCAGTCGTTTTGGCAACAAATTAAGTTTGTGTGATTTTTTTGTTTGTTTGTTTGTTTGTTTCCTCTCATTACAGTAAGAAAAGATATTTTTCTACAGTAGGAAAACCCAACATAATCAAACTGTTAATTAATGTAATGAATAGAATTTTAAGGAAAAGCTCTTTTGAGATCTAGACCATGTAGAGTGGGAGGTACGTGGTATAGCCATAGCGGCAGGACAGTGTACACGTCGGTAAGCTCCTTCTACTGCTTATGACAGTCTGGCATAAGGCACTGCTTTGTTGTTATCAATTAATCACAACCTAGTGACGGTGATATGGGGCCTCTCTGCTGTGCCTCCGTGTCCCGATGCTCATCAGATCCTTTGAGCGTGTTGTCATTGATAGATGAAATATATTTGTTTTCCGTGATCACGCGTAGGTCCTGTTGTTCAGAAAACTAGGTGAAGAAGTGGCGTGATTAGATTGGTTTAATGCTGCTGTTGATTAATGACTTCGATCCTCTTATTTAATAAGTGCTATTCTCTTCGACCACGCTGCTAATGTAAATATTTTGCTATGTTTATCTGTAGGCTGCTTATTCTTTGGAACAAGTCTCAGTGTCTCTTCCTGCATGTATAATAAGTATAATATCAATGCAAATACCAACCCATTCAGTCGGCGTGACAGACAAACACAGGTTCTCAGTTCTGGTGTCTCAATGGTTTGAAAAGTCAACAGAATAATATTTTTCTTAATACCGTTTCTGTCTGTGCTATTTTGGGTATGATTCACATCACCCAGTCCCTCGCTCTGCTCTGCTGTGAGCTCTCGGGCTGGGATTCCCGTCGTCGTCCCAGACGCCCCTTGGAGACAGAGGTGTATTTTGACGACGTGGCTGTCGGGGCAATTCGGCTCCTGCATTTCTTCCCTTTCAGGGCTGCATTCCCTCTGTCTCTCCAGCCAATTCTGTCCTCTTCTGCCCTCGTGGTGAGGTGGTTCGTGGAGCTAAGTTAAGACAATTAATTCCCTTATTTTAGGCTGAAGGAAGTGGCAGGAGTGCCCAGCTGGGAGCCCGCAGGTGGGGTGCTGGCACCTCCTGGCCCAGTGGCAGGTTGGCCTTGGCCGGGATGTGGCTCAGCAGAGGTTCAGTGCTTTGTGGATTGCCTAACTCCCCAAAACTGCCCTTCTGGAGACGTGGAAGGGAGTTTGTGGGTACCAGGATGTGGAGAGCAAAGGGGGCTCTCAGAAATGAAGAGGAGAGGGTAACATTCCTTGTGTGATGCTTGGCCCCATGCAGTGAAAGCTGCTGCGTGGTCCCGGGGTTCACCTGTGTAGAGAGAGCTTCCATGCAGGTTATTCATGTGGAAACACAGACAGGTCACAATTTGTGTGGAAAAGTGGTGCTGCTGTGCACCAAATGCCGCTCAGTTGGGGAACTGAGAGGGAACTGTAAGCACGAGTGCAAGAACTTCTGAAGAGCAATGTTTTTTGGAAAAAATACGTAATGGTTCCTTGATACGTTTAATGGATGACTTCACAGTGACTAGTGTTACCTATCTTTTTCTATTTTGGTAGAGAACAAGGCTTATTAGATTTTCCTCTGGCTTTGTGCAAAATAGTAATAGTAGTAGTAATCCCAGGAAGAATCTCGAAAGCACTGTAAGCACCTTATTTTAGAGAAACTGCATTCCAGGAATGTCTGGAGTATGTGAGGCCAAGCTCCACCACAGACCTTATTTCTGACCTCTGATATGCTGTTTTCAGAAAAAAATATTTCTGTACCTGTGAATTGTAAGGGATTTGGGGTATTAAAAGGAACTCAGAATTTTGAGAGCTTTTTAAAAGAATTACTGCATCTGAGTTCTTCAGACTGTGATAGCACTTTGACGTGCCCGGGAACAGAAGTAACAAGGGTTGTAGAACATTTTGATGTCCGTTTTTAAAGTTGCTGCTTTGCTGTGGCTCTTCCGAAAGCTGCCCCTGTAGAAGGTAGGTAGAAGGCAGCTGATGTTCCTTGAGGCAGCAGCATGCGGTGAGCAGGGTCAGCGGCCAGAACATGACTTCTTGTGCCTGTGGACACCAAGCTGCCTGCAAAGGCTGTGTTTTGCAGCAGAGTTCTGGCCCTGCTGCATCGCCTGCATGTGCTCTGTAGCTCATTAGCTTGGCTAGATGCAACATAGATTGAGGTTTTGCTCTGAAAGAATACTACGTTTGATTTCTGATTGCCCAAAAAGTAATGGGAAGCGTGGTACTGATACTGATAGACACAGCCAGAGCTCAAATGGTGGTTAGGTGGTTACGTTCATTGGGGTTGAAAATAATACGTATAATATCAATAATATTGTCATGTCGTTTTGTTACTTTAAGGGAAGTCTTCATTGGAACATTTTGACCCCACTTGCAAATGTGATGTCTGCTTAAGACACCTCCCAAAGCATGGCACATTTCAGAGAGATTGTTTTAACAAATTCAATAAACTAAGCTCTTTAAGAATAAATGTCTAAGAAACATCTAGAGTTGTACCCTTGCCCTACTCTAATGATTTCTAATGCCTTACATAACTTGGACTGCAAGTTATGCAAGTTACAACTTTCTTCTGCAAGGCCACCGTTAGTTAGTCCCAAAGCAGAGGAACATCTCGTCCCGAGGATCTGAAAACAGGCAGATGTGGCAGCAGTGGTAGCAGAAACATGAACAATGAACGGTGAAGGTATTCTGCCCAAGGCTGCACTTGGAGCTTTGTTCCATCTCCCCAGACCAGAGACCGGCTGAGAAGTCCCGGTAACCTTGCAGCTATCAGTGCTGCAGGAACACATTGCCATGTTGACAAAAGCAGGTGTCTGCCTCTGTTCGGCTGCGAAGGCTGATCGGAGCTAAGGGCTCTGCAGGAGAGGGGACGGGTTGTTGCCGAGCACAGCTGAATCACTGGGGCAGGCTCAGTACAGCAAGGAGTACAGCTCTTCCTACCTCCAGGAAAGGGAATTTAAAAAAAAAAATCGAATTTATTCTTTTTTAATTATATTTTGGTAAGTGGTGTATTTCAGGCCTCAGTTCAGTTGTTTTAGTTGGAATCTGTAATAAACATGCTGAGAATAACAGTGACCCCTAAATGCTATGCATCAGATTTTTTTTTTTTAATTTTCTAATTTTTTAATACACAAGGAGAACTGTTTTTACGCTGTGATTTGTGTTCAGAGTCTGCTGAGAGCAGCCAGGTCAATAGGTTGTTATGCTCCTGTATCCAATGAATTTTTGCCTGACCTTAAAACTCAGGTCTGGAATAAAGGTACAATTTTTTGTTTGTTGTCAGTGAATCAACAAGAAATCAAACTATTAACACAAATTAAAAACTACTTTGTGTTTTCATTTGTGGGCCACCATCATATATGTGATTGTCTGTGAAGGAGGTATTTGGGGACTAGGATGGAGGCCATGCCATGCTCTGCATCATACTGTGCCCTTGGAGTAATGGCTCTGCTCTTTACTAGTCTAGACAGGGTTTTACTTCATGCTCTAGGATCTTTTAACTTCCAGTCTGTGAATTGGGTTACTTACTAATGAATTTCATTTAAATGACTTGCAAGCGAAGCTGTGCTGCAGCATGGCTCTTCCTCCCTCCTTCCCCAATGGTACAAACTAATTGGTATTGACAAGATTACTCTTGTGTTTTATGTGCTTTTAATAGGGCTGGCTAGGATGGTTTCCTCTCCAGCAATTTAGCTTCCTTTCCTTTCAGCTATCATCCGTGATTTCCTCAATTTTTGACTTTTCTGGAAATTGGTGTTTAAACCTGCAGGTGGCTGCTGCCATGCTACACTGTTCCTTCGCTTTGGTCTTGCTTTGCCTGTGTTTGTCATGCCAGAGTGAATCCTGTTTTGTGCACTTTTGAAGAGTGGTTTGTATATCTAGGTTTATTTTTTTTTCCTAGAGTAGTACTGTCTGCTAAGCTGTTTTTTATCCTCTGTCCCTCAGATATCCTGTTTTGTTTTGATAGCTGGTTCACGTACCTGTGTATGTGTGCAGGATTTTGGTGTATGACAGAGCATTTCTGAAGCGTGGAAGTTGTGCAGTTCTTACATGATACAAGTGTATATATAAGGAATTTCTTCTAAAAATGCAGAAAGTTAACTTTCGTCAGCTTTTGGCTTATTTCTGACATAATAAAGGCCTTAAAAACAGAACAAAGATGACAAAATAATTTCTCAGTTAATAGCAGAGGAAAGCTGTTTCCAGGTAGAGTTTGGGCAAACAGGTGGATGGATGCTCCATGGGGAGCTCTGGGGCGCTGTGAGCGATCCCTGCTGCAGCTCCCTGTCAAATGGCCACGGGACCCCGAGAGCAGCCGCGGGGCTGTCACTGCCTGCTGCGTGTCCTTGGGGAGAAACTCTTGCTACCAGCCAGCTGCAAGTGATGACAGCTTTCAGTGCAGTCTTGCATGTGGTCCAGTATTTTTTTTTCTTCTTCTTCCCACTCATACATACATGTTTCTTTAATTTTTTTGGAGCTGGCATTTATCTCAATTCAGCTTCTGTGTCAGATCCAAAAAGCAGATGTTACTGTAGAAGTGCTGAATTGTTTAAAAAAAATTCCCGTAGATCATCATGGAAGCGTGCTTACAAGAAATAACTTTTGATTCTCACCGTGTACGTTCCAGGCATGGCAGTGGTAGAATCACCGCTCGTTTTGTGTATGCCTATTAACCAAATGAAAGGAAGGATTCAATGGAGTGATTAGTTTTCAATTTAGGCTTTTAAAGCTATTGTCTGATGCTTTTTGCAGCCTAGTTACTGGGGGGAATATCCAGGATTAAGTTATTTTTAACTCTATTTTGATTGGGACGCTCTTTCCAATACCGAGGCCAGATAAAAGTGGGATAATGGAGGAGAATTTAGTAGAAAAGATCGCGTGTCCTTGGAAGGCTTTTGTAATTCACAAAGCACAATGTTTAACGAGTAAATTTGTTGTTAAAGCTCAAATAGCACAAAAAAATCTCAGAAAGCAGTATAAACACTGTGATCCGAAGAAAGGATTAGAAGAAAAGGGAGCACACAAGATGAGCAGAAGCGGTCCCGAACTCGCGCAGCTGCCTTCTCCCAGCCGTCACGCTCGCCCAGCATTTCCCACTGCAATTCTTTGGGTGCTGGATAGATGGGGGAAATTTTAGGTGGCAGCACTTGTAGAGGAAGTCGGTGACAAGTTTGTGCAAGTAGTTTTTAGAGAAATCCTTGTTTTGAGGAGTTTGTGTTTGGAGCCAGGTAAGGAATAGTGTTAAGGAAGGGCGCACGGTGGGTTTGTAACTGGACTTGTGCTGCCTGGAGCCCTGCAGTGGTGTCTTCATGGCCAAAGGTACTTCGTGTTGTTATCTGCGGCCATCTTGCAGGATTGGCTTTTTTGGAAAACACCAGCCAAGTTTTATTTCTTTTTCAACTGGTGTTTTACCAGCTCCAAGGGCATTTGGTGGATTACTTTTAGGTGTCACATAGTGTAACTGTTACTACACCTGGTCACCTGGTTAAATCACTATAACAGGTCAGTATATAAAGAGAGAGGCTAAAATCAATAAATTATACCCGTCACCTGTGTTATTTCAAGGCGTGTGCCAAAATAACAAAATCCAATAGGATAAATTTGGAAGGAAAAGATCTGCTGATGAGGTGTTTGTACTCAGTGCTGGACTCTGCAGAAGGCAGACAACGTGTTCAGTGTTGTCCGAACGTTTCCGTGTCATTTCAAGCACAATTACTCAAAACCAGAGCCTACAACCAGCTAATACAAGCAAGGAATGAGCTGGTGAACCCTTTCTTTTCTTGCCGTCTGCTCTCTGTGGTCTTTGCCTTCAGCTCCTGTGCGGGGCACGCTGACAAAGGTGAAGGCCGAGAAGGCCCTTGCCTTCCCTCAGCAGCTCTGGCCCAGGGGCTGTGTGTGGCTGGTTGCCCAAGGGTGTGTTGGAAGGAGGCGGTCTGGGTGTAGTGGAGGCTGAAGAAAGCCTTTTTTCATTGAGGAAGGTTGTTGATGTTTGTGCAGTTGGCCCATTATGTATGTTTGCCACCTTCCTTCGCAAACGAAGTAACACGAGCTAAGCGTGGCGCTCAGCAGTGGGCAGCGCAGCTCTCCTCCGCCTTCCTGTGCACCCAGAGTTTGCTCTGATTTAAACTGTTCTCTAAAGAAGAGCACAGATAGTGGTTGTGTGCTGCTTTGTGTTGTTTTTAAGGAAAGCTCTGGTTGCAGGAAGGTGTAATGTTTGTTTATGGGGCTGCTGAGTGGGCTGCTAAAGCCTTCTCCTCAGTGCTGGCCCACAGCTCGGGATAAAACAAACTTTCAGACTAGCTCTGCATGGGAAACCATGCCACTTGGCGAGTGGAGCTTTCCTCAGCCTATTTACATAATTGCTGCGGTACCAGCACGGCTATGCAAGGGAAAAAGAGCATGTTTGCAAATTCTTGCAATTCCCTGCATACTTGCATTCTTCAGCATCCTCTGCAGCAGCTCCTCTACCGCGCCGATATGGTTCTGCCCACCGTGACAGCACGGTCAGATATTTTAAGAATAAAATAACCAAAGACCTGCAGCAATTGGGCATATGTTTTTTCTTGACTGTCTCTGAAGACTGTTTTATAATAAGCCATCTCTTCCTGGTTAAGCTTGGAAACGGCATGCAAGAGCTCTGTGTTGATCAAGAGCCCTGGAAGCCGTAGTTACTCTTCCCTCATAGTAAAAGTTTTTGAAAAGTTTACAGATGTTTTGTAAATAGCCTATTTTTAGATTAAGTGGGTAATGCTTTATTAGTCACCCATGTCCATCTGTCCCCCTTTCTGCTCTTTGAGTGGGCGATTAAATTATGTGCTAACAAGAAATGTAGTGTACAAGTATTTGCACAGAGAGTAATCACTCATAAATATTAGTGTGAATAAAAATTGTTTGTCGTTGATGCATAAAAGTGGGTACTTCTGTGCATGGAGTTGATGCATGCTGAAAGAGTGCTTCTACTTACCTATTTTATTGTTAGGTGCATAAAATAATTACTATTGATATTTCAAGAAAATTACTAAAATACAGAAGAGTATGGATTCTTTCGGACTACTTTTTTCTTGTTTTTGAAGATGGGAAAGATTTCCCGTGAATGTTCCCCTGGGAAGATCTCTGTTATGTACACATCAAATGTAGCCAGCAGCTAGGGTGAGCTGTTCTCTCAGTTACTGAGGGCACTGCAGGAGGTGATAAACTGTCTGGGTGCACGGGCACACCTGTGTACATAAACCGGGTTATTTAGTGCAAGACGTGTTAGGAAAACAGATTTATTATTTTTTAACTGCTTCTCAGGGGATGCAACTGTTTTGGAGGAGAGGTCCTCAGTCAAACCACTGGAATGTTAATTTTTGTTTGGGGCTTTTCAGGGTGTTTAGAAGTCAGTAGCTGAAGTTTATTTCCAGAAGAGATTTGGCATGGGCAAAAGATATTTTAAGCTGCCTATTTTGCCTAGTTAGCTTCCCAAAGCCTTTTCTGGAAAGTTAAGTCAAATCCAGACATCAGGATTTTTATACACGGGTTGTTTTGTTTATGCGTGCTCCTACTGAATGGGTGCAACTGTCTTAGAGGTCTGATGGTTTAAGTGTTCATTCAACAGGCTTATTTGTTCAAAGGTCTGTATTTCAGGCTCCCCACAGGAGCAGTTCTTGTGATGTGGCAGGATATATGCAAAAAGCCAGCTCCGCTTGCTGTTCTGTTCCTGATCACCTCTGATTTAGGCTGTATACAAATTCGGCGGTGATAACTGAGCTGCTTAAACAGAGTAGGCTGCAAGGGCCATGCGGGCGTGTGCTTGATAATACTAATCATGATAACATCACTGGTTTCAGAAGAATAAATATTAATTTTTCCTTTGTTGTCTCATTTCTTTTTCAGCATCACCCTTTTGTGGCAAGAGACACCTGAAAGGAAAACTTCCTCATATCAATGCACTGCCAATGGTAAGTACCTTCTTAACTGACTAATGGTGGTGTGGTTCCTTCCTGCAAATGTAAGGCAGATTCTGTTGCAAAGTGTATTTTTAGAGTGGCTACTTTTTTTTTTTTTTTGTAAGTTGACAACTTTTTTTTTTTTCCTAAGAAAAAATCTAGACCATTATTCTGCTTGACAAAATATTGAAATTGTTTCTCTCTTACCCAGCGGAAAGTAGGGCAGCATGTTAATTTTGAAGCAAGAAGTGTGACTTGACAATGACATAGCTCATCCTGTTGGTAACTGTTTTTGCTTCCTCTTTTGGCCAAAAGCCTGTTCGGGGCAAGCTGTAGATGAGCTGAGTGCTCCGTTGCCTCCCCTTGGGTGCTCTCTGCATCTTGTTTCAATACTAACAGTTTCTCCTATTACAAATCTACACAGTGCCAGGTGTATTTTGCTTCAGTGCGTTTGGCAGTACAAGACTAGTGAAGTTAAAATCTTAGCTCCTCTAGAAATAGGTTTGGTTGTTGCAATCTTCTTACTCTCATCTCTGGAACATTATTAAATGTTTTAGATTATTGGAGAATGGTATTTGCAGACTGTCTTTATGGTGTATTTGTGCTTTCTAATAGTTGCGCAGGTGAAAAGCAGAGGTGAGCTCTGAAGAGGACTGGAATTTAATGCTCTGGCTTTGATTACATTCAAATAGTCTTTCAGCAGTTCTGGTATCTTGTGTTGTTACATGTGAGGTGTATTATGAGGGTGTTAAATGCAGTGTTAGACTTCAATAAATGCATAATTTACCAGCTTGCATTTTGGGCTTCTCTAGGTCATTATGTTGAGTGCAGAACCTAAGGGATGGTATTTCTAACCACCAACTTTGAAACTGAATTTGGGATCCGGGGGGTTATCTGGATTCCTTTGTTTTGGGGGGCAGCATGGATCTGAAGAATCTATAAATCAGTGGTACCTTTGCAACTCCACTGTCTTTGTCCTGTGAGCAAAACGGCACTCAGAGTTTGTGCGGATGTAACCGATTACTTTGAAACGTACTAAGTGATTCTCTTGACTCTTCAGAACATCACGGAGTGAAATGTAATGCAGCATGTATTTGGCCACTAAGCAAAGCAAATATAACTCAGAAATCAGAAGATCTGCACAAGTGTGTATGTCATTTAATAGCCTGATGTTTAAGCTCAAAATCCAGCTTATATGTGTAAAGTTTATATTCACTTGGGATGAATTTCAGCTGTTGGGAACAGATTTGTTGAGTGAGAAGGCGCCGTTTTTACCTGGTCACGTAGCCTGGCATTTTAATTTTCTGAAACTGAAACTAGCAGTGGGCTCAACCTTTTCCATTATTGCTAAGTTTTCATTGTTGTTGTTGACCTTTTTCCAAGAGAAAGCTACTCTGATTTACTTTTATTTTGTATTACTTGAGCGTGTTTTTAGTTATGATTAGAAATACAGGTTGGTGTTACTGCTTCTCTTAAAAACATGACTCATTCCATATTAACCTAGTCCTTATACTTCATAAAATTTTAAAATACCGAGAGAGTGCATTTGAAATGTTACTGCGTTTTGTCCTACTTTTCCCCCTGCAAATTATGTTAGAAATTCAGAATTGCACAGTCTCAAGGGCACACTAGTTGTTACAGGGATCATAAAACATACTCAACTGTTTCTTGTAGTGAAGTGAAATACTCTTCACTCCTTTCTTTAAGAGCTGCATTTGTTATAAGAGGGTTTATTTTCCTATTCTGGAGATTCCTAAACAATTACTCATCTCTTAATTAAAACTTTGAAACGGTTTGAATGTAGTTTTAAGAGCCAAGCTAGACACATTAATCATCATCCCCAAAATAATCATATCTTACTCTGGCTTATAGTAAAAATTACTTTCACAGGTTTGTATTATGTTTTTCTCTTTGATGTGTGTAGACAAAGTATGAGACGGGTTGACCTGAAGAAAGCAGTTTGTGTTCTTCCCAGAGTGTTTTGTTTAACATGGCTTCCCAGATTCAATACGTGTGTTTCAATCAGAAATGCATTTTTGATTCCCTTGAGAAACGATACTGACATTTTTGATCAGTCTGTTAATCATGACTGTCAGTTCCATTTCTTCTTAGTAAAAAAAAAAAAAAAAAATCACCACTAAAGAAAGAGGAAAAAAAAAAACACTAAAATGCAGAAGTTACACATCCTCTTTTGGTTTTCCTTTGCTTTACTATTTTAAAGATGATTAAAAGATGCTATTTTTTGTATAGAATATGGTGTGTAAACACAAATAGGGTAGAATATAAGCTAATCTTTAAACATTGGAATTGTTAGCATTTTGTTTTTAATTGTGTATTTATACTGTGATCAGGTCTTTTAAAACAGTGTGGCTGTGGTCTAAGCGTAAGGTGGAGTAAGTTGGCATCTTAAAGGAAAGATGTGAAAGCTTAAAAAAAAAAAAAAGGCCTCAAGGGCAAGGCAAATTAGTATATAAGACTACTTTTTCTAGGATTTCAAAGGTTAATTTCAAGACTGCTAATGGGGTGCTTACTCAAGGTCACAAGGGTTAATGAATGTGTTGGAAATAAAAATCAAAAGTCCTGCACCTTTGGCCTAAGGGCAAGATCAGATCAAATTTTCCATAAATGTTTTAGCAAATTATTATTTTTTTTTGTTATGTGATAGAAGAGGTAGCTTACCTGAGAGATATTTCCTTTGTACCTTGCAGGGCTTCTCTTGTGAGTTTTAGAAGCAAGATAGTTTGCCTTTGTCTTATGAAATTAGTGTTCTTTTTCTTTTTTGTGCCTGTGTGTGTGTGTATACATGAATGCGTGGCTATATACAGGTGTGTTTGTGTATATACATGCGTATGTGTGTCTAGCTATTTAAAGGAGTGTACAGAAACAATAGAAACTTACAAAAAGCTGGGAAGTATCTGTTTTTTTTATCATACAGCAGCTTGCTGTGCTGGGTTTAATTCCACAGGAGGTAACCAGAGGGGCTGTGAGGGAATCAAGCAAGAAAGGCAACGTGGAGGCTTGTTAAGAGGTGTCCTGAAAAACACTCTTTCCAGGTTCTTTTAATGCATGGATGGTTTGACCAAGTCAAAAATCAACACACTGACCCGTCAAAAGGTCTCCCTGCAGAAGAAAATAAAGGATGTTACCGTTTATTACAAGCTGACACAGGCAAAGTCTGAGGATACGCAGCGAGCAGAGTTGCTGAGTCTCCAGAAAGGCAGGGTCATCGCAGCGAAGTCCGTGGCCTCATAGTCCTTTGGGGGGAATACAAAATACAGCGTGCATTACAGCTCGTAGGCGTCTTAAATCCATTCTTCTGGACATTTATTTTTGGGTGAATATATCATACCATGTTTTGAAGGTGTAACACCAACTCTTGTTTTAGGAGGACAACTCTGCAGGCACTAAGTCTCTTAGGTCAGGAAGTTCCATGGGTACCACACTTCAATGTAACTTCAAACCCAGCAGATTTTGCTCAGAAACAGCAAGAGTGGTTGGAGGAGCTGGGCAGAATGAACAGGACACTCCAAAGAAAATTCAGTGAAAGGATTAGAAGACATCTGCCAGAAATTCTCCAAGACTGCAGCAAGAGTTTTTCTTTGAACCCTACTGTGGTGCCATCTGTGGAGTCTTCCTGTGACCTTTCCACTCCTTTAAAGTCAGATGAAGGAATAAATGAATGTAACTGTTGCCTGTGGTTCCACAACAGATAAACTCATCTAAACGCTTCCTGTCGGGTTAACTTTCTGCAAGTCCATTCAATTAAATGGTTCCACACAGGGTAAGGCAGGCAAGGGAGATGGCAGGAGCCTGCAGCCAGATCTGGAGGAGTTGGGTGAGGCATGGAAGTCCTGCCTCTGCCAGTGCTTGCCAAGAACAGTGGGAGATTGTGCCACCAGCCCCAGGGCTCTGGGGTTTGCACAGGAATTGCAGTGCAAAGGGAAGTGAAAAATTATCAGTTGTTGCCCTGAGTCTGTATGCCAGGTTTAGGCCAAGTCACGGGAGAGCTAAATGTTAGTAGGCCCAAAGACTGGTTCAACAGAAGCTGAATGCCATGTCACCGTCAGATGTATGTGTGAAAGAGTTTCTGTGGATGGACAGACCTTTAAAGAGTGGAAGAGCTTTAAAGAGTGGAGAGAGATTGTGGGTTTTTGTTAAAACCGTGACCCCTGCTTTCAAAGGGTTATGAAACCTGGCAATACTTAAGACGTTGGAAACAAGACCCGTGAATAGTTGCTTCAAAATAAATAGCTCTGCAAGACTAAAGCCTTTATTCTTCAAATACATATGTGTGTATGTGTGACTTCAGGTGTAGGAATTGTTCTTTTGAGGTGTAAGAAAGAAATACTTGAGTGCGTAAAGCTAACCAAGCTTGAAAGTGTTTTCAGTGGTAGAGCCTACAAATGCTCATAAAATTTATTGTTGAGGGATTTGGCTGTACAGCTTATGGAGTACGCTTTTAAAAGGAAATTATATATGTGTATTTCTAGCAGTTCCTGAAATAGTCTAAACTGAGTGATGACATGAAATTTTGGACTGTTTTGCTCCTTCTCAAATCAATGGATGCTATTATCAATGAAGAAAGGTGGATTGCAGTGTTTTTTGTCTGATAATTGGTTACAGCTGAAAAATTGTGTTCCAGAGTGTTCATCCATAAATCGTATTTATTGGATCAGCATGAATAAGCCGATCTAGTGGTGTATGCACTGAAAAAAGGAAGTGCTAGTAATATGATACAGAGGAAATACTGACTGTCTACTATGATAAGGTGTGTACTGCGATAAGAAAGTTTATATAGAACGGCATTCTGGTATATTTTTGGAAGTTTTTTTTTTTAATTTTATATATATATATATATATATATATATTTTTTTTTTTTTTTTAAAAAAAGAACAAGTTAAAGCCACAAGTAAGATCTCTCTCAGTTTCAGAGGGAAAACACCCCCTTGCCTTTTTTCTACCATTTGTTGAAGTTCACTACTGCATGATTCAACTGAAGAGGAAACCGCTCTTTAAAAATTACAAGAAATGGTGGCTCTCTTTTGAAGTAGCATTTGTTGGAGAACTTTCTCTGCTGATTCTGTAAGCGTTTACAGTTCAGAAATAAGCTTTGACTAAGAATTCTCGGCAGAATCATAAATATGTAATTATGTAAGCAGCCAGGATATGTAGCCCCTGGCAAGTACCCAGTGCAGTGAATCACAAGAGCAAAGGGAACTGGGCCAGTATCAAACTAGAGGAACGTCCTCTGTAATAGGGTGAGGGCCATTGCTGTTTCTTTCCTATTGCCATTCCTAGTTTCTCAGTTTCAAAAGCACCCAAAACAGGGTATTTCTGCTGCAATAGGTTGTCTTGTTACCACTTTTTTTTTCCTGTGTTCTTCATCGTCTTCCTCCCCCTTTGCCTCCCCTGCCTTGGGCTTTTCTTTGTCTTTACTTATTTGCAGTGGTTTTGGTTCGCAAGTTAATAGCAGCAGTAGTAGTGAAGCTAGCAGTGGATTATATCTGACTTGATCGGCATGCCATCTGTTTTATGAAGGGGGAGATCGTGTGTTTCTGCTGTGGATTCACTGCCATATGCCCATGGTGGAGTCGTGTAACCTGGAATGACCCTTCTTCCACTCTGTGAATGACTGCACGAAAAAATTGTAGCGTTAAATGAATAAGAAATGTAGTGTTAAATGTTCTTGATGGTGACTAGGTTTGTTGCATGTTAAAAAAGTAAACTGGCTTTGAGGTGTAGGTGAGGTAGGATGTTCTGGAGAAGACTTAAGGGCAGGCCCCCTTCTGTCTGAGCACATGAGCATTGCCTTCCAGAGAGGAGCAGTGCTGTTTCATATTAGTACGCCGCTTGTGCAGTTGGGTTGTGATCCTGGTTTCATTGTTGTCAACAGAAAGTTGATATTGGTTCAACTCAACAAAAGTAAAAGCTCCCCTTAGTTTCAGTGGTGTAGATGCTAGGTGATAATGAATATTGCTGCAAAACAACAGGAAGTCTGTAGGCTGGGGGGAATGACATTGAATATATGTACGTTATTTGCTCAGGAGAGACTTGAGATAGCCACCTGCTAGCCACCGAAGACCAGGTGCCCTACATGTGCATGGCCATCAGAATGGATGGCAGACCTGGAAACGTGTCCTTGGATGTGAAGCCTCTAGTACTCCGTATCAATAGAATTTAAGATAGGAGTAAATGGAGGTCACATATTTTCTTCTTACTGTGATGTAATGAACATATTCAGGACAAGGGATCAGAATCCTCCCAGGGTTGATATTGTGTGTATGCGTGTAGGATCCATGTCCATGAATTTAGTGTTTGCACAAACGGAGGGTATCGATGTCAAATGTGAGCCATCGTTTGGATTCCTTGTCCTCATTGCAGATATTCACGGTATCTTCCCCATTCATTTAATTTCTTTTGTCTGTAGATGGACAGTATTTTATTATGGTCCCCTTGGGTGCTAAAAATGTTTTATCATATCTTAAGGTATTTGACATCCGTTTCCAAAAACTAAAAAGTTAAAACCAGTAACATAAATGAAGTTAAGTCCCTCAAGAGAATATAAACTTCAATAACCTGGCAAATAGAATTTCATAAAATAAAAATAGTCATTTCAGTTTTTTTAAGGTTGTTTTGTGTTAGTGCAGTCACCAGATTTTCTGAAAGCAGTGATGCACATCTGGTAAAGAGAATAATACAATTAGTCAATGTGCATGTAAGATGGACTATGAAGAACTGATTTTAAGTGCGTGCTTATTAATGGTGACCTAGAAAAAAGTCAGTGGTAGTTAAAATGAATAGAGGGCAGATGAACTGTCAGCGGATTCTTTTTTCATGAATAAAAGAAACAAATTTAAAACTATCAGGTACATAACACACAAATTAACGGGGAAAATAGATGGTCAAAGGTTAAAGAGGGAATGAAAACACAAGTTTTATGGTCACAAGATCAAATGAGGCATTAGTTAATTTTCCTTTTTTGGTGCAGTTCACCAGGAGTTCAAGTAATTCAACTGAGTGATTGAACTGGAACAGAGAAGAGTGCCAGAAAAACTGATTACTAATAACATAAACAGAAAAATAATCAAATGAACTTAAGACTTGATGTCAGCATTTCACATTAAAATGCTTTTGAAAAGACTGGAATTCCTTTCTAGTTGCATGGAACCTGATTTACATAGAAAGCAAATTTATAACAGCTATTCTTGCAACAGTTGATAAATCATTCTGCTAATGAGCCGTCAGCATGGATTTAACCAAGGCATGGGTGAGGCACAGAAGGTATTTTCTGGAGACTGACCATCTGGGATTTCAGAAGTAACCTAAGGAGTAGGTAAGGGTGTTTGAACCCAAGGAAGCGTTATTGCTAATTATATAAATTGCAACTGGAAGCTATGCTAGAGATGGTGAGGTTTTGCTCTAAATGGAAGATGCCATATGAGTTGCTTTGAAAAATGTCATTGTAAGATCTGTAAAGTGAAGAGGGGCTTATGGTAGGAATAGGAAACTGTTTACGCTGCTCACATGCAAGGCAGAACTGTTAAATCCTACTGCTGGTAGACCTTGTCCAAGAAAGATGAATGTAAAGTGAAGGAGGTGCGGAAGGGGACTACGAAAATGGTGAGGGAAGAGCAGAGTTTGTCTCACAATAGGACACTGAGAGGCAGATATAATTACTTTCTCTGCATATATGAGGGGTTGCCAAACACTTCAGTGAGTACAACTATTTTTTTTTTTTTTTTTGTTAGATTGAAGATAGCACTAGGACGGACAAGAAGAAATGAATATATCTTGGCAAGGAGTATATTCAGCCTGGAATTTAGAAAACAGATCTCATCCATCAAGGGAGAAAGATTTTGTGATAATCTTCTAATTATATAATGGGACGCCAAAAAAAAAAGCCTCACTAGTTTTGAGATGAGCACTTGTTATTGCACACTGGTCCTCCTAACAAGCACTTGTTTGTGGCATTACAGTTTTTGCCTTTGAAAGATAAGGGAGCTTAATGTTTGTAACCCGCATCAGCTGTCTTTCAGCTATTTTCTGCTGAATTAGTTAAGTTTAACTTGTAAATCATGCCCTCCTGCTAGGGAGCAGTTTTTGTCCTGTGGCCCTGGGAGAAAACAACAGAATGAATGCTAACGCCGTAGCTCAGCAAATTCAGAAGCACGTAGCAGGTCTTGGACTGTCTTTTCCATTTTTTTTTTTTTCCTCTTGCTCTGATTTGGAAGACTGCTTATGTTAATCAGTTATGTTAATATCTTTCCATTTATACTTTGAAAAGGAGTGTTACATACTTCAAGTCTGAAGCCATCCAGAGAGAATTCATGATATCTGTACATACCAAACCCATAGCAAAAATACTCGTTTGGGGTTCCTTAGCTTCTGTTGTTAGCCCAAGATTAATGTGGGACTTCTTGCATTATGCATGAGTGGAGAAACGTCAGCAAAGGCAAAGCTTGAGCAGAGTGGCTCTGGAAGTGCCAAGTTACAGCTGTGGGTGATGTTTACTTAAAAAGATCTCAACTATGCAAGCCTCCTAAGTTAGCAACCCCAGTGCTTGCTTTTGAAGAAAAGCACTGCAGCCTAAGCAAAGTTAACTCTTCAGCATACCTTTGTGGCTTGTAACTCATCCAGTGGAAAGTCCACCGTGGTTTGTAGGCAGTGTCCTGCGTAGGGAAAGGTGCATTGGGATACTAAGAAGAGATTTAGGTTATAGAATAACACACTTCCATTTTTCTTGCCCAGGCAGCATGCTCATTTGTGTTTCGAACACTGCCACTTCCCTGGGAATCTTCCACTGGGAAATGAATGTGTGTCACATTAATTACACACAAACACACCTAACCCTCACCTGTCTCTGCTGGCTACACCCCTGAAAACTGCCTAGAGGTCAACTAAAGGGCCTGTTTGGGAGCACAACTGGGGAAAACGTGACTGCCTGGTGTTCGTCATCCTTCCTGGATGCCTCGTGTGAGCTCGGTATCACGCAGAGCAGCGGGGAAGATAACGCTGCAGTGCGTTCACACGAGCAGCTCGCTGCGCGCTGTGCCCGAGGTGAGCGGTGACACTGCGCAGCCACCGCCTGCCTGCTCCCAGGGTGTTTGCAGAGCGACTCCATGGCTCACTCTGCTTTAAATGCACAGAGCACTCACCCAGTGCCTCTGCTATCACGCGTCGAAATCCTGTGATGGGAACGGTGTAATTAGGAAGCTTAGTTAAAGGATTGGGTGGGGGAGATGCTTGCAGTGAAGAGCGTGTTCCTGAAGCGTGGCTGACTCGTCAGTAGGGCAGAGAGCCCCCCGGCTGGCCGTGCATGCTGAGAGTTTCATAGCAGACATCTCGGGTTAAGCAAAAAGAGCAGTGCTGTAGAAAAGCAGGAACATGCCGAGAGGGGGAAGGGAGCAGTTGTTTCTGGAGTGACAGGCGGATGCTGAGAAATCCTCCAAGCCCGAGCGCTGTGCTGCTTTCCTGAACCGGGTTGCAATGGGAGAGGTGGCTGGGAGATCTGAGGTGTGGGCTTCCCTGTAGGAAAGGCATCTTGTTCATCACCTGTAACCAGATCCAGGCAGTCTGGGGGGTTTGGTCACACCTAGGAAATCGTTTATATTAAAATATCAATATTTTGATATTTGCCAAATGAAGAAAGAACTCTAGATAAGACAGGAGCATGTATAACATTTTGCCTCGCTATCCCTTTCTAGAGCTTGAGCTGTGTAATAAGGCATCCCCTAGCTCAGCCCAGAGGCCCAGAGCAGACACGATGGCTGTTCCTGTGATGCCTTTTCCCCTCCTCATGCCGCCTGTTCCTTCCAAGCACTTCCCTGCCCGCTGAGTCTAGCTCAGTGCTCACGTTTCTGCCGTGAGCGTGGGGACGAGGGGAAGGACCCGTCTGTAGAGGGCTGTTACGTGGCTGCTAAAATAACAGCAATATGCACTGTCACTGTTAGTTGTGTACAGGTCGTTTTTTTCCAAACCCAGGATGGATTTGTTACATAGCTCCTTATCTAGCTCTGCTGCACATAACCCAAGGGTTAGCGCTTAGCCCTGTTTCAGTACGAGAATATTTCATTTCATGGCACAGAGAAGATATTACTGAATTCAGATAAAGATGGCAATATTCAACAATATATTTATCCTGACTCAGAAACAACGAGCGCTTTAGGAGTGATGAGGAAAGCTGTGTTACATCTCAGCACTTTTATCTTTGAAGAGTGTTGGATGCTTTTTGCATGTTTGTTAAAACACTTTTTCCTAATTGGATGTGCCAGGAGGACATAATCAGCAGCAGCAGAGATGCAGGCTATTTGGAGGACCTTGATCAGTAAGAAAGATTGGAGCAGATGGTCTAAGGAAAATATATTAAAACAAAACAACAAAAGTCCCGCGCAGGAGGTTTTTTTTGTTGTTGACATTTTGCTTTTATGTTGTTTATCAACCTTGTCTGGATAGATTACAATCTCTTCAGCACAGGAACTAAGCCTTATATGTTTATGCAATGTTAGCACAATGGGGCCCCGATCTTGAAAAGGGGTCTTTGGGATGCTGCCGTTGTTCAAATAAATAGTGGTAGTGATGTTCATAATGTCTGGTTTTAATTGTTGGGAAGGTTCCTTGAGCAACGAGAGAGCTGCGTGAAATAGAAAAATGTTAGTGAAATGAGTAAAATCCCATGATGTGTTGCATGTGTTGCTTTTTAATCGTCCATGGGTTTTGGTAGACCTTTTGCATACCTCCATTTTATCCAAGTGCACATAACCACGTCGCAGTTCTTGTAAGCCTTTGTATCAATGCATACCGAGTTGTACTCTGGTAGAAGAGATGATGACTCACAGGTTTTTTTTTGAGGTTTTGTATAACCCTGGCCTTCCAGCCTCGTAGTGCACTTGCTGTCTGTTGTTTTGCCATGCAGCTCAGCCTTGTGGAGCCTGCATGTGGGCTGCTTTGGCTTTTCCTGCCCTGCACACCCACACGGGTTGCCACTTACTCCCCAGCACACCCACACGGTCACCTTCCTCCAGGTGACTTCCAGGAGCCCTGGTTTGGTTCAGATTCCCATGTTACAAAATGATTTGAGGGACAAAGTAAATAGGGGTGGACTTGGTAACACAGTGCTGTGCTGTGAGAAACGCTGCCATGTAAACACAGTTAATTTGGGTCTAAAATTGGGTCGTTTTTTAATTACATTGCTGGGGGTAGTTCAGACTTAAATAGTTTGCTTCGCAATGTAAACAGGAACAAAAATGGATCTGCTGTTGTCTCATTCCAGCACTTCAAAATACAGTGTATGTGTGTATATATATAAATATAATTTGCAATAGGTCTAGAAAGTCCTACAAACTTTTTCCTGCCTGCAAGTGCTCTCAGTTTTCTTGTTGACATAATGAGCTGTATTTTCAATAACACCTGCTGTGGCATGCTTGCAGGCTGCCCCTTCTCACCTGAATGTTGCTATTCTGAATAAGCAGACAAATTTGCTTCACCTGAGGTAGAAAATAACATTTTGGATCTATGTTTGAATAACATTTTAGAAAGCTTAGCAGATTTAGGAGCCAGAGTTAAACCCCATGATCACTTGACAGAGCTATCCTATTCTTCTGACTGCCTTACGTAGTCTGAATAACACTTTTTGCTCTCTGTCCACAGAGAGGTGGTGTACGTAAGTAACACAAGTGCTTTTCCTTCTGTACTGCATGGGGTCATCAGATTTCTCTCTTCTTAATTGCAGTTCATGGGAAGGATATGATGGCAAAGGATTCATCATTTCTGTGATTACATAATGTAATAATTCGGTTATAATAATTCACTTAGTGTATTAACTGAATGAATTTAGTTAAAATCCGTGGAAAGGCAGCTTCACAGGCATCCTTGAGGGGGATGCTCCTATCAGGAGGTGCAGCTGGCTCGAACGCCCGGGTCTGTGGTTTGTCTCAGCAGCTCCAAGGAACCTGTGGGGTCTGGAAGAAGCATCCAAAGCCATCATGCTCCAAAATGGATGCTCGCCTACCAGCAGCAGGGGCTAAGTGCCCGTTCTTGGCTTGTTCTTCTGCTATTTCAGCTGTGTTTTGAAGAAGTTTTTGTTGTGGGTTTTCTGTGTGGTGTGTATGAACCAGCACCTCCCAGAAAACCACTTGTCTGCATTTTCATAGCATACCCAAAACTATAAATTCTGTCCCTATTTCTGTTAATTTTATGCAGAAACCCTGTCAAGTGCCTTTCACTTCGTAATGTCATTTTTTTTTCACCGAGGAGAAGTGTAACTAAAAAATAACTTTAAATGAAAATAATCTTCTCCTTCTGCCGATAGTGTTTGCATGTTTGAAGATGAGCTGCTGCAGTTCCAAACTGATTCGGAACAGGAGAAACTAAAACGATAGAAACTGGGCCTTGATTTGGTGCCAGTTTGTTATCAACCAGGCCTTGTGAGGTTGATTGCAGTGTTACAGCCACAGAGGGAAATTAGCTTATCAAATCTGGGCTCCGGTATTTATTCATAGCTATAGGACACGCTGATCCCCACAGCCATTGCTTGAATGAAATTCACTGATAATGGAAAATTTCACTTAGCTGGTTGAGCCCATCCTAATCCTGAAATGTTCTGAATGATCTGCTTAGGGTTTAAGTATTTTTCAGCATACAAAAAAGGAAAAGCCCAGCAAGGTATAGATGGGACCACGTTCATCCTTCCTTACTTATCTCCTTCAGAAGTACCCTGCAGCTTTCCTGCTTACATGTGTGACAGTTATTAGGAAAAAAAAGTGAGTGTACAATGGGTATAAAAATATCCCATGTGATGAAAGTGGCTTTGGATCCCAGCTGGTTTTGTGTTCTGTTTCTTCTTGCAGCTGGTTTTCTTTTCTCATTTTTGGCTCCTCTGGATTTTAATAGTTGTAGTCTTGGAGTGATTTTTTTTAAGATAAAAGGGAAACCTAGGAAATGAAAAACATAGTCCCGTTGCCCAGATAGCAAATGATGATTTTAATAATCCAGGATTCTCATCGCTCCCCATGGATTTAAAGGTGAACCAGCCACGTGCAAAGTTATTTGCAGCTACAGTTGATTTCTTTGTACCAGTAGTTTGGCATGGATAAATACATAAGAAATTAAGCAGGTGGCACAGGGCCCCTGGTTTTGGGTGAATCTTAAGGCTAAGAGGAGGATTTTTTTCTTCTTTTTTTATAAGACACGGTAAAAGAAGGAGCTGTAGAAGGATGTTCTGTAAGAGGTATTATTAAGAAGCCTGTGCTCCTGCAAGCTGATAAAAGGTGATGTGATTTTATACCAAGAGGAAAGACAAGCAGCAGTGATTACTGTTTCATTTCAAGTCTGTCTTTCAGAGATTTCTTACTATTCCAAATTAATCTGCTATAAAACTGTAAAATGTACTAGTATCCACCAAAATGGGAGCTCAGATTATCTCTTGTTGAAGAGAGAGTCTGAAGTTTATTTAGGGAACGGTTTCTATGTAATTCTTTCTCTATTTCTGTTTCTTCTCTATGCCCAGATATATCCAAAACAATGAGTCCCGCTTCTCTTTCAGCAGAAGACTCGAGGCAATCCAGAGTGTATTGCCAGGATTTCTCTTGCCAGCTCTCCATCTACAGTGAGCCTCTCCAGCACGCTCTCTTTTTTTCCCCACTTTTTCTGTGGATAGTGTCAGGTATCTGGAGAGAGAAGGGGAGGAGGACTGTTTTCAAGGCATGTCACAAAACACAAACCAGAAGAAAACTCAGTGGAATAGGCCATATTCTCAAAAATGTGACTGACCACAGTGACTTTTGGCCTCGTCTGAAAAACTCAACATAATCCAGTTTTGCCGGAGAAGTCCTGAATTACCTGATTTTACAAAAGTGGCAGAGTTCCCTGCTGGCTGGACTCAACTGCTCTTTTCCATGCTAGAAGAGAACTGGAGAGGCCAGAGAGAGGCATCAGGATATGGCCATATGTAAAGCACTCCTCCAGCTTGGGTAGCTGGCAGTCACCAGCTGATTTGACGTGAACAAGGGTGGTTTTGTGCAGGATATCTTAAGCAGGTGCCTACATCTTTCTGTTACTGATTAATAACAAGTATTGTTAGAGTTGTTGCTCTTCTGGTGGTAACTTTAGATCTAATAGTATGTTGCAGTCTTACATTTCATAGCACATTGCTTGCAGTACTAGCAGTCAAAGCTAGTCTCTGGATGGGAAATAAACTGAGATCAGGGATTTCTTACTAGTGTCACCTGGACAGTCATTCTTCCCTCCTACATGCTGCACAGGAACTTTAAGACAGCCCAGTCAGCGTCCAACCTAGCTTCATGCAGATGAATTACTTCATGATACCTTTTCTTCCCCCTCTCTGAATAGACTTCTGTAAGGAAAAACGTCTGCACCAGCTCATGTGATGTAATAAAGACTGTAAAAATACAGTATGACTTCTGTACGTATAGTTGCCTATAATGAGAGTTAGGTGTAAGGGTTTAATTTGGGAAAGTGCACAATAGGAGTATTGTGATTTAGCAGTGGTTGACATGTCTCTCAAACTCAAAGTAGGTTGTACTATAAATATAGCCTCTTGTTTTGCAATTGACATTTTGCTAGTGGGTGGCTAATTGCTAATTTGAAGGGAAATAGACCAGAGATCTAATATTAATAACTAATTAATAGTTATGCGGATATTTTAAGTCTATTTTTCTGCTTATTTATAGGCATATATTATTCATGTGCTGTGTATCCTTCTTTGCATATACATGTTTTATTCTGAAATTTTTGCTTCAGTAACGTTCGAGCCTGTGTGCTTTTGCAAACAAAAGCTGGAATGCAAAGGCAAGTCGGTCACAGATCGCAAAACCACTTTCAGAGGAGGATGATTTGGAAGTATGAGAATGGCACTTAAAAATGTTTCCTTAAGAAAAGCCTTCCTCTTGAACCAAGGCCTGAGAGGAAGGCCAACAATGTGTTTGCCTGCCTTGTATCACCTCAAATTGTGATTACCAAATCAGCATCGGTACCGTCTGTTTTCCTGAGTATAAAGTAAAATGCAGGGAAATTCTTAGGCCTCTGTCGAAAGCAGATAGCTCGTACACAAACTGAAGAGGAGTGAAAAGAGAGGGGCAGCTCACAAGAAGCTTGGCTGAGAGCAGCAACGTTGGCTCAGGTAGGTGAACGTGGCCGGTCTGCGCCTCTCCTGCCTGCTCCCCTGGCCTCCTGCTGCCTCTGGCCCAGCTACACTGGGCTGCAAATTAATGAGCACCAGCGTGGTTCTTGCCTTTTACTGAAATCTTCATTTGTGGTAGGGTGGAAAGATTATGTGAGAGGTGCATTGTACTTTGCATGTGCCTGATATTCTCAAATCTGTTCTGTCACGTACCCAAACAGTTCTAAACGCGTTCCTCTAAATGTGGTGGAGCAGTTGCTGGGCTCTGCCTGCTGGCAGTGGAGCTTGTGTTGTGTTTGTATCTCGTCCCTCTTGCTAGTAACTGCTGTCAGCACTCAAATGAGTAACTCGCAAGGAACAAAAGTTGCTTTCCCACTATCTATGGAGTTCACATTATTCATTTTGCTAGCTGTCCTAGGAGATTTAAGCTGTGTCCTAGAAAGCATTTGCTATTGCTGGATTAAAACCTTGCTGGCTGCTATCTGTGAAACTCACGTGTTAGAGAAAGCATCAGAGGGGCCTCTGACAGCACACTACATCTTCTGTGTTAAGGTTTCCTCAGCATTTGTTGCAAGTATGGGGATAAACCTATCATTAGTGCCGAACTTGTAATAAGTAGATGTACTTTTCTGCCTTTTTGATACACTTGAGGGTAGCGTGCTGCAGCTGCTCCTTTGCTGCAGGGCATGCTTGAAGGTAGCAGTGGTGTGGGACGTGGAGTTTCCACAGCCCTCCTGGCCACTGCCAGCACCTTTTGGCAGGAGGTGAGCAGCCTGCCCCGTCCCCCATGGCCAGGCCTGCCCCGTCCCCTATGGCCTGCTCTGTCCCTCAGGCCTGCCCCTACACATGCTGCACTGCAGCTCGTGGTGTCTGGTTGTGAAAGAAACAACCGGGGACAGAATTATGCCGCTAGCTAGGACTCTCAATAGTATGCTTCTTACTTGCATTTTCTTCCAGATATCCAAAAACATCAATTGTTTTTTTCTGGCTCTAACGCCGTGTGTGACACAGCTCTGGGCAGGGACCCAAGCAGAAGCAGCTTGGTGACGTCACTGATGTGGGGCACAAAGCAGGGAGAAAAAGTGTCCGAAGCGCTGCTTTCGGGTCCCACTGCTTCGAGAAATGCTGAAGGTTCAGTTATTCTCCACGTGCAAAATGTTGTTGGTGCTTGTCCGATTCACAGTGGTCTTCTGAGGAGGGACTGGCACCGCCGAGGCCCTCGTGGCACTGGTGACAGGAGCTGTGTGTAAAGGCAGATAACGAGGCACAAATTTAAATGCTGCAGGAGACTGGTCAGGGATTTATTTTGCATTTTTTTGACGCTGTATGTTTTTGTGACTCCTGTATTACAGTACTTTTATTCTCAGTTCCATGTGATTGAAGGAATCCTGTATTGATGTATCTGCTTACTGCATACTTACTGCATGTCCTGTGATTAGCGTAGTCCTGTTAATTTCAGTGTAGCAGACAGTCATGAGGTACACACTTAAAATCCGCCTATAAATCTTGGCAGATCGAGATTCTGTAATAAGTTTTTAATCTAACACATGAAAAATTCACAAAATTTCTCGTGTTTCAAGTGATGACTTAAATATTTTCCAGTCTGCTAAGAAGCATATCTGAGTCTGGGAAACTCTGCTTGTCCTTGTAGTGTTTGCTTGCTAATCTCTTCTATCAAAAATAGTAAAGCATATTTATCAAAGTACTAATATAGCAGGCCACAACACTTGAAGGATCTTGAAAATTATCTGTATGCCAGTGCTGGTAATGAAATGAAAGCATACCATGCTCTAGGAATATCGATCAATAATTTCTGTACAAAGTTCTCTTGCTTTGAAGTGCCACTGAACTAGTGGCAGCAGCAATGTCTAAGATCTTCGCATAGCCTGTGAAAGATTGCGAAGACATTGAATAGCCTGATTTCTTGGAAGTAAGTTCTTGAGTAACTGTTACAAGTAAGTGTTGAGGTAGGAGACTTTTTAATGTTCGGATTTTCTGGTTTGTTTTGCATGTATGTATTGAAATATGTTCTTCCATGTGAATGAATTTTTTACCTGTTCCCTCGATTTTTTTTTTTTAATTTCTTGTGTTCCATAAGTACTTCAGTACATGTGTCTTCAGCTTCTACAGGTCTCAGTATGGTATTTTCCTGGAGAAACATTTAACTTTTTGAGTAGTACCAAAGATTGGTGTCTGTTTGCCAACATTTTTTTTCATCTCAAATTACTGAAGGCCCTTTGAGTGTGAAAATGAAGTAATAGGGCTTTCCACAAACATAAGTATTTTTCCGTGTAATTGGAAGATGTTTTGAAATACTGTCTTTAGGCCTTTACAGCCAAGAAACCAATTACAGGCATGGTTAAAAAGTGATAGCGTGTATTAGTCAGATTATAACAAGATTCTAATAATGTAAAATAGCTGTGTGACAAATTAGTTTGTATAGATTTTGACAGTTGTTGCCTTTAATAAACTAACTTGTTAAGCAATATGCAACTGCAGTGTTTCCAAAATTGGAGAAAAATAAACTATATTTCCATGTCAAAATCTTTTCCATAAAGCGGGGCCATGAGTGTGCGTAAGCCTGTTTTGAATTGTTGGGTTATTTTGTGAACCAGTCTGTCCCAGGACAACTTTGGCTCAGTAAGCAGATGACCTGAATATCATAAAGAGCTACTTCTAAAACTTTGGCACCTTCTCTCAATAAGTATTCTGTTACTTTTGACAAACATAATCTTTGGGCTTGGCATTTAGTAAACCAAGGTTTTCTCTTTTTTCCATGTAATTTATGAATAAACGGTGATTAGATTGATGTTGCCTGTTCATTTTCACCACAGACCTGAGCCAAGAACTTAATTTGTGTCTCCTGAGACAGTGGAACAACTATGTTGTAAATCTATATGACTATTGAATTGCAACTCTGAAATCCAAGAGTTGCTTTCCCTCCAGTAAAGTGTTACTGGAATGCTGTAAGATAATGCAAAATCTGCAAAAGTTCTAGAAAAACTACTCTTCAATCTGTAGCTTTATTGTGCTTCCATATCCTGAGCTATGTTCCAGTTGCAGGTTTGAAAACCCCTGTGGCTGGCAAATGACGTTTGTATCTGTCTGCCTTAGCAAGTCGCTATTTTTGGTGATATGGATATTAATTAGATAACTCGCTTTCAGCCCAATTTAGAACTAAGTCACACTATTTTTATACGCGTAAAAGCAAATTAAACCTCAGTTTGAGGTCTGTGCTCCATCCCTGAAGTGCCACTTTATTCCCTTCCACACTTGATGGACTGCTGGCGTAATGTATAGCCTGAGTATGAATATATTCCCCATGGTTCCTACAAAAGGAAGGAAAATTTCTGGCATTGGCTTTTCCTTTTTGGAAGGAAGCAAGGCTCTTCCAAGACATGGTAGCTGCTCAGCAGTTTGGCTCTAACCTCACAGTCCAAGAGCGTTAAAGGCAGATCTCATTTACACGTGTCCTTGTCTGCTGTCACAGGTGGTGCTTGCACTTTTCTCCAGGGAGAATGTGGTGGCACTTAGTTAAAAGGGGTGATTGGAAAGATGAAAGGTGCTATTTTTCAGCTTTTTTTTTTTTTTTTTAATATTCTTAGTTCTTATCTTTATTTGTGGTGTGGGTGAACCTCATGATTTCAGAAGCAGGCACAAAGTATTTGGTGGCTTTTTTGCTTTGGGAATGGTGATAGCGATGCAGGTTGCTGCCTTAAGCTAAGTTGCTAGAGATTGTGCAAAATGGCAAGAAAAAAAATTTTTTTTTGAAGGCTGCGTTTTCAGTAAAAAGAGATGTAAGCTCATGTGATCATTTTTAATGAGTATGTGAAGCAGCTCCAGTAGCATTTGCAGTACCATCCGTAAAACAATGCAAGTGGAAGCAACCTTTAAAAATAAATAATTAAATACTTTTGACCTTTTGCCCAGTTTAGTTAAAAAGGAAAAAAAAAAATCCCCGTGTTTGATTTTTCACTAAGAATGTACATATAAAACTTGATGGCTTTAACCCAAATAGTTTGAATTATGACCAGGCCAAAGAATTGGAATAACTTAAAAAGAAAGAATGAGAACTTCAACATCTTGTTTCCAAAATAGCCAGACCAAGTAACTATACGCAATCCCATGAAAGCTATAAGCAATACACATCAGTTCCTTGGGAGCGTGCTGCAGAATACCAAAGGAAAAGAAAAAAAGGGGGAAAAAAGGGGGAGGAAGAGAGCCTGTCTTCCATGCGTAGAGAGTACTGGGCAGGAGGAAATGAAAGCCACTCTAAGTTCTTTATTTCTTGGGTTGCTTTTAATTATGTTTGAAAGACATGTCTCATATGAAGGTTGCATGGCATGATACAGCTCAAAAACCTGTCTGCTGAATGTATGCACCCATCAAAGCACACAGATGTGCGTACCGCTTCCTTGGTGTACCTTCAGTAGCTACTGGAACGTAAGACTCCTGGAGTACATTCAGTGGTCTTTGAAAATATCATGTACAATGTAATAAATGGCTTCTCAAATGGGTGAGTTAAGGAAATTTGGTGTGTACACACCAGAGGGTTCTTGCAGCGGGGCCTCACTGGGCGCAGGTGTGGTTGGACCTAGCATACCATGCTGTAAGCTTTGTTAGCCGTGGAGGCAGTCCATGCTGGTGGGGCTGTAATCTCCGTGACTGGGAGAGATGGGCAGGGGGCACGGCTCGTGCCGTGGCTCCCCAGCACATCCCACTGCTGCTGCCGGCCCCGTCTGCTCCGTCCCCTGTACTGCAACACACGTGCAAGGGGTTGGGTGGATCATGTGTTGACCTAGCCCGTGTTAAAACCTTTTCTGTGGTTCTTTATTTCAACTCGGATAACATTTGAAGCAATTCCCCATGGTCACTGAAGGCTCACCAAGCCCCACATCGGCACGCTTTTACCGCTCGGCAGCCTTAGGGCTGTTAATGGCTTTGGAGTCTTGCTCACTGTGATGGGTGTTCCTTCTTTCTCCTGAAATTGCTAAGTCTGCTGTTGTCAAGAAAATGTCATTTTTATCACGCTTGCTTTGTGATTAAAAATGCTATTCAGTAACTTGTGATCTTAAGCTTCTGCTATAAATGATGTATTGTCAGTTTAACTTCTGATACTTTGATTGTGCTGTTTGGAAGCTGGGGAATTACAGCAAAATATTTAATATTTAGCAGTGAGTGCAATCATACTAAAAAATTGAACAGATTTGCTTATGTTTTGTGGAGCAATTCTAAGATGCTGACATGAATTTTTCAACCCAAGAGTTTGGTTTTCTCAAAGCCGCCTCTCCTATTATGATTTTTTCTCCTCTTTCCCCCTCCCCAGGTATGGCAAAAAGGAATCTGTAGTGCTGTTTGCAGGGACAAAATGCAGGAACGAGTCGCGTCCTTATAGACAAACCAGCCCTTGTTTAGTGAATGCATTACTTGAATTTCAGTTTCTCTGCTGGTGACATTTGTTGGTTGGATGGTCTTTGAAATAGAGGGATTAGAGGGAATAAGTGGTAGTGAGCAGATCGAATGTCTCGGTGATGACATTTTGTTTTTGTGCAGATGGAGGGAAAATCAGACCAGGAGTTATGCTGTGCTCATAGGACAAACTAAAAATAAGGCCTCATTCATGCATTGAGCTCTCTGAAAATCCAAAATGCGTGCATTGCTCTAAGTTCAAGATTCAGGTTTTTATTCAGTGTCAACTTATACGATACAGATTTTCTGTACACAAGCTTTTCATTGCATTCTTTGTTACAGCCGTGCTTATCATACAGAAAGAAAACAACGTCAAATACTATTAGCAGGCACTCCAGTGGGGAAGAAAGCAGTAAACAATACTACTTAAAAGTGGATAATTTCTCTCTCCCTGATGGGACACATTCAATTTATAAAATGTGCATCAATACTTTTTATGAGCACATCATTTACCTTTTTTTCTTTTTTTCCTAAGCGTGCATGATCAAAACAAGTAAAACACACAGGTAGTTGTTTGCTTGTTTTAATGGATTTTTAATAAAAAATGAAATTTGTTTGTTATTAAAAGAAAAATTACATTGACTAAAGAAGTCCAAATCTAATAGCAGTAAGGATTTCAGTTGTAATTCAAGGAAGAGGAGAATCTGTAACCAAAATTGCTACCCAAAAGCTTGGGAGGGTTGCAAACAAACAGCATTTTAAGAGAGAAACGTGGTCTAGTTTGGGTAGCTGTGTTCTTTTAATTTAGAGAAATGCAAGACGGACTTTTTTCCCTATATTTGTTTCAGTTGGCAAAACTAAAAAGGTGGTGGGGGAAATAAAAAACAAAACAAGGCAGGATGATATGGGTAACTGTGTGCCAGTTCCTGAAAGCAAGGAGGTGCTTCTGGAGCATGGGTGCGTGGCTCCAGGCTGAGCCAGGAGCACGCCCTAGTGGCAGGCTGACCCAGCCTGGTGTTGTGATACACGGTCATGCAGCTTGCTGGATGCTAATTCAACTAAAAGAGTGGATTTTTAACAGGTTTTTGTTTATTTGTTTATTTTTAATTTACCACATCTGTTGCTGACCTCTGCCAAAACAAACACGGTGTATTTACATTATGCATCGTCATGTTTGTTAGTAGTAGTCTGATAAAATACCTGCTCTGTAATTAATTTTGAAATGTGGAAGTAATACCTATCTACTTTTTGTATAGTTTTTAAATGTACAGATATTTTAAGCTGTGGTGAGAAAGATCATGATCATGAATTTTTACCCTGTGAGCATTTTCATAACAGATACCATCATTAAGGTTGACGTTTACCCTCACGTAAAATGTTGGTTCTCAAAATCATCCATGTTTTTGAATTGGTTCCTGTTCTTGTCCTCTCCCTCAGGCTGTTGTTCTTTTTTGTTTGTTTGTTTTTGGGCACGTTTTTAGCTGCTCAATTCTTCCCCAGCTGTTGGGTTTGCAGGGTTTTTATTTGGTTGGTTTTGCTTCTTTTTTTTTTTCCCCCTCCAGGTTCCCTGAAATATTTCTAGCAAAGCATCTTGTAGGAAAGAGAAATAAAAGACAACTCATGCAACTGCAAACCAATCCACAGCATTACTGTGGAATGAACATTTGAAGACTAAATATAGTAAGGGAAATTCCACCCTGTGGTGTGCTTCATTTCACCACATCACTTGGTAGCAATACAATGAAAGGTGAAGTTTTTATCCTACATGCTACAAATTCTGTGCACGTCACTAACTTGATATTAAAAATTAAAAGCAGAAAGGGTAGCAACCCTGTTCTTTCTCTGTAATGTGTAAGGCTTTGTAGGAAACGTAATAATTTTTACTGTATTTATTAATTTGAAACCTGCTAAAGTTGTTCCCAGGGTGAGTACAGTTTGGGGGGTTCTCTGGAGCTGTGTGATGCCGAGGTGGGCAGCTGCTGGGGTCTGTCTGAGGGCTGCTGGCGCTGCTCAGTGATGCTCAGAGCCCTGCTCGGTTGGACCCTGCCTCGAAGTCGTGCTGTGCGCCCTCTCAGCCCTCTCCATCCCATGGCAAATTAGTTAACTGTAAACAGATTTCCTGTTGCTGTTGGAGGGGAGGCTAATAGAGCAGTGAGTTTGTGGTGCTGTTTGCGTTGTTTTTATGTACGCTCTGCGGGGAATTGTCGAGGGGAAGGGAATTCCTCTTAAACCGGCTTCTGTGCGGTGGGGTCACGCTGCTTCCCTTCAGGGCCTTTCTCTCTCCTACTTGGCATCATTTGGGGGGTAATATTAATTAGTTACTTGAAACAGTATTTACTATGAATGAGTGATACATGCTTAATGCAAATGCCAGATGCAGAAAGTTCAAAGCGTGTAAATACTGAGACTCAGTGCTGCCTCCCGTTTGTGGAACCGGCATCCCCTTTTGATGATCTTCTGCACTATTGTTCATCTTGGAGTTAAAATTTTATAACTGTTTTAAACTTTTGCTTCTGATTTTTTATTTTTAAATTCAATTTTAGCAGTAGAGTTGATATATATAATTAAATTTGCAGAACGTGATCAAAGCAGTGTGTAATAGCCTAGCAGAGAATTAAACCTGTATTAATATAGGTCGGGACCCTTTCGCTTCTCCTGGGCTGTGTCTGTAAGTGTTGCTACCCAGAGGCACCAGGACGCTTTTCAAGCCCAGGCTGGTGGATTTGGGGTGTTTTTGTAAGCAACGGCAGGGCCAGTAATGTATAAACTGACTTTTCTTATTTGGAAGCTGGTGATCTTAGTCTGCATTTACTTCTCATCCGTCTAGGTCCTAGCATTTGTTTCCCAGTCTGAAAAGGAGAACCATTAACGTGTGAAAACAAATGCTGAAGTCTGTGTACCTTGAGGAGCGGTGACGTTCCCCTTCTCACGTCTGCAGCTCTTGTTACTTCCAAGGCTGTCCCACCAGCTGGGGGGGGTGCAGAGGGAAGAGCAGATCCTGGATTACTTGAACCTCTGGGGAATTTAAATAGGAAAAAGGAACATTAGCATATTCTGCAGTTCCTTGGTCAAAACAAGCAAAAAAAAAAAAAATATTCCAATGTTATTAAACTTGGTAACAGACTAAATAATGGAGGGTTTCTTAGTGATTGTTTTGAAAGTGATGTAAAGCTTTAATGCTACGTGCTGTTTAAGGCATGAGTTGCCTTTCTTGGTTTTAGTCCTTGTTTTAATGTTTAAAGGAGACATGTTTTAACTTTGGGAAGTTTTGATGTTATCTGTGATACATTTTGTGGGCCTTTGTAGATAGAGTTTAGTACTTAAAAAATAGTTTGCTGTTTTCCCGATCTTCTTCCATCTTGGGGCAAGATTTTCTGTTTTGCTAAGAATGAGCTGGTTCAAACAGCAGGTTTTGGATACGTGGCTGCTGCTGTGCCCAGACAGCATTACTGCACTTTTTTTTTTTTTTTTTTTTTTTTTTTACCTTCAAGCCTTTTTTTTTCTTTTTTTTTTTACTTTCTCTAAATCCTGTAGTTTCTGTGAGATTACGGATGAAATCATTAGAGAGCAATGAATATCCATGGTACCAATCACTGTGTTACGTGAATGCAGGATCAGTAATTGTTCTGATCACAGGTGTATGAGGTACCTAACTCCTAGGGAGCGTTTAAGCTTTGAAGTCACTTGTGGAAATTAATTCCAAGAGGGTATTTTAAGGATTCTCTCATATAGCATGCTCTTCTTAATGTGTTGATTTTAAACTCAGATCCAGGGTAGTCAATTCTGAAAAACACTGGATGGTTTGATCGTGGCCTTGTGATTCCTGTTTTTTATCTTGCTGTTGAAACATTTTAGTTGTATACATCAGCTAGCACTGGAAAAGCTACCACATCAGTACTTAGCAGTTTGTAAACTTTAATCTGTACTCTCATAAAGCTCCCATTTGTCAATATGAGCAGCCAAAAAGAACAGAAATTCCATTACAGCTAATGCTCTGTTCTGTGCTAGGGTTTTGTTTTCAACTAAGGGTGAGAAGAGAATAGAGTTGAAACTGTGCCTACAATTTTTTTTAACGTATTCCATGTAAGTAATTTAAAGATGGTCTTTAATTTTTGTTCATTTATTTTGTTATGTAAACGTATGTTGTAACCCATAGGAAACTGAATGTTGTTTTAATGCTTTCAGTAGAAAGACTGGTAGAAAAATAGCTTTTATCCTTTTTTCATCCGTTAAAATAAATATTGATAGAAACTATCATAATATGGTTTGTGTTACAGGTGGTGTAATACCAAGGGCTGTACTGCTGCCACATCACAATATTGTGGGGTTTCAGAGAGTAGTTCTGGTAAGGACACTCAATGATTTATCTATTTATTTGTCATAAAAGTGGACTGATAATTTGGTACAATTTAGTATTAGTAATTACAGTTACATGCATTTACAGTATATGTTAGGTGTCGGTTTTTGCAGTCCACTGAATCTCTCCATTAAGCCTTCTTTTACTCAACAGTATTTTAACAGCTCCTCTTGGAGCTGTTATTGTCTAATGTGTAAATCCATATTCATTTTATTGAGAGTTGTTACAATATAACACATCAATTCACAGCATGGAAATATTAATAAATAGACCTTTTGACAAAACATCTTGTAAAAGGTATATTGTCTACGTGATACGTGGATCCTTAGCGTGTATCAACAACAACAAAAAAAAAAGGGCAAAAGAAAAGTTACTGGGGTTTCGTTATCGTATGGGTCTGGTGGTGTGTTTTATTTTTTCTTTTTCCAAGTACTAATGTCCTGGCTTCCTAAAGGAAAATATGAGTATGTAGTTCAGAGGGCAAATATCCAGACCGTGTGCTGTTATCAGTCTCTTTTTAAGTTTAATGTACAGTAATGATTTTGCAATTGTTTGCTTAAAATGTATGCAACTGTAATCCCTCTATCACTCCTCTAGACTTTGCATACTTCTCTGAAACATACTTTCTTATCTTCAGTCTCCTCTCTCCTCCATGGCTAGGGTTGCAAGGCAGACGAGATTACCTTACTTCTTCTACTAAAGGGAAAATTCATTCTGAACCCGTCTAGCAGCAGCAGTGCTTACGTATTGTGCAAGAGCACAATCGAGTGTTTGTTCTTTCAGCAGCAGCTAACTGATACTGGGTTTGTATCTGTAGAATTGTTAATATATGCTGTAATTTAACAAATGGCTTGTGGGTGTAGCAGATGTCTTTTCTTTCTTTTTTTCTTAAAAAAAAACTTTCAGGGATAGTGATTTAAGCAAGCCCTGATTGTGTACTATCTTAGGTCTATAGAGGGCACTCAAAGACAGAGGGAGTTGGTTTTAAAAAGCCTTATCTTGCAAGTAGGCCCCCACAGCCTAGAAAATGAAATTGCTGACTGTTCTTTATGGCCTTGCTCTTGCAAGGTACTGTTGTATTGGCTGTGCTCCAACAAATCACTTAAGCAATTGAAGTCAACGGGACTGTAACAAGTTTGAAATACTCTTCTGGATTAATCCATAGCTCCTTGCACTTTCCAAGGTTCCTTTACATCTTCTAAAAACCAGATGGGGTACACACAAATTTCCTAAAGGGATTCCCTAGTCAACCTAAGGAACTAGTAGTAGGTCCAGCTGTGTTGGTTGCCATTAGAAGATGCAAGTGAACGGGTGTAAAGACTGAAATTATTTTTCCAGTTGTCACTGCATTAGAGTGGTATAGCTAAAATAAGGTAGTATTCACAGTGTGATTTTTTCCAGCCTTATAGATAGATAATACCTTGAGCATGCCCAAATAACACATGTAGGCTTGCATTTGTTTCTAAATCTTGGAGTGGAAGAAAAATAGGCTTTCAGATTTATTCTAGGGAAATGGCATCATGAAGTTTTGAGTAGCGTTACTCAATATTAAAAGGCAATTCTGTAAAGTAAAAACATCTCAGCTTTATAAATATTGTAAGAAAAGAAAGATGATGGGAGCTCTTTGGAGTCTGAAAAATACAGAGAATTTTTCAAAACGTTGCGAGCAATTTGTGCAGTCCTTATTAAAGTATAATGTAATCTGACAAAGTCATGGACTTCTTCACCTCTATCATCTCTTGATTTTCAAATAACACTCCTATTACTGGAAATGGGTGAACAGAATTTTTCACGTGTGGAACCTGTGATTCTTGTGCTGGAGGTGACATAAAGGTAATTTAGCATGGAGGGTTTCTTTCTTTCAAAAACTGTCCTACCAACTTCCTTTAAATCTGAACTAGCAGTAGTTAATGTGGTAGCTTAATTCTGCAAAAGATAGCATAGAGGTCATTTATGGGACAATTTGAAGACAATTTGACTGCAGCTGCTTATGTAATAGTAGCCTCCAGTTATAAGCCATGATACATTTCCATCTCTGCTGATGTTTAACTTTTCTGGGCGAAACTGTTGTCTCTACACAAAAGATGAAACCATGATCATGTTTCTAATTGTACTAGCAGAGGATACTGCTTAATTCAAAATACTGCCTTTTAAAGGAGGGGGGAGGCCTTATCATGTAGATGATGTATCTTCAGGTTTTGAACAGTTTGTTTCAAGGGGGATTAATTTAAAAATTTGTGAGTACAGATGTTTGATGTTGGCCAAGGCAGTCAGAAAGAAATGTCCTGGTTTTGAGCATCTCCTGCATCTACTGTACAAAACAACCAGTTTACTTTTTTAAATTTTTTTGGTGTATGTGTATAGGCATTCATGTAAGCATTTGTATACAGCTTTGAAGGGTGCTTCCCTCACAAAAACAAACAAACAAAAAAACATTATATACAACAGGCTGCTTTGGTACAGGTTTATATATATATATATATATACACACACTATATGCTATATGGAATAGTGTAAATAGCGTTCTCTTAACACATCTTTTAATATTTTATTGAAATACATTTTGTATCCCTCTACAGGTGTGTTCAGATTATTTTTATTAGTCAGTCAAAGACCCTCTGTGCAGTGCCAACTGAGCAAGAAGGACATTTTGTTCATCTCTTTAATCTTCAGAGAAAACCTGTGCGATTTGCTTCTATAGATACAGGTGACTTTACACTGTGTAGGAGCCATCTGGGGCTGTTCATCTGGGCAGGCATATTCATAGCATCTCTGGGAATGTTTCCTTTCCCATACTGTAAATATATCTCTAGACATAACCAATGAAGAATCAGATCTTGGCACACATTCAGCATTGCCCATAGTCTAGGATAATTTGTTAGGTAAAATATTTCATTTTCAGAGAACAAGGAAGGAAGCTTGTTTTTATTTTTCAGAGTGTTTAGTAAAAGAAAAGACTGCTCTTGATGATTGAGATACTGGAACAGCTCCCAGTAAAGAAAGGATATATTGCAGGGTATGGAAGATCTTGTCAAGGATGATGACTGTACTGTATGTATTTTCTGTGTTTTATAGGCACATCACCTCAGTATATACGCTATTCCTAATATTTTGGCCAAAGGCCCTTGATACAGCTTAATTTAGAGGAGAGGGGGGAACAAAAACAAGCAGATGCTGAAGGTAGGAAGGGGGATTGAATCAATGGCTAGATGACCTCTGGAAGCATAAGCAAGTTTTTTGTTAAATGTATATACTTAAATGGAAAAATCAGTGCTATTTCATACGGAAATAGAGGTACAGCTAACATAGATTGAGATATTCTCTGCCAAAACACACAGTAGTAAGACCTAGGTAGTGGTTTTTTGCTCACGACAACTGGAACAGCAAAGCATTGAGATACGGTACAGAGTAGTGGGATGTGGAGATGCTGAGACTGAATGTGTGTATGCATGATCATGTGCAAGGAACCGGAAAATTACGTAAATTCTGGAGGGACACTTGCAGGCTTAAGAAACATTCTGACCCTTGTTGCACAGGTACTGGGGCGAGGTGTTTCTATCATAGCTACCTGTGTCCTGGCAAGGGCCCCGTGTGTGCAGCTCACCTTGTGGGGTGCAGTGGCATGTCCCGCAGTGGAAGCCGGGCCATCTGCTCTGCAAGTCATTTCCTTGACTCATTCTAGAGCGTGTGTGGTGGAGACGACAGCTGCAGGAAAGAGATGATAAGAGAACGGTAGCCCAGGAATGCCCAATCTTTCATGTCAGTCTTTTACCATATGTTGCTTGTGCTGTCGCAAGGGTTTTAGTTCTGCCGTGCTCCATCTGAGCAGTTACAAAGCTGCTGAGCAATCCTTAACTCCACCTGCTCAAACACTGCTGCCTTGGATCCATCACCTCCAAAAGCAGTTCTCTGTCCCACGACCCATACCACCAGACCTCCGTTTGCCTCTGGACAGATGTTTCCAGACCCATCTCAGCACACTCGTGCTTGCCCTACTGCCTTGGCTGTGCAGTGGTTCTGAGAGGTTGCTTGGCTTTGGCTTTATTTCTCTATTTCTTCTGTAATAGATTGCACCAGTATTGCAGAATAGCATACAGGGCAGTGAAAGCAGAAATGAAAATGCTACTTCAGTCTCATTTTTTATTTTTAGGTTGTAAATATAAAACAAGACAACTGCATTGATCGTACTGTGTGCCACAGCACAGACAAGTCATTGCGTGCGGTAACCGTGCCTGTGGCTGATGCTTCGTGTGTTACCATACCCAGCCTCATCAGGAGGGTTAAGATCATGGGTATTAAACTCCTATCAAAATAATTGATTTAAATTTAACAAATGAGAAGTTCTTTGAATATTTGAACACCACAATGTAATGTCTGTCAGATAGTGTTTATTATTTATTTATTTCATGTTTTTTGAGAGAGATGTGAACTTGGTCTTAGAAAGTACCCGAGGAAGACAAGTACCTGACTTCTAATGAAGAACAGGATGTAAATTTTAATAAGGCTTCTAAGTATATAAGTGTTTCTGGAAAATTTAGCTGCCTAATTTCAAAATCCATCAGAAGTTAAATCTTGAGGTGCTAAGGTAAATACATTAGGTTTATGATCCCCTTTAACACTCATTTTTCTTAAGTAAGTCTTTAAGTGGTTAATTCATTTTAATTCTTTCACCTCCCTTTTCTGAGGAGTGTCCTGATACAGTTATTTCTTCTTACTTATTAGTCTTAAAAAAAAAAAAAAAAAAAAGCTTGAATATGGTTTCATACTCTCCTGGTATACATGGTTTTGTTTGCATTGGTAACCGATTTGTTATTTAAGCTCAGATACTGCAATCTGATTGTTCTTATACAAGTGCATGCTAGCTGTAAGACAGCTTTTAAAGACCCCGAGCAGCAGTTTGCTCCTTTTTTAATACTGTTGTTGTGTTCAGTTTCATTAGACTTTTATTTGGGAATGAAAAGAAAGTGTTGTAGGTGGAGTGGTTGTGAGGAAAGTACGTTTTGCTATGCAGATCAGCGATCTAATAATGCAGGGATAGTTGTAGCGATGTGGGGACAAACACATCAAATGTAGATTTACAAGTTTGTTTTTTTTTTTTAAATGTTCATAAGGCCAGTTGCACATATATGTTACTTCTGGTTTTGCAGAAGTTTTTTTTTTTTTCCTTTTTTCTTAGGTTCTTAGCTCATAATGGTTATTTACCCGTGTATTCCCATTGGTTCATTTAAAGCTACTTTAGTAACCCAGGTAGATGTGAAAATACTTGGGTAAAGGAAATAGAGTTGAGTTTTTAATCTGAGAGTAAACTGTCTTAAGCCTTCCTCATTCATGCATAATGCTACAATCAATCATGGGTTACATGTCCTTAAATGTTTTTGGTGAACATCTTGGGGCTAGAAAAAACTTGTCAGCTTACGTTTAATTTATTCCAGGCTTTTAGGATGTGTTTCATGGCTGTAGAGAACTTTTAACACTAAATATGATCAACGTTGGCGCATATTTTCAATACCAAATTCCACCGTTCAGCTGCAGTGACATTCTCAACATGTTTAATATCTGGGTTAATGTAGAATAACATGTCTAAAGCAGTGTATTTCTGCTATTGACATTCATAAGTACCAATCTACCTGTCCATGACTCATAAGTAATATTGGCCTTGTCCCAAGTAGTCAGGATGCATTATAAAAACGTACTGTAATCCTAATACCATTAATTCATTGTTTTCCCTATCTGAAGGGCACAGTTGGCTTTTTGTTCAGCGCAGTTAGGAAAAAAAAAAAAAAAAGAAAGAAAAAAAGAGAGAGAAATAAATCAGGCTTCCTCTCCAGTAAGTAGCAGGCTCTGATGTAGTTGCTCTTAATGAACAATCAGTAGAGCTGGGGTGATACCTTTCATGTTTGTGGTTTATATTTTCCTGACTTGAAATTGTAATAAGTTGTAACAGAAAGATCTTCTCTGTGTCCTGTGAAGTTGCTAGATTTTTTTCTTTTTATTTTCCATACTCCATTATTCTGTTTTCTCATAGCGGTTTTCCATTTCACCCTCTGTTTTTCAGAAGCAGTGGGCTCAGAGCTGTTAGTAGTCACAAAACATCTGCCTCAGGAAAAAATTGGCAGCTTTCATGCACTCACAAGGGAATCTCAATAAATTATTTGTTATCCCCAAACTAGATGTTGCCAGAGTACATAATTCCAAAACTTCTTTTGTCATGGGAAAGGTATATAAGCCTAGGCCTAATAATGGGGAAACAAGTCAGTTTAATTTACATTTAGAATAGGTCAACACCTCTTCACCTGCTCTGTGAGCGGAACACCTAGTTAAATCTTTTTTTTTTTCTTCTCCATGATCAAATTTTATGTTTGTATCCCCACTGCAGAAGTTACGTGCTATGACTGATAGCCCAAAAGCTTTTCTGAAGTTGTGTAGCAGCCAGGAAAGGCACTCGTCCAGTCTTGTGAATCCTTTACTCCAGACAGGTTCATGGGACAGCTCTTCTCTCTGCCACGTGCTACAGGAGACACTTTTCTTGCTCCATGCATGTGGTTAGTATTAGTGTACTACTCTTAACTTACATGTCAAACATAAAGCCTGTACTTGATGCTAGCTCTTGCTAGAAAGCTGAGATGAGTGCTCAGGCTTATACACTGAGGGCAGGACATGCAAGGGGGTCGGTCCTCTGTTGGACAAGGTCCTGGTTGTGTAGCTACGTCTAGGCCAGTGTAAGAGTGGTTGGTTTTAATTTGTCTTTTGGTGCTGTGGAGTTGAGCGGAGTGCCCAGCCACGGGCTGCAGAGTCCAGCTCTGTGGGGAGGCCCAGGCCTGCTCCGGTGGGCGCCATGGTGCCCCGGGCCTGCGTGCCGCTCTGCCTGCCCCATTCCTGCACCCATGCTTGTGCTGCTGGCTTGTATCTCTGCTGGGCTCTGTTGTTCTGGGCAGGCATGCCTTTGAATCACTCCTTTCACTGTTATTATGGGCGGCATTCAAAAAAATAAAACTGCCTAATGAGAAGCCCTCTGTGGTAAATAACACTGAAGTGAGTCAGGCAGAGGCCTGGTGTCCTGCAGGTGCTTTGGGATATGGCTTAGGGTGCAAGTCTAAACAAACAAGGACAAATAAAATGAAGAGAGTTTAGGTGGAATAAAAATAATTAGTGTTAAAGATTAGTTGAATCTTATTCAAATACTAGATTTTATTGTGCAAATTGTTAGCAACCCATCTCATGTAACAGAAAAGCAGGGAAGGAAGAACAGAGTGAGAAATTACTGAAGGATGTACAGATAAATTCAGTGCTCTTGCAAGTGTTCTGAGAGATGAATGCAGGAGAACAGAGTTAGTGTGGGCAACATGTGGTGGGGAGGTGAAAAACAGGGCAAATGCGTGACCACAGGCTCAAGATCGCATGTCAGATGAGGAGGTGAAAGCCAGAAGATGGATCACCAGCTTGAAGATAGCAAATACAATGGATAGAAGATGTAAAAGGTTGACAATACTGTGAAATGCAAGAGGAATCCATACATCTTTTGTGAAAAAATCCCTGGTGGAGATAGGGATGCTCTTCTAGGCATGCAGAGATACCTTTCCACAGTTTGCTGTGAGAACTGCAGGTGCTGTTCTGTTACCTTCAGGTAGCGATATAAATATATCGGTCATAACAAACAGAATTGGTGCCAGGCTGCATGGTCACTGAACACCATTCCTCAAAACAACAAAGTTGAAAATCAATTTATTACAAAAGCATGCTAAAACTTCAGTAGTTTGCATTGACAGGTAAGCAGCATTAGTTCAGGATCAGAATGAATCTTCTTTGTAACCCATCAGTATGCAGGTCAGCAGCAGCAGCATAGTGAAAAACTGTGTCACTGTTAGTGCACCAATATCCATCAGCTGAAGCGATTGATGTAGATGTAATCACTGTCTCTAATAGAAGTGAAGTCAGGGTAATGGAACATTGTCACAGGATCAATGTCTCCTGTTTTGAAAATAAACCCCCTCAGCTTTGCCTTTGCATTTATGTACCAGCAGGCGACCATATTATTCAATTCAGTTGACACAGTCCCTTAGAGCTCTGAATGATCTATTGTGGGAACACCAGGAACAACATACTGGAAAAAAAATGGAATGTTCTTGATCAGGCTTACAGGCCATGGGATTCAGTGGGTTTTCCAGCAGTGAAAATGAGAATAAATCAGCTGAAAGCACAAACTTAGCACGGTACAGAGATCATTAACTCCATTTTTAGCTTCAGTAGTTTAATTTCTGCCCATTCTTGATCAAGAAGTTTAAACCATAGCACTTGTGCTCATTTTTTGATGATGTGTAGTCACAAATAGAAGACATTTTTGGATGATGCCCCTCCCCTCCCTTAGTCTCAGCAGAAGCTCTTGATAAGGCTTATTTTGACTGATTCAAGTGCTCTTCTCATTCACTTATTTTCTCTGAAATTCTTACACAGCTTGATCCAAGTGAGGATTAAGGGGTGTGCTCCCACATTCATCCATAATTAATTTTTCACTAGAGCTTTATGCAGCACAGAACATTAGCAGTCCTATATTTGCATGCTTAAAACTGGGTGGATGTTTAAGAGGTGTATTGCATTGGATTTTATGCAACGTAGCAGGTAACACTTATTCCAATTTTATTTTTTCTTTCATTTGATAAATCTATTGCTTTTATATGTCTAGATCCAGAGAATATCAGCAGGTTGCTATTTCAGCACTTATTCAGTGAAGCTGTTTAGCAATTTGACAAAGCTTTCTTGAGGCAGGGTCTATATAGTTGATTGCAAAAGTCTTAATTTGTTTAAATTAGGTATTCCTGAGGATTTGTAACTTGGTCTAAAGGGACATGGCCTAAGAATGGAATCTCTGCAACTTGCTTGATACCACTGTTTGTGTGATGGCCCCCCAGTAAGAAATTTTCCATTCTGGGGGCAAATGTGTGTTTCTCAAGTAATGCCAAGCATTTATCGGGTGCTTCCTTCTCCTGTACAGAATACATACAGGTTAGTTACTACACAGAACCTAGAAGGTGGATTTTGCTGGTCATGTTTTGAAGTAATCCATACTGACCAAAGCTATACTACTGTTTCCTCAGGTAAATGTGCTAATTCTGGTAATCAGTCAGAAGCTAACTGTTTCTAATCAGTTTTAGAAATGCCACATTGCTTGTTTTGCTGCCAGGAGCGTTTGGCTAGCTTGTGTACAGGACACTCTAACCATGAAGATCCTTCCCATAGAGCTGCTGGTTCTTCTATCTGAACAGTTGCTTTGGTCTGGATTAGATGGTCCATCTATATTTTCATGTTTGGTTGTCTTCCCTCATGTCCTCTGAAAAATGGTTTAAGTATTGAAAGAGGGTTGTGACTTTCTAACTAGTACTTCTGGACAGTTTTAATTTAATCCTAGTTTTCCTGCGTCAGTGGATTTGAGCTCTGTTCTTAAAAGCCCCCTCTTTGTCTGTCTTCACTGGAGTGAGACGGCATGTTTGGTTTTGGGATCTTGTGGGGAGTCAAGGAGGGATTGCTTTCATAAAGTATTCAAAATTGGGACAAAACTTTCTTTCTGGTTACTTTGCTGGCATATGGATGTATGTTCTAAGCAGGATTTGACTTCTAAATTTTGAAGGAATAGCATTTGGTCCTGAAGAACGATGTATTGAAACTACTTCCATTTCAACAACTATGCAATTATCATGCAGTGAAGTTATTTTGGAAAAAATGCCTATTTTATTTGTCCCCAAAACTGTTGAAAGGTTTTTAAATTACTGGTACGTGATTTCTCGTTGCTATTCTGACATAGGAAATCAGGAGAAAAATCTCCCGCCTGCCTCTCAACATTACTTCTTGTGGTGCACTGTAACAGGAAAAAAATTTAAGAATCTAAACAGTGCTGAGTAGCAGTAGCTGAAATATCTCCAGTCATTGTAGGGATTTACAAAAAAATGACTGCCAAGAATCACCATCAGATGTCCAGGAAGCTGTGTCTTTAACTCCAGAAAGCACGGAAGTTGCAGATTTTAGCCATTGCATGGGAAGTGTGATATTGAACATACTGTCACTGGTCTCTGCTGGAACAGCCGGAATCCCAGTCTCCTGGGTCACACAGCATATGACTTTGGGGAGGAGATTCATAGTTCAGTAATTAAATACTACTTTGCTCTAGGCAAAACCAACAAATAGGCTTCATCTGCAGCTTATTTTGCAATAGTACTCAGAACTGTGCTTGGTGTTTCTGGGGATTGAGTACTCAGATAAGTAGACAGTAACTGTTATTTTTAGCTGAGGGTTTGGGTGGTGATTTTTTTTTCCCCTTTCAGGGTTGTAATTCTTTTTCTTCAGAAAATTGGAAACTGGCTTTGTCATCTCGTATGCTTCATACTCTCAAATTGGCACGGAAAGACAGAGACTGTTGCCATAAATTAGGTCACTAAAGCTGAAGTACAGAATACAAATATTTATTGCCTGAGCTAAGGAAAACAATTCAGATGAGGAAAGGAAAATTTATTTATTTATTTTTGTATTTGGAAATGAAGCTGTGTTCTTGAGATTAAAAGCAAAAACAAAGCACTAGAGTTAAAAGATGAACATGTAAGAAGCATCTCTTGCTCTCTTGCTTCAAATTGCTTTTAAGGAAAACTACCAAAGGTTGACCATACGATAAATCACGAAGAAGGTTAATTAGGTAGAATTACAGATTTATTTGTTTTTTTATGCAGGTTGACATTTGACATAGATTATTGAGAAAAAAAAAGGAGAGGGTATTTAAAAATAGCAATTTAGCGATAAAGTAAAAATGCATGCAATGAGATAATGTTAAAATGTATTACAAATGAGCTTACACATGTAATTTTTAAAAAAATTTCCTTTAAATTCAAAAGATTGGAAACAATTCCTAATCACAGATTTATCAGGCAGTTAGAGAATCCTAATAAGGGCTCATTCTTATTGTGTGCTGTCTCTCAAATGAAGATGTGAAAGAGCAAATGGGGATGTTTAGAGCAATTAGTCAATACAATTAAAAGAAGAAAAAAAACATGTAAAGGATGAGGAAATGTTCATTCTGATTGAAATTAATGTCTAATAATATATGCAGGACATCCAACATCCGTTTCAAATATGGGGTTCTCCAGTTTGTTTATAGAAGTTTTCCATTATACTGTTTTGAAGCGGTTACAGATGAAAACCTCTCTGAAACACTTCTTGATAAGTTTGGAGACAGTTTGGTGTGGAACCGCCATGCCCTGAGGAAGAGCCCTGGGAGAACGCTGTGAGCAGGAGAGCAGCCAGCGGGAACACTGCTCTGTGGACCTCATGCTAAAACTTCAGCTCTGCAGCCTGCTCATTGTGCGCTTTGTGTCTGAGTGATGTCCTGCTGAAACACCACAAATCCAGGGCTTTGCCCTTTTTGTTTTCTTCATCACGTCTGGTATTGGTGCCGTGTTTTCTTAATCAACCTGGATGGAGGGATGCAGTTGGACAAGAGGTAGAGAGGTCAGTGCATCTGTGCTGTGCCTGTGCTGTTACCTGTCCTCTGAACCACTGGGACAGCACGCGTAGCTGTCAGGTTCAGCTAGGGTAAAGCAGAATTGTAATAAAACTATCCAAAGGACTTGTATGCACCTTCAGGTTGTTGGGAGCAATTAAAAGACTATACGTGTCCAGATCAGTTGATAGAATTTATTTATTTTTGGACTATTATGGTTAAAGGAAAAAAAAAAAAAAGAAATATTCTTAAGCAGCAAAAAAAAAAAAAGGTACCCCTGTATATGTGTATATATATATGCTGACACACTGTTTGTCAGGTTTCTTACGGAAGAGGGAAAAGGTAAAGGGACTAGTGACAATGTTTTTGTTGTAGGAGATTTTATTGTGTCTGTATCCAGGCTTCTGTTTTCCATGGATAAATGTAGCAGCCTGTTTATATCCGAGCATTAAACATTTTTCAGAGCTGCCCAGAGCATTAGCTGTTCCCTTTAACATATCATATTTGGTATCAAATTAATGATTGGTATGTTTGGGGGAATTATTATTCACAGCAGCCTGCCAGGCTTCTCTGTTATCCTACCTAATTAGGATGTGTTAGAGCCCACCTAAAACTGCAGTACTGTTTTTTCCTTAAGCTGTTGTGTGATGATAGAGTAAATCTAACTGGAGTGAATCTACTATATGTTATAAAACTGTGATTAAGAGATAAAAAGTGCTAATCTGATGTATAAACTTTCTCTGCCAGCTCACGTTCATTTAAGAAAAAACAACCAACTATTGGGCGAGGTGCCATATCAGATGGTATCTGTTCTCTAGCATTTGGCATGAACCTGGAATAAGAGTACAAAGCTAGCGTAAACATGTATAGTAGAATAATAATTTGTCAGAAACACAGTCAGATTTGTGCTGTTGGGTACCCACTAGTCTGCAGATCCAACATTCATGATAGTGGAGCTTGATCACACTAGAATGGATTCTGCTTGTTACCCGAAACGTTACCCAAAGCATGAAAGCATGAGGATTGTCCTCAAGGGGAGGAGAAGCCCGTGTAAGATGCTGCAGGCTGTTTTTTGACTTACAGTAGTCACATTGCAGAAATACAGGCATGTTTTTGCTAAGTGGAAGCTAAGTTGGAGTTGGTGTGCAGGCTCTGGGACAAGAAACCTGATTTCCTTTGAAAAAAGTAGCTTCTGAATGACTTTTTGCTTGATTTCCAACCATTGATTCACCACTTGATTGAGTTGGGTCAATTTGTCAAAGGCACAGAAGTGCATCGTTTCTGTTTGATACTGATGCGTGATGCACTGAGTTTTTGACTAGATTTTGAGGCCAGTGTTAAGTATGGACAGCTGATTTTTTGTTTTGGGGCTGGCATCTTTTGTGCCTGATTAATTTTGGCAGTTCGGAGACTTTCTATAGCAACATTGAGAATGTCCTGGGATACCTTTGATTTGAATTCACTGTAAACCAAGGAAGAGTGTTTGAGGAAAATGTGGAATTGTTACAGAGCTGTGTTGGGGTAGACTGCCCTAGGCTGGAATTTAAAAATGTCACAGTTGGTTTGGAAAAACTTGTATTTTGTTGCCTTCTGGAATAGCGTGTGAGTTTTCAGTGATGTTTCTGTAAACAAGTGTTGAAATGCAGGAGGAACAGATGAGCAGGGTGAGCATTTGTGTGCTGGTTTCAGGTGGGTTTGCACTGAACTGGTCCTGGTGTGGTCCCAGGGCCTGAAAGTCCACAAGTGCTTTGGGCGTGTTCAGCAAGCCCTTGTGCACATCTTGGGTTCGGTTCTACCCACAAGGATTTGAGCTCACGTGCAGTGGGGCTGCTCCAAGGAGCAGAAGAAACGTCAGGCAAGCAGGAGACTTCCCTTTAAAAACACTCTTGGAACCAGAGCAGTAGTGGGGATGTGTCTGCCTGTTTGCTTTTCCTGTAAACCTTTGGCATGTTTTCGGGAAGACCTGGAATTTTTATTAGGGCCAGAAAAAAGGGCCACAAGAATCTTGATAAATTTTCTGAATGTATTTGGAATATGCGGTCACAAGTATTTAAAAAAAAATTCTAGTGTGCCCTTTGCAAATTAGGCTGGACATGGAAGACTGGTAGGAATTCTGTGTCACTTCTACTTACTTTTGGATGTTTTTTTTGTCTTTTCTGTTATTTAGTTGTATCTAAAATAAAGAGCAATATCAATATGCTATTAATTGCCCCAAACAAGTAGTTAATTGCACACAGAAACAGCAGATTTGGGGGAAATAAAGTGCCATTACTGATGTATATTTGTTAGTACGTGGGGTATGTGTGTACATGCATGGGTACATTCATATGTAAAGGTAAATCTATTTCTACCCCTCTGCTTTTTCTTATTTACAGTCTTCTCTCTTTGTTTCTGTTTATATTTATGTGATGCCACTTGTCTGAAATCTGTCACCTTCTAAACAAACTGAGAAACAGCAAACTGCGGGGCTGGTTGGCGTTGTGGTTGTGGTGGGTCCCGTCTGCACCTGGGGCTGGATGGGGGCTCAGGTCGTTCCTGCTCACTTACTTTCCCCAAAGCCCCGCGGGGAGCTCCTGTGGGAAGCTATGGGGCAGCCTGGTCCCCAGGGCTGGTAACAGTGGTGTTGTAGCTTCCCCATCACACGAAACAGAGGTCATGGCTGCTGCTTCAGATGGCCACATGACTGGCAACTCAGGCTGGAGGTGGCCACGCTACAGGGCCTGCTGCTGGGGGAGCCTGGCTTGACCTGCTGCTGTCAGCCTGGCATCAGCCTCACGTGTGTCATAGGGGGAGAGTTATCCTGTCCCCTCCTGTCATGTGGCTGCTGTCTCCTCTCTTCAGTTTGACAGCTTGCTTTGGGGATGGAAGGAGGCTCTTTGGCTTTGCTCTTCCTTCCACAATTCCTCCCTTGGGTGCCATGGGTGTGCCATGGCTCTTGTGGGGAGAGGGCGCTAGGAAAAGGCTTTGCAGGACAAATAAACAAGCTCTGGAAAAATGGATAAAGCAATATCTTGATTTAAAAAAAAAAAAAGGGAAACTTTTGCAGCCTTTTCAGTTTCATGCCCTCATCAGGCAAGCTGTGTATTTATTTAACACATTTCTGTATTTTTGGAGTTGTTACCGTACCAAAACCAGTGTTACACTGCCACCTCTTGATAGCTGGGTAGGAAAACAAGTTTCTAGGAGCTGAGTGGCAGTACTTGTCCTTACCTTACCAAGCAGCCTGTTTAGAAACACTTTGAACCAGCCTTGAAAAATTACACTCATTTGACTTGGGCAGGGTGAATAAGACTTTTGAACGACAAGCGAAATGTTAGCTTTTTCTGTAGTTATCCAGCTACGTAGCATGTGACAAGCAAATTTGTGGCATTTCAACAATTCTGCTTTGAGCGGGGGAGCCCTTTTTATTTTAATAATATGGATCTTTTCTATGTAGCACGTAGTGCTCGTATCTGCTTCTTGCATCTTGATCCATCTTTCTGGATGGCACCGTGAGATTTTAAAAATCAGTAACAGACTCATGTCACAGACAATGCTGTTTGTGTGTTTCACATAAAAAGCCTTCTTACAAGCCTTTTTAAATTTAATTACCTTTTAATTACCTTTATTTATTTTTTTTTGTTTCTGAAGGATATTGCTTCTGCAGAACTTTTCTGCAATGAGAAGTGTTTAAAGATGATTTGTACCAGGCTTGACAACAAGAACTGGTTGCTAATGCATGAAATGGCTGAAAATGGCATTCATTTCACACACTGCTCAATAAGCGATTCCCCAAAATGTGCAGTAATTTGCCAGGTATACGCTGTATGCCCGGCACCACCAGGGGCTGTGCATGGGGGTAGTGTGAGCATAGTACCAGCGTACCTTTAAAAGTTGAGCTGCACTAGCAAAAAGTTTTACTGGAACCAGTTATTTTCTTCCCTTAAATAGAAATGAGAAGATTCTCCATAGCTCTGCCTTTTTGTTTATTTCCTTAAGAAACTCCGAGCATCTTGCTCCCTTCCCTAGCACAGCCCTCAAGCCCAGGCCTCGCAATGAGTGTTGGAAGGCACAAGGCCGGGTTTTCCGTGGCCGCCTCCAGCCTGGTTCCTGGCTCCCTGTCTCCCAACCCCAATGTTCTGCGCTCCCCTTTGGCTCTTTGGGGTGTCCCTGTGCCCTGCAGCCCTGCCTGGTTTCAGGCAAATGCACCCCTTTGGTGCCCAAATTGTCTGTAGCCTCTCTGTTTGTGGGGGAGCTCGGCTGGGCCTCTTCTCTCCCAGCCACCATGGCTGTGGAGCCTCGTCCCTGAGAGCTCTCCCCTGTCAGATCCACTTGAAATGGGATGGTGAAGTTCAAAAGTCAGATGTTGAGAGGCGGCGTGGTTATTTTGTCCTGTTTCCTTGGGGAATCTTGCTGGGAAAAAAATGCCTGGAAGCAATATGTGAAGCCTTCTACTATTTGGCAGCCCTGTGATGCAAGTCAGTCTTTAGTTGCTGTGTACTGCTGCATTCACGGCTTTCCCGCTTGGAGCAGCAGCAGCAAATGAAGCTGATAGTTAACACCAAGAACTTATTAGACACTTTTTATTATTACTTATTTAAATGAGGTCCAGTCAAGCTTTGTCCAATAACAGTAGGGAAGTCACCTTCTCTGACTTCAGTCAGAAAATGATGGTGGTGGCTGGCTGAAACACTTGCAGGGGCCTGCTGGCTGGCGTGAGGTGCCAGGCAGTAGGGGCAGGAGGTGCAGTGCACCTTATTTCATACTCTTCTGCCAGCTGACGTCTTTCTGTGTTTGCTTGGTTTTACGGAAATACCAGGATTTTAACTTTCAGACATTCAGAAGTCAGGAGAATGTTCTCAAAAATGAAGCTTAAAGTAAGGAGGAAGGAAAAAAAAAAAAGTATGGCCTTATTTTCATGTTTTAAAGGCTCTTGATGCTTTTTATTTTCAAAATTTGTCATCAAAAGTGTATATATTCTGATGCATCATTTCTCTTGCTAAATATTTACTTTAATTAAAATTGAGCAAAATCCTTGTGTGTACGCATATACCTGTATATCTGTTTATATCCATAGATATTCTTAAAGCATTGATTAATAGCGTGGAGAAGTGATTTTACTAAAAAGGTTCTGCTTAAACTTTGTCTCTAATTTTAAGAATTATTTTTGCAAAGCATAAATATACGGCCAAGGCATTTTCTAATTTTTAGTGGAAACAATGGGCTTTCTTTGAGCATATATAGTGTTGTAGCCTATGTTGCACAATTTTCCTAGAGCAGGAGGACCTGAAAATTGAAGCAGATTAGAAGTAAAGGTGAGAAATTGCCTGGATACCGAAGTGAAAACAAGTGCTCTTTGTTACCCAATATAGAGAAATCCAGATTTTGAAAAATGTATTTCCTAGCAATACTGTTGATTAGGTGGAACTCACTTGATTATTTGTTTAAAGACCTGTGAAATGAGGCATTTTTAATATCGGTGTTAAGAGGAATGCTTTCTCAGTTCATACCAATTTACGTCATTTGGGAATCTGGCCCTTCAGTATTTAATTTACTGACCTTAATGTTGCTGAGAGATAAATGATGTTTTAACGGCTATGGTAGACTTACTCACATTATCAAATAAAATCATTGTCTGTGCTGCCAAGGAGCTACTTAGTTTATAAATATATCATTTGTTGAGAAATATGTTTTAGTTGTTAAAAAAAAATGTCTAATTGACCTACTTTTTATTTTTAGGGTTGTGTCCTTTGTCGTGACCTCATGGTTTAACTGGGAATAAAGATGAGTATAAGCAGTGATGAGGTTAACTTCCTGGTATATAGATACTTACAAGAGTCAGGTGAGTTGTGTTTTTTTTCCTTTTTTTTTTTTTTCAATTCTGATTGTTCTAACAATGCTTAATTTATTTGGTTTTCATATGCAACCGACTTTAGCCAATGCCAAGTTATTTAATTATTTTGCCAGTAGGCATGTGCTTCTGTCTGAACTGTTTCTTGGTGTTTCTTCTCAACAAGAGAGTGAACTCCTGCCAAGTTACCTTCTGTAACTTAATCAGATTTAGTCGTTTGGAGATTTCAGATGGCAGTCAACCAAGGACTCACTTGATTACTAGAAATGCTTTTTCCTGGTGATCCTTTTTAGCTACAGGTTCACAACGACACTTCGCACCATATTCTTCGGAGGGGAGGAAGGATGACAACCAAAAACACGGTTATTTCCTGCTCTGTCATGAAGTATGCAGGATGGTGCTCCTGTGAGCTGGTGTTGTATGACCAAACTTCTTGCTTGACTATGACTGTGGAAGGGCAGATGTTGCTGTATTTCAAGGGAAAAAAATGGCAGCTGTGACTGTATTACTGGTATCATTTAAATATACATACAGATGAACAGCTTTATTTTTTTTATTTTTACAAGTATGACTTGGATTCTGAAAAGCCTTCCCAAAGGACACTTTCTTGGAAGGTTTTCTCCTTCTGTGTAAGGCTAGCCAAAGTCTCTGGCTTCTTAGGAGTAAGAGCAAAACAGATAAATATTGTCAAATTTGCAAATTTTTTTTTCCTGTCATTTTTATCTGAACTGTTTCTGCAAAACATGAGCAAGAATACTGTAGTGATGATATGATCCCTTGGCTTATTTTAAAAAATTCCAAAAGCGCAGCAGTTTGGGTTGCATGTTTGAGTTTCTAGATGTGACCATATGGCTGCAGTGGTTTTTGTGGTGGTGGATGCTCTTGAAACTAAGACTAGAAACAACATTAGCTTTTACTTACAGCTATGATATTGATTGCTTAAAGCAGTCTACGTTTAGAATAGGCAAAATTGACTGGAAATCAGGGCGTGCTCCAGTCTTTGAACAAATGAGGATTGTCAGCTAGCAGGAGGGAATATGGTCTTAGCAATAGATAAAAGAAGTCTGTGTTTTAAATCAGAAGTAAACTCAAATCTTAAGGTAATAATAGTTCAAGGGATCAACTTCAGTGTGCATGTTACTTTTCAGCATCTACTGATTATTAGTTTTCTGTTGTTGATGGGTGGCTTCAGACTTCTTTAAAACTTGTTTGATGGTTATGCATCATAAAATCATGTGTATGATAAAAATAAATTCAATGTTAAGAACCCTTTTACCCAAGTTTGTTCTGGTGAGTTTTTACTGAGTAACTGTTGAGATTACTAGAGTTTTGTGAGGAAAAGAATCCAAGAAGTTTAGGAATAGTGGGGTAAAATAAAACAAACACATTTTACTAGTTTTACCAGATGAGTGGAATTCTTTGCTCCAGGTGATTAGTTTAACAGGTTTATTATTAGCTTCTCAGATTCTATCTGTTTTTCAAATCACATCCTAGCACATTGCTGGTGACCCTGACCTGAGGACAGGTGAAACCTTTTTGATGATGAGAGAGGCTAAACCTTGATTATATATACATATTATTTTTGCACTGGCACAGGATAGATGTTTGGTGTTGGAAAATAATGTCATAGATAACTAACTCTTAAGGGTTAGAAGTAATTGTCTTTTCTTATATTTCTATGCAGGCGTCAGTAACCAGTCATGCCTTGTAGATGTGTTTGTAAACATACATGTTTTCTTTGAGTACTTACCTGCAGCTGTCTTATTTTTGCTCAAAAGAGGTTTTGTGGCTTTAACACCCCAAACCTCTCCTTCAGAGCTGGTGGAGGCTGATGCAACATCTGTCCACAGCTTATAGACTTCTCATGTTGAGACACAGACGCACCAAAAATAGTGGTGGATGGCAGGGTTTTTCAGTCTCTGTCAGAAGAAAGAAGAAACTCATTGTTCCACCTGAATTTGCAGAAAGCAATTATACATTCCTGTTCCACTTGCAGATTGCTTTTGTCAGAGAAGCCAAACTTAAAAATTGCTTTATCTTCATTTGAAAGTTTGTAGGCAGGTTCTTAGTTATCTGCCAGGATAAAAAAAAAATAAAAAAATAAAAAATTATATGACAGTAAAGTTAATTTGCTGAAACAATTATTTTTCTCTAGGTTAAATTTGTGTTTCCAGGGCAATTAAATAAATAGGAAGCAGCCACCAGTGCTGCACCATAATGTGCTTGTCACTTCTTAATCAGCATACAGTACTGGTGGAGTTCTAAGTGCTAAAACATGCACAGTTATGACAGCACCGTAACATGAACTAAATTCTGCTCTACGTACAGATTCATTTTATTTTCATGGGTAACAAATCACTGAGAAAAAAATAACAACTGCATCTATTTAAATAAAGCTGTCTATTTATATTTTATATTTTTATACTTACGCATAAATGTTTTGCCAGTGGTAAAATTAATAATTGCTGTGCTTATATACAAACTTAGTTTTTGTATTTTTTATACATTTAAATTAGAAGCATTAAGAGGGAAACAGAAGTGTTATGATGAGCTTTTCATATTTTGTAAGCGTGCTATAACTTTGTAAAACTTGCTTAGATTTGTAAACAGAAGATCTTACTGTTCTTTGGTGCGTAGCATTGTCCATCTATAAATCAATTCTGGTGTTTTTGCCTTGTCTTTAGGGTTTTCCCATTCAGCATTTACCTTTGGTATAGAGAGCCATATCAGCCAGTCCAATATAAACGGTGCTCTGGTGCCACCAGCTGCTTTGATTTCCATCATCCAGAAAGGTCTGCAGTATGTAGAGGCAGAAGTCAGTATTAATGAGGTAAGCAGGCTTTGCCTACAGGAGCATTATGTCCTTGCTTGCAGTAAGTTTCAATGCTAGTATTTTTTCTTAACTTTCTTGTATCCTATTTATTTACTTTTACTTCAGATTCCTCACTGCTGGTGTTCACCATGACTCCAGTGGTGGAACCAGAATGGAGTGACATAACTGGGTAGGGGTTCTGCCCTGTGCAGCCACACAACACCAGGCATGGTGTTCTGGCTCATTGCTTAAAGGTCCGTTGTCTGTAGAGTTTTTACCCTAATATAATGTTGCAGTAAATCCAGAAAAGTGCAATAAAGTAATAATTGAGACGAGTAACCTCTTACTTTGTGTTTTCGTAGACTTTCGCTAGGGAGGGAGGAGAGCACTCCGCAGCTCTCGCTTGGGTGACTTGTTATAATGAGATAATGAGAGCCCAAAGGCAAGATTTCCAAATAGAGAAATGGTTTCAGTCTGTGGCAGAAAGGATGAAGTATGCCAGTTTGCTTTTTGCCTCTGCTGGCTAATTCATCTTTGAATAGGATCTATTGAACTTGATGTTTAAATGGTTATTCCATCAGCACAGAAAGCGAGGTATCTCCCTGCTGGAGACTGCAGATTCTCACCCTCAATTTCCATTCTTATTTATGCCTGGAAGGTTAGCAGCTTTTGTGCGTGCCAGTTCTATTACAGAAGGAAACAATTTTTCCACTAATTCTGCTATCTTTCCAGTCTCCCTTATGTCTTTTGTTTATGTGTTGTTTTCATAGTCCCAATGAGGCAAATCCTTTCCCTTAGGAAGCCTCAGAAAAATAAACCAAGTGATCAGAATAAAAGAAGGAGACCCTATATTTATCACAAGGAATCCTTCTAGGTCCTAAAAATAGATCCTTGCAAAGCCCTAGCGTATGTATAAGGGTATTTTTAACTGGGTCTTGTCCATTTCAGGATAAAATTCTTCTTTGTTGTTTGAAAGCATGCCAACACTGTTTAAAAAAAGGAAGAAAAGTAGTGAACTCTCCAGATAATATGTTTATGGAAAGTATTAGTCTAATAAGATAGAATAACTTCACAAGCCAGTGACCTGACTTGCAATGTTTGCTGCTCTTCAAACAAACCATTAGACTTTGTTACAACCACTCATGTTTGAAATCATATTCATAGATAGCTTACAGAATTTTTTGCTTTAGCAGACAACTTAGCAAACCTGAAGCATATAAATTTCAATTCCAGAACCTCTGCCAGAGGCCTGCAGTGGCTTTTTTGCATATTTATGGTGGCCACTTCATTTTAGAGTAAAATTCCAATTCTAACCACAGAAATGATGAGAAATCACTTCCAGCACCATTTGTAAACTGTTGCCTTCTTACTGTATTTTGTTTATATTAGAGTTTTTGCCAGTTATGCTAATTCATATTTGATGTTGTCTTTTTTTCCTTCTCTCCCTCTGCTGTGATTTAGGATGGTACCTTGTTTGATGGTAGGCCGATAGAGTCTCTCTCACTGATAGATGCAGTGATGCCTGATGTGGTACAGACAAGACAACAGGCCTACAGAGATAAACTTGCACAACAGCAGGCAGCAGCTGCTGCAGCCGCAGCTGCAACTAACCAACAGGGATCAGCAAAAAATGGTGAAAATACTGCAAATGGGGAAGAGAACGGAGCACATACTATAGCAAGTAAGTTGAGACAAATTAACTTGGCCTAACTAAACCCTCCCTCACAACCCTCCATGGCAGGGAGTTGGAATTAGATGATCTTTAAGGTCCCTCCCAACCCAAACCATTCTGTGATTCTATAATACATCGTTTCCTTCTCTTTTTTCATACAACTTTTTCACGTGCCTTAGTACTAGCTAGCAGAGAATGTGATAAATGTGTATAGGTACTAGTAACCCTTCAACTTGCAAAGAATACTTTCTTTGCAAGTGATACTTTAATAGTGTCTCACCTTTGACTGTCCCTGCTTTGATGTTCGGAGTTGTAGGAGGAGGTGTGAACTTCTGAATTCATTAGTTTACAATGTACCATTGACCAGTCTCTCACTTTCAGTACTGCTACTTCCCTGTCATTTGAAGATTTTCCACAATGCCCTGGGAGCTCTTAAACTGAAGAGAAAATGTCGGAGACAATTCTTTAAATATTACACCTCCCCAGCCCTGAGCCCTGTACAAGGAGCAAGGAGAAGAGCCTGCTTGCCCTTAGCTGGCTAAAACACAGTACTGCTTGTCGTGCTCCAGCAAGCACTACTTCTGCCAGGTTCTGCTAACCAACTGAATCAGAGATCTATAACTAATTCTCTGTTGGACAGACTTCCTTGTCATGCTGAGAAGATTGTGGTTGCCTAGACAAATCCTGTGTCCTTTGTCTTATTTTAGCAGTATCAGTTTTCGTGATTCGCTATGCAGCATTACACTGCATGGTTTTAATTGTGACGGGTGAAACAAGTGAGTTTTATTTGTCATCAGTGGTCAAAGGAGCATAACTTAAAAATACAATAACTTACAAATTGTGAACTGGAATGAGTAAGCTTAAAACTTGAGATCTCAGCTCCTGTTAAATGTGATATACCAGCAACCCCTACTGGCTGGAACCTTGAATTATACTAGCATTGATTCTCTTTAATTGAGACAGGGTTTTATATGGTACTGTGTCTTAAAAATGCTCATGTTCTAATAGCTTTTTCTGTTTTCTCACACATACAAACAGTGACAGAAACCCTTAATGTTAAATTAAGCAATAAATGTGAAATAGTTTATTTAATCACAGTGAGTAAATACGGAGCAGGTGAACTGTTTAGCCTTTTTTATATTTTGCATTTATCCTCAGTGTGAAAATATTTTTAATAATAGAAAATGATTGATGATAGCTGGCAAGAAAACTGTTTTGTCAGTTGAATTACCCCCAGTACATTTTACAAAACAAAATGGATTCAACATCCCTTCCACACAAAAAGCTATGTATTGCCTCAATTTTGCAGTAATTGCCAATGCAGTTTAAGCAGCTCTGTTAGCAGTTTGCCATATCACCAAATGTTACTATATTTAATCAAAGCCATTTTAGAAGTGAAGTGTCAGAAGTGTTGCTTTAAAACCTGTTTGAATTCTCTAATGATTTCTGAATTTGATTTTTGTAAACTAATGTGCCATAAACGTATTTTTGAAGTACGAGATTAACTAGCAGCATATTGTACTAAGCAAGATAGTTCCTGAAAAACTGTGAGTACTTTTAAAATCGGCATTTATATTTTAACATAAAGTTATTTTTGGCATCAAATTTTGAAGTTTCATAAAAAAGTCCATTTGGATGCTGAGGTTTAGAAGACAGGTTTCTCACTTTATTTTTCCAAGTTCCAATTTATGAAGTACTATAAACAGATTGCGATTTTTTTTTTAAAGGAATGTAGCAGCTTTGTCAGCTTTGGTCCATATACACTGTGAATTAATTGTACTTAGTCCAGAAGAATCCTAATCATACAGTAATTAAACTGTATTATCCCAAAATATTCAAATCTACCTCTCTCTACTGTTGTTTCCCATAATGCAGATAATCACACAGATATGATGGAAGTAGATGGAGATGTTGAAATCCCTCCCAACAAAGCAGTGGTACTGCGTGGCCATGAATCTGAAGTATTCATCTGTGCCTGGAATCCCATTAGTGACCTTTTGGCCTCAGGGTATGTGCTGCATTAGCTATGGATATACATAATATTGATGTTCATTGATGTACTTTTGTATGGGTATAGTAACAAGTTAAAAGAATTCCAGCCTCAATGCCCTCTAGATCAAATGCCACAACGTTCACTGGTTTGAAAGGAAGACCTTTTTAATTGAAACAAATCACAGAGAAGGGTAATAATCCTCATAACTGTTTTGTAGATCCGGAGATTCAACAGCACGGATATGGAACCTCAGTGAAAACAGCACAAGTGGCTCTACGCAGCTGGTACTTCGACACTGTATACGAGAAGGAGGGCAGGATGTACCCAGCAACAAAGACGTGACATCACTGGACTGGAACGTAAGTCAAAACAACAGTGCTCAAAGTACTGCAAGAAAATTGTACCTACAGTTTTGCATAGTCAAATTTTAAGTGACAGCAACTATGCGTCATCTGTAGCTGCACACAAAGTATATCTCACTTTGAATTGCATTGTAATTGCTTGTGTTGTACTTTGGGGACTTCTTTTTAATAGTTGTAGTCTGTGGAATAAATATCATCAGTCTTATGCAGATGTCTTCTACCTGAAATTTGCTTTGTGCTCCTTAACTTTGAATTATACAGTAAAATTAAATCAAAATAACCTTTTTGCTGGCAGAGTGAAGGTACACTTCTAGCAACTGGTTCTTACGATGGCTTTGCAAGGATATGGACTAAAGATGGTATGTGAAATACTTCTTAATTTCCAGTATTTTTCCTTTATTGTGGTTCACAACATAGCTTTTTATTTTTTTAATGTATTCATATCAATATAAATTTTCAGGTAATCTTGCCAGCACCTTAGGGCAACATAAAGGTCCTATATTTGCGTTAAAATGGAACAAGAAAGGAAACTTCATTTTAAGTGCAGGAGTGGACAAGGTGAGATAATCTTTGGTAAAATTAAAATTCTTTACTTCACCGTTATAATCTAATTGTAAACATAATAACAAAGCTGTAGAAAGTAAATAACTAAATCTAAACTAAAGGCATGGGACGTAAATATGTACTTACAAAGAAGTTGTTATGCTAGCTATGTTTCACTGTGTTTTATAATAGTTTATTGAAATACTTTAATTCATTAGATTTTAATGTACCTGGGTCTCTTCCCAATTAGGTTAGTGTAAGCTGCAAAGTAAGTGCATTGAACGTAGTAACATTAAACCTTTGGAAAACCAAATCAGGTACAATTTAGTGAAGCATTTGATGCAAAGCCTCAGAAAAAAATCGTAGTAGAGGAATAGATTCAGGCTGATTTGGTTATCATTCAAGCTTGAAAGTGATTAAAAAGGTTAGAGCTGGAACATAAGAAAAGTCAATATATTTGATTGGGAGGTGCTCGTAGCATAATGCCATGAAGCCCATTGTTTAACTATGATTTTATTTCATGCCTCTAAACAAACTTAAAGACTCACAAGGTCTTTAAGTTCAAAGCTGCAGTTAGTGTGAGAGATTTTATAAATGGTAGGAAGGATACAATAATGATGAAGAACAGACCTAAGATGAGGTCAAAGAATAATAAAAGTTGTTTAGTTTTTCCTGTTTATAACCGATTCAGGGTGCAGAAGTAAGACCACAGTTCTGCAATACTTGAAACTGGCAGTACCCTTTAAAGTAGTAACAGACTCTCATATATTTTCCTCTCTTTATATGGCTGTTTTTCCCCACATTGACTTAACTGGTTTGCCTTAGTGCCCAGCTTTATAAATGCTTGTGCTGGCACAAAGGAATGAAAAAAGTAAATGTTTCAAAGCATGGAAAGGATGGGTTTCTTCTTTTGACAGCTCTGATGGCTCATGCCAGTTTTTACATTTTTGTGGGGATGTAAAAGATGTAAACCTCTACCTTTGTGGGGCTTCAGCTTTAATTTGCAGAAAAATATGCTGGAGGAGATAAAAGCCTCATTGTTTCAGTCAATAAGACTCATTGGACAAAGCAGCTGAGATGTTGCTTTGAAAAATACTCTGCGTTAGCAGAAAGATTGGCTCAACCTTATGTTTCTTTTTCATAAATAACTTGTGGTCAGTTCATGCTTCTGCTGACTTCAGTCTCAAAATTTTCATTGATCAAAAATTTTCATTGATAAGGTAGATCAGGAATATTGGTATGTAATATATTGATTATGAAATACCAATTATACTACAAAGTTTTCTTTTATCAGAAAGATAGCAGGAGTATTGGCAGAGAAGGACTCAGAACAAGAACAAAATTACACCGCAAAATCTGAAAGAATCTGAAAGATTTGGTTTATGAGGCTGTGTTTGTATAAAGAGCTCCATAGGGACAAACAAAGATTTGAAATGACAATTTGAATATGCAAGTATCTGAAATTAAATTAACTGTGTGGAGTGGATTAGAAGAATATAAGTAGAACTGAAGAGAGATATTTATTTAAAAAACAAAACAAAAAAACACAAACCCCTTCTTCCCTGTAGACCCTAAGATGTTATGATAAAACACCTGTTTAGGTGTTAAGGTTCTCTTCTGTTGTCCATAGATCTACCACTATTTCCTTCAGTAGTGGATAAAACACTAGAAACATTTAATTGTGTAGGTGAGGGCAGTGGGGAGTAGGCTGGGTAATTTGATACGTGTGAATGGTGGAAGTTGTGGAAAATTAGCAAGTTGTACAACTTTGTTTATTGTTAATTTATCTGTTTAATACAGACCACAATTATTTGGGATGCCCACACTGGTGAAGCCAAGCAGCAGTTTCCATTTCATTCTGGTAAGTATAGATTTTGCTTATTCAGGTTTGTCATCTGGGGGGGGGGGGGGAAAAAAGGTATTTATTTAAAAAATAAAGTACCTGAAATTTATGGAGCTTATGTACTCCATTTTAAAGTCTTACAGGCAGCCTTTGGATACTGACTCTCTTATTTGTAGTCTCATCTAGTTTTAGAACTTTATAACTCATAATTTTACTGCAGTTACATGGAAATCATAAGAGACAGTCCAGGTTTTAGCAACTTGCTGCACTACAGGGGCAGATATCAATTGGTTGGGCCTCAGAGGATTTATGTTTATCAGCCAAGGACTCTATTCATCACCTTCCTGCTACAGTAATCCCATCTCCACATCCCATTGTTCTTTACTTCCTGCTGTGCCATCCCCAATTTGTTTGGACACAAACCAGCTAAAGGCTGTTCACCGGCCAGCTGGGATGAGAGCGCTGCCATTCGGGGAGGTCAGACAAATTGCTCTGTGGGCTGCATGCTGTGCAAGCCTGCCGGAATCAGCTGGAAAATAGAGCGAACAACAAACAAGTTATTGAAAGGCTTTTAAGAAATGTGTCTTGTTTCTACTTTTTATTCTACTTGTCCCGTGTTTTTGGTGGCATGACAACAATCAAGAAAATCAGTTCTTGGTAGCACACAGAATTGTTTGGAGTGTATCTGTTGTAAATATCGCAGCCTGGCCAAGTGGTATATGTGGACTATAATTAAGCCTCCTGTTAAAACACCTAAATATGTTGAAGTTAAAAAACTCATACCACCTTTCATTGTCTGCCATCTGTGAGCACAAGCATGCACTGTTGGTGCAGATGAGCTCATGTATGACTGTGCTAAGCTGAGGGAACCTGTTTCTGATGTGGACTCTGGAGATTTATTTGTAGATAACTATCGCTTATTGTCTTGCTGTTGTCTTCTACATGAGAGTTTCGTTTCAGATAAATAGTTTTAGTGACTATCAAATTTTGTCTCATTTTTCTTTGGAAGATTGGTTTTGGCTGCATTTCACATTGTTCTGAGTGTTTGACTGTCTTTAAGAACTTCTATGCAATCAGTAGTTGCTTCCTGTTGACATTTGTAGTAGTGCATGCTGAATTTGTAAAGCAAATTTCTGCAGAATACATGTCATAGTTTTACATATCTTGTTCTTTTAGCACCAGCATTAGATGTTGATTGGCAGAGCAACAACACATTTGCTTCTTGCAGTACAGACATGTGTATTCATGTCTGTAAACTAGGACAAGATAGGCCCATCAAAACCTTCCAGGGTCACACAGTAAGTACTGGAAAATGGCAGATTACTGCATGGTATTTTTATTAATTAGAGGTTGGTGGGAGGGGGGGAGTGTCAATATTTTGCAAGTATACAGCACTTGCATAATGGCTGGTCTTTGGCAACAAGTGATGGATATATCTGTGGGTAACTGTAGCTAACATCATATGGTGAAGTGTCATTAGAACAATACTTAGTCCTATGTGCAGCCTCTTACTAGGATTGCATACTAAAGGTGAGCTTTTGAAGAAGAAACACATTAACTTTAGGCTTTACTATGTATCGTGCATGTTGTGTAAGAGTATGTAAGGGAAAATGTGGTGAACAGGCAGCAAAAAGATATTCTTGAAGGGTAGGCTAGGAATGAAAATTAACTACTAAAATACTAGTAATAAGTTGTATTATGCAAATACAACTGCTGCCCAACTTTGTCTTTTGTGTGTTGTCATTTGTAATGGAAGTGAAGACTTCAACTTATTCTCACTGTTCAATTTTAGAATGAAGTAAACGCAATCAAATGGGATCCAACTGGTAATCTTCTGGCATCCTGTTCTGATGATATGACTCTAAAGGTAATGGGAGTTTTGGTAACGGCTGTTTTAGGGTCCTGCAACATGCACATTAGCTTGGGCAGTCCAGTGACATCATTGTACTTTCCATATCATCTAATATTTATCCTTTTTTAATATAACAAGAACAGGCAATCCCAACAAATCTTTGTTAATCAGAGCCAAGCTTTGGTCCAGAGAACTTGTTACAAGCTGCCACCCTGAGACTTGAAGGGTGATTTATTAGGTGCTTTTAGCTGTTTACAAAATTAGGTCGTTAATCATTAAGCTGTCACACTTGTTGGTTGCTTTTGGTTAACAGGAATAGTTGGAATGCATCTAATGTGTAACACACACAGAAATGGGTGACTAGGTCCTTTCCTAGTTTACTTCTGTTTTCCCTTTCTTTCTAGTCAAAAGCTGTAGCGCATTGTTTCTTTTAAGTCTGTGTGTACTCCCTTGTTTTTCCGATTCAGCCAGTCATTCTACAGTTTTAATTGCCACAACAAGTTTTCCCCAAAATAATTAACATGTAAATCTTAATTAAATTAAGTTACTGTGTTTGTTGAAGGCTAGCTTAGAGGAGTTGGAGTCCTAAGTCCTCCTCTGTGCAAAGTAATGAACAAACACTTGCCAGTGCAAATCGTTATAAGCCAAGAAAATGCCATGATGGTTTTTGCAGTATGCATCTACTGCTTTGTACAAAAACAGCATTTTTCTTTACTGTCCCTTTATTTTACTCAATCTGTGTAGCAAGGAGTTCATTTAAAAATAAGACTGGGATATTTTGTCAACTCAGACATGAATATACGCAAACTGCTCTTCTCATTTTAGCGTCTATTATTATCCCTGTATTTTTCAAGTGGCTTGTAGTTAGCACATGCAGACTGGTTTTGATAGACAATACCTTTATTACTTAGTAACCCCATCAAAGAGTGGAGGGAGCTGAAATACTTCTAATACTTCTAATAATTACTCTAGAAACCCAGTAGTCATAGCAAATGTTTTGAGTAGCATAAAAGGTAACAGTCAGGCTGCAAATGATGAAGAAAGATGTACAAAAACAAACAAACAAAAAAAGTATTTTGGTACAATACCGTGCTAAATGTCTTTGTGTTGTCTTCCATTTTATCATAGATCTGGAGTATGAAACAAGACAGTTGTGTCCATGACTTGCAAGCACACAACAAAGAAATTTATACTATCAAATGGAGTCCTACAGGACCAGGAACAAATAATCCAAATGCCAATCTTATGTTAGCAAGGTACTATTTAATCCTGTTTTTAAATTCATTTTAAAAAATTGAGCATTACGTTTGCTTCACTTTTTACATATGTATGTTTGTGAAATGTTTCCAAGGACATAGGATACATTATCATATTTGTATTTAACACAAAATTGTGTATAACTGAGAAGTAATTAATCTGTTTTTTTTTTCTCTCTTGATAGTGCATCCTTTGATTCTACTGTTAGGTTATGGGATGTTGACAGAGGAATTTGTATTCATACTCTGACAAAACATCAAGAACCTGTGTACAGTGTAGCTTTCAGTCCTGATGGCAGGTACCTGGCCAGCGGCTCCTTTGATAAATGTGTACACATCTGGAATACGCAGGTACAGCTCTTCTGCCTGTTCAGAAAGTTTGTTTTTCAGTCTTTTCTGTTGTACTCTTCTAACCTTTGCTGCTCTGTCATGTTTTGGCTGCAAAGAACTTTACCTTTGATACCATGCTGATTCATTTTCTCTTTACCCTAAGGTTTCTTTTATTAATGAATGTATATTTAATTTCTCTCAGAGAAATTTGTCTGCCTATGGTGAAGGGTATATAATTGTTTTTATGTTATTACCAAAAATCCCCACACCCTAAAACACATTCAACAAAGTGTCTTTTATAGCATGTTCCTTCCAAAAATTGTTAACTCTGAAACTCCTGATAAAACAGGTTTGCTGTGAAAAATGTTGACTGAATATAGATGCACAAATCTGATACCTGATAGCTATTCGATTGAATTTCACTGAAAAGCAAGAGAATGTAAAATGAGAGATGATGATGATGACAGATCTTTCTACGGAACTTTTTCTTAGAAAGAGCACTACTACTGTTTTTGTTTCTCTGGCAAAAAAAGGGGTGGAATGCAAATGAAAGTGTAAAGACCTTATTGTTAGGCAGTATATGATCTCTGGCTATTGAGGATTGGATATTAATTTTTGAAGGACTTGTTTTAGTCATTGAAAGTGGTCATGGCCATCTACGGTTTCGTATTTGAAACACAGGATACCAAGATGCAATAATTTTTAGGTAAGTCTTTTCACACAGTTCTTAGGTTGTCCATGAGGCTCATCTGAACCATTTCCTCTGAGAGTTTCAGCTTACAGTGGGGAAGTTTTACATGTTGTGGAAATTTACTTGTTTGCATGTACTTTATTATATTAATTATGTGTTTTGTCCCTTTGTAGACAGGTGCCCTAGTTCACAGTTATCGGGGAACAGGAGGGATTTTTGAGGTTTGCTGGAATGCAGCAGGAGACAAAGTTGGAGCAAGTGCTTCAGATGGTTCAGTAAGTGTAGCTTGACTTATTTGGCAGTCTGATGACAAACATTGTTTGGAAATCTTTTGGCTAACAATGACGACAATATTGCCATATGTACCAGGTGCTGAATACAGCCAGCTTACATGGAGATTTTTTTCATGTAAAGGTGCTGTAATATTGAAAGTAGGATGCCTTTATTCCAGCTTGGTGTGGCACTGTTCTAAACCCTCCGAAGTTAGAAGATGAAAAGCATTTAATTTAAATTTTCTGTCTCTATTGGTGCTTATTACGGAAATCTATTCAGTGTTCCTGGAATGTTATTTATATCATTTTTGTCATGTAATTATTGAAAGTATTGTGGAAGCAACAATAGTTCAAGGCATATCCTAAGTAGAAATTATCATTCTACCCTAAATTACTCTTTTATATACGTGTGGCCTAACCTTTCCAGTCTTCCAGTTAATTTGACCCAAGAGACTGGTTGTACTTGCAACAGATATTTGTGTGGTTTTCATATAGTTTCAACTCTTTTTAAAATATGTGGGTTTCTTTGTTTTGTTTTACTCAGCTTGTTAGCAAAAGCTTGCCTCACCACCTCTGTTTTAGATATTGCTGGTAATAACTAAGCACGGGAGAACTTTTTGAACTGCTTGATGACTAAAAACATAGTTTGTTTATGATTGTTATACGTGTAGATTTCTGTATCTGACAGAACTAGGAGCACTATTTAGTGAAGATTTTTGGAAGCTTAAAACTGGAATTTATAATCTTACAATGTTACAATGTTAAATGTCTTTTTGAGATCATTCTGATCAGTTCTAGTATTTCCCCACAAAGTATGTTTAATTTCATCTTACTGTAATTTTGTAAATTAGATTCAAGTAAGTTCCTAGCTTTCTAATATTAAGTAACAAGCAAACAGCTTACATAAGATGTTTTTAATGTCCCAATCATAATTCATTAGGCAGCAGGTCTGGCTGCGTGCTCATAAAAGTGCTCACCTGGTGACTTTTTCCCCCCGAAGTCGCTAATAGACTTAAGATTAAGCTTGCACAATCTGTTTCATGGGTTTTGCTTAGATATTTTACACAGAATTGTATAAATGTGTCATGCTGTGCAAAGTGCAATTTCCATGTGTGTATTTTTCTTTCCCTTACAGGTTTGTGTATTAGACCTACGGAAATAGCGCTACTAGTTGGAAGCCATGGACCGACTATGAATGTGTACATAGCCAAAATGACTGTCCCTGACCCATGTACTGCTATAGTCCCAATTGAACCATGGCCAGTCCACTACAGCCAAACAAAAAGAAATATATACATATACTGTATATAACAAAAAAAAAAAAAAAATTACACCCTGAAGAGGATGACAGAGTTTTGTCACAGCTTGTGAATCCTGTTCACCAAGTGCTGGAATCTGCTGTGCCCCAAAATAACATTTAAATGTTTTGGATATGAAAAACAGAAGAGAGAGCGAGAGAGAGAGAAATATACCGTATACAAGAGCAGACCCATATACATACCAAATTCAGAAGATACTAATGGCAGCCTTCATTACCCCTTTTCCCCTCTAAATCCATTATGACAATGGATTGTGGGGTAATTTTTTTTCTTTCCTTCTCAGTAGTTGAGCAGTTTGTGTGTACAGAGAAAATGGACTTACAGAAATCTGCAGCAGTAGTTTTTTCTTTGCTTTTAAACATTGGGTTTTCTGTTTTGTTTTGGTTAAGTTTACGGATGCATGAAGTAAGGGAGTGAATTAGTTTCTTGTTTATGTTTTTTTTTTTTTTCACCTTGAAAAAAATGTTTCTTTGAAACGTATTTTAATGCATTCTTTGAAGAGGTAGACTGAACCTGATAATGTTTGGTACATTTTGTGGCTCCCAGAGCACAATTGTGTGAACAGAGGGAGGGTGGAAAAGGGATTATGGAGAGAGAAGAAAAAAGCCTTCTTTGAGGCATGATACTTCACATCCCACTAATCTACGAAGTGTGACAGTAATGGGTATAATGCTATGTTTTATTTTCTGGTGACATGGCTGAAATGCAGTAGTTTCTTATTTGGGACATAATTCTGCCAAACTTAAGAATAAAAGGGCACAAATACACAGAAAAATACAGGGATGCACAAAAAAAAAAAGACAAAAAGGAGGAGAAAAAAATGCATCTTCTGTTGCTTTAAGACCATAGCTAAAATATGGTTAAATTGTGCACTATTGTGAAAAGGAGCAAAATATAGCTGGGGGTTTGTTCTTTTAAGAGGTTAAGATCTTTCTGGACAAGGGTTCATGCCACAGCTTCTCTGAGAGTTGGCCATCGTTATTTGTAGGAGCTTAGATGTATAATTGTAACCAAACTCCAGTATTAAAAGTATCTCATGTAATTTTTCTTTATTAAAATAAAATCTTTGGCATATATTTGATAACACTGCCATTAAGAGGCAAAATGTTTACTACCTTAGATTTAAAAAAAAATCTTAAACAGAGGACTTGCTTCAAGTTTATTTTAATAGCAGTGATTCAGCTTATTTAAAAGATGAATACTTGCACTAATTCCCCTGCTGCTCCAGCCCTGCAGTTTATTGTATCTTGTGACTACATTTTTTTCCAAATATAGGGTAGATGTAAGCTGCTATTTTTTTAATAATCACTACTATATAGTGTCTTTTACTCTGTTTACAATATCAAGTATTTTTCTTACAATGACAGATGTATATGGCAAACCTTTTTCTGCTCATGTGATTAAAAGTATACTGATAGTGATTTTATTTGTAAATGATAGCATGAGGTTGTGTTTACGCGTATGTGTAGTTGAAAAGGTTGCATCATGTCTTGCATAAGATTCCAAGAGTGTAAATTTATAAAAAGAGAGGTTGTCAAATTTATGTCACAGGCATTTTACTTAAGGAATGGTTTATATTACAGAGCTTTACAAAGTTATCAGTTTTAGAACACTATTTCAAATCACAAATAATTTTGTGGCTTATGATTGGTAGTCTAATTTTTTTCTCCCTCCCCGCCCCCACCCCCAAGTTACATATAAATTGATTTAATCAAGGTAATGCAGCTTTGACATTTTAACAATCGTTCTTTAGGCATTCATTTCTGCTATTTCCATGGAGTAAACACGACTTGAAGCAAGTCTGAGTTTGGCTAAGGTAGGGTAGCAATTTGCCAGTGGTAAAGAGAAGTCGTCAATACATTCTTTATATATACCCCAGGAATATAATACTATCATATACAGCATTTAAAATAACAAAAAATCATATCCATAAAGGCAGTCATCCATGATGGTTTGGTGCCAGCTGTTTTTAGGGTTTTGGAACATATTACGAATGTTTAGAGCATACCCTGTGAGTTACAGTATGTAGGAAACCTAATATATTGAGTGTCTGGCACTTGAAATATTGCTTTTATTGCTGGAGGTCCATGACTGTGGCTGACCTCTGTCATTAATGAAAAAAAATAAAAATAAAAAAAAAATTCTGTGCAATAATTTTAAACTGTGCTCCCAGGAATAGACACAAATGTTTTGAGTATGTTTAAGCTGCATTTTTCATTTAGCAATGCATTTGTCAATTGCACTGAATTTAAACCTGAAAGTCAGAAGTGATTCTTGATAGTACTTTTGTATTTTAATATGGACAGTTTATTCATTTTCATAAAAGTTATCCGATGATTCTTTCAGCCAATCTAAACAATTGTGGTGGAATTCTGTGACATAGCTGCAAAATCACACAGCCATGTTTTAGGGTATTGCCATTTTCCTCTTTCTCAATCATCAGCTGTTTTGGTTGTAATTCTAGTTGCTTAAGCATAGTATCACATATTCATAAATAGATAAAAACAGAGCTTCAGTATCAGAGGTCTAGGGTTTTCAAGTGCTTGAAGCATAGTCCAGCGATGCCAGATCTGTTGACGTGAGTGCTCTGGACGCGCAGGCTAACACCCCCAACCCAGTGTTACTCAGCAGTGCCCCACTGTAGTGGAATTCTGCCAGTTCCCAGTAGCGACGGGTCTGGCCACTCGGTATTTTATTGTTGTCCTTTACTAGCATGCCACAGTGCTGCTCCTGCTCACACCTCTTCTCGCCTCTTGTTTTATACACTGTTAAATGCATGCATGCCAGGTGTGCTAGGTTCTGTGATTCTGTGAAGCAAAAGAAAAAAAAAAAAAGAAAACCACGACATTATTATATTTTATAGCACAAAGACCTCGTATTCGATAGTGAGGTAGACTATCCAAATTGTTCCCCCAAATTGAATACGCCAAATGTCAGTAAGACCCTAATTTTGTATAGATGTATGCACATGCTTAACCTTACCTCCTGGTTAATTCTGTTGCGCGTGTTTTCTGAGTGTAAAGGCAAATGTGTGCATAAGCCTTGGCACACATTGAAGTTAGTATCTTTTCCAGTTCAACACGTTAACGGGCAAATATCCAGATAGAGGATAAACGGAAGGGGAAAAGCTGGGCTCAGAGTTAATGAAGGAATAAGAAAGGAACTGCTCTTGGGTTTGCTGTCTGTCCGTGCATCAATCTCAATGCTGTTTCTCATTTCTGCATAATGAGGTCCAGGTTTCTGTGGAGTTCCTCTTTTTCTATTTTACTTTTTCTGCGTTTTTAAATTGATGTAAAGATTCCCGACCAGTGAACTTGCTGGTGTAGTTAAGAGAATATCTAGGTCCTCATAAAAGCTTTTTTTGGATTCTTTGTAATGTTGATAAACTCAGTTTATTCTGGGACTACAATTGTGCAGGGTTATTTAGCGTGTCTACTAGATGATTGGAGATCTTATATGAAACACTAAAAGTGCCTCTTTTTCTGGGTTGGGTGGAGGGAGGTAATAGTTACCAGAGTCAGAATGACATGGCATTTTGAAGCATGTTTCTTGATTTCATGACACTTTAATGCATCTTGAGAGAAAGGCCAAAGATTTCTACCAATTTTAATTAATTTTCATTTTAAAAGCACTCCTTTTTCCTTACACTGCTTACCTCATGCTAGGGTATATTTAACGGGACGTTGTACCTTTGAGATGTTCTTTGTGTTTAGGAGGACTAGTAGGGGGAATAGGGTGGCTGTGCCAGTTTGCCCACAGAGCAGCCTTAGCAGCTGCCACATTTAGTTCTGCCGAATGAAGGAGTTTCATTAAAACCGCAAACTGGGCTTTTCAGCGTGTAAATAAAGGTTGTGTGTTTTTGTCTGTTTAGCAAAGAGGAGCCTTGGGACCCAATTTTCCAATCTTGACTCAATCAGAAATCCCACTGTCTTTCACTTCGTGAGAAAACCTTGCCAGAGTAAGCACTGGAGGCTCGGGGTCCGTGTCACACCGTACGTACAGCATGCTGCTCAGGGCGAGCGAGCCTCGGCTCCCCGGGGTTTCGGCAGGGGCTTTGCCGGAGCAGGGCTGCCGGCTTCGGCCCAGCGCTCCTTCCCATTGACGAGCCGTATCTTCCAACTTCACAAAGCCCCGCAGAGCCGTTCCCCTGCGGGGTCGGTTTCACACTCTCCAGAAGTCTGAAGAAAGCAGAAGCAACATTGTGGCATGTTAGAAGCAGATAAGGCTTCGGGAGGCAGCAGTAAATCTCCATCGAGATCCCTGACATTTTCCGTAGGGAGAGAGCCGTGGAGCAGCCTTCACTCCTCCCTCTAGAGAAAGCTCTGAAATAACCACGGTCTGTGAAAGTGTGGCTGCCTTCGCTGCCAGTCTGGTCGAAGGCAGACAAAACAGGAAAATCTGCCGTTTCCTGCAGATTGCAGATTTAGTGTTAATAGTGCTTCAGATCAGTAGCTTTGAGTACATACTCTCTTTCTCTGCCTTTAAGTTTGAAGCTTGACAATAACTTTAAGGCATGTTTTCTTTTGTTTTCTCTTTTTTTTTTTTTTTTTTTAAATAATCATTCATTTTTACTTCATGATGTTTTTGACATTTGTGGGTAAATACAAGAAAACAGTCTGCATGTTGTTGCTAGTCCAGTGTACTTTGCAATCTTGTCCTCAACAGACTGCAGTGTGCAGAACAGTAATTCTAGAATACAGAAGTAATTTTCTCTCTCTCCTGACATTGACATTGTAGTTGTAATGGTTTCATTTGGAGTTACAAATCCTTTGGGTCTAATTCTGTGAGCCTACCTATAGCACTGGATTAAAATGTCTGCATCATTTCTTCAGTTATCCAGTTAAATTACAACTGTTGTAAAAGTGTAAACCAGCCCATGACAGTTTTTTGTACTTGTTTAAAGGACTTTTATTGTTCAGTTTTCATGATTATTGTCTAAAGAAGACTGATATAGATGTTCTATACTGTCCTGGACCATGTTAATTACACTTTATGATGTATTTTGGTTCTACATCACAATGATTTGTCCCCAAGGCCCTTATATCCCTTCTAGGCACATTTTCTGTTGCAGTTTCCCTTTGCATTGTATTGCTTTGACAACTGTAATTTGAATCAGATCTGAAAGAGGTCCAGAATAAAATATATTTTGATATTACCTTGGCTGAATGTTATATAAAAGTAATTTTAAAAGCTTGGTACGGAAAACTTACAGATGATTGAGTTGGAAAAGTGACAGATTTAAACACTTCTAACACTTACTTTGGCACGCTTTCGTGTAAGACAATAGGCAAGAAGCCATGGAAATAACGTGTTGTACAGTTACACTGTCCGGGTGAACAAACATCCTCTGACAGCAGCGAGGCTGTTCACAGCATCCCTTCACTGCTCTGCCTTTGACTTTGAGGAACTGCTTTCGCACGTGTGTGCTTCAAGTACTTCATCTTTTCACTACTCATCCACTTGTGGAAGAGAAACTGAGCCTGGTGACGCTCACAGCTCCACTCCGGCTGCTTAAAGGATTTTGGCAGGTGGGAAAAGGATGCTGTACAATTGTGCGATCTCATTTAGAGACATCCATTCTTAAGGAGTAACTCAATAGCACTATGCCAAAGAATGCTATTAGTGTGTTTCAGGTATTTGAAACCGTTTATATTTGCACATAAAAAAACATCTATCCAGTTATACACAATGATGATTTAATTCCTCTAGAACTGTGGATCGTGTCATAATGAGGAGAGCGAGCCCAGGCGGTATTCAGAGCTTCATGGTGGAATTAGTGCTTTGTCATATAATGCACTTATTTGCTATCCTAAGTTCAAAAGTAATAGCTTTCAGTCCTTGTTTTACTGTTGAAGTTAATGCGAGTACATTATCAAAATCAATTTATTTTAATGTGCTGAAACTTGTTTCTGAAAAGCATCCCTGCTGGATCGAAGGTGGAGGAGGAGGGACTGTATTACTAAGGTGTAAAACCATGGATTTTGTTCACCTAGAGCCTGAGCGTGCTTCAGGATTTCTCTGCCATTGTTTGAATTTTGAGAGAGCAATGCTGAGGCAACTTCGTGTCTTTTCAGACAGACTTTAACTGATTCATGTCATAATACAGAAAGTTTGGGTATCTTGGAGTTTCATTAGCCTAAATGCTCCATGCTTGAGTGTGGCCACCCCGGGCTGAGGAACGCAGAGGAGCGTTGTGGTACGAAGCAGTGCTCGCACGGGAGCAATGCCTGCCTCTGTCCTGCACGGAGGAGCCTGCTCCAGGTAGGTTCATTACGCCATTGCTGCCTGAATTTTCTGTTTGAGTTATTCTGTAATAATCTGTTTGCAGTTCTTTAGGAACATGTGATCTTGGGTATTCATAAAATGCGTGTTCCCTGCTTCACAGGGAAATGATTTAATGGACGTCTAAGCAATGCTTTTGTTTCTCTGATGGCAGGGCAGCCGTAACAGAACAATAATTTAGGAGAAATTTGATGATGATTGTGTAGAGATTGGTGATGCCCCAGTTAGTACAATTTGTCCTTAAGGAAACCTGACCTGGGAGATCTGCAGTACAGAGGCTTTCTTATTTATATCCCTAACTGCAAATTGGTACCATAAAGGAGGGTAGTTTGAAGGATTAAAAAAAAAAAAAAAAAAAAGGTTTTCATAGTAGACTTAATGTGGAAATGTTCAGCTCCCAGATTCATTCTTCAGATCCCAAGCCAAGATTTTGGGTTCAAGAAGATGTCAAGGTGTGGAGGTGAAGTACTTTCAACAGACTCTTCTCTTGTTTCCACCAAGACTTTTTAATTCATTCTAGATGCTGGGGATGCTGATTTGTTACCTGAGGAGCACTGCATTCTGAGCTTTCTGAATTATTTGTTTTTTTAACCTTTCAAGACTTCTTTGAGGGCTTGTGACAGCTCAGATTGAGTTTTTTCCCTTTAGTGTTAAAAAGTCAGGTCCCTGCCCACAGCAACGTCAAGGGCAAGTTTCAGTGATTTCAGTGCAAGCAGACCTGGGGCAGCACTTCTAAAAAGATACGTCAGGTAAAGAAGGAGGTGGTTTTTGTTTTTTTTTTTTCTTTTTCCTCCTCCAGACAAGCATTAACAGTCTGTATGTTAAATACTGTGTTCTCCATTCTGCTGTACTGGAGACCCCATCAACAGATCTCAAGCACCAGTTGTTCTCACGTGTTGTCCTAGCCTTGATAGACAAAATTACGTTTGCAGGCTCCATTTGGGCAGTTTAATTTCTACCTCTGTCCCCACTTCAAGTGTTTTCTACTGACAAAAACATCTGAAGGCACAGGGTCAGCCTCTAAAAACCACCAGGCACGGGGGAATAGGTAGGACATAAGCCACCTGAGTATGGCTTTTCGTTCTCCAAAACTGTGTTGGGTCTTACAGTCCTTCCTGACAGTGCTGGGGTGGTGGGTTGTAATTACAAGTGCTACTAGGAAAATAATGCCTGCTAGATATAACACTGAAACTGTATTGTGGGTTTACGTTTTATAATTATGGAAAAAGACATTTTAACTCTACAATAACGGCATTCCTAATGCTTAAATTGGGAACTGCACTTGATCTGATGTGTCCCCTAAGTTCTGGTAAGTGAATCATTTTAAAAGGTAGGAAGTTCCTGCTTCAGGAAAACAGTGAAGAATTGAAATTACTGATGCTTAATTTACTTTTTAAATTGTTAGTTGAAAGGCTTACAGTTCTTTCACTTCCTATTGCTACATCTCATCTATCTTTGGTTTGCCTGATTAGTGCAGCGAAGTTGGATGCTGATGAGGTGGGTGGGAGCAAACTGCGTTCTAGCAGTAACGGGAGGCCAGAAGCCAATTCCCATGGCAAAGCAGCAGAAGTATGTGTAGTTCATTGCAATTGCGTTGCTTACAATTTCATGCTCAGTTCTGTACATTTTGCTGCTTGTGGTGGATTAAACACTCTATTATTTTATTCTGTTAAATATTCTATTTCAAAAGAGTTCAGTTTCAGCTGCTAATCTTCCAGGAAATTGTTCAATATAGTTTCCATTAAAAAAAAGAAATAGCAGTTTTGCACTGTGTGCTTTTAAAACAAGGAAATTTCCTGTTTGGGACCCTTTTGAAATGTCAGTCAAACAGAGGCGCAGTTTGTTGTTTCTGGGACAGCAGCTCTGCTGGTCAGTTTGAGTTTCAGGTATATGATTTCTGATCTAGGGCATCCAAATGTGAACTACCTACTGACCCATTTATTTACCTCTGTTCTGGCTTGTTACTGTTCACTTGGCAGGGTGGATAGATCAACTTACTATTTCCATCAAATGCTTTTCCCGCTGCAGGTAAGTCATGCCTCTGAACTGAGCTAAGAAATCTGTGCTGGCAGTGCTCTGGTACTCGAGCATCGCAGCGTTACGTGGCTTTCTGTGTTGTTCTTGTGTGTGTGGATACAGGAATCGTCAGAGTCCTGTCTCCAGCTTTTCGGTCACTTTATTTCAGTTTATTTACAAGAACTTTTAATAAGCAAAATCAAATTGTATACTGTTGCTTTGGGGAGTTCTGTTTGAAAATAATGGGGTCATCAATTGATCAGGAAGGCAAGCGGAGATGGCTGCGCTTGTAAGCCTGGAAGAGAGCTCAGCAGTTGGGCAGGGTGCTCGTGCCCACCTTTGACAGCTGCTGGTCTGGTCTCAGAGGCTTTCCTGGGTGACCTAATGCACCATTGGGATAGCGGTACTGATAAAGCACATTTCTGTCTAATCTGCACCTTCCTTGTTGCTATTAAAAACTTACCATTTTGTCCACCCGGAATGGGAGGGTGGAGGAGGGGGGGAAGCTGTTTCTTTATTGTTCATAGCAGCCTTTTACTTATTTGAAATCTGTTATTGTGTCTTTTCTTCTTTAGGCTGAACCATCCCCAGTGCATCTTAATCAATTCATCAACACCAGCTGCTCTTCTTGACAAACAATCTAATGACTGCTGAAATAAGAATCTTGTTTGTAAGAAATTCGGTCTCTGGCGTTAGTGAGGAAGGAGGAGGGAGGGACAGGACTGAAAATGAAGTAAAATCCTCAGTTTTGAAATTTCTGCTGTAATAAATGTGAACAATGGCTCAATAATTTGTGGGTTTGCATTACTGGTGTTCCAGCAAAGATGGGCCCAATTGTTCTTTGGAAGTTTTACATATGCGTCTTGTCTTTTTTCCCTTCTGCAAGGGTTAGTTTGCACTGTTATCCCTCCTGACTTTCAGGCAGTAATAGGCTTTGTCCAGAGTCACCAGCAGGTCTGTGAAGTGAGGAATAAAGCTCAAATCTCTACTGTGAAGGCATCTCCCACGAAGCAGGACCGAGGATCTGCTGAGGGTTGCAGCTGCCTGCAGCTTCCACTTGGGACCATCCTCCCACACCAGCACTACCACAGAAGTTGTACACGATGCCAACATTTAAACAAAATGGAAAAGTGAATTCATAAAATGCTCCCGTGATACACTAATACATTTGGTCAGAGTACTAAGAAGGAGAATTTTGCTGGATTTTATTAAGCATGCTTTCAGGTAGTAAACATTTTCTAATGTGATAAAAATACCTTTCAGTTAAAGCTGCTTCTATCTCATGGTGGAATGAGGGAGACCTGCATGTCCCTCATCTCTGCCCACACAGCTATTTTGTCTTCCAAACAGCTGCCTTTAAACAGACCCATGTCACAAAAATAACCAAATCTGTAAACAAGCAGCTCTAAAACCACTTTGTAGAAGCGGAGAACTCCAGATACCTGCAGACTAACCAAGATGATGTTTCTCACCTCAGATCGCAAACAGATAATTTCAATCCAAATGGGGATTTTGAGGGAAAAACAGCAAATTGTAAAAACCAAATCTATGAAACTTCTCTCAAGTGTTCCCCTTAGCAGTTGCAGCAGGATCAGAGCAAACTGAGTGTCCTTCATGCTCAAGCTGCTCGGCAGCACACGTGGATGTCCTCGAGTGGAGGTGTTCTCGTACATACGCAGGGAAAGTGCTGCTGTTTCCAAGCTGAGGCGTGCTGAAATTTCTGGAGGTATTCTCCAGCAAACGGGCACCTGAGGGTGCTCTTGTGTCTCTCTGTCTGAGGGACGTGGGGAATGACAGAAGCTGTGCTGCTGCATGCGCTGCGCCTTGGGCATGCAGATCGCTTCCAGCTCCAGGTTCCCCCCTGCCTGTACTGGGAGAGTGACCTGAACCCATCCTCTCGGGTCCAAGTGTGGCTGCTGCTGCGTTTGTCAGTTTAAAGCCATTTCCCCTTGCCTTATCACCACAACCCCTGACAAGTCCCTCTCCAGCTCTCCTGCAGCCTCCTTCAGGCCCTGGCAGGCTGCTGTGGGGCCTTGCCGGAGCCTTCTCCTCCCCGGGCTGAACAGCCCCAGCTCCCTCAGCCTGTCCTTCCAGGAGAGGTGCTCCAGCCCCTATTCCACCTTTGTGGCCTCCTCTGGACTCGATCCAACAGGTCCCTGCCCTTCTTATGTCTTTTCCTGCCCCTGGTGCTGGGGCAGTCGTGCTGTGCCTGAGCTCCCTGTGCTTCTGTTACCACTGCCAGGCCTCCCTGCAGGCCTCCCTGTGCCTGGAAGGCCACAGCCAGCAAAATGGGTAACAATTTGGGCTGGGGTGGCTCTCCCAAGGCCTCCGACTGCCCCTTCTGAGCCATCGTGCTGCCCTTTGCCCCCAGCTATTTGGTATCTGGCTTGTGGAAGGAGATGAAACAAACTGTGGCGTTGCGGTGCGTTGGGCAGTCTGAGCTAAACTGTGCCACGCAAACAGGAAAGTGCCTCAGAACGGGAGCAAATGTAGTCAGTCAGATTCAGAGCATAAGTGGCGTTATTATTTCCCATTTCCTGTGAGCCAATTTGCTGTACTTCCAGCCTGCCTTCTTCTCTACACAAAACAGCAGCCGGAGGAGTCATTAAAACAAAGATTGGATCCCAAGATTGCCTATAATTCAGATACTTCAGTGATAGAAAAATGTATAGTTTCAAGAGAAAGCATGTGCAAGCACCAAATCTCACCAAATTGCAGAGATGTTAGTTTGTTCAAACCAACCCCTCTGTGCTTTGGAGGAAACAATTTACTACTTTAGTAAATAAACACAGCTGTTAAGAAGTTAAGATTAGCCTGTCAGATCCATCGGCCGCTGAGTAAATGATAGTGTGCAGGCCTGCAGAAGTGAAGATGCCGAAGTGTGCTGCAAGCACAGGAAAAAAAGGAGCTGGAGAGGCAGATACAACAGCTGATGTGTTGGGACTGCGGTCCCTGCAACTGCTGGGCGGTGGAGGGCTCCTCAGAAATCCCGTTTGCTGCTACTGCAGGTGCATCGGTGTGGATGTAGATGTAAGGAGGGCAGGGGAGAATTTTGTGAAGAGCACCAGGCTGTCACCTTTGCAGGACATCAGGGAAACTTCCCCAGGCAGAGCTGTCACCGGGGATTTGGGGCAGCTCCACAAGCTGAAGACTTTCCTCTTGTGTCCTTCCTCGCGTTGGCCTGTCCTGCAGGAGCGCTGCCTGCTCCACTCTGCTCCCCGGGGCACAGCCCTTGGCCATTAGCATTAAATGCAGGATTTAAAGCAATTCCTTAAAATCCATTAAGATTTACTGCTTTGCTGGTGTTTTTCAGCTAAGCCATGCTGCACCTTTCTCTGAAGATGCTCAGTAAGGACAGTGTGTCTTTTTCATATTTAGGGGGGGAGACCTCAGCCCCCCAGGCCTGTCAGCGAGTGGCTCTGCACATTGGCTGTGTCCCCACAGACCAAAGGGACCCCACGTGCTACAGCTCGGGGCGATGGTCCTGCAGGGACACCCCAAACACAGCACGAGAGTGAGGCAGGCAGGCAGGTGGGGAAAGGAAGGATGGAGGTGTAGGGTAAGGGAAGCAGATCCCAGCAAGGGAATGGGGGTGAGGATGAATGGTGGGGCAGGGAGAAAAATGGCACAAAAGGGTCGTGAAGGAGAAAGAAATGCTGAAGCTGAAAGCTGAGCTAGAGAAGTTTACAGGGATTGCAGTGCAGCAAGAGGTTGTCATCTGGCAAACACGGAGATAAGATGCTGATGTCTTCCACGAAAGGCCTGTTGTTTGAGTCTCTCCATGTCAGCAGCCTCACACTAACTAATCCAAGCAGTCAGTTTTGTTTCATCTATTTTTCATCAGCCCAAGAGAGTCTCTGTGGGTGCCAGGAGCCCTGCTCCTTCCTTCTCTCTTCCCAGCTAAAGCCCTGGTCGTTTTTGTGTTCATTGCCTGTCCTGTTTTAGTGAAAACCAAAGAATTAAGCACTGTTTTGCACCAAAACAAACAATAGTTTAGAAGTTAAAGGTGATGCATCTTGCTTTGAAATCATCCCTTATGTTTTTCATTTGAATGAAGATTTGGGGGGTTGAGTTTTTGGGGGAGTTATGAAGGGAGTTATCTACTTAATCATGCCTGGTTCCTAGTTGCCCATTCTGAAATCATAGCTATCCATATAAAAGCACATAGGTAAAACAGCCATGATTAATAGCAATTAAAAAAAAAAAAAAAAAACACTAATCTGATGATTTATGTAAGTGATGTATGTTGGATACAAATAGACAAATTGAGAAAATGAAGTTGTTCTGTTTCTCTAGAAAATGTAATAGTTGCTTACTGGAATTACTTATTCCATGTGTTACTGCGTGGCTGCTCTTGCAGCTGTTGGCAGAGAAGGGCTCCCTCCTTTCAGGGACTTGCAGGCATGCTAACGAACCCCCAGGGCCGGCTGTAGTGCTGCTGCTCCAGCTGGTTGTGGCCCCAGATAATAACAGTAGAGAATCCCTTACTTAGCAGAAACAAAACTACCCATGACAAATGAGTTTCCTCTTTAAAGCTGTAAGGATTGATGCAAATTCAGTGCATGCTGTGAAGACAACCACAGAGGCTTGTTAGAGAAATCAGACAGCCTCTTAAAAAAGGTGGGAGAAATGATTCAGGCACCCATCTGATTTTTTAGCTATTGTCAGTCAAAATGCCTGTAGGAGATAAAGCTGTTCTCCTTCCACCCAAGGGCCTTACAGCTCCAGGAAACTCAGACAGAAGTTCTCCCTGTGACATCCTCCTGACTGCATGCTGGTGTTTACGAAGTGTTTGCATCTCCTCACCCGTGCCTTTCACTTACAGGCACAAGCTTTGGTTGACACTTGGGTTGGTTCTCACTTTCTGTTGCGTTTATGCCCCATCGCTGTGCCTAATATCTGCTTAAGAGACTATTTTTGCTTCACTTCCATGCTTTGGTGTTATTTACAGTAGAGCTACCAGTACATCTATTGCTTGTTTCACCTTTGCAGCCTGCACTGAAGGCGTGTACCCACCAGGAAGCCCACTTTGTGCCACGTCCTTACACCCAAGCTCATCAGCTCTGGACGGGATGTTTGTGCCTTAGTGCTGCCTTTCATTGCTGCTGGTCTTTAAAAGCAAAAGGCGAAGTACCAAAAGAAAGAATTTAAAAATAAATAAATAAAAGAAGGTAGGGGGTGAAAGAAAAGAAGAGAGAAAAAACAAGCCGGGCTCTGTTGCTGCTCTCTGAGCACTATTCAGCCCTTACTCGCCTTACCCGGCTCTTCAGAGGTATGCAATTATCTGGCAAAGCCGTGTACTTTCCTATCCCCTCTCTGTGCTGAGACAAAGCTGCTGAGCCTGTGTTCTTTTTGCAAATAACAGTAATAAAAAAGGACTTTAAAGGAAAAGATGCTGTTCCCATGCAGAGTGTGCTTGTTTGGGCAGTTTGATGTCCTATTTTTATTATAAATATAATTGAATTTCCAATAGTTACACGCAAACAACTGTCGTCTGGGAATAAAAAGAAGTAGACGTATGCTAATTGAAAGCTCTGATAATTACACAATCTTCAAATTAATTAACGAGCCAAAGGCAGCCAAACATTAGCATTTAGAAAGCGCTTTGCTGCATTAACCACTAATGAGTTCATTTAAATCTATCATGCAACCCATTTTGGAAAGCATGAGCCATATTTAATCATATTCAATCAGATTTAATAATGAAATCCTTAACGCCAGGCATTGTTGATTGTGAAATTACCAGGGAATTTGGGCTGTTCAGTACGGGGGGCAGGATATTGCTATTTAGTGGTAGCTGCAGTGTACCTGGAGTGAGTTGCAGAAACAAAAGGCACACATGTCCAGGTGAGCGTATTCTAAAGGTGAGGAGTGCCAATTTGTATATTCACGTGTTGTTTTCCTTTTTATTAAATGACAAAAAGGAATACTGGTTATTTTTGATAAATGAACAAGCAATTTCTAAGATATACTTAGCAATTCCATGATCAAAAGAAAATGCTTTTGTTTTAACCATTTCCAATTTCCAGCACAAGCAGGCGCAGCACTGCTGTGCGCTGGCACAGTGCTGCTGTTTCATTCCTTTGGAGCTGAAATAACACAAAAGTCGTCACAGGAGCTCCTCTGCATTTAAATCAGAGTAACTGAGGTGGAACCTCTATCCTTCCATTGCCTTTTCACAAAAAGCCTAATTTCTGGCCCCCCTGAAAGCACAGCGCGCTTTGTTATTGGGCTTAATAGAGCAGATAAATCACCGTCAGCTCCAAAAGCTGACGTCTCCCACCCAAGTTAGTGGAGTTACTAAACTCACAGCATTTGGGGGGATAAAATACCTGTCTCTGCAAAGTGCTTTGTTGAACACTGCAGCCATATAGAGCTGTTCTGATGAAAATTTCATCCCAACAGCTTCTTGCACTTGGTGCTACGTGCAGCAGCCACGGGCTAGGTTGCCCACCTGGGATGCAGCAGAGAGGATACCAGCTGAGAGCTCTCCGGGCACGGGAGCTCCCCTGCTGTGGGGTTCTTCCCATTTTTCATGAGAGGGCTTGTACAGGGCTCAGTTTTGTTCCCGTATCTTGAATTTGCATAGTGTGGATATTTAGTACCCAGAATATGTCAGGACACTGGAGATCAGCTCCCCAAGACTGTCCTGGTATGCTACAGCACTGGTATGGCTGCCAGTGGTGATGAAGTTAGAAAAAAAGAAAGGAACAATATCTATAATCCTAAAAAAGATGGGATTCTCTGAGGGCTTATTCATGTCCTTTTCCCTGGGAAGAATTTCATTAAGAAACAGAAAAAGAAAAAGAGACTGAGAGTAGAATAAAATCAGGCAGGAGTTGTCTGCCCAGCTCTCTGCAGGTATGGGAGAGGAAGCCTGATGCTCCCTCCAGCTCCCTCCAGGCTCCCTTTGGGATTTGGGCTAAGAGGTGTCCCCTGGGATCTCTCCTGACAGCTGTGTGATGCCTGTCCAGGTGATCTGCAACGCTTGTCTGCCCTGTCTCTTCACCTGGGGCTGGAAGGGGAAGATCTAGGACCACGGAGGTAGAAGGTCAAATTCCTTTTTTATTGAAAAAACAAAGCTGGAATATTATTAGAAATGGAGGTGTTTGCAGCCTTTGGGTCCTGGGGTGGGGGTGCAGGTTGTTTCATTGTCTTCCTGAAAAGCTGGGTAGTTCCAGAGAGATGAAATCCTCTCCCCGAATAAAAAGGGTGTATTTGAAAACACCTTTAGTAACAACTCAATGTTATCTTGAATTTCCTCATCAACGTCTCTGCTCTACCTCTTATCCAGCATTGTTAGTTCAAACTCAGCTTCCCATTTTTGTGACTGGGGTCAGGGAGAAATGGATTAAATCACTAACCACCCGTAAACACCAATAAAAACACTCTTAACAGTGCATTTCACTGTGAACCTCAGAGAACCTTATCAGCAGCAAAATGCCCTAGGGAGAGCAGGCAGGTGAGGGGATAATTGCCCCAAAGTCACCCTTTTATTGAGCACTTGTGGACATATTTTGCAGCAATTTCTTAGCAACGCCGTTGGGCTTTCAGTGAGTGTGGGATTTGGTGACTCACTCTGGGGACAGCACATCGTGTCTGGCCTACAGCTCAGAAGACACCGAGGAATCCAAATTCCCAGTCTCTTGGTGTGATTATGGAGACTTCCCTCATGAAATGGTGGCTGTAGGACCCTGACACATAAATATCCAGCAGGTACAGCAGCATAATAGAATAAATTTGCCAGGTCTCATGACAACACACTGACTAAGCCACTTGATTACGACTAGTTTAAGGCATCAGAGGGTGTCTTTAGCTGCTAGTAAAGATGAAAGCAATCATAAAAACTAAGTAACTCGCAGTTTGATGCTCTATTCTTAAGCTTTTAAATGTTTTAAAATGAGATTTCTGTGTTCATACTGGCACATCCCTCTAATTACCGAGTGCTTTTTGGTACAGCACACTTTGCAAGCAACAGGGCAAAGTTTCAGGGTGTTGTTTTCGCAAGTTGAAAGCCATTACCGTTTTAGAACTTCTTTATAATGGGAAAATTGCACTGGTATAGGAGTGATTTTCTGCGAGCACAGTTAAACCTGTGCCAGCCAATGTGGGTGTTCATTTTTCATTTAAGAACTGTTTGTTTTCCCTTAATTTAAATCAATTGAGAATGCATTCAAGTCGAACTAAATGCAGCCCTTGGAATCCAAAATGCGTACAACCACGTAGCTGTTGGTACTGCCTGAGCTTCATTGTTTCTGAGGCTGAAGCAAGCTGAACCGATGCAACCACCCAGGGCAGAACCGCCCCAATCACCCCCAAATGAGCCTCTCCGAGGCTGGTGGTGTGACACAGTCCTAAAAGAGGCCGTGAGCACCCTGAGCTGGAGGGCACGGGGTGCTGCTCCAGGCTGTCTCCCTTCCCTTACTCTCAAAGCTGAGCCATGCGAGCACAAGTGCTGCTACCCCGAGAGCTGAGCGATGTACGCAAGGGGAAGACGCCACCAGTTTAATTATATGGCACTCCGAGGAATACTCACATATTTTCAGGGAGGTTTATTTTAAGTGTTGTGCGAGACAACCTCGCGAGATGCTCATATAGCAGGCACTGTGTGTCCAACTGTGCTCTGGAAATATCCTACTCGCTTGAAAGCGTGTTTAAGAGAAAGACTATCAAATTAGATAGGCCCCTTAAACATTTGTTCTTTTTTGCGAGGTTTCTCTTGATTTTTCCTCTGAAGGGATGATGGGAAAATCACAAGCCTGCTAAGCTGAAATGGGGATGAGCTGAAACAGCGGCGAGCTAATTTTCCCTTATTTCCAAAATCAAGGCAGTGTTCCACTATGGAGACATAGACTGCAGAAAAAAAGGTTGTGACCAGTGATCCCTGATTATTCATGACTGCTTGTGATCTTAATTCCCTAATTAAATGGCCCCATAAAATAAGACAGCGGAATGTCAACAGACGTGACTGTGGCAAAAGCTCCATGCTATGCCCTGGAGGCTTCCTTTATACTTGATTGACCTTTCCAAGTGTTTTCTAATCTACTCTTAGTTGACAGAGTTGGTTATCCAATCCTTGCAGGTAACTATTATAAATACTCGCTAATTACTCTATCTGCATCTACAGCAAGGTTGTGCTTTATTAAACCTTGTATTTGCATGTGGCAAATAAACACAACCAATTCCTAAACTTGTCCAGCCTAGAAAAATCCCAGACCTTCATCCTCCCTTCTGCAGGACCAGCCAGGGCGGTGCGGAACCACTGGGCACAGGGCTCCCATTCCTGTAGGAGAACCCTGCTGCAGGCACTTAGCCCCGTTTTAATGATTTTCTCCTAAGCATCTAATTGGGTTGTCAAGAGGTTCATTAAGACAGGATTGGTGGTGTATGCCATCCTGTTCCCATCTGAGATGTCCTTAATGTTCAAGCTGCTCCCACACGCTGAGCAAGGCTTACAGATTGAGCTCGGGGTGATCTGTGCTCTGGTTATGTCCACGAGGTGTTCTGGATGAACCTGGTTGTACCTTGCAGTATCAGGCCAAAATTACACATAGCCCTCCTGCTAGAGTCCGAGCAGCAGAGAAATGGTACTGCAGTTTTGTTATCTTGCAAGAAATGAGTGCTAAGTCCTGTGCCCCGATAATATGGTCACATGAAATACAAGAGCTAAAAACTCCTGCTTTGAAATGAAAAACCTGTGCGTCGCCAAACTCCAGAACTTCAGAGGTGTTTGAAATCCAAAGAGTTTAGTAGCTTAAGCCTCATTCCTAATTGAAATAACTGAGAGCGCCTATACTCTTTACTAGTGTTGGTGTCATAAATATCTCCATTAAGTAGCAATTAAGCTGCTGGGATTTGGGCTGTATGCCATTATAAGAGGCAATTATAAAAGAATTGGATTAATTAGTTCCTGAATTATTTATGTAGACATAAATATTGCACGAGATCAGTGTTAAACAGGATACTGGCATGAAGAGAGGAAGGGTATGATACATTGATTTATGCTATTCCTTTAGTTCTTCCTCAGCAAAATTCAAGAAAAGTTGAAGTTTGTGCACACATCACCTTATCAGCTTTTATAGAAATATACTCCCCTGATAAAGCCATTCTGTGTGCTTTTTGTAATCTCTCCAAGTCACCACAAATAATAAGCATCGAGAGTTCTCTCTTGTCAATACAATGAAGTCAATCTTCTGTCTGTTGCAGTATAATTTAGACCTAGGGGAAATGACTGATTTCACAGATATTAACTTTATCGAATATACAAACAACAGATGTATTATAGGGGAAAGGAATTTTGTGCGAGCAGCACAAAGAACTCCAACAATCAGCAAATTCAATCTGCTTTTGACACTACAGTGTTCCCACAGTATAAAAGCGGTTGTCAGCTGTAAAAGTAATATAATACAAAGATGTGGCAAAATGGAAACAAGGCAGGCTATTTAGTATGCAAACAGCTAAGAACCTTAAACAGGAGACATTTATGAAAACAAAAAACAAGGTTTGAAATAAAATTGTCCTCTCTGAATTGATCTATTTTCATATTTCAGGGCACAACTTGATAGGATGAGGAAGAAATTTTGTGAAACATAAAATACGGTGCTAAAGTGGGAAAAGGCCATACAGCAGAGTCCAGCAGAGACAAAGATGGTCAAGGGGCTGAAGGGCCTCTCCTATAAAGACAGGCAGATTTGGGGTTGTTCAGCCTGGGGAAGAGAAGGCTCTGGGGAGAACTTACAGTGGCCTTCCAGTTCCCAAAGAGGGTCTACAGGAAAGCTGAGGAGGGACTTTTTGTCAGGGGTGTGGTGGTGTCCCTGCCCATGGCAGCAGGTTGGAATGAAATGATCTTTAAGGTCCCTTCCAACCCAAACCATTCTGTGATTCTATGATTCTGTATATCTGCGAAGCAATGGGTATTGATGGGGCTGAAGTCAGTCTGGTTGTTCTACGAAGAGCCAGTCTAAAACACAGGCTGGAAGAATTACCTTTGGGGAAAGGCAGTTTTGTTAGTGTTGAAATCTCAGGTTTCTGGTGATTTGACAATTTTTAAAGGAGAAAGTCAAAACAAATCATTCTGACTTCCTTGTGCAAATTAATTTCATTCTGGCTTATTAAAATGGTCAATCTGTTTACTCTTTTGTGTATAAATATTTTAGGCTGTTTTGACATCATCAAAATGAAGTGGTTCAACCGTATGGAAACAGAACAATTTCATGTTTCTGTCTCGTGAAGGAGTTTACTTTTCTCTTAACTGTGAGAAAAAATAAATAAATTGAGATGTCAGTATTTCCCATGAAATTTGGAAATTCAGCTTTCTGGAAAGCTGTAATTTTATATCATACAAAAACTTTCCCGTACTGGAAAGACCCTCTATCACGCAACTTTGGTGAGATTTCAAGCCTTAAGCCACTTCCATCTGGTGGAAAACAGCTAGAATCAAAGTCATAGGGGCTGGGTGTAACTGCTGGTGCTGAGTTTGCTGGTGGGACATGTGGAGTGACATTTGGGCAAGTGACTCCATTTGTCTGCATCTCACTCACCTGTTATATGGGAACAGCACTCTGTTTAGTGCATCCTCAGGAGGGGCTGAGATTGTGCTAACACTCTCCAAAGAGCACTTCTGAGGTAAGACACTGTTCAGGTGTACAGCACTGATCACGACGTAATGTAGAGCCCGGTAAGCTTCATGCTTGCTGTAGTCCCTGTTCATGCCGAGTGCCCCAGCCCTGAACCAGCTGTGATCCTCCTTGGGGTCGTGAGCTCGGAGCATCAGTAGCATCACACTTTGTGGTCTGGAATCACCCCCTTCCCTCTCAACCAGCTATAGTGGTTTAAACACGCAGACAAATATGAATGGGGTCAGCAGAGAAATGTGAATGTTTGAACAAGGCATCCACAAAAGTCAGTTGATAGCTTCCCAGCTGCAGGCCAGCTCATGCCAAGCAGGCTGCTTCTGGGCATATCCTGCATCTTATCTCTGCTGTCCTGGGCTGGCAGCAAAACACTATGGTGACAGATTTGTTCCCTGAGATGTCTGAAAAGCGATAGGGGAAACTTTGCAGTTGGCTTAATTCATTTATCCGAGAGGCCCACAAAGCCTCTGCAGCAGTTGTCTGCATTCCCTTGTCACAGTTAGGAGGCTGAGCAACCCTCCCAAGATTACAAATATTCACTCTAGACCCTGTGGACTATCTAGTCTGTATGTTCAGGCTGTGGTGCTGGGAAGAGTCTCCAAAATCAACCGTGGGTACCTCGGGGAATGGCAGAGAGTTGAATCCAAATTTCCATTTCTACATTCCAGCTTTTCTCACCTTGAAAGCCAACAGTGCTGCATAGTCATGAGTCCACAGTAACGTCAGTTTAGGGCCTAACATATTCTTAGGTCTGTTAGCCTGTGGAGTTGGATGACACAATTCTATGTGAATGGCTTAAACCAGTATATTTCACACCATCTTTACTGACATGATATAAACAGTGAGACAGTCCAATGTGTCTCAGATGGTGGGTTGTGATTGCTCAGGCAATGCATAATGTGTGTGTGTTTTTTTTTTTTTCTTTTGTTTTTTGAATAAGTAGAAAAGTGGAGGGGGTGGAGGGGTATCAGATGGCAGCAGTCATTCAGCAGCTCAGATGGGGAAGTGGTATCTGTAATTACTGGTTCCAAGTGTTTACGCTCTCCAGGATACTGCTGACTCCCTCTAATTGCCAGAAGAGTTTATTTCCTTCAGAGCAGGAACTGAACATAAACGCCTGTAAGTCCTTTCTGCCAGCTTTTATTCCACCGCTTTCTGAATGAGACGCACAAGGTCCATTGGAAACAAGGAATGGGCATCACGCAGCTCTCTCCCCTCTGTCTGCTGGGCTTACAGCTGGTTCTGCAGAGGTGTTTAAGGTCTCAGTGTCCAAACCCATCTCCGTGCCTGTGCGCTGACCTCCCCCTGCCTGAGGGTGCTCCAGGAGTGGTCCCAGCCTGGTATTGGCAAAAGCTCTTCAACCACCAAGTAAAGTGTCTTACAAACACAACCCAAGCGGTCTCTCCTATTCCAGATGTACAATTCCAGGAGTGAAACCCTGCTCACTGAAGCCAGCAGTGAAATTTCTCCCTGACCTCACTGCGCCCAGGGCTGCACATCATGCGCTGCCCCTGCCTCGTGCTGCTGCCACTGGCCCAGGCACGGGACGAGGGCAACGTGGGGCCCACCGAGACCTCACCAGGCCAGCAGTGGCCATGGGGCTGTGGAAATCACCCATGAGGGTCACTCATCTGGCAGCCGAGCAGCTCATCAGAGCGAGTCAGTGCTGCTGTGGAAGGTGAGAAGCTCAGGTGGAGAGCATTTGGTAATTTAATATTAATCCTCTTCTCTCCCCCCATTTCACAAAGCGGTGGAGGAGTGCTAGGAGGTCCATGGATGGTGCTTCAGGTGCTGAGGCCATAAAAACGGTACTATGGGGTCTGTCTTTGGCTGTTTTTCACCAGGTGAAGCTGGCGGTGGAGGGCTCAAACAGGGTGCTGGTGGTCACAGTCCAAGGGAAGCTTTCCTCCTTCCCCATGAGGAGAAACCTCAGCCAAATTTTGCCCAAGGTGTGCCAAAGCTGAGGCCCTGGGGGTACTGAGGAGACAAGGGTGCCTGTGAGAGGCCACACAGCTGCCATTGCCACCCTTGGCCATGGCCTTGCCGGGCTCACGGTGGCACCTCAAAACACCTGGTACTTGTAGTGTGGCGTGTGGTCATCTCCCACCTCTCCCCCACCTTCCACCCCTTTAATCCTCTCACAGCCTCGCCTCCCATCTACCGTGCTCCCAGAGGAGCGGGGCAGAGGCGGCAGCTGACTGAAAACGAGGGGAAAAAAGGGCTGGAAAAAAAAATAAAAAAATCACCTCACAGACCCCAACCAGGCGGCCGGCCCCGCGCCGCAGCCGCCGCCAGGTGGCGCCCGGCCCCCGCTGAGGCGCCGCGGCCGCCGCCCGCCTCAGGACAGCCGAGACCCGGGCCCCGCTGTCCCCGGGTGCCGCCAGCCCCCGGTCCCCCTGTCCCTTGGTCCCTGACGTCCCCCGGGGGCCCCGGTGGTCCTTGGGGTGGTCTTGGGGTGCAGGAGGTGGCTGCCGAGCGGGGCCCCCCGTAGCTTCTCGTTTGTTGGCTGCCACGCGATGCCTGCTGAAATTCGTGTTCGTGTGGTGAATGGCAGGGAAGAATGTAAAAACGCTTAGAAAACGTTTTTATGGCGTGGCTAAGAAGCTCTCTGGCAACTGGGATCCACAAGGGATAGTCTGTTTTGTTTTCTTTTTAAGTCCAGAGTATCCCGAAGGCCCACTGAAGCGGTTTCAGGGGACGGGCGCAGGTTCCGAGCAGCAGGGAGCTGCTGTAGGACACCTCCATCTCTGAAGCGTTATCCCGCTCAACCCACAGTGCTTCCTCCTCAGTTAGTGCTGAGCTCCTGCCGCTGACCAGCTCCGTTTCCTCTCCGTGCCTCAGGTTTGTGTCTCCGTGTCCCCACCCCGCACAGGAGAAACCCCAGGGAGCGAGGAGGAATGGTGATGATTTTAAGTGAAACTCCCGTCTTTTGGTGACTGGCACAGCTGGGAGCTCCCTGTGGCCAAAAGTACAGCACTGCCTCAGTGAGCAAAGATGGCATGCATCACCTCGCTGCTGAGTCTCCTGTAGCCCCTAGGGAAAAAAAGGTGGAAAGGGGAAACTTTTGCCCTTAGGAGAAGGGATGGATCTGTCAAAGCATGGGATGTTTCTAATTTGTTTGCCCCAAATCCAGTGCTTACCGATGAAGGCCATAATTCTGTAGTGCTCATCTTCTGGGTGATCTCCTAGGGACAAAATCACCACAGGAAATTATGTGGGAGATCAGCTGGGAACAGGGCAGTGCTATCTCTGAAAGCCCCTCTACCAAGGAGCTCCTCATCCAAACTGCCAGGGCCTGGGGTGGTGCCTCCCTCACAAAACCATCATCCCAGGGCTGTGTGGTGGGGCTTGTGTCCTGGCTGCAGCTGGACAGGCAAGGACAACCTGGATGGACTGCCACCTCCAACCCCGTGGTTCTCACTTGTCCCTGTACACCAGGGCAAAGGAGAGCAAAGCCCTGTAACACATCGCTGCTCAGGGCAAGAGCTAAGTGTAAATCTCAGGAGCTCAAACTCTCGGTTCCATTCTGTGACCTTTAGGAAACCTTTCCAAGTGCTGCCTTGCAGTGAAAGACTCTTTCTGCAGAATATTTAGCTTGGCTAGAAGAAGCAGACTTTACCCAGAAATCTTCTAAAAAAGGGGAGAGAAAAAAAAAAAAAAAAAAGATCCCTGGCCTGTTTGCGTGAGATATCTAAGCCCATTTCTAACGCTCCACAGGAGGCAGGGTTAAACAGGTGAAATGGGATGCTGTGCATTAAAATTGCAGCTGAAACCTCCTATCACTCATTATAGCTGTATTATTCTGCACCACTCCTGACAATGGAGAGCTAAGGAGAAAGTGCACGGAAAATTGTAGAACAGCCATCTAAACACATAATGTGGCAGCTATGACAAAAATGAATTGCAAAAATGCACTTTTCCCCCTTTCCGGTGGCTGTGACTGACCATCACATGCAGCAGCTGAGGTACAGGGCTGGCAGGACCCCAGCACCAAACTCGATATCCCTATGGGACCTGCCTTTCCATCTGGGGCATGGAACTGCTGATAGAGAGGCCAAGAGCCCTCTGTAATGTGCCTGATTTTCTGTCTCAGCCCGTTGCCCCGTGGAGCAAAGATGAACAGTGTTTAGCTCTTCAAAAAATAAAATAAAATTGCTAGCTCATGTAAAAGTGGGAACCCAGCTCTGTTTTCCAAAAGCCTCGGAGAAAAGGCATGCCTCGCTGCCTCTAGATTAGATCACAAATTTTCTGGCTGATGGCAGCATCTTAGTGTTCACCCTGAAGGCAAGGATCTGAACAAATTACGTTTTACTATCACAAGTTCATATATCCCTGCCGAGTTCCCACAGAAGGCAGAGGAAGGTACTTACGTGAAATGCAGTGGCTTTGGGGAACCCAGAGGATTTCTGCTCTTGGGAAGGAGCAGTGAGGGAACCGTTGTGCTGCGTGTGTGGTCGGCAGTCTGCGGCACTTAGCACGTGTCACCAATTTGGTGAAATATAATCCTCTGGGGGAGAAAAGGCATGTGATGGATATGTGTGCTGCAATCTGGAATCACTCATGTAGTTTATTGCCAAGCCTTTTATTCAATCAAATTCTTCATAAACACGGGAAGCGCTGATGTTGACATATGCTATCTACTGCATCGATGGATGTGCTTCTGCATCTCTTCCCTTGTCAGAAGCGTTGTCATCAGGCCCGAGAAGTGCCCAGAAATGATTTTGCTACAGGATCTCACTCTCTCCTTGCTGTATGCACGCAGTTCTCACCGATGCCTATGCATTGAGAGCAGGATCTGACCTTCAAGAAACACAAGGTGACACTCATGACAAAACAGGAACAGATGCAGCTGCATTTCTAGTCTTGGCTCTGAACTCTTCCTTTGTTCCTCTAATTGATTGTTTGCTACCAATATTAATGTTTTCTGTAATGAGGATGTTTTCTGAGCAGGAGGCAGTGGCACTTGTGCTCTCAGCTCTTCTCAATGAGCTGCTCAAGTTCAGAGCAGGCATCAGAGTGGGCCTGGAACTCCAACAGATCCAGGCCGCAGGGCACATTGTGTTCAGCTCCAGATGCTGCAGATCTTGGCAGAATTTAGATACATTTGATTTTATAGGCATTTCGTGTTCCCATCAGGAGAATGCTAAAGACTAAGGAGGTGGATGCACCTAAACTGAGCAAAAATATGTTTGTTGTTCCAAACAGCAGCCCTCACTGGAGAATACTGAATGCCATTTTATGTACCACGTTCCTGGAAAACAACCCCGGCCTGCTCCAACATCCCTTCTCTGAGAGGTAATCTCCAAGAAGCCCTTTCTGTAGAGCTCTGCCCCTCTGTGTTGCTCAGCCTATGTGGCATACAAAACCTTGTCTTTATTAGCACAAACATGTCCTAGAGCAAGAGGAGACCCTTAATGAGAGATGGGTAAGGCTGAGTTTTGACAAGGAACTCTCAACAGCTGTGAGTGCTCAGTGCCTTCCCAGTCTCAAGTTTAGCCACATGAATTAAACACTTTAGTTTAGGCATAAGGCTCTTGTCCGTTTATTTAACCTGATTCAAGAACAAACCTTTCAACTATTGAAGACACCTTTAAACTTCCTTCCCTTTGCATCTTGCCATCCTTCCTCCAGGTAGCTGTGACCAGGACGACTCCTCTGCAGGGCTGTGCCCCTGAGGTGCACAGCAGCTCCCCATACCGGTGCTGCTCTCAGCGGTCTGTGTAGGACTGCCACTGGTCCTGGTGTACCAGCACATCCCGGTCCTGTCCTTGTCCTGCTGGGAGTCTTCCCTGCTCAAGAGGCATTTTTGGATACAAATAAGTAGCTGTGGCTGTGAGAGGCGGTGTATCACATAGGCTGGCAGAGGAATGGCACAAGTGTATCTTAGAACTGGAGGGTCTGCACTTTGTCCCTCCGCCCTGCCCCTGTGCAGATGTGTACACAAGTGTGTGTAGGAAAGGCACGTCTTGGGTTTTTACAGGGATGCAAACCATTTTTGCAGCACTTTGAGAGAAACAAAGATAATACCTTCTCAAACATCCCGGTGTAATCCCATACAGAACGGCTCTCTGAGTTTTTCTGTTTGTTTTACGTGGGAGGGCGAGGGATTTTCACAACCAAACTTCAAAGGTTAAAACCAGTGAAGTCAGCAGGAAAATATGTGAATTTAACCTTTGGCTGTAGCTATGTAAACCACTTAATTTCATGAAGTTTGCACTGGAATGACAGAAGGTTTGAATGTTCCGCTTGTCAGAAGGATGTAAGCTATGAGCGTGGGGAAGAAGAGCAAAACGGCTCAGTGAAGTGTTCTTTAATGACTGCTTGTGAGCACACTCGGTATGAATTCATTTCATGGCAATGCACATGCAGATAACACAGCCTTCTCCAGGATTTGTGTAGGCTTCTGCCATCCCTTATCTCTGTCTTGATGTGGAACAATGCATGAAGGTTGGTGGTGCTGGGGCAAGGACCCCACCAGTTACTGTTACCACAGGGACCGCTCAGAGGGGAAAAACAGCTCATTCTCCTCGCATCCCTCCCTGAACCTCATCAGGACAGCTGCAGAGGGGGCATCCTGGAAACATTTGCTTTCCTGACCTCAAGATGTTTTCTCCATGAGAGAGGCCTGAGAAGATCAGCGCAAGATATTTCCAGTCAGTGAGGCGTCAGTGCTCACTTGGGATGCGACGCGTGGACCTGGTGGTGATGTGCAGCAGGTGGCTGTGGGAAGGCACACACAGCATGGCCCTGGGAATGAGGGGAGGCTGGGCTTGATGCAGAGCCACAGCAACACTCACTTGAGAAACTGGGCAAAATATTCCTGTGGTAACACTGAAACCCATTTTGCTTGATAGGAAAGATTTATAATGACATACCGTACATTTTTTGCTGTGCCTTAGTTTCCCAGGAACAAAGGGGCAATAAAATGTGTTTTCTCGATCTCTCCATTCTGTTGCATTCTATCCTATCAGACAGAAACTCAGCTGTAGCAGAAGAGGGACCTGACATCAGCCATGGGACACTGGGCTTACTTTAGTGCAAATAGGCAATAGCACAGTTGTTGTTGTGTAGGCTATCACAGGTGCCATTAGACTGCTCTGCTGCAGTAATATCACCAATCTAGCAAGTAAAAAAACACAACAGTCTGGTTGCTGTAATCACATTTTAGGCAAATCTCAGCTTCATTAAAAAATCTCAGCTTCATTAAAAAAAATTGAAAAGAAAAGAAAGAAATGATGGAAGGAAGGAAAGAGAGAGAGAGAGAGAAAGAAAGAAAGAAAGAGAAGAAAAATGAAAAGAAAAGGTTAGGTACTTATCTTCCTGATCCAGAGAAAAGTTTAAAATGTTAACCAAATATGACCCTGGATTTCAGAGATCAGAAGTCATTTCCTACCCAGAAGAGCAAACACCATCCGCAAATGATTGTTAAATGCTATTATTATTTATGGATTCTTTTTAAACTTTATGATTTTAAAGACAGTGCCGCATCTTTACAAAAAACGCAGACAAAACTGCAGTTAAGATTTTGATCACTAAAAATTGGCAGTGTAAAGTGTCGTGTAGTCAGTGAAGGTGCTTCACAGCAGCTGGGAAGATCAAGACAGATCTTGGATTAACCTTGCTAATTAGTGCTAAATACAAAAAGCACATGCACAGAATGCCTTGCTAAATTTCCCAATCTAGATCAGGAGAAAGCACACTGATATACCGATTTTTTTTTTTTTTTTTTAACTGTTCAGGTTGCTACCTCTGCACTCCTGCATTACCAAAAATATCCACCGAGTGTGTGCTGATTATGCATTTTCTTGTGATGTATATTTGTTATGCAAATTATTATATTTCCTTATGCTTGCTGTCTGAACTCATATTCATAGAGATGAAAGGTTTTTACATGCCTCTACCAAGTTTAATTTTCTAAAAAGCCTCTTCTGGGGACATGAGCGAGAACATGATGGCGTGGGTGTGTCTGCGGCTGTTTTGGTGTTAGAATTTATACATCCAGTGCCCTATCTGGAGATTACTTAACCGTGATTGCAATTATTATCTTCATTGAGCAGCAAATGAGTGAGACACACCACGAGCCAGCTTTGCCTGTGGGGCAGGCCGGGAGCGGGACGTATTGGGGCAGGTGGGCAGCCTGCAGCGGGCAGGGGCAGCCCTGGCTCCCCTCCGTCCTGGCACAGCTGCCTGGCTCAGCTCTAGGGAATTAATGTTTTGGGAAGCCAGCGATGCAATTCTGCCATCAGACTGCTGACATGTAGCTGAGGTGACGGTGGTCAGGAGTGCTGTAGTCAATGGAGGGTGATGGGCTTCTCTAGAGGGGCTTGGTTTGCCAAATGGCCACTATTTAACAGCCTCAATCAAGCGTCTGAGATAGGCGGACCCAGGCTGAAGTGCCAAAAATACCCTTAAAAGCAGGTGCTTCTTGTCTACACTGTTATTTCTCTGTGTAATGAAGGCAGTGCAGATGTACCTGCCTGGCTGGTGAGCAGGGAAGTTAATTCCATTCCTATTTAAGAGTCTCATTTCCTTGCACATTTGGGCACCTAACGCCTTTCAGCATCTCTCTGCGCCTGAGTTCCCTCATTCATAATCCAGACGTGTTTGGAGGCTCGGGCATGCCGTGGTCCCGTGCAACTTCTGCGCTTCCCACTCCGCGAGGAGGCTGTGAGCAGGTGGTGCTTAGAAAAATGAACTCACACCCTGACCAGGAGATGAATTGGTTGTAACAGTAATTCCACCGATGTAACGACAAGCTCGGCTTCTGCTGGCATTTGCACGAGCGTAACTAATAGCAGAGCTTGCTCTTCCCTCTTCTCTTGGCTGTAACCACTCAGCTCTGTTGCTGTAGGGAAGGGAAGCTATTCAGGATGGCTGGCTCATACAAGGACAATAATGATAGCCATAATATTTTACATGTCTTCTGTTAGCAGTGCTTGTTGGCAGGAGGAGAGAGGGAGGGTATGATTTCTTTAAGCAATACCTTATTAAGTGGGGAACTATAACTAAAAAGTGAGTGAGGCTTACCAGGAGCAAGTTAGAGTTTATTATTAATGCTGATTAGTTTTGTTCTTTCAGGTTTTAAAGTGTGTGGCTGAGTGATAAGGGATGTGCCTCAATGTTTATTTGATTAGAGCCAGCAACTAAGTCCAGAGGGTGCTTGCTTTCACTTGGTGCTTTTTAATAACCAAATAATTTCTTTGGTATCGTTTCACAGACAGCCAGTAGGAGTCACATCATTTAAGGCTGTCATCTGCCTCCTGGGGTTGTTTCCAATGATGTGATGATTTTTTTCCTGGCTTATTTGCTTATTTTTTTTCATGGTGAGAAGTGGACTGATGCCCTCTGATTGGAAAGCAGCTCTGAAATACCTGGCTCCAGCCTCTCTAGGAGGTACGTAGTAATTAAAAGCTGGCCAGCCCAGTTAGGTAATATATGTAGATGTTCAGCTCTGATTCTTCTTGAAATGTATCAGATTGATTTGTGGCTGAACTGAACTGTGAGGTGCTGAAGATCATGTTTCTGCTGAGGGAACTGGTAGATCCCCATCTATAAATGTTTAGTCACTGGCTGTGCAAAAAGAGCTGCCCAAAAAAGGGACTTGGAGGCAAAAGCTTGAAAAGATCTGACTCACTGCAGTTGCATGCAATAAACTGTGATCCTGAGGGGAAGTTGCAATGTCCACGAACCTCAAAAGGTGCTCTGCTTCATGAAAGTTTGTCATGTGCTTGTCAGCCTTCCCTCTTTTCCAGAACATTTATACTAGCAGTTTTAAGAAACCTCCACTGCTGTATGCATGTAAGCAATCCCTATTTCTTTAGCAAAGCTCCTGAGCTCGATGAAGTTACTTGTGTACATATGTATGTGGAGGATGTGGGCCAGAGCACTGACTGAAGCTGTGCTATCAGAATAGTGAGTTTTACAAGAAAGTCTCTTGTCTCTTCTAGAAATGGGGTTGATTGCATCCAGCCCTGTGTTGTGTCTCTGCACTCAGATGTGCTCTTCGAACCTTCAGAGGTTTGTGCATTTCCAATTACTCAGGATGCTTGCACAGGTAATCCTGTCAGCTACAGGCAGAAAAGGCATTTGCCATTGCAAAGAGATGCAGGATACAAGTAAATTAGAAGAAGAACATGTGTACCTGGCCTTTGAAGATAGCTCACGTTTGTTGGGTCCTGCTCTGTGGTGTTGATGTCAGTCTGTTTTGCTCAGAGGTCCGTACAATTGTACCGATTTTATCTTCATTCAAAATAATGCAGGATGGAAAAGTTGAGGAAACCTGAACTGGGATTCCCCAGCACCCAGTGTTTGCTCTTATATGTCTCTCTCTGTACAGATGTTTCTGGGGTATGTGTATATAAATATGTGCGTGTGTTTGTATATTAAAACAAACAAACAAACAAAACAAACAAACTTTATCATGGAAAATAAGCCTAATCATTTGAAACATTTTGGGTAAGAACAAGTTGGATTTCAGAGTCTGTTGGCGTTTTCTCTCAGGGCATGTTCCACTGCTCCCTGACTTACTCACTCTTCAGTAAGAGATACCAGATCCTTCAGCTTCTTGAAGGTGAATGCTTCTACATTTTCCTTTCATCTCCATCTTAAAAATAAATTTAAAAAATCTCAATTCAGTATCTTTCCATAGTCACCTTTATCTACTCAGAAGAGAATATGCTATCTTCCAAGACTCTGGTAGTGCCAAGGATCTGCTGGAGGCAGTGGCAAAACCCACCCAGGATGTCATTGGGGAGAGATTTCTTCCATCTACTCGAGGGAGCTGAGGGAGAGGCTTGATACAGGCTCTCGGATGTTTCTGACGTGAGTGAATCTAGTGATGAAACAGCGCCATGCCAACACGTGTTGATTTGGGCCATGGGATGCCCCAGCCTTCTGCAAGCTCATTTGCATGAAGATGGACATATCATACCCCATCTCCAAGGTCACCTCTGCCCGTGGGTTTGCTGTGTGTGGTTTTTATTTTGTGGTCTTATTGATGGTTTGCCCACTTCCACCGTTTTCATATGGCAGCAACAGGCGCTGCAGAGCTCTCTCCTGATCCTAAGCTGACCCCTCCGGCCTGGCTGTGACACTTTGGTAATTTAATGGACAAGTCTGCAGGTTGTCGTCATTATGTTCACTCATGTAAAGTACTTTATGCTTCGGGAACAATTTGGCCAAGGCAGCAGGGATACTTCTGTGTAAATATGTCATGAGTTCAAGCATTTTAATGTTCATAAAAAGACAGGACGTCAATTTAAAGCCTCAGCTGTCCCATGCATCTTAGGTCTGCTGATTTATGAAGTACTGAAAATTGGAATCATATAAGCCCGTAACACTCTGGCAGCTATTTAAATAGCAAAACTTTCTTCCAAAAACATGATATATAGAAGACATAAAAGTTTTAAAGAGGTAGTCTGCCTTAATAGGGAGAGAGCATTAGCATTCATTTACTGACAAGAAAGAGCTGATTTTCTTTACAAGAACCGCTCCTTCCATAACCACCCCATGCTTAGCATTAATCAAATCATAGCGTTTCTACTGCCTAGTGAGGATTCTGTTCGCAGGAGGGTTGGAGAAGGTTAATATTCTCCCAATACTTCGATGACAGAGCTGAGCAGCCAGGGTGAGCGCTGAATTTCTGGTCCCCGGTAAAACCAAAGGCCAGGTGCTCCTTTGCTGGGGAAACCACACAAGTGCTCACAACCAGGAGGGGAGTGGAAGGATGGCAAAATAAATCAAGCTGAGCTGTCAGCATGAAACTCTGAGGGCCAAATGTCACCCTAAGTGCATGGCCCTTCACCAGGGATGCTGTGTTAAACCCTGCCTGCCTCTGGACGCTGTTCCAGGTGGCTCCCTTGGGAGGGGGATGCCAGCAGGCAGCGGTGCAGGCGCCTGCCAGCTTTAGGTGTGTTGGATTGGCACTTCTGAGATGATAAAAGACACACGGGTCTCATGAGATGGGAATAGGGGATTCGAGCAGTCTGGCTAACTCGCTCGTGTTGGCGCAGAAACCTTTGTTTGAGAGTAAGCTGAAGTCTTCAGCATTTAAAATAGCTCTTATCGGGCCCCAATGACAAGGAAATGACTGTTTATAGGTGCCGCGCTCTGGGAAGCAAGGAGAGGAGCAGGGCAGGAGTGTGTGCTAACGTGATCTTAATATCGGAAGATAATTGCATCCCAGAATAAGAAAGGGAGGGGAATGATTTCCCGTGTAACAAATCTCATAGATAGTAGAGATATTTACAGAGAGAAAAGCACAACTACAAGATAGCTCTTGCTTTTTAACACTTCACTGTAATTGGCCCCCGATCAGTGTTAAAAACAAAATTCTTCTGGTTGACTGGGATCCTTCTTAGGTCACCATCAGCTCATAATTTGGAGTATCTCAGGAGGATAAATCTCCTGGGGAAAAAGGTGTAATTCTTGTTGTTTTATGGATGGGCTACATGTGCTCGTCATCCTAAGTGACTGGCCCCAAACTGCACAAGACGTCTGCAGGAGAGAGAGACCTGAAAACAAATCTCTCAGTATAGAGAGCAACGTGCTGGTTGTGGGATCATTCTGGTCTAAACAAGGCCAGTTTGGTAACAAGGGTAACTGTGTCTTGGTTTTAGTACTGCTGGGATTTGGCACTTGTAAAAGCCCTGGGGCAAGGAGCACGGGATGGCATCTCTTTGCCTAGGGAAGTTCATGGGGCTTCTCGCTTTCAGCACTTGCAAAATCTTGGAAGGGAGAAGTAAAAATCCTGCTATTAAATGTGAGCTTAGCACTGAGCACTAAGCCTGAGTTGTGTCATCCGAGGATAAACGAGGCTGTTGAAGCCTCTAAAGTAATTGCTCGCTAACAATGCTAAGTGCAGCGTGCATCTTACCAAACAAAAGATTGTCTCTTTTGCACACATAAGACTTGCATTTAATTTCCTTTAAGCCCAAGTCCCTATTATAGCATTATCCTTCAGGTGTAACGAGATAACTGCTATGTTGATATTAAGGCTTGGAAAGGCCACCGAGAGGCCTCTTGGAGTCGTGCTGTGGAGGAGAAGGAAACATCCAAAGCAAGGAGGGGCCACACATACAAGCTCAGCATTTTGCATAGAAAGGTATTGTGAAATTCAGGGCGCCTCCCTCACCCTGCTCGCTGTGCTGATGAGGAAAGAGCTCACAGCTGCAAGCCTGCTTTATTTAGCACTGACTGGGGCTCTTTGTAAGAAACCCACCCAAAGAGGAGGCAGACCTGTCTGATCAGGCATTCCTGGGACCTAAAATGGTGCTTGTTTAAACTGCAGGCTGGCTTGGGGGCTGCAGGTATGTACTGTGCTGTGTGCCCCGTGCTCTGCTGCACCTCGTTTAATTCTGCTTTGGCTGGTAAGTCAAAGATCCTGAAAAGGAGACGCAGCTTGTTAGACTGAGCATATGGTGTTCTCTACAGAGGCTGATTATCTGCACACCTTGTGGCCAGATTTTCAGTGAATATTAATTTCTATACCCCCTCTAAATTTAGGGATGTGAGGATTTAACTCAAAAGCTTGAATTTCTTTTCCAACACAGAGATTTTCACTCAGAGGGAGGTAAGGCACTGGCACAGGTTGGCCAGGGGAGCTGTGGATGCCCCATCCCTGGAGGCGTTCAAGGCCCTGGGCAACCCGACCTGGTGAGTGGCAGGGAGCATTGTTTTGGTTTCTTTTAAATCTGTAGGACAACTTTTGATGTTTCTTATTGTCCTGTGGTTTCTCACATGTGGTTTCTCTCATGGGCTCTTTCAAATGTGTGTGAAGATCTGCCCCTCAGTGTGACTAGGCTGAGCATGGAATCATTTTTGAGGCACTGGCTTCTGAAGCCCTGCATTTTCTGCCTTTTGAGCCCGTCTTCCAGTTGGTAACAGCAGGCAGCACAGCGGTGTTCATTGTAGCCTTATTGTCATGAGAAATCGTTTGTCTTAAAAGCTTTTTCTTGCGACTGAATTCCCAAGCTGGAGACTTTGATAAAATAAGAGAGAGATTTCTATGTTTGGAGCCAAATACACTGTCATTGTTTTCAAATACCTTTTAGTTACTGAGGTGGTGTTCGTGTGCAAGAACGTATAGATTAGACCATAAAGGAAAATAGGAGTGCTTGTGCTTGGTTAGAGTTACTGCTTTGCACAGCAAATCATAAATACAATGTAATTTTGCTGCCATTGGTCGTGTTATTTGCTCCCTGACACTTTGAGTTTTGCTGTGGCAGCAAGTGAAGTTTTGTGCTCCGGATCCTTGAGCCTCTAGCAGTAAATCAAGGAGAACCTCTGGTAGCTGAGACAGCGAAGGTTTGTGGTGCACAGCTGCTGAGCCTGGTGGCCTGATTTCAGAGACAGGGGTCTGTGAAAAATCAACTCCTTAACTCTGGGCAGCGCCGAGCTGTAACACGCACACAGCTGTTCTATTCGCCTATGTTTGGGTTTATTGCTGGTTTTGGTAGGCATGCCCTGTTAAATTGTCTGTGACTGCGTGATAGCTGGGACAGCAGCACTGAGAAGGGCTCTTGGCTGTTGGGGCAGAATTAAAAAGTGTGCCAGGGCTGGAGCACTTGCTTACATAGAAGGCAGTGTGGTCTGTGTTTGAGTTAGATGTGGTAGAACTGCAGCTGTTGAAAACGTGTCTGGATATTTTTCATATCTAGGTAGAGCTATAAATGCTTAAATCAGGACTTGGATATTGCAAGGTTGTATTTAAGATGCTGAAAATCTCTATTAATAACCACAGATATCTCTCAGCTGGGAAAGGATTCATTCTTTCAGCTTAATCATTCTTATGCAGAATTTGGATCCACGGAGAAGCTGCTCTGTCTGTCTCTGCCTCCAAGCTCAGGTTGGTTTGGACACATGCTAAACACATATTTTACAGGCACACCAGCCAGGACAGCACTGCTCTGGCACTGCTTGCAGAGAGCAAAGCCTAAATACTTCCAAGTAAAAGACAAAAAAATTCCTTGGAGGAGAAAAGTGGTATCATCCATGTGAGAGAGTGTTCGTAAGGATGGGAGCCTGGTGACTCCAGCAAAGACAGGGCTGTACGTGATGCTGATTCCCTTTAGCTCCTGATTATGCCACAGGATAGCGTGTATCCCTGTGATAAATCTATGCCATTGACTTTGCTTTCAGGAGTTGATCTGTGTGCGTCCAAAAGGGGGGATTAGTATGCTGCTCTACTGCTCCAGTGATTTACACTGGACTTGGAATAATAAGACTCAGAATAAGGTGTTAGGCAGTTCTTAGTTGCTTTCCAAACCCGACAGAACTGAATAATTTGTTTGCCCTGTGTGTGCTTCATTTAGTAGCTCAGGTCCCATGCTGAGCTTGGGCCTCTTCTGAATGTGAGCATTGGTTTGTATCTGGATTCTTGGCTTTATCAAATTTTCTGAATTCTTGAAAATTCTTTTGCTGTCTTCCAACAATCCTTTGCTTGCATTCGTTTTCAGTCAACCCATTCATTTTCTGTCAGTTTGGAGTAACAACAAGCACTCCCAGAAGACAAATCGTCCTTGGGCTGTAGCAGCCACCTGAGAGGGAGCCGAGGATTGCTGCAATGAGTGGTTCAGGCACCACAGCGACAACAGATACAGAGAAGTGACTGGTACTCAAGCAAAGGGAGAAAGAGAAATGATTTGCTCCCAGGTCAATATTGTTTTATTCTTTTCCTGTGCTAAAAATAAATCTGGAGGATTTGTTTTTTTCTTGAGGATTTGTTTACAGCCTCTCAGATAACAGCAGCTGAGAGCAAGGGAAGGTGATGTGTCCTCTCACAGACACGGTGAGGGACCCTTATTTCCAAACTCTGCATGGGACATGAAATGAACATGGTGCTCACGGCATTCAGAGGAGTTGCTGCTTGGTTTACAGGCCTGATACTGAGACATCCTTACCTACTCTAGTTTCCCTAGATAGTATTCCAAAGCCTTAGGCACAAATTTTGTATGCATTTCCTAATACCTGGAGACAGCAGTCAAAATGCAACCCTCTGTGTTATGTTCTCATCTAGGAACTTCTGAAAAAAAATACCTTTTCTGGGTTCTATTTGGTTAATGTAACAGGAGACTTGATTATTTAAATGCAGAAAGGAGTGGAGAACAGCCTGACTGGCCCAAAATGTCAACGTGTGAGTGAAAGAAGGGGAAACAGCCCTGAGCTTCTGCATTACCTGCAGCACGCAGCTCAGAGGATGCAAGTATGGCTCTGCTTTCCTCTTCTCAATGCACATGTTTGTTCAGACAGAAAATCTTCTGGAGTCGGGGTTTTTGGCAAGTGAATCAGGAGGATGGCTCAGAAGGTCAGCTAGTTCAATGTCCTGGGTCCTAAGACCAATGGGCTCCATCAGTGCTGCTTCTTACAGAGTTTGTTTAACAGCCTTAAAGATAACCAGTGATAAGACTACAATTCTCCTGGCAGCCTGTATCAGTATTTTATTTTTCCCACTGGAGAGCCTCTTAACAGTCAACATGAACCTGCTTCACTGTGATTTAAACCTGTTACCTCTGGATCTATCCACCACAGCGCAGGCTCTTCTTCCAATGGGAGAAAAAATAGGTAGTGCGTTCCTTGTGAAATGTTTTTATTTGACTCTTGGTCATTCTGTCCTTCCTCTGACCTTTGGTACCTGTATTGCAAAATTCTGGACACAGTGCCATAGCTGAGACCTTACTAATGCTGAGCAAGGTACTGAGAGGAAGGATTACGTGGGATATAGTCTGTAATGCATTCTCCTGTTAAACTCTTCCAACAACGTGCTTGCCTTTTTCATTGCCCATCTTCAGCTAGTAGTCCGCGACCCTCGGATTCACTATATTTCTTTAAAGAATTTCATAAATGAATTCAGCAGTTGATAAATTCCACCTAAGCTTAGGAAGAGTGTACTTCTTGTGGTTGAATACCAGATGTCCAGGTAGTTTTTCTGCATTTCTTAAAATCATTTTGGGTTCTGAGCATGTCACTCAGTATGACTGCAGTCCTTCCAAACCTCATCTCACCTGAAAATTTAATAACTTATTCCCAATTCTGTCACCTTGTTAATTAATGAAAATATTGAACAAGATGGGTCCTGGGGCAGGCCCTGCAGCACCCATCAGTACATCCTTACATATTGAGATCATTCCATGCATGACCACTCTTTGGATACAGTCCCCCTTCAACATCTGCTTCCCTATTGCATGAAAAAAGCTTTAACAAGATTTTTCCCTAGCTTGTTCTTGAGGCCGGTGAGTAAAACAGTGTTGAAAACCTTACTTTGTCTGAGATCGATGGTATCTACCATCCCTTACCTCCAGAAGGTTTGTTGCCTGCTGTAGAAATAAAATATATTTCTTTGGCATGCTTTCCTCTTAACAAATCTACCACCAACTGCATCTCATCTCCTTGTTATCGTCCTGATTCTGACAAATGGTTTGATTTGTTTCTGCAGGAACTGGACTTAATCTGATTGATTTATAAATCTCCCAGCTAGCCCTTTTTTCTCTCTTTAAAGAACTGCACTATGCTGATCTTTTTTCAGTCTTGCAGTAGCTTACTCCTCCTCTTTAGGATCACAAAGATGAATGCTAATAGTTCTTCAATTGATTGAGCCAGCTCTTTCAGCACCCTCAGCTAATGTTCCTCACACCCTGTCTGTCTGAAAATTTTCTCTTTTCTCAAGTGCACTAGTTGTGCTGACCATTTGCTTGCAAGGTGGCATTTTAAGTAAAGCTTGTTTCAGAAAAGCCCCTGGAATGATGGGGATTCCCTCTGTAAATAGCTTTCCTTTGTTCGTGGTTGACAAATTCTACATGTATTTCTTTGTTCCTCCTCCTAACATTTCTTTAAAGTGATTTCATGTTGTTCTTCATGTCTTTTAATAGTTTGAATATTTTTTTCCCTGTGCCTTGTTCTCTGTGATTTTGTCCATACGCGCTCTCTTAGTCTCTTCTGCAAACAATTCATCTTGGTCTTTGAAACTTCTTCTTTATAAGCATTAAGTACATAAAATCATTTGTCAAAAGAAAACAAAACAATCCCCCCTCTCTCTAAACACTTCTCTATTTTTCCCATCCTTTTTTAAACTGTCTTGAATTGTCTGCTTCCCACACTTCTTTACGTGAAGCTGCTAATTTTCAGCCATACAGGAGACATTTTCCTGAGTTTGTCCATCCATGCCCTTTCTTCTCCACTTGCCCCTTCTCCAAGCAAAACCAAGAGGTTCTAGCCATGGGAAACTGCTTCATGATGCCTGCCAAACTGGGTCACTTTGGTGCCTGTCAAATTAAATATATTAGTGCTCAGACTTTTCTAAAAATGTCTCCCTGCTTTTAATTTGGCAGAATCAATTCCCTAAACTGGAACTGAATTTATGAGTAGTTCTGTGCCCCTAAAGCTGCAGTCTCTAATGGTTTTACTGCTTTCTGGAAAAAAAAAAATCACCCAGATCTAATTGCATTATTGGAAATGGTTGAAGCACTATAATATATGGGGGAAAACTTCTGTGGTCTCTGAGAAATCCTTTATTCAGGAGGAGCCAAAAAGGCCATCTAATGCTTTCAGGGAAGAATAGTCTGCAGAGATTTTTCTAGTTTAAGAGAGTGGGAGTCATATCAATACTTAATTCAGGGTGCATTCAAGAGAAAGATGTGGGCTGTGGAGGTGGAAACTGCACTTGTTGCAAGGCAAAAAAAAATAATAATTGTGAGAAACACTCCGTAGCCAATAACTTAGGCTCAGGCGAGGATCTCAGTGAAGTAGTAATTTATTCGCGATTGCAATGGCGGGCGCCCCACAAGCAGGAGAGAGCGCATCTACTAGTTCCAAAACACAGTTTATATACCTTTTGATGGCAGGACCCTCCCCTGTTTCCCCACTGAGTGGGTAATCCAGGTTCACAATCTATCTGATGCTTCACAAACAATGCATGGCCTTCAGTTGCCGGCCTGTTAAATTTCAAATTTCTTTTGACATTTTTACTGTTTGAAGTGGTAATGTTTCTTCACTTATCTGACTTGACTTGACACCGTGATTTTCACCTAATTGTCCTAAGGAGACTGGTTGTCTGCATTTTACTAGGTCGCCTGCTAAACTTTCTTATCACTGTAAGCATATCTCAGTACCACATTCCCTCCTTCTAAACAATGTAACTCTGCAAAAACAACATTTCTATTCCCACAATAATTAAAGGTCAGGAAATAATTTGTAGTTCAACAGCAAAAGCTCCTGAATACTCTTAGTTCCTTATGTTATTACTCTCTGTGAAGCAGGGCATTAACACTCCATGATGCCCTGATTAGTTTACCAGGCTGCATATTCGGGGTAAGATGTGGTTGCAATGGGCCCAGTGGTTGCTTGTGATTAATGCGGCATTCAGATGAAAAACAGAACGTCAGGTAAGCACTTCTCCAGGTCGGTAAGTATCAGGAAGCAGATAGAGCTTGGGAACAATGGCCAAAAGCAAGGAAAAAAGGTATGAGCTGTGCATGAGGAGAAGCCTTGTAGAATTTCTGGCCCAAATGAAGTGGGTATAAAAGCAGAGAGTCTAGTCAGGAACTGTAACTTAAAATATTAATACTGACAAAGAACAGAAGAACAACTGCACTTACTTTATCTCGAGCCATTAGCTTTGATTTAGTGCAGCCATGGAAGCCTTTCGGTAGTTTCCCTAGTATCTTCACACTCTGCTTTAATAGCATTTGTTTAAATGAGGAGTGGACCCTCAAGCAATATTTCTCTTTAACAGGCAAGTCCCAGCACAGAGTAATAAGTAAACTGGGAACAATATATTTTAAAGGAAGAAATAGATTCTGCCAGCTCAATTTAAGGAAATATTTATTACACATAATTTCTGAACTGTTTTCTGAGTAAGCAATGGAAAATGATCCTTATGAACAGCGAAATGGGAGGAAGGAAAAAGTCTGCATCATTATGGAGAGCTTAATCTTCTGCGTGTGTGCTTGTCATTCCAAGTGATGTCTTCACCTATATGAACTGAGGGCATCTACCCTGGGTCTCTCAGAAATTTTAGCCCCTAAAAGACCTCATTTTAACATTAGCATGCACTTACGCCCTCCTTTTGATGCTTTGATCTCCTCTCTTTCATTTCTTCCCCCTTTTCCCACAGACCTGCTGTTTGTTTAGGTAAAAATGCCACTTCTAAGTTTTGAATCCCTCTTAGCTTTTTTTTTTTTTTTTTTCTTTTTTTTTTTTTTTTTTTCATGGTGCCCCATTAGGAAAGGAAACTCATTTGCCATTTACCTACTGATAATTCTCCTTCTTTCTTCCCTTGCCTCTCAAGCAGGCTTGTTTGTCTTGGCAATCCAGCCCCTGCCCAAACGTTTTCTGTCCCTGTGAGCCCTGGGTGTGATGACACTTTGCAGAGTGGAGATGCTCTGTTTTGTGATTTCATCACTACTTTAGTCCCGAGTGAGAGTGTCTTGTTTGGAGTAACTTCCTAAAACCCAGAGCTCTAGATCCTTGTAGTTCATGGTTCCCTCTTTGCTGCTGCTGGTCTCCTCTCACAAGCAGGTAGGCTGTGTGCAAAACAGGCTTAAAACATGTTCATCACATAAAAGTCACATAGTTCAGAAACCTCAAAATAACTTTTTTTTTTTTTTTCATTTATTTAAATGTACTAAACTGGTATTGAGTTTCCAGGGAACCATTTTATCCCTAGCTAAAAATACAAATTGGTGTGCCACATTTTGGCAGATTTATCTCCGCAAAATTGTTTATATGAGAAATGTTTCCTACTGTGTATCACAAATAGTAATTTAGTTTAAGAGTGTGGCATCCCATTGAACCAAGAAGCAGTGCTGTGGAAGGAAGATGTCCCTCCCTCCCCTCTTCAAAATGCCCTGCTGACTTCTCGCTTTCCCATCACTGTGAGCCTGGTATGCCTTTGCAGACTCAGACCCGTATATTTTACAGCTGCATTATTAAATTATCTGAGTGCTTCCTTTCTCTTACCTCCATGGAATTATGCTGGTGCTCTACATCTTGTTCCTTTTTGTATTACTTTTATTAGTCACAAGAACATAATAGAAGTGATAGACACAGCTTCTTAGAAATTGATACGGTATTTTTTATTTTTTAATCCAGTTACCTGTGGCTTTAAACTCCATTCTTCTTGTTAATGCAATCAAACGTTTGCTTTGTTTTGCTAACCTCAGAGCTGATGGTTTTGGTGTTATTACACTCGCCTCCTATTTCCTGTGGACTTGCTCATATATATTTTTTTGTTTTCTTCTTTTATGGAAAGACTTTCCAGTGAGTATTTCCTTGCCATATGTACATATCCTTGTACGTAGTTGAGTATGGCCAAAGACTGGCCCAAATCTGCAGTGCTGGGAATATACTGGGCAGTGTGGTGAAAAGTTCATCAATATCTGATGGCTGAGATGGCAATGGGATGGTTGTTGTCCGCTCACGTTTCTCAGTTGACAGGACAGCTTATGGACTTGCAGCACGTGGAAAAAGGCAGATGATTCTTTTAACAACTCTCTAATTACAGATTTTGGCTATGACCAAAAAGTCTTGCAATGGAAAATTATTGGCAGCTTCTTAATCATATTTCTTTTTATTGTACAGGGAACACTGTGTACCATGTGTAAAGTGTCTTGTAATAAAAGATGTCATTTCAAAGGTCAGACTTAATATATCAGGGGGATCACAAATTGAGCATATGATATATCTTACAAATAAGCACAAGCTAATGTGAGTACAATTAATGCAGGAAGGAACTTGTTAGCAGACACTTCCTGGTTGGATGCCCCCATCGTGGTGTTTGGAAGATCATATTCAAGAAACATTTTGGCAATGGAAGGGGGAGCAACTCAGTGATAAGTGAGGCAGATGAGGAAGGAAGAGGTTTCTGAACAGAGTGGATTTAAATAGCAAACCATAATGTGCCAGTGGCAGTTAGATTTTTAGCACTGAATATAATAGCAATATGGCTCTTCTCTGTGAGAGCTGTATTTATATTAAGAACATTCAGTTCTTTGGAGGGGTGCAGATTACAATTAAAATGTTCGCTTCCCATGTCGAGTCCTCTTGAGTTTTGTTTCTCGTCGCACACAACAACAGTGTGAATGAATTAGATGTCATTGCGGTGTGTGCCTGCGTGTGCCCACAGAATGGTGCTGGAAAAAGCTGCTTAAACTTGTTCGCTGCTGATGTCCTATGGAACATGATAATTGAAATACTGGCATGGTAGGCGTGGTACAGAAAATCTGACACTCACAGCAAGGCTGCTCTTAAAATAGCTGTAGAGCAGGAGATAGAAAGGACATTCAGCTGAAGTAAAATGTTACAGATCAATTTGTGTGCTTTCTGAAGAACTAGAAATAGGACTTGCTTTTACAAGGCAGCACATTTTAGAAAGAAATCCCTGCTACATTGTCCAGTTTCTTCATATCAACTGTGCTTTACACTTTGCTCAATTGTAGTTCTTGTACATCTATACATTCCTGGTGCAAATTATTCTGTGCAATAAAGAACAATAATTCTCAGAAGCAGTTTACTTTTCTTCCAGTGGAAAACAAAATTCCAGGTCTCTGAAACTTTGCCTAAAGGTAATCACAAATTTGAGTGATAAAATGTGGAGAGGATGCAAAGTTTGCTTTATGGCCCATATGGCACCAGTTCTGGTGATTTGCTCTGTTGCCAGTTGGCTGGATGCAGCAGTGACCGTGTGGCTTTGGTGAAGTAGTTCAACTGATGTTACAGTATTTAGGGTTATGAGGAGAGGAGAGAAATTAAATTGATATAATGAATACTTCAGGAATAACACAGTTCTGATCCAAATGTACTCAGTCATAGGGGACAAACAGTGTTGTGTGGTTTGGACATCAGGCATCCTAGATCATTGGGAGAATGGTCCTGAGCTTGTGATGTCTGTTCCATGGGAGGTGTCTTGAAGCATCTGTTTCCCTGTTGCAATAACAAAGATGAATGGATTTTTGGACCCCAGGACAGGGACACGAATTGATTTAGAAAAGAGAACGACACGCGTAGACATGCTGTTGCCATTTCCAAAGATATTTGCTCATTAGAGCGATAGGGCTACAGCTAAAGCTCTCTGCTGCTTATGGTGAGGCAGCTTGAGCTCTCGGCACAAGTGTAGTGGGGAAAGCACAGCAGAGTGTGCTGCGGTGGAGGAAGAAGTCGATCCAGAGGGCAAAAACAGGCACCTTAAGATGTAGAAACACTAGTGTTTGTTTCTCAGGGAAAGAGAAAATATAACCTAAGCCCACCAAAATAAACAGCTTTAATGGATAGTTCGCTTTTGTCTGGGTTAAGCCACTTCACTGAAAACAAAGTCAAGTGAGAGCTTTGGCAAAAGGAGCCTTTTGCAAATACAGCAGGCTGGAGAGAGTGTGAGAGCTGTTCCGCACAACCTGGACGTAACCGTCCTGCTCTCACACCTCTTCTCCCCTGCCTTAGGGAAATGGGCAGCGGCCAGCTTTGGGGTGGCCTCTGCGAGGTCGTAGGAACTAAGCTTCATCTGTGCCCACTAGCTCCTGCCTGTTTACATTCTCCAAGCAGACTGGTAGGAAGGCAGTTTCCTGCGTACATGTTAGTCATGAGTGGTTTCAGTCAAGTCCCTGGTTTGAAAACAAGACAGTGATGTGAAACCAGTGTATCTCGTGAAATAATTAACTCCCAGTTGCTGTCACCCTCAGTCAGATGTTGTGTAATGGTCCCACGTGCTATGGAAACACTCTGTGGAATCAACAACGCTAGATATTATTTAACGTGATGAGCGTGGCAGGCAAAAGCTACTCCTTCAAGGTAATAAATCATATGACATTTAGCTACCTTTATCTTGGCAAGAAGCCATCAAGGCTTCAGGCTTTCAAGATGTATGAGTTGCTTTTGAAGTGTTTTTGCACTCAGAAGAGCAGGTCTGCAAATGAGACGCAATGAAATTCTGCATTTCTTGTACCTTGTGATTGTCAGATTAGACATATCTAGGCTGCAGAATAGCTGATCTTTATCTGTATAGATGATCTGTGTTTTTTTTCTTTCTTCAGATACTCTTTTGTCTTTCCAGTGTCTTAAGTTTCCTTTCATCCTCATTGCCCACCTATAACTCCAACTCTGTTTTCAGAGGACAGTAGAAGGCTTACATTTCCCAGGAGATGGTAAGGAGAATCACGCTTTTTCCCCATGTAGTTCTGTGCTGGCCTGACATGCAGTGACAGATGATGCTGGTAGGATTGGGCTCCACTGGCTTTAGAGTGGCACAGATACAAAGAAAGAGTGTGACTGTGTGGAGCTGGGGTGGTGCAGGGACAAAGCAACGTCACTCTGCAAAGGAGAAATGCGTCAGTTTTCCTGGTGGCTTTTACATCTGATTAAATGTCAGATGTGATAGGGCTTGCCTTTCTTTTCTGGATGGTCCTACTAAAAGAAAAGGCTGTATCTGATGCACAGTCAGTAACATTTGGTGGGAGATCAGGAGAGAGAAGTAAGCCGTTTGGGGTTCTAAGCATATGGGAGCACATCTTCAGTAAACTTTTGCAGAGAGAAATCAAATGTTGAAAGCGCACAAGCAGCAAGGGCACCTAGAAGTTATGTGACTGTTTTAGGGTATGTGACTCTGTAAGCCTGGCTGGAAGGCTCTGCTCTAATTGGTATTCAGCGCAGAACTTGGAAATGTACTCGGAGTGCAAGTGGTCTGACCTGTGGAGGAAACCATATGTCATGACTTGCTGAGTGTTCCCCTGAGTGAAGCACAGGAAGGAGCAGGGTGCATCCAGTATTTCACTGTCACATCATCCTCCTGCCCTGCAAATGTAACCAAGAATCAGCTGCAGAATTTCTTTTATGCTAAGTTAAAGAACTATTGACCATGGCCTAAGAGTTTTGTTGTTTTTTTTCTTTTTTTCTCTTTTTTTTTTTTTTTCTTCTGAAGAACCATCACAGGTTGAAATTAAAGGTTTAAACTCCTCCAAATGGCCCCTGATGGATTCAGTCCTCTGTTATTGTTCCCAATAAAACAAGCATTTTCCTAAATAGAAAACCTCAATTTTCAGACAAATCATCTCCATAGTAACTGGTGATAAATCATTGCCACGGGAGCTGGATTGCTCTGACATGCAAAATACAGTATTCGTACTCTCAAGTTGCTTTTGTCTGGTCAGCTGGATTGAAATAACTTTTTAATTCTAAAAGCAAAGTAGTTCGTTTTAATTATGAGAAGTCAAACATCCAGATGAGAAATTTTGGATCTGAGGATGCACGTGAAACTTCAGTTCAACTCCTTGCTTGCACTGTCTCTGGTCTTCAATTAAATTACCCCTTCCTACCCTTTCCACTAGCCCTCACATTGCTCGATGGGGATTTACACGGTGTTTCTTCTTGCTCCCCACATTCAGTTTGTGGCCATGAAAACTGACTTTTTGCAGATCCAGATGAAACTTCACTTACTTGTGGCATTTCTCTAGTGCTTTTAATATTATTTTAAAACTTTTATGGATATAAATGAACTTATCTCCATATAACACTTTTCAGAGCACCGGGTGACATTGGTGCTGTATGTCAGGGGGACTGAAGCCCAGAAGAATAAAGTCTAAAATTCTAATACTGTAGGAAATGTCACCCAGTCCGGGGTTTTTAGATGGAAACACAGAGGTATATTTAAGACATCTTAGCATTTAAAACACAGCTCTAATTGATCTCAGCTGCAACTCTGTAGGCCCTGTCAATCTGCCTGCGAGTGCCCAAGTGCAGGCAGCTGGAAAGCAGGAGTGGTCCTGCATGAGGTGATTGCTCACCGAGTATTACAGAGGAGATCTGGGTCACGGATGAGCAGAATTCCCTTCTCAGAGGTGGCACTTGAGGGCTGGACTGTGAGATAATCACTTTCTTCTGCCATCCTCCTCCTTATTCAGTACATCCTACAGGTAGGCGCAGTGCTGGTTTTCTATGTGGGCAGAAGGATTTTTCATGTTTATTTGTATTTGGAGCTATTAATTTGAGGGTTTTGTTTTTAAAGGTGTACTTTTTCCTTTATTCATTTCCAAGTGCTTTAATTTCTGAATTGAAAGGATTTGTAAGTGTAGGTGCAAAACTTTTCCCATTTTCTCTCTTTGTGTCAAACAATGAAATGACATTGGCTTGCTGCGTTATATGCTGCAGTAAAAGCATCTCTGGGAGTACCAGTCTATTCATTTTCTTCATAGAATTAATCAACAAAAGTTGTTCCAGATAGGCTTATTTCTTTTGGTTTCCCAGGAGCTTTCTTGTTCTTTCCTCCATGCTAGCTGATGCAAGTCACACTAAAAATCAAAACCAAAGCCCAAAGCAATAGTGAAGCCGCAATCACAGTGGTACAGGAACAATTAAAAACAGGCTCATTGCAAATGGTGAAGGAGACAAACACAGCCATGGAGGAAAACAGCACTTCCTACACACCAGAAAAGGCACTCGAGGCAGGTTAGGTTTCTTTGTTAGGTTTCTAAAAGGTTATTTTAAAAGGCTGTGATTTGAGTATTTTTGAATGTAATCACCAAAGCTTGTTTCAAGGTTTAGCTGAAGATCAAGATCCTGCATAAAAGCTTTTTCCCCAGTAGGTGAAGGTAGTGGGTGTAGGGCCAGCAGCATCATGGAGCAAAGATTTGCATTGCTTACCATGCCTCCTAACAAAAATGGTAATGGCTGGTCTGGGGAAATCTGGGAAAACTTGTATGCACTGGCTTGGATGCACACAGGTGTGAGTATACACGTATATTTGATGTTATTATTATTATTATTTTTTTCCCCTGATGATTTAGCAGTATCTAAATGTGGGGAAAAATATGTGTGAAACCTGCTCTTACAAGAGTTAAATTGTGCTGAAATTTTTAGATCTTTGTTAGCAGACAAAATCCTGGAACGTCATTCTCTCCAATGGGAGTGAGGAGGCACAAGTGGTAATTATTGAGGGACAAAATGGCATTGAGTACTTGCTTGTGCTTGGCCTTGGACCACTGGTTCTCTGAGTAGAGTATACTAAAGATGTGGCATGATTATAATACATGGGATTCTTTTGGAATAGAGGAACACAACTTTTTTTAGATTTTAAAGATCTCCAGAATTTTTTTTAATTGGCAGTAAAACAGTAAGACACTTAAAATGCAAACTATAACCATAAACAGGGCTTTGTTTTATATTTATGGCTTGTGAGTAAAGATTGCACAAAATGGTAACTTTTAATTTTGCGTTAACCCAGCCTCCTTCCGCACCAGGCGGGCTCTGGGGTTGTGCTGGCAGTTGAGGGAGCCTCGCGTGCAGGGAAAGACGAATCAATTACTGCCTGTGCCTTGCGGTGGGCTGTCCCCAGTGAAATAATCTAAACCTGTCAGATTGTGACAGCTTGCTCTACCTGCACAAATAACACTGTTTTAAGAAATCAAGGACTGCTGATATTGCTGTAATAGATCTAAAAGCGCATACTGATGTGATCTCCCATCTCCTGCAAGATGGCATTTGAAGCTGCTGGCGTGCTGAATATTTCTGCAGTATCAGCCTATCATCTGAGAAACGTGGATCAGATTTTTTGAAAGAGTTCAGCATCGAACAAATCTCCCTCTTGTCTGGCTCTGATATTTCAGATCCTCATACATGAAAACCAGTAAAAAAAAAAATAAAAACAACCAACCTTCCCTACTTTAAAAGCCACAGCAGGCTTAAACAGCTGCCTGGAGAACATCCTTGTGTATCCAAAACCTATATTGTACTGAAATGTTATGTCCACATACTCTGTTACAGCATGTACAAGTCTATTGGAGCACTTCTCAGGTTTCAGAGTCCCAGAGAGGTTCCCAGAGCACTCAGCCATGTCCTTTCTGTTGGACTAGAGCTTGCAAATTGGTTTGTTTTTTCAGTGTTTTTGAAAAAGTAAAAACTGAAGATAAAAAACTCAATTTGGATCAAAGCAAGGCAGCTATCGTTGGTATTTTTTAGTTTTGCAATGAATGGAGAAGCTGTGTTTGGAAAATGTTTGCTCTGATTAACCTGAAACAATTTGTTAAAGGCAAGTGAGATACTTGAATTGCGTGGGTGTTTGGTTTAGTTTTGTTTAACAATTAAAAAGCCATTTAAAGTAGAAAATGCTACATAAAAATGAAAAGCTGAAGAATCTAACTTCCAGGTATTTTTGAAAAAATAAACAAAAAAAACCACTTATTCTGACTGAAATTAATTTTTATTTTAACCAGATTTTGCAAGTATCTTTATCTAACTATATGGAATAGCCATTTGGGGGTGGGTGAACTTTTTGTCAAGATGTTTTCTGCCAGCAGAGTAGGAGAGATGGACAAATGTTGTTCTTACTGTCCTGTTAAGAGAGAGATCACAGAGCCTTTAACGCCTTGTGGTTTTTTAAATCGTATCTAGGAGATGAGTGAATGAGCTGCATTTCCAGCCACAACAAAATATACATTGGTCAGCTTTAGGAGGACACTGTTGACAAAATGCGACTTTAAGGTGTGAAATATCTTTCTGAAATTGTCCATTCACGTTACTTATTTTTAGTGCTTTGAGCACAGCTATAAATCCAAGTAAACAGTGTCTAGCTGTGTCTCTGCTCTAAATAAAGTGCATCAAAAAGTGAAGTTTAATTTCTCCTCAAGATCTCTTGAGACTTATATTTTTGAAACTCCATCAGTTGCCTTGACACTGTGGCAGTAGCCAGTTTTTTTTCTAAGGGATCATTTTCTTGCCCAGAAGTGCAGTTGACCTTGATACTGCAACGGTCTCTATAGGAAAGGATGGTCAGAGGCTACACCGATGGCTGACATAAAGGACAAAGGCAGTCCCTAAAGCTAAAACCTCATAATTTCTAGTAATCTGATAAATGTAAAGAAGCAACACAGAAATGAATGATCTGCAAAGAGTGAGCATTGAGCAAGTTGTAAGGAAATGCAAAGGTGGCCATTGCAGCCTACCTTTTTGAGTTAGAACATCAAAAGGCTCAACAGAGCTGCGTTCCCACCGCACTGCCTGTTGCGTGTGATACAGGATGAAAGGCTCTTCCCTGAGAAATTTGCAGTCTCAGATGACAACAGGTGAGACTAATGCAACAGTTGTCTTTCCATTTGACATGGAGCTTTATCACAAAGGATAAAACAATGTTCCCAGAGCACGAATGGTGCAGAGTCGGAAAATGACCGGATTTGTTGTGATTCAGTTCATTGCTTTTTTTGCTATAAGGTAATCTGTCTTCCTGTCTGACTTATGCTGTGTATTTAATCAGGTGCTGAGTGAATCTCTTACTTTGAAAATCTAAACTAATAATGGACATAAAAATCCTGGTAAATGATAAGCTGCAATAAGACAAGTCATATCTTCCCTAATGACAGCATAATGAACTGAATTTAAAATGAAATCCTATCGTGAACAGTCATGGCCCATTAGACAATGAAATTTCTTCTTAAACTGACTTTTTAAAAGCACTTTGCAAAAAATGAAAATGAAACAAAATTGCACAATATTGTTGGAAGCCACTTGCAGCCAGATCCTAGTGATCTTTAGGGGTAAAAACTAACCAGCTACAGTAAGTACTCTGCTTGAGCAAGGACATAACCTCTAAAAATGTCAGCTGTGAATTACATGTCATCCAAATCATTCCAGCAAGATTTAACAGCTAATATCACTGTTTATTGTTTTTAATATTATACCCATCAAGAAAAAATGGAAAAAGAAATAAAAAGATAGGTAAGGGTTCTTTGCTTGTGATGAGTGCTGTTCTATGTGGATCACATAGAAAAGGGAGAAACATGAAGATCACAGATGTTAAATGCTGCAAGTTTTGAACAAAACATTTCTAAAATAGCAAGTGGGGTGACTTCCCAAAGGCAGCCAAAAGGAGATGCAGAGAATGGAAGTGACGGGGGAAGTGTTTGGCTTTGTTGGTAAGTGTTCCACAGCAAGCCTTTCATAGATCCTGTACCGTTGTAGTCATCATCTTTGAAGCAAATCCAAAACAGTCTTCTAATGAAAAATGATTATTGCAAACTGGACTAAGAATGAAAATTTAAATCAGAAAAAAATAATAATTGTAAATTTCCAAATCTTATGGAAGTCCAGGATGGTGTAGGTTCCTATAGCTCACCACTTCCTTTGGAACCATCTAGCTGAAGATGCTTTGAAAATGGGATCATAAAATCCACAGCCCCCCAAGCACTTGAAATTTTTTTTATTCTTCATATTTCTTTCATTTAAAGTCTGAATGTTCTATATTATTTTCAACTCTTCTATATTAGGTATTAATGATATTTTAGCCACGAGAGACAGATATTTCAATACCTTTTTAAAAACTTTCTTTTGCTTCTTTTAAAGAAAAAGGGTGCATGGCAAATGCAAGATTATCGTTCCAGTAGTATTTACAAAAATAACAGATATTCCTACAATAATGTAATACACTTTCTTTGTATGTGTTTTTTCTTTTCTTTTCTTTCTTTCTTTTTTTTTTTCCCCTTTAAGAAGGAGCATCTGTTCTATAGTTATTTCAATGCTTGGGTAATTCATCTAATGATTACATGGATGTTGGCTGGAAGGCAACACAGTACATTGTAGAGGAAGCTGTAGAGAGGCTAGTAAACACAGGCTTATGTAGTTTTAAGGGAGGCAAAAAGAAGAAAATACACTGTTCTGAATGATACACATAGTTGGATATCATCAGTCTGCATTTTCAAAAGAGCTGCACATTTAGTCACTGCCATTGTTCCCAGCAGGAGCTCTCATACTGAGTTCTTTTGAAATCTGACCATTAGAGATTATTTTGATCCATCCTTGAGTGAGAACACAAAAGCTAAAGTAAATTGTTTCATCAATACAAGTTTATAATTTTAGTCCAAAGATGTCTAGGGCACTTGCACACAGAGAGGAGCTCTGAATAAAAGATAATTGTATATCTTATTCAGTGTACCTATCTGGCTATGCTGTTTAGAATTGATATTGGAGGAAGTAAAATTGAAATGGAGAGGATGCTGCCTGGAAGATTTATGTGATTATAAAGAATTGGTTAAATTTTAACTAGTTTCATTTGGACTGATGTAAAATGGGATAGGTTGTTTCTCATTTCACTGTGATGGAAATGGGCCTTGATTCAGATGTCTCTTTTGGTGCTAATCTGCTGGCTTTACAGCAAAGTAATGAGGATTGGGGCTACAGTGTTTGTGTCAGCTGGTAACGCAGGCTTATAGACAAAAAACATTTTACTGGTCAACCAAAGCATTTACCAATAAATTATCAAATGCTTAGTCCTTTTGACCCTAAAATTAGTTATTTAACAACTGTAGTGAGAGCTGTGGAGCAGCTTGCTCTTGCAAGTTGTCCTTTCATGTTGCTATCCATTATGGTGAAGCAAAATGTAACTGGTTGCCACTGTCAGCAGATGTTAGGAAATAATGAGCTGGTAATGAAATAAAGCTTCCCAGTAGGACCTAAGGGTACAGCACCAATGTGATAATAAAAATACACCGAGCATGTTAAACAAAAGCAGACTGCCTTGGCAGGAGTCCTAGAGGTAGAGAACTGAGTTAGGTCAGCCTTGGCTAAAGGACCAAATGGGGTCAGCAATATTTAGAGTAAATAATAATCCCCATTGTCGTTCCAGTTGCAGCCTTGGACTTTTTTCTTCCTGTCCTTTAAGCATCTTCCTGCTCACAAGATGAATTTCATCGAGAAACATGTTTAAAGAAAAGAACAAAAAGGCAAATAACAACCAGTGCACAAAAGTCTTTTAATCTCATGAAATTTTAGTTGCATGTTATAGGTTAAGTGGAGGGAAATGAAAGAAGGAACCACACAAGTATTTGCAAATGGTAATGTTGTGCGTGAAAAGAAAATAAGTCACAATTAAGAGGCAATCTTCCGTGTATTTCTACAAGTAGTCCCATGAATAATATTGAGCATAAGGGGCTGAAGCTCAGACCAGCATCTTTAGAACAAGTTATTTGGACATGTCAAATCCCAGTGTTATTTTAGTGTGCTTCCTTCATTAAACAAAAATAAGAAATAAAAGTATAGCTGCATGTGCCTATGTGCATGTGTTGGACAAGTGCATTAATGACCGCAGAGCAATTTTGGAAGAAGCAGACAATGAAATATTTTGCAATAATAAACCAGCTGACATGCTAGGTAACACTGCACAATCATTTCAAAACAGCTTCTGGGAAGTTTCCGTCCTGTAGCTGGAGCCATCGGTGATGTGTAAGGAAACCCCAGATCACCAGTGTGTTGTGATTTTCTCCTCTACCAGTTGCGCCCCTGACAGGGGGGTGAAGAGGTAAGGATTGTTAGTGGGAAGGGATGACTTTTTCTCAGGGACGTGTGAATCAGTTGTCAAGACTGGCAGGGTATAAAAGGAAGTGCCACAAACGTCTGATTGCACTCGGTGGCATGGGAGTAGAGAAGTGATGCTCACAGAAGAGAAACTGGAAAATTTCTTTTGATAGGCCAAATTGAGTAGAAACATGATTGAGGAGGAATAACAGGTGGATTTGTGAGAGAGCATTTTGGAAGTAATGGGGTTTGTGTGTGGAGCTAAATAACTGGCAATATTATGTATCTGAAAGCGTGTACAGTCAGCTTTTGAAAATGGAGAAGAAATGTCAATGAAGTCAAAGCTACTAATCTGGCTGCAATAGCTGCGGGGGTGACATGGGGTCCAATAAGTGGGATAAGTGAAGAAGGAATTAGCAAGCCATCCGGAAATGATTTAGGCAGCTGTCTCATCCCTTCCCCTGCAGTAAGTCGTGCGGGGAGTATTGCTTCCCTTATTTCCAACTGTAGAAATCTCAGGAGGCAGCAAAATTTCAATGAAGAAGTGATGACAGCTCAGGGAATGGAGTTCATAATGGAAGCAATGAAGCAACCTTATCTTCAGCACGTATTTGTGCTCCCATAATATAGATCTCCTATCTTATTTTATCTATATTAGTGAAAAATAGTGTCTCTTAAATTTATTTTTAAACTAGTTCCTGAAAGAAACAATACATGCGTGATTGCTGGGTCTTTTTCCTCTCCAGTTACCAGCTGGCAACTTTTGAAATAAAGATAGAAAGATAATTATGCTCCCACATGCTAATTGTAAAAAATTGGCATCAGATGGGCAAGGAGAGACCCAGATTAGTCCCTGCAGAAAAGTCAGGCTGAGCTCTGCCACGGCACACGTTGGCTTTGCAGGGGTGCTGGGAAGTCACTTGCCGGGTGCACGTTTGTCTCCGGGATGGTTTCAGCAGAGATTATTGCTTACATGCAGAGTTAATTCCTGGGTGAGAGGAAGGTTAGAGAGGAAAGGGGTAGAAAGAAATGGTGTCATTGCTAATAGGGAGTGTGAGGGTCCGAGGGGAAAAGACACGAATCTATAGGGAAGCAGGGTTATGGGTTCTGCTGCTCCGGGACCATGCTATGTACCTGCAGGATAATACCCCAGAGTGAACCTGGGGCTGTTTGTTTCCTCTGTGGAAGAGGTAAAAATGGCATTGATTCCTCTGGATTTCACGAGAGGCCAGGGCGGTGTTACTGATCCAACTCTTCATGTTCACCAAACGTTGCTTTCTTTTCCAGGGTAATATTCTGTAGCCAAAATGACTAAAGCTAAGGGCCTTGAGTCAGCCTGAGTTCAAACCCTAACTTATTTTTTGGTACATAATTATCTGACCTTTGGGGTATGTCATCATCCAAATTCCACTGAAGTCAGTGGAGATGATAGGCATATTTGAAATTTGGGTCACGTTTATGTCGAAGCACAGCTTCAATAGTCTAGCTCGATGGTAACGCAACTTAAAAATATGCACCGTGTATACTTCTCTTCAGGCCTCTCACTGCTGCTTCTCATTTCCCATAGCTGTGCCCTGCAGCAGCACTGAAAAGTACATTGGTTCTTAGCTTTTGCTCGGCAGCTGAATTAGGACTGATCCTGCAGAGGTGGCAAAGGTGGAGCTCCTAGTGGCCCTTGCACTGTAGTGTTTGCTGGTCCTGACACAAAAGTGCAGACCTGCCTTTGTGTTCCCAGTGAGTCCCAGGAAGCATGAAATTCTGTTTCATCAAAACACGGTGTCCAGTTTGCCTCCATCTCCCCAGACGAGTGCCTGCCTCTTTCATTACTGTTTGATGTGGATCCAGCAAGAGTAGCAGCCCTGAAAAGCAACTGCAGTTTGCTTGGTTCTCTACAAGTGAGGAGGGAAGGTCTGAAAGGAGGTAAGACGAGGGAACAGTTGGATGTGAGCACAAGGAAACAAAGAGAAAAATAGGACATTGTAAATAGTGATTGCAGTACATTGCCTATTTATACTGCTCACAAAGAGAAAAACAGCACATTGTAAATAGTGATTGCAGTACATTGCCTATTTATACTGTTCTCTGACTGTCGTGTTTGTCCTAAAGCTTTTAGAAAATACAGAATTGTTTAAAACTCGAATGGCAACTTTTTTATTAAATTCCTACTAGCACATTCTTTTGATCTACTCTAACATTGTTTTTGTAGTATTTGTCTTCCAGCATGTCACTCTGTGTAGTGTTGAACTGCTGAAAATCGAGGCTTATGTAGTTTCTTCACAAGGCTATTTCATGGTCCAATATATGAGACTAAAACCCTTCCCTATTTGCCGTCTCCTTGCCTAAATTTGACCAAAATATCTTTCTGAATTTCTCCATTTAGTTTATATATACAAAACCGTACATTTGATTAATTCTCTCAACACTGAGAAAAAATTCCTTGCCCGGGAAAATTTTAACTTTACTTTCTTAATCATTCCTTACGCATACACTTCATTTCCATGAAAATCCATGCAAGTTTTACTGAAGAAAGCTTATTTATTTATTTATTTATTTTTCTAGAATTTATGGAGAAAAGTAAGTGTCTCATGTAAACCCTTTTCTATTAATTGTAGAGTGGATTTTTAACATCACAATGGAAATATTTTCCCAATAAAAAAACATCCCTCCATCCTTAGCCCACAAATGGCTAGGAACTGAAATGTTTACATGCCTGTTACTGCCATCACTTATACAATCTAATTCTACAGTTCTGGTCCCACCACTCTATAAATTTCAATTATACTATTAGCAATAGCTCTTCAGTGCAATAATTGGTACACTCACTTTATCTAATGGAGTATTTTTCATCTAATTGACTTCGAATTTATCATATAAATGTCAAAGCCAAATTTTCCTATAATAACCTATTATCTCTGCTGTTCTAGCTCACTGCACTCACAAGAAACAGAGCAATAATAATCTTTTGGGATAATGAAGGACAGCAGCTTAATTCACAGAGTGCTGAGAAGAATGACAGCTACTTTTTACCTGTCAAAACTAAAAAGTTTTAATATATTCATTTAATTAGCCTACAGGTCCCATTCACATGATATTTTTCCTCTTGATATAATACAAGGGTAAACCCAGCTTTTTGCTAGAAAATGAGAATATCTAGACAATGTGCTTCCTATGAACATGTTTTTAGACAAATATTCCCATAATCAGAGGCTTTCAACTTTTTCTATTTTATAAATTATAATCAATTTTAGCACAAGAAATAGGCTATTATACCATGACACAGAAGTGGCAAATACACAAAGAAAGAGGCCTTTTAATGCATAATAGAATTTTTAAGAATAAATATGTGGAGGGAAAACAGTGCAGGTGTAAGCATCAATCCCATAGGTTTTACAGAGGTCCAGGTAAATCTGAATTACCATATTGAGTTCCAGAATAGAGGTTTATAGTTAGTTAATTCTGGAAGTTGAGGCAGATGAATGGAATAGTGAACTTGAGATGGATAATAAAGTGGTAAACTTGGACTTAGGTCTGTGCCTCTTTTGAAATTTCATATCTTTCTGAAGAATTCTGAGGACATTTTTGGTATGATATGTGGCTTTGATACTTCTTGTTCTAGCATAAGGCAGAAGGAATTACTATACCAGGAATACAATACATACCTGCCTCATTTGCGAGGACTGCTGCAGCAGCTTTTTATGGCAGTACTGTGTTTCTGTCACCATCATTTGCCAATATTGTTCTTCCTACTTGAAAGCAGATACAGTTGGTGAGTTTGCCTATACCTCCTTCCTCAAAAGGAGACACCTGCAGAGAGTAGTTCTCTCCATTTCTTCTCTGTATTACCTTTTTGTGCATATGAACAATACCTGGATAAAAATCTTCCTGGTTTCATTCTTGGGAATGAATTGATAAGATGCAAACCCTACCTCCCAAGAAATACAATTCTACTGCAGTTACAAAGTTTTTCATTTTGCGTGTATCAGGCAACATAGACGGATGCTGATTTAAGTTCAGATAAGAGGCTAAATTTTAATGCTGAGAGTTTATAGGAAATTACAACTTTTCCCTTAAAGATGCAAAAGACTGAATTAAAATTACCACATTTCTGTTTATGATTTTTTGCGGACAAAAGTATCACATATGAACAGAGTAGCAGGATTCAGTGTACTTGCAGAACTGAGCTGCACATGTGAAGTAATCCTGAAATGTTACTTGGACAAAATTTCCAGAAAGAAAAAAAAAAATCTTACAATTGTATAAAGCTGGAAGGCATGGTACCCTTCTAAGTATGCCATATGGCAAACATTTATATGGCTTTACTTGAGGAGTAGGAGTTTAACCTACTTAAATTGAACTTGTTGGCTAAAACTATTTTTTCTTCTTCAGTTAACAGAAGTCTACTAGGTGAAAACAGTGGATAAATTCTTATGGGGAACAGGAGAAGGAGGTGAAGGTTCCTAGAGTGGGATGAAAGCATGGGAAGATTCATCCTGCAGGTGTGATATTGAACATACAAATGCAATACCACAAAAATCAAGGGTTAAATAAAAGTCTAAATGTAGTCCTGTTCTATGGAAGTGTGCTCCCTGCAGGTTTCATCACTCTTTCCCAGTGTGAGGAAAACATTTTTGATAAGGGCATAATACCTTTCCCCAAACTTTTCACCACCATTCATTCTTGGCAGAAAATGTAAAGAAGCTGCAGAGGGAGTGACAGGCCACCAGATCACTCTCTGACTTCTTTGGCACGTGGGTGGTTGTAAATCATTTGAAAATGGGCTGACAAGTGACTGTTCTATCTAATCAAGTCTCTTCTTTGGCAAAACCTGTTAGAAGCAGATGATAGTCCATTTATTGAATGGATTGTGCTATGTAGCATTTTCTTAAACAGCTTGACTTACACCTTTTATACTTTTTACTTTCAAAAGTGAATAGTTATATCCCAAGGTGGCACAATTAGTTTTTATTGCTCATTCTTCTCAGAAGAAAATCCCAAATAAATGGCCCAAGTATCTTAGATAATTCCGCACAAAAATAAAGCTAAGTTGAATCTCAAGGGCTCACCACTGAGCCTGTTTCAAATATTTTCAGGAACTGCGTTTTCCGATGTTCCCATTATTTTACTGCATAATGCAAGTACTGTCAGTCTAATGATAGGTGATTAATATATATCAACAGGATATTGGCTGAAGAAACACATTAAACAATTTTAAGAGAAATGCTCATCAACCCAATTTCTTTGCATTATAAAAACCAAACTAAATTGCACATTCACTTTTTAGATGGCAAATGTTGCTAATATTTTTCAAAGTGCTTGAAAATACAGAAAGGACACATTAAATGTACTAAGTGCATAAATGTCTAAAAGATCAGAGGTTTTGTTTAATGTGGACTTGTCCAGATATATTAGGTTGTGGATGGAAGGTTTGTGTGATCTTTTGAGGTGTCCTCATTCACTTGCCCTTTGTCTTAGCTCTCTTGGGATGTCTTTGTTTCATTTTCTTTATAAAACCAAAAGGGGGGCAGCAGTTATCATAGTAACATTCTCTAGAAATAAAAATGAGTAGTGGAATTATTGAGGAGTTGATGTTCAGAAGATTAATTTTAGGCATGAGAAATAGGAAAAGAAAAAATAAAAGACAGGACACTACAACAGGAAAAAGTAGGTGCAGAAGAGCCATTCCTATGAATGTGGTTTCTGTCTTCTCCAATGAATCACTGTGGTAGTTTAACAACAATTACAGATGATGATTTGACAAGCAGAGAAAAAAAATTAAGGTACAAAGTGAGAGAAATTTAATTTGTTAAGAATTTAACTAAAGCAAAATACTGTGCAAACCATTCAAAAAAGTAGAGCATGGCTGTACAGAATGAATTCATATACCCCTTTAGGAGTTATGACCAGTGTACCCAAGCTGAAATCTAATTCCTATCTGAAATAGGTGTCATGTCCCCACTACGTCCTCCATATTACCAGTTAACAGGTACTTATAACAAGCTCTCCTAGTCATTACTGAGGACTAGTGACATAAAAATCATAAACTGACCTTTTGGTCATATGTTGATTTTAGCTGTTCCCTTTTGGATTCCGACCAAAATACGGTAATAGCTTAACTGTATAAGAAGTATGGAAAGCATCTCTATATTTCACTCTCAAGGAAGAGAAACAAAATTGGTGAAGAGTTATCTTGCATTTCTTAAAATGCAAATGTGACAGAACCTCAAAATAATTTAACCTTCTCCTCAGAGTAATGTATTTACAACAGAATGATTCAGGACTTGGTTGATCTTTACAAATAGCAGTGTTGCAGTACAAGGTCTCCTCAAAGGTATACATATGCTACAGCTTTGCTGTTGTTTTTTTTTTACCTACTCACATGTCTGTAAGCTTCAGCTGCGTTAAGAATAAAATAGACATTTTATACCTAAATGCTTAACGCAACTTTGGAAATATCATCAGTCTTTTATTGTTACTTTGCCAGAAGGCCAAATGGCTTCCATCAGTAGAAAAATGACAGTTTCTCAATCAGTGTGGGTTGAAAAGACAATTTGAATTGACATCTACTTTCTTTAAAGTTTCAACTCCTTAAAATAATTGTCCCTTTATAAAGAAAGTCCTGTCTCAAACAAGACAAATCCCAACCTCCTACATTAAATAAATAAATAAACAACAACAACAACAACAAAAAACAACCTTATAGAGGATGAATTAGAATAGTTGTAGCTGAACTAGAAAGATTTTAGATAAACTTGATGTTTGTGGTGTAGTAAAAGGTATCACTGCTCCAAAGTATAAGCATTGGTTGAAATCAATTCAGTCTACTATGTCTGCCTGTGCAAGTACTGCAATGAGTATATAATATATAGTAGCCAAATTTTATACATCACTCTTTTCTTGTTGGCGACTTTTCCAAATTGAAGAGACTTATACTTCAATAAGCCATACAGACATATGGGAGAGAATGAAGAAAATTCCATTTCTGTGTGCTGAAGAGGCTGAATTAAGTCCAGGCAATTAAAAATAAAAAATAAAGGAATCCTTTAACCCATTTCCTGTCATTCTGGTTCTGTATGCATTATTAAATGCAAAATACAGTTTTAGAAAGGATGGTTTACAGGTGTATTTTTATTGAAGACCTTTGTGAAGAGTGAAATAGGGAAAGATTTGTCTGGGAAGCTGTGCCAGATAGATGTTTTGACTGGCTCCTTTTTCTAGTGCTGAAATGAAGCTAGATCAGAGAAAAAATTACAGTTGCCCATTAAAAAAATTGGAAATATTCTTGGTCAGATATCCAAAGTCTAGCCATATACATGCACAGAATAGTCCGTAATCTGTGAAAAATGTACATGAAACTTTCTGAAGAGTGTCAGGTGGTTCAGATTATTTGGAAGATTTTACCAGCTTCTGGGAGAGAGGTGGAATTGAAGGGGGTCATGTGATGCTGATAGACTTTGCAACTGTATGTCACAATGTCACAGTCAGGCATGGACTGCTGCCTGTTGCCTTCCATATTCATGTGCAGATGTTTCAATGACCTATTTAGGAATTAGACTTGATGTTCCTTTTGGGTCCCTTCCATCTTGGGATATTCCATGATTCAGTGGTTTGCCATCAAAAGAGAACCAGATTCTCTGGTTCACTGGAAATTAGCAGCGCTGGGTTGGCATCCCTGTTCCTGGTACAGGACATTCCTGAATAGTTTTGGTTCCAGCTGTGGTGGTGCTGATCACTTTGTGCCTTCTCTAATTTTCTGCGAGATTTGATACCCACTGAAGACTCTATCCTTCTCCCCCAATCTCCTTCCTCTCTTGAGTCCCATACTCTGCAGTCTTGTGCATATGAATACATTTATATAAGTATTTTTCTTTAGCAGTGTGAAGAAAATACACTCTTGTGTAAGTATTTGCCAGATTGAGCCTTAAATCTGCAGTGTAGTGTTTCCTTGTGCTGTTAAATATTTATCATTCTTTACCCCAGAGATGACTGTATTTCACTGAAGAGCTGAGTTGATATATCAAGGCTTTGAGTCTTGCCAGAATCACACTATATGAGTAGTCTTACTGAACATAACTGGGTCATAACATAGCCAAACTTGCTTAGCTCTGTAACAACTGATGGGATCAACTCCAGCTTCTACACATGTTCAAGAAAAGAAAGGGTATAATTGATCTTACACAGAGAGGTTTGCTGAAGAAAACAACCCATGAAGTATATTAAAATAGAGAAATTACTTTCCATCTGAGTGATACAGTAGTATCTGAAAATTTTTTGAAGCTCTAATAGTGTTGACAGCCATGAGCAGTGATGAGCAGTAAGAAACATTGCTCAGGAGATGTGCCAGCACTATGAAAATAACATTGGCACTGGACCATTTCTTCATCTGTGGTATTTATCATTGAGCAATATTCAGGATCTTGATTGTGAGTTCATGCTGTGAAATACAATGAAAGTAATATCTAGAAAACAGGAGAACAGATGTAGTTGGGTTGCACAATCCAATGCAACATCCATCACATTGTGAAAGGAATAACAACTGATCCTGAAAGATGAGAATATATGGAACAGAAATGGTCCAGATTTTGTCTGGATTAAAAAGAAAAGTATAATTTAAAAACCTGGAAAAATCATTATGAAGTAGGTTATTGTTTTACTTGTTCTTAACAGAAGCAACTGTCTATTGCCCTATACCCTAAAACCACTCCCCTATCTTTTGAGGTGTCTGATCCTACTACAGCTATTTGACAAATGATGTAAGCTGGTATGAAAAGGAGGTGAAGTTCTTTATTTAAAAAACACAACCACCTTTTATTTACTGTAATTTGAAAGTCACATCAAAACATGCCTGTCTTTCTATGAGCACCATTTTATAGGTGAACCCTATATATCCCTAAATTTCTTGTTCATTTGAGTGGACATATATATTCATAGTTAGTAGTCTAATTCAAGATTCAAATTCATAAAAAAAAAAAATAAAAAAATTTAATATATATAATGTAATCTAGTAGGAAAATGATCAGTTCTGTGTGTCTAGGTGTATGCATGAATGATGACCTCCAGCTCAAAAGAGAATTTAACATAAAATGCTTGCAGTGCAATCTGGTTTTGGTTTTACTTTTGCTTTTTAAGGTGAAAAGTTGTGAGGGACGTTGGCAATAGTATTTGTATGTATAGTCAAGGATGTCCTCTCTTCAAGGAAGAATGGAGCAGACTGTGCGTTAAGAGGGTTAGATGAGCTTTGTTTTATCAGGAAGGCTTTTGGTAGTCCTTTTGCAGTGTTTTGTAACTTTGTTAATAGGATTAACATAAGATTTGAGGTGCAGAATGAATTTTTTATGTACTCTTGATTTGGGTTGCAGTTTCTCAATGTGAATGGATGTAATGGTGCACTGGCCCCTGCTGGCTCCCCAAGCATCTACTGTCAGAGCCAGATTGCTAGATGGACCTTTGCTCTTCTCTACTTGAAATCCTTTGATGCCTTTTTGAGCGTGGCTAAATATCAAAACAGTGAGGGGACTCCCATGTCTCCTAATTGTTTCTCATCTCCTGAATTAAAATACTTCAAGGAGGGAATGCCTGAACCTTAGAAACTGTTGGCAAAATACACACCGATGTTAACAGTATTGAATCAAGTCTCAAATGGACAAGTTAGTGGTAATGTGCAGGAAAGGCAGACTTCACTGTACTGGGTTTTTGACTGCCCGCAGTAATAAAAATGTTCAGTATTCTCTTTTTCCATTGATTCCCCAAGATCTTTATGGACAATTGCAGTTAATGATAAGCAGGTTACAGATATGTATTTTAAATGTGTATGTTTCTAAGTATTTATTTAAAGTTTTATACTGATTGCATAAAAATCTAGAGAAGAGTCTCCAGATGTTGAATAAGCTGCACAAATTCGATGAAGTACTCGTGTATATTAGCATCATTGTCAATTGCTATGAGCACAAACAAATTCAATCTTTCATTGCCCATTGTGCTTGAGTACTTTGACTTAATGATCCCCATCCTAGAGAGAACTCTATTAGCGCTTGCAGATGTCACTATAAATGTAGGGGTGAAAAAAGCTTTAGGATGTGAAATAATCAGGCTATATACTGCCAGTCTCTTGCTGTTAGTGGAGTATTTGAAAATCTCAAATTGGTTTCTTTTGAATGAATACTGAATTTTAAACTCCTGCTTACAATTCTTTGTCACTTAGTTAATAAGGCATGCTTGAGGGTGACTAAATTCCATCTTCAAGAAACTTGCCAGTTTTAGAGATTCTAATTTACATCACATAATTAGAGCATCATGAGAACTGTGAAAGGGTACTAAACCTCTTACAATGCTTGATCAATAATATCGCATCGTAACTGTTATGTAGAAAGGACTGCCCTCTGTTAATCTAGGTGTTTTGTGAACAGTTGCCTCCTTTTAGGATCTATACTAAGCACTGTTTTATTTTTTTCCTCTTTGAATACAGAAATCTGCTCTAAGTTTTCATTGACCCCATAACTATCTGTCTGTTCCACTGAATGGACTGTATTAATGCAACTATGATGTTCAAGGTCGAAATGCTGTAAATAGTAATTCAGTACTCTGCAGAGTCCCAGATGATGTCTGTGTAATAAGGCACAAGGAAGCTTGAATGATGACATTTTGCCCAAACAATCTGCTCAATTCTATTGCTATATCAGGGACTTTTGATGTCTCTGCAATGTCATCTAAAGTTTCCAGCATTGTTTTAGAGGTTTTTTTGTGCATTTCAATTATAGCTTTTATTCAGCAATACCATTTAATTCCCGACACTTACTTCAGTTTGACAATCTCTGATTTAGCTGTTATCTATTTTTCAGCAGTGTCAAGAGCAGCATGATAAAGTGGGCTACTTTGATTGAATATAAACAGGATCTGGACAGTTCAATAAAAGTTCCTTGCATGTTTAATTCCTAGCTGTCATGGCATCAGCAAAAAGCACATAAGAAGATTTAAGATGATCTTGGTTCACTTCCTTTAGCTCACCTAAATGCAGTCCATTAATGGGTTTATGTTTTATGCATATTAATTGTGCTGCATACTATTTTTGTGTGGCGAGACAAATTAGAATTGAATTGAATATAATTTTAGCCATGTTTTTGCACTATAAGGGAATTTTCGCTGTACAGAGGGCCCAGATGAGCTCTGCATGTAACTGAAATTATAACTAAACTCTTCAAAACCAAGTCAGTTTACTGAGGTTGTCACTGTTTCAATTATTTCATATATACAAGAAGGATGGAAAATGAATTAATTCTATGTATACCTGTGTGGAGAACCTGGTGAGTCAAAGGTTCACATCTCTACACAGTTTAAATTTATTTTCCTGTAATGTAAGTTTAAAAAAAAAAAATCACAATCAAGTCAGAATGGATGGGATTTTTCATTTAAGATGATGTATCCAACATATAAAAAAAAGTGGGTCCTTAAAACTCCTCATATTGTGAGCTCCAGCTACAAAATTTCTTTGAAGATATAGCCTGTGTTATTACCATTGTGTGTTTTGTTTTGCACTTTATTTGGCACCATTTTATCTCAATGATAGCTGACAGTAACTTCTAGATCTTTACTTACGTATTTTTGCTTTAGCCCTAATAGAAGATGAATTTGATAAAATTTTGTATTTGTTAACAGTGAGGAATGCTTGGACCAGTCAGCAAATTTACAACATCTCAATTAATATGAACACAATGACAATTCAAAACTTAACTAGCCAGCTTGCAATAGCTGCTTAATGAGGTTATAGCTGCATGGGAAGGGGCTGGGTTAAATGACCATGTTATTATTTTTATTTCATGGTGGAAACCACAGAGCATGCTCTATGTTTTCCTTGTTACCTACTCAACATGGAATTAATTTTGAAGAAAGCATAATCATTAATTATGCAAGTACTGGTGTAGTAGAAGCTAGTAAGTGGTACACTTGTGAATAGTCTTAGAATTCTATTTGACTTTGAAACCAAAGAAACAAACACCTGTGTACTGTCATCTTTCTGCTAGCCACGTATCTGTTTCTCTAGGCTCCTGGGGAATACGCTGTCACTGAGGAGAAATGTCCAAGGTACAGGAATATAATATTTCTGCATCCTATTCTCACTTGATTTCTCCTTTAGCAACAGCAAAAGCTGGACATTTGCAAATCCGAATACATGTATGTGGTTAAGGAGTTGGATTTCAACCTGATAGATTGACTCTTTCTAAATACTGTCCCATCAGGGCTTAATTATAAAATAATTGCAATGACTACATTGTTTGATCTGTCATACATTCAATTTTTGCTGTTTTACATCCTTGCTAGTATTTAAATACTTGATTCTGATGAAAATGAACAAAAGCAATAGAACTTGAAATAAAGTTTTATTCTCATTTTTACTTTGTTTAAGATAACAAAGCTGCCAGTTGATTATAAGCAAATTTGAAAAATCACTTTAAAGATAACTGTCCTTCTCTTACCTTTAATTTTGGCTGAGAGCAGTCCTTGTTGCAAATGAGATAGCCAAGGGTAAATAAATAAATAAACATTTATATATGTCTATATATATATATAGGGGCTTTTTATTATATAAAATAGTTAGTTTATGCTGGAAAGAGAAAAGGCTATTGCATTTTTTACAAGGAAAAGCAGAGCTTAAGAAATGGATAGGTAAGTCTTGAGACCCTGTCCTCTAGGCACACTGTAACTTAATAGCCAGAATGTGTCACGGTAAGTAATGCATCAGAGAAATATTCTTAATGGGTAAGAGTAAATCACCTCCAGCTTCAGCAGGGGTTATCTGGGGAAAGACAGCTCTTCATGATAAACTTCTCCAACTTTTAAAAATAAACATTACAGGCCTGATTCTACTCTCATCACTCTTTAAGTCCATTGTCTATAATGGAAGTTATTTCTGATTTACATCAGAGAATTAAGAGGACCAGGGCTCATAACCTCTGAGCACAGCAGTAGTATCGCTGTTGCCCGCAGTGTGGTGACGAGTGACGAGCGGAAAGCTGTGGGGTCACAGCTCAAAGCCTCCATGCTTGCCTCGACTCTTGGTGCCTTGCTGAGTTGCAGAGCTGCAGTAAACTATGTCAGAACAAAGTTCTTCGTTGTAATAATTCTCTCATTTCTGAGTTGTAGGCTGGCTGTGAAGGAGGGAGGGGAAATAGCTGTTCTTAGAGTATTTAGACCATCATTCCAGCTTTACTTGGACAGAAGAAATTCTCTCTCCTGTCTCCCTCCAGACTCTCCATCTGTCTTCAATATTGAACTGCCCAGTAAGAGCCCTGGTGCCTGCAGGGTCGTGTATCCTGGGGGTTGCTGGAGCTTGGAGTCCAGCTGCAGTGAAGACAACAAAAGCCATTACTTGTATGTCCTCAACTTCTATGCTTGAGGGATTAAGGACACTCTTTTAGTATATGTTTTTGGATTTGTCCATGAACTTACCTAAACCATTTTTAAACCTGCTGATGCTTTCTGCTTCGATAAGCTCATGTCAACAGAGTCCAGTAGATCACTCCCAGCCTTGTAAAAAAGTACCTGCTTTTATCTGCGTATCGTGATAGTTTGAGTGCTTCTCATCCTAGTATCGCAGGGTCTGGTGAACAACAGTTCTGCGTTCACATGGTCAATTGCAGACATGATTTTGTGAACCTCAGTCATACCCCTCCCCGGCGCAGTGTGGAATATATTTTATTTTTTAATTGGTGTCACAGACAGTGATATCAGGGCTTGCTAGACAACAGATTTGTGCTTTTCAGCAGCTCTTACTTTTAATTCAGTAATTGGAAGCAAGAGTCTGGCAGAACAGCCCACTGGTGTGGAAAAGCTTAAAACTGATATTGCACGGGGACTTCTTGTCAGAGAAGTGTTCCTTAGCTGGACACAGCTTTTAATGCTCAACCTGGACAGGGAAAACTGGCAGCTTAGTAGCTTGTGAAAGTCGCATAATTATATTGTGAAAGTTCCTGAAATTATGTTCAATTAAGCTGTTGAAGATACACATCTTCATTCATCCCTTTTCCCCTGCTCTTCTGGTCTGTCGCTGGTGAACTATGTTTCTCTTTGAAGGAGCCCCTTCCCATCAATACCTAGTTCATGTGCCTGTTGCCAGCCATGCGCTGGGTTTCTCTGAAACAACACTAAGGAGAGTGGGAAAGACAGAAGATAATGAAACCAATAGTTCGGTAACGAAGAGAAGAAAGTTAGAAGGTGAGAAGGCTTGTTATTTTTGAAAACCTTTTCTAAATTTGAATGCAATTCTGTAGCATTCAGAAAGGCAGAGAATATGAGGAAGCGGTGAAAATCAAGTGTAATTAAAGTATGAATAAGGCTGCATGATTTTTTTTAAGTTTGTTACAAAGAAGTTCTCCATCTGCAGCTCACAGGCCACCTGTGAGATGTAGGAGGTTTCTGCTGGGCTACAGCCAGAAGCTCTTGTGTGCTGAATGTGATGTACAATACGCCCACTCCTGAAATTGTCTCAAAATCAGTGTCACAAAAACTTCATGAACAATAGAAAAGTAATGAAGCCTCCAGGGCTGCGTTTACAAAATGCAATCAGAATGGGATTCCTCTGAGCCTCCTCCCAGCCCACAGGCAGTGGGAAGAAGTCATCTCGCTGAAACCCAGAGGGCTGAGGCAGGGACTGAGCTTAGATAACACCCTGGGATGAGGGTGGGATGTGACTGCAGGCGAAGAGGGTGAATAGAGCTAATGAGGATATGAAGGTAGGAACTAATGTTATTTTTGTAATGGCGTTTGACATAGGGTTGAAAATCCCAAGGAGAGAGAATGAGGAGCAGGAAAAGGCACCAGAGAGGGGCAGAGGCATGAAAAATGAGGCACAGAAGGGTCCTTCCAAGACCTGGAGGGAGCTCAAGAGAGCTGAGCTCATTGCTGCTTTTGTCCACAAGTATCTGTGAAATCCAAAAGCAAAGTTTGTCTAATCTTTTAACAGTTACTTCCAAAGAGGACAGCAAACTGCCACTGTTATAACCAGCCCATAGCTATCCTGCCCTATGGGAAGGGGCTGTGTGGTGGTGCAGGGCAGCAACCCGTATGTAAGCCTCAGCTGGTTGTCATGTGGTAGGCAATTTTCATGTCAATTTTCTTTAAACAAAAATACTGATAATCCCAGAAAACAGTATCAGAAGGCGATCACTGAAGTCGCAATAAGAAGAATTAAAAATATTAGATGGACATTAATTTGTCATTGCCTTTATATAGATATTATGATACAATTATGAACAAAGAGGTTATACTTTTGCTATTTTTTGTGCCTTGTACCAAATAATATTGTCTAAAAATTGCAGATGGCAGGCAATATCTTACCCATGGCCTCATGCCTTAAACTCAATTTCTGCTGAAATACAGCAGAAGATGCTCATTGCATCTCTGTCACTTAGTAAAAGTCCTGGCTCCTTACATATGGATGCAGATGTATGAAGAGAGTACGTCCAATCTGCTGGAATTCGTGTGACTGTATCTGAGGTTGGAAGTGATCTTCCAATGAAATTTAGCAGCCAGAGGTAGAGGAGAGAAGCTGTTGGTTGCATTTACATACTTTATGCATGCATCACGTGCCTGCTGTAATAAATGCAGAGGATCCTCTCTGTGCTGTCAGCTCCTAGTAATGTGTATTTAATAAGGGGAGTTACTCTTCATCTCCCCACCGACCTGCTTACTGCAGAAAGGTGTGCGTTAGCAGATGCAAAACATCAGGTGGGGAAACACACAGAAAGTAGCTGAAACTACCTGTCTCTTGGCTTTTTTTTTTTTTTTTTTTTTTCCCTTTTTGACAGTCTTTAGATACAAGCCGTACTTGTTGTGAACTAATGAAGGAGGTGTTCGTGGCTGGGGAAGGGATGTCACGAGGAAGCAGTCACTGGGAGTCTGCCTGGGTGACAGCTCCATCTATTTGCTTCTCCAGGAGCGTCACATGCACTCTAATGAGGGAAAATGCCCATCAAACTCTGCAGCTTCAGTTGGACTTGGGAAAGAAAATGAATGTAGATTCAGAGAGGGAAAAATATCAAGGTTGTTCAGTCATTCTATGAATTTTAGTATTATTTTTTTTTACTAACTGTATTAAGGCCCCTGTTTTTTTCTTTCTTTCTTTCTTTTTTTTTTTTTTCTTTGATAGGATCTTCTTACTCTGTGCATTTCACAGCATAACGCTCCATGAAACCTAGAAGGAAAAAAACCCTCTGTGATAAAATTTTAAAGCAGAATGTTTTCAGAAGCCAGGGGGAGTAATGATGGGGGGAAGTGATGCGAAATTTCTTTTGACAAGAAGATGACAAGAGACGCGACTGAAGAGATTTATGCATACTTTGGGAGGAAAAACCTAAACTGATACATCTGATAGCTGGCTTGGGATGAGTCATTCACTTTTTATTTGCAGTGAAAAGCTACTTTAATGATTTTAACATTTATCCATTAAATTTTTCTCCTTGATCTATAATTCAAAATGCTATACCAGCTCCTTGAAGGTTAGGACACACATTTATTTTAATGTGGAAGTGGATCACCAGGTTGTTCCATCACTGTGCTAATCTCAGTGCTGGGTGGAAGGTTTTAGTCAGTACCTTCTGTGGAAGAAAGCTCCTGCCAAGGCAGTTCTGGTAGAAGATATTTAAAATAATGATTTCTGGTGCTGAGTCACAGTGTTGTCACAGCGCTATTAATAATAAACTGGGAGAGCATTTGTCTTGCCATATGGGATGGAGTCTAAATAGTCCAATGTCTGCCTCTGGTGCTGGATGGCATTATATAATGTTATTGCATGAGGCACATACATTGCCACTTCCCTTCTGTCCCACCCAAAATGCTCAGGACAGATTTTTAACTCTTTGAAGAAATTGGAGTGTTGTTAGAGTCGTGTTGATTCCTTTTGAAGGCTGTGGCACTTGTCAAGGATTCCTTCTCTGCCTCAGTTACACGTAAGGAAATCTGGTTAAGCTGTGTTAATTCTGTGTACATGCTCATATTCAGAAATAAAATGTCTTTGATTCGATTTTAACTTAAATTGCTTTGGAAGTCAGGTAAAGAAAATTGAATCAAGGCGTTTTTAATTCAGAATACAAATGTCTAAATAATGGCTTAATGCAATTTAACTAAACCACTTCAGAAATTCATTCAGATTAACCCTGTTGCTCCCATGCTGACAAACCTAGGGCGTGCTTTATAGACACTCTTTATACGGCATTCTTAACAGGGTGGTAATTGGCAATTCAGAAGAAATTTGGGGCTAATCTTGAATCCTGTGTACACATGCACAGGAATATGTTTACCTGCATGCTGACCAGCAAGGAATCCTTGCTGGGTTTTAAGCAGCTCTCTGATTGTACACCAGTCTCTCTCTACCTCTGGTAAGATTTCAAACCATGCAAGACTTCATCTGTTTGGCCAGTGAAGAGCACAAAGTTAGCCTCCCAGCATGGGCTTTACGTGGCAGCTAGGAGAAAGTCCTGGAAACCCGTAGCACACATCTGCTTGGGTTTAAATGAGGTTTCGGTCCCCCACAAAAGCTCAAAGGTACTTCAATTTGGTCAGGCTGTCTTTCTGGACAAATGCTACTGATATATGAAGCAGAATTTGTGTTGTTTTCTGCCATCTGAAGTTGTCATCCTCATCTGTCAACGATTAGCTTGCTTTTCACCTCCTTACACATCTGTCCTTCATATCACCTTTGGTATGTCACCTTTCCCTGGAGGAAGACTTGGGCTTTTCCTTTGTCTACTAAACCTTCTGAAAATACCCTTCTTAGTAACAAATTAGTGCCAAATATATTCCATAGCCTTCCTGCCCCAATTCATCTCCCTACTATTTTAAAAATAAGATTGTGTAAGGAATAGCAAAGTCAAATATCTGTAAATATCCTTGGTGACTTAACTAATGGGGAAGATACAAAGAAAAACACAGTGACTAAGGCAAATATTTAGAATAGAAAAGCAGTGGAGTAGAGTTGCTTTCTTACTGTTATCTCAAACAAATTAAATTGTTAAACAGGTATTCCAGTAAATTAAAAAAATAATAATAAAAAAATCTCTTAGACTGAGATGAGGGAGATTGATCTTAGTTTATTTTTTTTTTCTATCATAGTGTAAATCATAACATTCTTTTTTTCTTTTTGACAATATTGTTGGTATCTTTGTTTAGCTGAGGACTGTAACATCACAGTATTGCTAGACATGAATAAATCTAGCTTCCATGTCTGCTTGAAAACTAGTGGGAAAACCCATTAAAATAAGGAAAACTGAATTAGTATTTTATGATGTCTGAGAAAGCTGCAAACCTGAGATAAAGAATTAGCATTTTTTTGTGAACAGGCACAACATGCATCTCAGGACGAGCCTACATTTGCTTTAGTGAAATTAAAATGAGAGTGGATGGGAAATTGAAAATATCTCCATTTCTAATCATGCTCTGTCTCATTAAGGATAGACAACATCCTGATTCTGAGAAATTATTCTTTTTCTGTTACAGAAGTAAGAACCTCAGGCTGGCTGAATGAAATTTTCCCTATAAGACTACTCCAGTGCTAATGACAGCAACAATAAGGGAACCAGCAATTCAATACTGGAGGATGCTGCTGAGGGAACATTGACATAAGGGCAGGTAATTAGTGCTGCTATTTCTATTAAAATTAGTGGGAAAAAAAAAAAAAGAAATCTAGTCACTAGAGCAACGGGATTTTTAAATTGCAAAGAAATCTTATTTATGCTGTGAATCCAGCTGAACTAAGCCAGCTAATCAATATGATGGGCAAATTCTATTAACAGTATAAAAAAACTGACTGAATAATTAAACTATAGTAAAGAAGAGTAAATATTTTGAAGAAAGGGACAAAGTTGACAGAGCCTGAGTTGGTCAGTGAAGTGGAGTTACTGCTCCCCAGATGTTTTCCGTCTCTCTAAAATAATCAAAGGCATAACACTGCATGCACTCCTAGCAGTACAGAACATTTCCCTATTGCCCAAATGAGATGGGACATATGAGTGGGAAATGGGAAGAGAAAAATGAATCCACCTGAACACCAAAAAGAATTTGATTCAGCTGAAGTTGGAAGAAAATTTCAGGTCAAGTTTGCAGATGCTTGATCAATAATTCTAATGGAAAATGGACCTCAGTGGACTAGGGTTTTGTTCTTGACATAGCGTCAGTGGAACCCACGGAGTTAGAACAATTGTAAATTTGGTACAGATTCTTCAATGAATGTATATGGAATTAGCCAACTGGTAGGATTTTTTTTTTTTCCCCAAATTCCAAATAGCTTTTCTATTAACAGAATTATTTTTTCTACCTTAATTAACAGTAAGTTTTTTCTTCTAATTTTGAATGGTATTATTTGATTTAATGGAAAATTCTGAACCTCTTTTGAGTTCAGGGATGGGTTCCTTTTATATAGTGGCTAGAATAATAGATTCTTGATCTTGATAGGAGCTTTTCATGGCTTCAAATAAATTGAACTATTTTTCTTGTTTATACCTTTGCCTTTGTGTCTGGGGAATTGGGACAGGGAATTGGGACTGGTTTTGGCACAGTGGTCTGCATGCTGGGCAGTGGAAGAGTGAGTAAATGAGAGTTAACATGTCTGGTAAAAAAAAAAAAAAAAGAAATTTCTCTTACAACATTACCACTTGCAGAAAATAAATCTATTTGGCTTAATCTTTTTATTTTTTTCTCCTGACTGCAATCAAATAAAATGAGGGGTTTCATTTTGTGTCAATATGAAAATTAATTAGCATAAATTGTAAGCCCACTCTCTTTCTAAGAGTGCTAAGTTTTCTTGTTATTTCCCTTTTAAATGGAATCCTAAAGGGGAAAAAATCAGATACCATGGCATAAATATTGCATTATGCTTAACTGATTTATATTTATAAAGCTAATTCCACTCCTTAATGCAATTCAAACAGGAAAAATGCTTCTCTGTTAAGGCTGTTGTAAAAGTTGGATCAAGCATGCCAATGCAATCAAAATGAACTGGGGCTTCGGGCCTGATTGTCTCATTTTTTACATGGCCTCTTCCCATTCTCTCCCGTTATTTTTCTCAGTTTAGTAACGTACTCTAGTGAATTTCTTCTTGGCTAAGAAAATAACTCTGTGCAAAATACACATCTGAGGTGACAGCTACGTCTGACCTTCATGCATATTATATTAAAGAGCTGGTCAACTTGGAGCTCTGGCATATTGGAAATTTAGCCCTTGACATTGTCACTCTGTTGAGATGAGGACACGGGGAAATTGCAGGGCTTTTCACAGCATAACATAAATGGCTGGCACAACAAGGCTGATCCTTCACAGTCACTTTGGTATTGGATAATGTCATAGGAGGTCAGATGTATTTCTTGATATAACGTGAAGTGCGTCAAGTTACAGCAGGGATTAATGAGGCCCTTGAACAGTTTGGTTTTCCGTGGTCTCTCTAATTCAGAAAGGGAGTTGTTTATTAGCCTTCAGAGATTAAAGTATGAGAATCTTTGATATATTGTTTAATATGAGTTAGCTACAACACAGTATTAAGAACTTTCATAAACCACACATTTGAACCTCATCACACAAGAGGGAGGTAGGAGATAGTTAAACTTCATATTTAAACTTTCCTGCCTCAGAGCTAGTTAAGATGAAATAGGACATCGGAATAATTTCTAATTGATTGCAATTTGCAGCAGAGCAAGAGAATACAGGTGGGCTCTGACATCTGGCACGTAGTTCCAGAGACAAGTCACTCAGCCTGTTGGCTCTGCCAGTGTAAATGATGCTGTGTTGTGAAATAGATGAGTTAGACTGAAAACTTCGAAAACTTTCCTTAAGAAGACCTGATGAGGCCTGAGTATAGCTCCTCTTGTCTGGCACAGAGAAACAATGGCTCTTTTTTTGTCTCTTGAATCGCACTTCCTACATGTGAAATTGTGTAACTGCCCACCTTGAAGGCTGCTGAGGGAACAGACATTTGCAGGGAGCTGACATTGATTAGACAGAAAACAGCACGGTTGCAAAACATATCACTATCCTAGAAAAAAAAAAAAAAGCCACCCAAAATGAAGAAAGTACATTCTTTTAGACTGCAGTATATGAGGTCTGTAGTCAAACCTGCTCCTTCTCTCCCAACTGTCCTATCTGCTGCAGGTGTTTTCTTTTGTGATAAGACGACTACTTCTTCATTCATGATAAGGCAGAACCATGTAGGAACCATGAATACCCAAACTCAGGCTACATGAGAATTAGTTGTCATTGTTTTTATCAAACTGTAACGTCTCTGAGTAGGTGTAAATCAAAGTCTTAACCATGCCAGGGTAGAGTTTTGCATGCTGGTTACAAAAGTGTACCTGGAGGTCTGTCTGGCTGAACCTTTATTGCAAAGAAAGCTGCTTACATGTGGTCATGTTGTTAGAGAAGGCAGAGAATAAAAGGAAGCTGAGCACAGACGTGCCTCAGATTAAAACTGCTAAAGATGTCAGAAGGCAGACAGGGACCATCTGTTACGAAGCAGGTTCTGTTCCCCACAGGCACTGAACGAAAGGTTTCCTTTGGCTCACTGCGTTTGGCTCCCTAGGGTTTCTGTTTAGGACTGCCCTTTTGCTCATCATCTGAAGGTGTCTTTGATCCCAATAAGACCAATCATATTTTAAATATATATATATTTTTCTCTCTAATTAGCCTCTTGCTCTTTTTCCAAATGCTGTTAGATACTATCTCATTTTCCTAGACCAATTTTTTGAGTCACTTATTTTATTTAACAATTCTAAGGTATGGCTAATACAACACGCTGGAATAATTTATTTTCTCTTTGGCATAGAAAGCCATTAACCTTAACTATTTATTCAGCAACATTTTTATTCTATTTAATGATGCCCAATCCATCTCTGGGATTAGCAGTGTGAATGTTAGCCAAGCTTTTGCAAGTTTCCCCCAAAGGCGCTACCTCACAAGCCCCAGTAGAAGTTCGTATTTTATGTAAAATATAAATCATAAAATATCATATAATTTTACAACTGTAATGCAGAGTTATTCATCGCTTGCTCAAGAACAGGCATTTATCACAGCCTCGACTACTGTAATTTAACGTATTCCAGCCTAACTGCCCAAGGTTATGCTGGTCAGAGCATCATTATTCCGCTTCCCCGTTGTGACTTACAAGCCATTGAATTGGGATCAGGGCAGAGGCAGCAGCAGATTGGCAAGGACATCTCAGCACCTCTAATTCACTGGAATTGTGTGAGCTCCATGGACTTTACAAGATCCAGTCTATACTAAATCATGGCAGCCAGCCTCAACAGAAGCGATGCTTTTAATGAGGAGCTTAGGATATCCGCTCGGTAGATAATAGAGTAATTGTCAGAGAAGCCAGATTCGGGTGAAAAGAAAGTGGCTCTGCTTTCTGCGCTGGGTTGAACTGGTAAATGGGTACTTAGTGCTGGGACCTTGCACTTCAGAAGGGCTGCATGAATAAATCCAACTCACCAAACAAATCGGGGCAGCAGGAGGCCGGTGTCTCCCTGGCTGTTGGCTGGGCTGCTGTAGCTGCTGGGAGTACAAAGGAGGGCAGGCTGGCACAGTAAGCAGGGCACACAAGGTTCAGCATAATTTTTCAAGACATCACCTGAGGTGGTGCTGGATGTGCCCTGCCCTCCTGGTGCATGTTGTTATAAAGTACATGCAGCAGAGGTGTGCTCCTGCCTAACCCCTTAAATGTTGCATCCACTCACTCTCCCTCGTCTCTTTTTCCAGTGGGTGGGAGCCCTCACTGTGCTGGTGCCAGTCACCAGCCCTGGCCATTCTTCCACATTATTAACTTCCTTAGGGAGCTGAAGATGTAGGTATCCTTGTTTCTTTATAGCTCTGAATTCCACTTCCCCCCTGTTTTATATTATGTCTATGGTCATAATACAGCCTTTTTTAATCTCTGTAAAGAGTTTTGAGGTGCTGACTATGCAAATGTATGGTCTTTTGGTACTTTACTTTTGGTATTGCAAAAAATAAAACTGGGAATAATAATTTTTAAATTATTTTTCTTCTGCAAATCATTTAAAAGTCCTGAGATACATCATCCACAAGAAATACAATCTGAGATGTAAGTTCACTCACAATTTTTTGGCAACTGGTAAACCTCAAGCAACATGTAAATTGAAAATATTTTCATCAATACAAACCTGAAATTAAAGTTTGTTTTCTATCAACTTTCCTGGTAATAAGGGCCTGAGCTTTTAGGCAGGGCAATAAAATGGTCAAAAAGACTCAATGAGAAGTCTCAGGATGTTAATTATATTATTGATATTATTTTGGTAATAGTAGAACCTCACCAAGAAGAAGAATGCTGTATCTTCTAGACATCATGACCTAGACTAGTATCTAAGGATTCACTTCTGACTTGCCATTTGTTTCTTTTTGTGACAGTAGTAATAAAAAAAAATATTGTGGTCAAAGCTGCTGTGATGACAAATCTCATCACTGCTGTAGCACCCAGTACTCCACCCTGCAGAGGGGTGTTCTCCAAACACATCTGTCAGTCCTTGGCCATAGCAGGCAGGAGTTTTTACTGCATTGTTCTCAGAAGCCTACAGTGTTTTACCAGCTGCTGGAAACAGTAGGGTCAGACAGGGCAAACTAAATGGCAGAGTAACATATAAATTTGTGCCCTCTGCAACATCTTCAGCATTGTTACAGATGCTGTTGGTTCACAGCCTAACTGCTGACTGACTTCAAGTATGAACTGCCATCAGCTCAATCTGGAAAGTCTCTTAACTGTCTTGATATCTTAATGCTGACAACCCCCTGCTAGCAGCTGGATTGTTATGCTTAAGTATGGGAGACTGCTAGTTTTGAAATTGAAATGAATCAGCTTTTTTGTCTCATCTGTTTGTCTCAACTAGACCTGTGTGAAGCTGTCAAAAGAGAAACCTGAAACCAGGATGTTCCTCTGCATGCAGCAAAGTTACACCTTCCCATTCTGCTCCAGAAACGTGTCTTGTGGACTAAGAATGTTGAGATAGAATTGTGAACACAATTGATTTTCTACTTTGACCACTGAACTGAAAAATGAAAATATGTTCAGCTTTGGTCAATGGGATATTTATTTATTTATTTATTTTTAATTTTGGCAACTGGCTGTGGTTTTATTTTTTTCCCCCTATGTATAAATTAGAGAGGAAAAATCAATCTAGCACTTCTCAATGACTAGAGAGCTATCTTGGTACATTAAAATTCAAGTTTATGACTTTTCTGCATACATAGAAAGCTTTCATCTCAAATTTGAGATTCCTTGTCTTTTTTATTGCTCCTGATTCTTTTCCCTTCTGATTTACTTTATTATTTGATTCTCAAAAATGAAAATGTCTTGCAGCATTCTGTCTTTCTTGAATTAAAGTCAATAACCACTTTTTCTGACATCAAAGATCACACTTGCAATCAGATTATTTCATTCAAGTTGCCTCCTATGACCTCTCCAGCATTTCCCCAGTACTTATTGATCACTGTTTAATTCTGTTTTTCTTCCTTGTCACACTAAGAGAGATTTGAGTGAAGCTGCTCTAATTCAGGGCTCTTTGATGATATATCACTTCGGTTTATGGTGTTTCTTGGGGTGCTTGCTCACCTAAAGTAGCATTTGAGTCCTGAAAATATTTTCTTTTCATTAGCAGAATGCTAAATGTGAAACCAGCTTGAGAGTTAACTCTAGAAGGCCAACATCTCTAAATAATTCAGTGTCATCTTGAAACAATGCTGAGATTTAGAAAATAAAAAATAAATACAGAGGTTAAACAGCTGGCTTAAATTTAAGCAGCTGTCTAAAATTAAGCACTCACGTATGTGTTTTTTATCTCTCTGGACAGTATATTTAGTTCTTGCAAAGGGATATCCACAGCCAACTGTGGTGAGTAGTGCTCCATCTCGCATAAATGTGTTTTCAAAGCTGAGAAGACAAATGCTGAGGAAGGCTTCTCTGAATCATCTGAAGAATAGAGTATAAAATTTTTGTATGAAAAAGTAACTTACATCAATTTCTGATGAGTAACTAAATCAGGAGCCCCTGGTACTTAATGTTTCTTTTTGTCCTGGTGCATAATTCAACTAGATTAAAGGAAATCCCTTGGCTTTATAATGTGCAAGACAGTAGTAGCTGATTTAATATATTGCTTTTGTTGGTGAGCCATACTATTACTGGATAATTTGTGAAATAGCAGTTCGTCAGCCTGATCAAACAGGGCTAATTTTGGGCACTTACATTTTCAACTTCAGTGGTTTCTATTCCTTGCTTGTAAAATCAGTCTTTGAGTACTGCAGAGCTTCTGTGCTGTAAATCCTGTAGATGGCAATGTTACACTAGGCTAAAAAGGAGTGGAAACCATACATCTCAATAGCTTCACTCTTTATTAATCTGTGTAGAACGGCATTAATAGCAATTCAAGATACAGTCTCTGATACTGCTGCAAAGGTAAATATCTATAAACACATCATTAGCAGTAAAATGTAAGCCTGATTGGATCGCTGTTTGTTCGGCATACGGACCTACTGAGGAATCATGCTTGCTATGCTTTTCTACAGCAGTCTCAAATAGGGTTCCAAACAACAGACAATTTGCCCAAATTCTTATCTGTTTTATACAGATGTTTAAACAGATTCATTTGAAGCGGTCATCTTCATCTAAGACAGCTGTAATTAGCCCAGTTAAAATTGTGGTGTCCTGATGGACCAGCTCTGTCACCCTCTTGGCAATAACAGTAACATTTTTGGGAAATGCAAAGAAAACTTTTTTTTTTTTTCACGTCATAGACATCTTATATTTCATTTACTTGCTTCTTCTAAATGTTTGCTGAGTCTCATTTGCTGTTTCATCAAGTGCTGTGTGTGTTGGTTTTGCTCTAATTAAGTACTGAAGTATCTGTGCATAGATGTCTGAAGTAGCCTTAGTTAGTCTATTCAGAAATTGTAAGTTACACGTATCTTTAATGAGTTTTTTAAGTAGACAGTTCCTTAAAGACATTCTGTAGTTTGGGAAAATAGTTAGCTCACACACATACACAGAAGAGAAAAATGTCAGCCAAGAATCCAGGCCATGCTCCATGAGTTAAAAACCCAGTTCACAGAGCCTGCAAAGCAAATGCATGAAGCTCCATCCAGGACAGAGAATTTATGAGCAATCATTAGGCGAAAATATATTTTTGAACAAACCATCTGTTCTGTAACTTCAAATAATAAACAAAATGGTCAGAGAAGTCAGCACAAAGGAATTTTGTAAACCAATAATGGCCCTAAATTAATCAAATAAATTATTCCCTGTGAAATGCTCATCCAGCCCAACAACCATAGAACTGAAAACGCATTTCCTGAGGCCAGCTCTTAAAAAGCTTCATATAAATGGGCCACTACAGTTCTGTAAGTATCATCATGCTGCAACTTTATTTGCCATCATAAGTAATGCAGTTGTGGAATAGAGTGCTTTATTTGGACGACTGGGTAACAGTCTGCAAATCATGTAGCTGGATGTGACTGTTTCATTTACTGGGTGTACGGATGATTGTGCAGACAAAATTATAAGCATCAATTTTGACTCTGAATTAAAGCTTTTCTCTGACAAGGTAGTCTGCGGAATATCTGCACTGTGGTGAAACCTGTACTTCAGCTGGGAATCCCCTTTGTCTTAAGTGACCTTTTGCAAGTATCCCTAGGGTTTTCATTGCAATTTTGTTTGACCTTTTCTTAAAAACCAAGCTTTTCGAGACAACTGATATTTGGCAGAGTGATTACTTAAGAGGAGATTCATTGGAAAAGATTTTCAAAGGCACCAACAGGAGTTGGCAGCTGGACAGCCTTCAGTATCACAGAGCTGCGCTGTGTTGTGACTCAACACACATGCTGTACATTACTGAAGTTTTTTCTTGACAGCCAAAAATAAGTCAGTTCGATGATAGGAAGAGAAACCAGCTAAGGTGGATGGATTAGGGAAAGGCACACTCCCAGCTGCCCCACTCAATATGCCCTAAGGAACTTGTCAAGTATACATGAAACAGGGATATGCACCATGGCTTCTTCCTGGGGGACGTGTCTGGTATGCTCTGCCCGAGAAAATGACACATTTGCTGATATTTATTACTATTGTAAGGGCTGTTTTCGACTAGTGTATCCAATAGGTCCAAAATCTGAACAGGAAAGGCAAATTGATTAAATGCTTTCAGCAGATGAGGTTCAAAAATAGTGAAGTCTGAAGTTAAAAACAGTGATGGGAAAAGCAGCTTTTCAGATGTAGTGGGGGAGAGATTACCTGCACATTTACCATGGGGAGCACAAGAGTACAGAGGAACAATGTGGGAGCACAGTGTGCAAGGATGTAACATGGTATCACAGGTCCTTGAGTAACATAGATGATGTAACACAGGTCTTTATAGGAACAAGGGCACCCCTCCGTTATGCATCTGGGAGTAGTTTAACTGTGTAACAGAAGCTTTGGCAAATGATGAGTGTGTAAAGACGGTAAAAAATTAAACTGTATGTGGTTAAATTCAGTCGTTTTTCTTTACATACTCTAAATCCACCTGGCAGTTGTTAAAATTAGTGGAAAGAAATCAGGGGACAGACCCTGATTTACGTATCAAAACCTGTTTTGAAATGCAAGACAAATAAAGATGGGTATTAACAAGACAGGAAAATACTGATTATTTTAAGACACTAGCTACATCATCCATAGGACTTGCCCTGAACTTTGTAAAGGCGATGATTTTTGCATTAAAGCAGTTGACATAGCCCATGCACTTTCTTCTGAAGTGTGGAGAAGAGTAAGATAACTTGAAACCTTGCTTGTTCAATCTTATGTTAGCTACTTAGTACATGTGGAAACCTTTTGAAAATACTGTCATAATCAGCTGAAATTCCAGATACTAGAATACCAGATCTCTAATTGAGAAGCAGTTCCCAGGAACTGTCCAGTGTTGCAGTTACCAGCAGCCCTGAACCTTAAACTAAGAGAGACCATAACCAATCAAACAAAATCTGTTGGATTTCAACAGGTATTTAGAGTTTCAACAGCAACAGTTTAAGTCTAAGCAGCAAAAGAAAAGGCAGGCAAAGAGCGTACGTGGATGAAACGTTGCATACTAGCATAAAATTGTGCTCAAAATCACTTTGCAGCACTAGATAAATATTGAATCTGATTTATTACAATGTAGGCAAATCTATAATTCACCTATCCTAATAAAGGAGAAAGAGCAATGTGATGATTTTCAAAACTGAGGAAAGTTCCTAATATCTTGCAGTTTGTAGGGTGGGCTGCTAGCATAAAAATTAGAAATATTTAGAAGCTTGTTAGCTAGAGAAAATTACCTTCCCTTGTCCAGAAATGTTGCTGATGCTGTAATGTTATTGTGTAGCTGGAGAGGCCCAAGTGTTCCATATCCCAAGGTAAGTAAAACAAAGGCTTCTGGCAAAGCTTATGCTTCTGTAACTGAAAATCATGTGCTTGATACAGTCATACTTCTTTTTTGGCACTGTGCACTTTCTAAAAACATGTACCAAATATTCAGCATTTCTTGTAGTTTGCAAACTTCAAGATCAGTCCTCCTATCACGGTCTCTAGAATTACAGTTTTATGCCTCCAGTCACATCAATGACTTTACGTCAACAGCAACTTAAAAATTATCGGTTCCTTCTTCTTGCCTTTGTCTGAATGCCTTATTGTGTTAATGGAAATGAGCTATTGTAGGAAACCTGGGAGAACTTTAATGTCATTCTTCTGCTCAGGATAGTTCTAGTTTCCTTCTCTTTCTTGGCTGTATTCCATAGTTTCCTAACCTCCCGAGGAGAGACTGGTTAAAAAATAAAGCTCCCTGCCAAATTGAATTTCTCTCTAAAACGGTTTCTCTGCTATGATCTGGCTGTCTGTAGGAACAGTGCTCTGCTGAAGGCAGACCCCACCACACTGAAATGAGAAGATAGAGCATCTCTGGTAGGGAACAAGGTTCTTCCCAGATAAAGGGGAGGTTTAAGATGTTTTTCTTTCAAGCTCAAGTAAACTTGAAGTGATGAGTAGCTATATTCTGATGAAACAATAAAACAAGTTTTTTTGTTGTTGTTTTAATTATGTTTTGTCTAAGACTTTTCAGTTTCCTGTAGGAGTCATAGCAGTAGCAAGCCTTTATGTGGATGAGGAAATGTCTGTTTGCCCTTCAGCTACAGGTAAATGGGGCTTAGCTGTGAGCCCTTAAAACCATCACAGCAACCATCTTTCAAGGCTCAGCCTCACTTCAATGAACACCTTTTTCATACTGTTCTACCACTAGCTTCTGTGATGTACAAAGGTACAATGGAACTGTTCATAGGATTAGATTTTGTATGCTTATAATGTGTTTCAAGGCCAATTTTAATAAGAGAAGGTCTTTCCATTGTCTTGAGTGATTTTTAATTCTGGAAAATATTGTGAAAGCAGGTAAAGATGAGAAGTCCGTAACTAACAGTCTCTTGAATGTCTGTCTGAATTTTGAAATTAGTTTTCTTATTTTCTTTCTGGAATAATTTGATTAATTTATCTCTTGGAGCTGAGCCACCAGTTCAGGGAACAAGTGATGAATTTAGTCTTCTATTCATGGATGGTCCTTTGAGATGAGATAATGCTTTCAAGCAGCTTATCAGTTGTATTTTGAGTTGCTTTTTTCTTTACTTGTTTCACTCTTTTCCTGGAGAACGGCTTCTTGTGATTATTTGGTAGACAGTATTTAACATGCAAGTCTTGTGGGCTCGTTGTGATAAGTCACACAATGCTGCAACTGTTTCTGTAGCGAATAAACATAGCACAGGAGAAGAGGCTGAAGCTGTCCCCAGGACTATGGAAGTCTCAAGGAGAAACAGAAACTTAGGAAACAGAAAGGGACATTTAGAAAATGTTAAAACTAATTCCCAGGCTTCACCAGACAAACCTTGCCCAGAGCATAGTTCCTTGAAAACTTGCTACTGTGAGGTTTATTAGGAGGGTGCAGAGTTCATATATAATATTCACTTGTCACATTCAACACAGTAATTGCTTTGGGTGTGAGATACTAATGAATGTACAGCACTCAGGTCTCAATCTGGATCGCTTAATTTCTGGTATTGTTCTTGTACGGAAGTTCTGGAACAGTGCACACATATGTTTTCCTAAAACTGTATCTTAATGCAGGCCAAACCTGCTGCCTGTGTGTGTCCAAGTTTAGGTGTGTATCTGTGTTTTCATGTGAGAGTGTAGAGCTTGCTGGCCCCAGCCAGGTGAGCATGTAGGCACACATCGCTTTGTTTGTGAATGTATGCTACTCTCAATCTCTGAAGTGCCCACTTGAGGCAAGCAAAATCAATAAATTTGTGACAAAAAGTTTTATTTTTTAATCAGAAATCTTTTGCATGGAAAAAAAATAATTTATAATGCCTAAAAATGAATTACCAAGTTTACTGCTCAGCTACACTGGCCATGCATGTATTCAGTGTGTCCAGTGACCCCTGAAGAGATGTTCTCATTCAGCATGCCCCCCCTCCCCCCCCCCCCCCAACACTTTTTTTGTGTGTCTTTGACAAAAAAATGGAAGCTCCTAGTGGGTGTCTGTACTGAGGCAGTCTCAGTTTGGGAACCTTGTCTTATCTGGACCATTAAAAAAAGGAGTGTGAAATAAATATATATGGATTTGTATGAATACACTACAGAATCAATACAAGGTCATGTTCCTAAATGATTCTGGACAATTTTACCTTTGTGAATTAATACTATCATAAAATGACTGTTATGCCAAATGGCAGCCATTAGACTATTTTTTACAATACTACACTGAAAATACTTAAATGTGTCATTCAGAATTTGCTAGAAATGACTGAAGGGTCTCTATTCTCAAAGGAATATACTTATTCTCCATAAGTATATTCCTTTCCTCATTCTTACCCTTCCCAGAAATTAAGAAATGACCTTTGAGTCACTGAGAGTATTTCCGGCATTGTACATGTTGAGATGTAGATTTGCAGATGTTGAGTTTGGAAAGACTTCTCCACCAAGCCACAGAAATTACTTTGAAATATCACTTGTCTTGAAAGCAGCAAACCGATGTGATAAAATTAAATGTTTAAAGACACAGTTTTATTGCGCCTTTGTGACAAGAAGGGAAATATCAGATACCTGCTTGTAATCATAGACAGTATCCAAGTATCTTTTAAAAGGAGTGGATGTTCGAGACATCTGGGTTTAATTACAACCTTGTTTCAAACAAGCAAAAAACTCTGGTCTAATTGTAGTGTCATTGTTAGATGTGGGGAAACTTCCACTGTGGTAGACAGCAATGTTACATCTGTAAGTACAGGATTTTTTTTTATTTTTATTTTTTTACCTTTTAGGAATGACAGGTGTGTAATAAGGAGAAAAGAGGAGGGGTGGTATCTTTGCTGAATCATCTACTTGTTTCTGATATTCTTGAATTACCTTTTCTTTTCAAACACACCAGCACCCTACAGGGGCAGACTTCTTTTCACTCAATAGAACAAAGGAAAAAAGAAAAGATGTAGCAATTTAAGACACACTGCCATGCTACCCATCATGTGATGTGATGTAATTTTTTTTTTTTTTTTTTGGCACTGGAATAAAGGAATTATCATGACTATTTTGGTCAAAAAACACCACTTAATAAATATACTGAGTTAAACGGAGCAAAAATGTGTTTCTTTCAAGCCAGCTCTTTGTGTTTGCATGTTATGTAAAAGTACAATGGCAAGTGAGATTATAATTGTGAAAGAACCCACTTTCTTGTATGCTACAATGGACCGAACACTCATTATATCCAAACACATTCATTTGGCATGATGTTAAGTATTGGCATTGCTTAAAAGAAGCACTATTTTTTTTATTAAAAAAAAAAAAAAAAGATATGAATTATCAAGTGCTACCATTTAAAAAAAAAAAAAAAAAAGAAAAGAAAAAAGAACACAACAATTTCATAAACTTTTAAATGCTAGTTATGTTTGTACATCTCACTGCTCTCTGGTTTGTGTAGCATCTTCTTCCCTCCGTCTATTCAGAATATGATGTCTCTAAGGGCTCATTTTATCCTCCTGTGTAAAAGCAAAGAAACTATCCCCACTACCAGTTCTCCAACTACAGAAATACAAATAATAGTACTCCTATTTAGAAGGCACATCAGATATGAAACTTTGTGCTAAAGTTTCTCTTCCTACTTGCTCTCACAGGTTTGGGAAAAGAAGTCTGCCCTCTTATAAATTTGAGGCTAGATCTAATTTAATCCTAAGACCTAAGGGCACAGGTATCTCTATATAATCACACGCTGTACGTATATATATATGTATATAAATATGTAATAATTGATATGTACATTATTTTGTAAATGCCAAGCAATTCCCCAGTAATTTGGTCTTGGTTAGAGCCCACTTTGTGTGAGACTGCTGAAGTTTAAGGATCATTTCTCACACGCTCCATCTTTCTTCCTTCAAATGTTATGTGAATAATTAATATACTGTAGACTAGAGGTCAGAAAATGGTTTGCAACACATAATTCATGCAACAAACAGACTCCTTTCTGTTTCCTGAATCTCTGCAAAGGGATGGCTATTTGCTCACTTAGAAATTCATTGAATCTCTTGCACTTTTTTTTTTTTTTTTTTTTTTTTTTAGTAATTGTTAATATTAGTGGCACGATATATCTAAAGGGCATGCTAGGCAAATTATCGTTCTAATGCTAATGTCCCATAAGTTTCTTTATTGAATTTGGCACAATGACAGAATTGTGAAATGAAGTCAATAGTTTACTGAAAGTAGTTTTGGTCATTTAGTTTTCATTTATGACACTTGAATAATATACAGAATCCCTTGGCATACTTAATAATAACTACAATGCATTTGGTAATGGCTGTTGCTTAAATACATGTATTATCAGCTTCCACTGGTACCTACTATGTTCTCATCTCCCTGAAATAAAGTGTTTTATTTATTTGCAACACCTGGAGAGCTGTGAGAAGGATATAGTAAAAGCCCATCTGGGCAACTGAGTAGTAGAAGTATAAATTATAGTACTGAAAGGCCATATGCATGAAGTAAAACTGGAGGAGCTTTTAGGTATTCAGCCATATATTTTATAAAGATGTCCTTTTGTCTGCCTTGAAACAATAATGTTGCTAGGTTGCTTATAAATGATATGTGGTGCAGAAACTTGCCTCCTGAAGTTTTTCATTTGTCTTTTCACTCAGATGTTTTGTCTGCAGATACTGCAAACCTGCTGTTAACAGAAGGTGAGCAGTGATGCTTAATTTTTTATCAATGACTTTGAATATCATTGGTAGAAATCGACATACCCCATAAAAAGCCAGTTAATATCGTTTCAGTCTCCTGGTCCTCACATTGTAAAGCCAGATCCACACCAGGGTGGTGAATGGCAGCTGCTCCCCATAGCTCTTGGTGCCAGCAGCGTATCCTTCTGCCTCTTGTCCTTGGCTCCTCACTTGGGGTCTTCTCCACCTCATCACCTGCCTGTTTGCTCACAGAATCAGCTGTGGTCTTTGGTGTTCGATACAATGCTTGTGCTTTTTCTGAGAATTTTGGCCTGAATCCCAGTTGGCTAGGTGGGTTTTAGCCCCCACACAGTACCATAAACCCATTGTTTATCACATTTTGCCTGAATGTTTATTTTTTCCTGAGGGTCCTTGGGATTTGAGGCTGCTGTCTGGGCAAGGCTGGCAAAGCTTTCTAAAAATTATTTTTTTAAAATCCATTTCCATTCCTGTCTTTTCCTGTTTTCCAGTTGGCAAACATTCTAAATCCCAAGAGAGTACTGGAGGCAGACATGATGATTGTGTTTACGTGATTTTTAAAACATGAAATAATCTCATAAATTACATTTTCAGGCTCTCTGCTTCTGTGTGGAAAATGTTGTGCTTCAACAAAAGTCTGCAAAGATGTATCAGTATATGAAATGGAGGGTACTTCAAAACAGTCAAAGCTTCATCAATACTTGAGTTTAAATAGCCACAGAAATAATCGTCCATATACACAGCACAACACTTGAAAGTATGGTAACCGAGGGGATTATAAATTCCAGAAGAAAAAAAAAAATGGCAAAGAAACCTACTGTTAGAAAGAAAGGAAGAAAGAAGGAAAGAGAAAGTTCTTTAAATACTAAAAAAAAATCCTGTCTAAACCCTGAGATATTCTTAACTTTCTGCTTCTAACTACAACTGTATCTTCTTGCTGCATAGAAGAGAGGGTAATTTTTTTTCTTTGGAAGAAAAATTACTTTAGATCTCCTATATGAGCTTTTACATGTTATAATTTGCCTGAGAATATCTTATGTCCTCCCATAATTTTTTAGCTGACTAGAAGCAGGCCTATGTCTTCTTACCAGCGTACAGGATTTGTATTAATAGAAGCAGCAGCAGATTCTGTTGTAGTGAAGGAATAACATAGACACGCGGAAGTCTTTTTGGGGCATTTAATTGCTTTGAGAGTTTGGTTATGCCTTTTTTAAAATATATTTGCAACCAAGGCCAACCACCACGAAGCTAGCACTGCCATTAAATGTTGCATTAGTACTTTGAGTTTCTTTAGTTACGTAACATCCCAAACTTCAGTGGCAAAGCAAACACCATCTTCTGGTTTCTCTTCCTGAAACAGTCCTCTCTCCAGTGCTCTGTTCTTGTTGTAGCTCAATCTGATGCTGTGTTTGTATCTGCTGCTTTGGGCATGTTTAAATAAGCCGACACTACTACTTTCAAAAATATTTTAGATATCCTGAAGATACAGTGGGTTCATCTTTCCTTGTTATATTTTTCCTCTGTTCCTTCACATCTTCCTATTCTTTGATGATGATTGTGGTTTGCTGTTTTTTGGTAAGAGTGATATAGCTATTCCTTTGGTGGCATCAGTAGATACCCATTCCTTATACGTACATGGATTGGTATATATTTTCTCAAGGTGACTGTTTTTCTTTCAGTTTCCCCTGCACCTGCAAGTTAATAATTAATTGTTATGAACTGGAGGCAGGCTGGCTTCTTATTCTGGACTCCTCTTGGAGGCCTTTTGAGCCAAAGAGGGTGGGCAGCTGAAAGCTGAAATTAATGCTTTTAGGATCTGTATTCCTGATGTGTCTGTCCTAAGCAAGGACTTCATATGTTACCAGGACAGTAATTATTTTGTTCCCTTTGTTCTGCTTCATGTATCACTCAGGGTCTTGTCTGTATGTCTTTGACTCAGAGTGTATGCAACGTCTCAGGCAATTCTTGAATGTTCAAACAGGTCATCGCTAAACAAAGCAGCAAAAGATTTGTGAAATATAGTATGTCACTTGTGAAAGCCTACTTTAAGACCTACTGAATTTAAGAAAAGATAAAGACAGTAACTTCTGTTAGCTTTGGGCCTTTTATTTTTACACCACTAACTGCTTGGTTAGATTTCTAAGAGCTTTAACAGAAAATAAAAGCCCCTTTTACTACCTCTATATTTGATGCCATTAAAAAGGTAAGGTTCTGTAGTTTCCTCGCTATGCTGACTGCATACATCTTCACTCAGCAAATTGGCACAGAATTCTTTACTTTTATTTTTTTACTCTTTTTTTTTCTTTTTTTTTTCTTTTAGAGTGAGCTCCACAGTCACTCATGTCTAGGTATTTCAAGACCAATGGTATGTGAACACTTCATTGCTGAGAGCTTTTAGTGTGTAATCACGTTGAGTTGGCTTGGGTGCTCTTAGCCATTGCAGCGCTGATTTCAGTGCAAGCCAGCAATCTAAATATTTGTTCTGATTTTCAGAAGGGCCCTACAGTCCAGACTGAACTCTTTTTTTCTTGCAGCTATACTGCTCTCAGCTACTTAGCTGAGGGCTAAGACAGGTACCTCTAGCCCGGCTTCAGTCTCAGCAAACAGCAGTGTAAGCAAGACTTTCAAACGATGTTCATGAATCTGCAGTCACATCATTTGACCATTTTTAGGATTAAGTGCAAACCAGTTACTTAGATTTACTAAAATGCAAGTGCAGCGACCAACCCAGTATTACTTAGGAAAAAATATATTTTTGATAAATTCAAATTCATAGTGTTGTTTGGGTAGCTTTCCCACTCCTTTAGTAATACTGATTTTGAAAGGTCTTTTCAGTAGACCTTGAACAGCAATAACAAACAAGATGACATTTACCATCCTAACTTTTCTTTGAGTATGTGCCTGTTTGTTTTCTGACTGCAACCTCTTTGAACTTCTACACTGCTCTGCTGCTTTCCGTGTAGCCAGGGAAAGTGTCTGTGTGAGTGTTCAGCTACAGAGCCCTGAATGATGTGGTTGTTTTGCTGGTGTTTGCCATCAATGCAACAAGAAACTGAGCAGAGATGGTCAAATTTGCAAAGCAGATTCTCAGGCACAGCATAGAATTTTTTAAAAGATGAGAGGAGGGAATGGTTAAAAACAAACAACCGTACCTTCATCCTTTCTGTTAGTTTCCGGGTTTTTCTGATATAATCAGGAGGAAATGAAATTTCAGGTTGACAGTTTCTCTTTAAAATCCTTTAAAATGCCCTATGCATCAGTGCTGAATCCTTTAAAATGCCCTATGCATCAGTGCTGTATTTTTGTCTTTTTTTTTTTTTTTTTTTTTTTTTTTTAAAGAGCAATATCTATTAATAGATCTGTGTAATAATTGCTTTCTGGTTTATGCTTATGTTTTATCACAAAACCATTCAGGAGGACTTGTGGTAAAAATTGTGAGGTTTATATAATTGCAACTAGCAGCAGAGCTTTGCTTCAGGGCCTTCTACAATATCAAAATCTGCAAGAGCAAAAAATAATGATGTAACTCCAACAATTTGTTCTGGGGGCTGGGTGATCTTGTTTGACCCAGCAAGACACTCTTTGGCAAGCAGCATAGCTTTGAATCAGAGCTCCTTGTGATTAATACAGCGCTGTCACTGGCCTGTATTGCAGTGATCTTTTGATCTTATTCACGTATTTTCAGTGGGATGTGATAATTACATTAAAATGGTATACGGAAATATTTTAACCTTTTTTTTTTTTTTTCTTTTTTTTTTTAGTGGTGTTACCTGGAGTTACATTTGGGCAATAGTTCCAATGTAATATAGTGGAAAATTACCACAGTGGCAAAGCAGCAAGTTTACCCTGTGCCATGAGACTTCAAGTAAACTAGAACTCTTTACAGTTTAGGAGAGCTGCCAGCCACCCTGAAATTACCATTTTAATTGGATTGATCATAAACACTTTGCTCTGGCTGTAATACTAGACCTAGGAGATGCAATCTATTTAGCCATAGTTTAGGGAAAGGGTGACCTTTCAGCTGGCTTGTTATAACTGAAAGGTTGCTTACTCTTCTGGCTGGAGCTTGGTGCATGGGAATGCAATGTGAATTTGTGGTATTAGAAACGGTGCTTTTACCTAAATATGTAACTCTTGTTGGTAAATACACATTTATCAGTTCTTACTACTATTATTAAATCATATTCTTATTATAATATATTTAAAATGCATCAATTTGGAAATTTTTTATTACAGTTAGGGACAACAAAAATGGCTGATGCACACAAAAAACACAACTCGCTTTTAAAGGAATAAAGTGCTGTGTCTTAAAATAGAGAGTATCTTCTGGCCTCAACATTTCCAGAGCCAGTTCTCTTTCCTCTGAACGATGCTGTTTTAAAATTGCCAGCAGCCTAAACATTATATAAGACCTTTTTGGCCTGCTGGCATGCCCATCTCCTTTTACCATGCTCTTTGCTGCCTGTGGTCTTCATCAGCTCACAATGGAGAGCCCAAGCTGTTCCTCTCAGTCTAATTAACCCCAGTCCATTACTGGCATGTTTGGTGTTATACTTGCAACCTTTTCGTCTTTTGTTATTTAAATGAGTAACCTGAATTCAGTCTTTCCTTCCTATCAGCTCTCTGAGACAACACTGCACTAGTCATTATAACAACTTGCTTTCAAATCTTTTCCCTTTTGTGGCTGACCTTTAGTAGGAAGAATTCTGTGCTTTTTACCTATAATTTTGGTAATTTTAATCCAATGTTTTTTTTTACTTAAGTGGAAACAGTCATAGTTAAAATGCAGAATGCAATTTTGGCATCTCTGTTCAGCATTCTTTGTAAATAAAAACCTAGTAGAGGCTTAAGCGATGGAAAATCTTAAAGGCAAAAAATGAACGCTTTCCTACCTTATTCAATAGCTTTCTAAGGTCTGTTGATTTAAGAGGAAGTCTGCAAACAGAAGATGTGTCATCCTGACAGTTCTAGACTAGTTTTCCCTTTTGTTCCTATAAATGGTTATTCTGTACTTAGTGGTTTTTCTTTTTAAATGAAAAAAAAAAAAAAAAAAAAAGATTTCATGGTGGAAAGGTGGAAAATGTTGAAGATTTCTAGTATTGACCAGTAGGAATAACAAGTGCACAAAAATATTTAGGCTCTTCAAATTCAAGCATTGAACTATCCTTTTAAATGTTCTTTCTTTCTTCTAAAATACAATGCAAGTCAACAATACGTTATTGACATCGAAGCTTAGACCATAACTTGGACTGTGTGGACACCATAATTGTGATTGATCATGTACTGCAGCAAGCTTTCTTCTTGGATTTGAGTTCAGAGACAGAGAGAGTAAATACAACCTTCTACTTTCTTTACTGACCAAAACACAGTGTAAAGTTCTGGGAAAGAATCAAGAGCATCAGGCATGCTGATCCCACGATTCCCCAAATATTTCTGCCAGCAAGAGGTCTCAGAGCTGTGTGGGGATGCCATGGATGAGAACAAAGGAGAGACTCTGCTTCTGGGTACAAAGCTGTCACAATGGATTGTCATCATGGCTTCAAGAAACAATTATATATTATGTGTCAGATGAGCAGACTGTTGTGCAGAGGGTTAACTGTGTCTTCCAAAAAGTTATACAGCGTCTGGAAAATTTATTGGATGAGTTCCCTCTGATTGCTAATTGCGTACACTATTAAGCCATAATTTTCTTTCCTTTCTCATTTGCTTTATGCTTCAAGGTAAAAGATGGAACACGAGACTATGACAAATTCTCTTCTGGGATTATGTAGTGGGGCTTGACTTTGATCTTCCTTTTCTCTTGCCCTTGGAGACCAAAGGCATTTTTGCATATGGCAAATGAACAAAACTTTGGTGCTCAGAACTGCTGTGCTGATCAGAGAGAAGTTTCCTGGAGGGTCTGGGTTCTGCATTATTGAAATATTAAAAAGTTTCTTCCTTTTTTGTGTGGTCATTACCCACATGGGAACTGGTGAGTGGGTAATATAGGAGCTGCCAGTAATTTATGAAAGCTGGGCTTTCCTGCTAACTGCTTATGTCGTTGGCTAGCGAATTAAGATTATATTGGCCACAGATTTCAAAGCGAAGTCTATTAGGGAAGCAAATCAGAACTGTTGATATCTAAGACTCCATGTTGAGACCCTGTGCTGTGGTTACTTTGAGAATCTCCCCAAAGCAAAGTCAGTATCAGGCTTTGCTGACTCAATGGTACAAAAAGAGCGGAGCTGAGCTATGTGCATTAGAGAGAAGATGAATTAAGGGCTCTTCTGCAGTGTGGTTAGGTTACTGAAACTTCTGTATACACCTGGTTTCTTGGAACTGCTAAATTTATCCTGTTCTTGGCAGGTTGTATTAACCCTCCTTGAGAGCTGTCCCGTTGTAGCCTACCTGCTTCTGAAACCTCAGCTACGTGTCTGCAGGATGCTGTGGGGTGCAGCTGTGAATGTGCTGGTTGCACGGAGCAGACCATCACAATGGCTGTAAGATGCAGACCAGATGGTGGTAAGCACACCACAGAAATTGGAGGGGTGTGTGTGTGAGGAGAGCAGGGATGGACATCTACACATGGGAGTGAACAATATAGGGTTTGATCCACTACAAACTACCAAAGATTCTTTTAATCGTTTGTCTTGAAGATTTTCTTGTAACTGAGTGAATAGGGGTATATCTAGGAAAAAATAGGGCTTTTATTTCACTGCAAGCTTGCTCTGTGCAGCCTTCTTCATTTCCCTGAGCCAGTGTTCATCCATAGTTATTTTTTTTCTCACTTTCTATCTAGGGGAGAGGAAGGGAAAGGCAGCCTGCAGATGCTTTTTATTATACATATTACATTTAGGCAATGAGACCTTGAATTCACTGAAAGCTGTGAATGCTATCATGATGACAATAAAGCATATAGTCTCATTTGTAATAGGCAATGCATAGATGGTACTTTTTTCAGTTTGCTTCTGAAGAAGGTCCCCAAAATTGTATATGCTCTGTTGTATATAAGGCAACTACTGGTACCACTTTTGATCATATATATATGTATATTAATTTCCCATCATCTTCTCTCCACAGATTTCTTATTTTCTTTCTGTTATCTTCATTTTATCTTTTGGAGTGGTAGTGTGTTTTACCAAGAAGAATGGCTCTTATAATCACGGATATCACCTTTTCATACACTTCAGATAGGCTGTCAGATGTAAAAACTTTTTCTTAGGCAGCAGTGGAAAAAAACCAATTTGTTAAAAATAGCTTGTATTTTGACTAAAAAAGGACACGAACATATGAGTTATCCTGCCTCCCCAAAATAAAACCTCTTCCTATTATTATATTAAGAAAATTGTTAGGTCCAACAGCTTCACAGAGATACATTTTGCTTTTCAATGCATATTTCACTCCGTGATCCAATTATTACTGAAAGTTTCAGAGGCAAAATTAATTAGCAGTCTGCCATAGTTCTCCAGACTCCTGGAGTTCCAGTAATGACTCGATTTTTGTAGAACTGTGCTTATTACATGCAATAGGCAAGTCTGGACATAACAACTTACTCTGTGAAGCTTCTTAAAACTTATTACTATTATCAGCATCCTCTCTGCAACTGCAGACTTACCAGATGTTGGGACTGTAAGCACAGAATGCAGAATTCAAGTTATACCTTATTGTCTGGAAAAAGGTCCTAAGATTTTCACCCATCTCCAGCAATTATCAAAAATTATTATGGACATTTTTCAGGTTAAATAAAAACTAGCAACGAGGGGAAGTCCATACCTGAAGCACTTGTTAATAATTAATTTTCATATTTGGCAGCTTAGATCTGCAGAGTCCCTCCAACTTTTCATACGTTAAGGAAAATAACAATACGATTTTTTCTGCTTAGATATGCAATAGTTTTGGACTTCTTAGGTCAGATCTTCAGATCCTATCATTGTGAATGTTGTAAAATTGATCCACATTTGCTGAGGCTCTAATTCCGTTTCTGAACGGGGCATGATGATTGAAAAATCCTCTTTCCAAAGAATATTAGCTTGGGCTTTTTCTGAGGAGTCTGGGTTCTTCTTTTGGCCATGCTGAGCCCTGACACTTTGACCAAAACAGGAAGTGGACATTTATTTGAAAGAAGTGGCTTTTAATCTTCGGTATCATAATACATGTGTTGCATTTGCAAAATGTTTGTAGCTCCATGGAACATCTAGACATTTAGTGCATGCTAAATAAGTGGGGGGGGGGGGGGGAAAAAAGCACTAGAAAATAAAAACAATAAGCACTTTATCTTAGCCTAAATCTTCTGAGTCAAAATACAACGTTTTTAAGTGCTTATGTGAAGTCTTAGTTTTTAAGGCTTTGTGCAATAACCCTGGATTACAATCTGTTATTTTTTCAGTTGCTTAGTGAGAAATAACAATGCACCATAAAAAATATGATAATAGCTATATATTATTGCTTCTTTTGTTGTATTAATTAAATTAATCAAAAGCATCTATCAGTGTGTCCATTGCCTAATATGATTAGCCGCATGAATTTAGAATAGCAAATGGATCTGAGATGAAAATGTGTTTCTGAGCTGTGGTTTACAAATTGACTCAATGTATGTATATCCTAAGAAAACCCAATCTGTTATGTCTCATTTAATGCAAACTGCTGTGTACTTTGTGTTCAACATAAACTCAGAATTCACTTATCTGGAACATAGTATTTTGTTTTTGCATCACTTCAGTGGTGTATAAGCATATTTCAGTTAAAGCAGGACAACATATGTTTGTGTTGTACAGGTGGGGTGTTAAAATCTTCTGCATGATAATCCTTTGAACTTTTACTGCCCTAGTACTTTTCTCAGTGCTAGGTGTAGCAACATTTGCATGCTATTTTGTTGCTTAGAGGTAGGCATCTAGTGCCTATTTGTGTGCTGTGCTGTATCCCATTGAAGCTTCTGCTGCTGATCCAGGAGGGCGGAGATCTGCCCTGTGTCTTACATCACAACTGATGGCTGGGTGCAGATGACTCAGGTATGCCACACCACCTAAAATTACACTGAATCCCTATCCAGTGTATCCAGTGTCCAAATCCAGTGTAATTCAACCTAGAAATTCTGTGATTCTGTGATTCTGTAATTCAGACAATTTCAATCCCATCCTGCAGGTGTACACATGCACACAGACATTCTCTTATACAGCTTGCAGAGAGACAAAGTGTGATTCATTTTGAACAGTGCAGGTTCAAATATGTTTCTATGATTTACTCATTTAAACTGGACCATTACTAGAAGTCACCATTACATAGAAGCTTTAGCAGTGGTTTCTAGTTGCTTAAAATCATTATGTTGTTCTTGTGCATTTGAATTTTTTTTTAGTCCTGGTGCAGATGAGATGTCTGGGAAGCCAGCTGTTTTGTCTTTTGAGCATCATGGTGGACTGAAGAGCCTTTCTTCCCCTTGCACAAAAGCAGTTCCCGGGGAAGGATAAAATAAACCCTTATATCTCTTTCTGATGTTGTCTTGACAGGCATTTCTGAAACTATGCACAAATAAAATTTACTTGTACATATCCTGATGACTTTTTTGAACCTAATTTTCCAGTTCAACCACCTTCAGGTAATATTTTCTGATGATGATGATAAGGTAAAGAGAAGGGATATTCTCAAGCTCACAGTTAGGTGTTCATCTATCTATTTTGTTTCTGTGACTCTGCTATAATTATCTAGGAGTCCTTGTATTCCATCCTGTTACAACATTACTGTTTTAATAGGTGGCCTGAACTGAAAGGATTTCAGGCATCTGAGCATGGTGGCCGAAATACTAGTTTCCATCTTTACTGTAGTGACCTGTCTTCAATTTTTGTGTCCTCCTGTGACTTTTTTCACAAGTTCCTCCACTGTCATTATTATTCCAGCAGAGGCAATATTGTTAATAATATTGAGATAATATATAAAGAATATTATATATATATATATATATATATATATATATATATATATATAAAATTAACATTATATATTAATTTTATAACAGTACATAGTATATAATATATGATATATAAATAATATAATATATAAATAAATATAATATATAAAATAATATAAACATGATATATATATTATATATAATAGATCTATTCATCTTTGCCATCTGGTTTTTAATTCTTGCAAAATAATATATATTTTCTGTCTGTCTTCTCCACTGAGGAATGCAGAAGTGGAAAATGAAATGTGGAGGCTGTACTCTGACATTTGCTGCTATATTACAGGACTATGATCTCTCAGTGTAACAGGTGTTCTTTTTGACAGGAATCTTTTCAAATTGGTTATTTAATCTTAAAGCAAATATTAATCCATATTTTGTATGTAGTTAGTATTTGTAAGGCATCCCTATAGACAAATGTGGTGATGCAAAATTTGCAGTGGGACTTTGTCTTGTACAGTCTCTGTCCTACAGACAGTGACTGACATAAACATCAACTTCCATTGACATGTCTCTGGTGATACTAGACTTTATTGTTTGCTTTTCCATACCTCATGTTTTCACCCCTCTCTTGTATTTTATGCTTGACAGGATATCATATTAACTACACATTCATTCCTCATTTATTCTCAAACTGGAAAATTTGTTCTATTTTCCAGGGAGACCTTGGCTATTGAACTTTTGAGTTTTGCAGTAAGAAATAGATTAGTATGATGATCAGACATATCTAATATAAAACTTTGTTTAAAGAATCTGTGAAGTTTGACATGACCAAAAAGAAATGATAAACTTTCTTGATGACAATTTGAAATCATTGGGTAGTGGCTACCTAATCCTTTTATGGAGTGCCTAATCCTTTTTTTTTTTTTTGGAGTGCTGCTGGAATCTAAGCAAATTATTGTAACTGTGAAAAGCAGATAGTAGTAACACTTGTTTATATTTTGGAAGCAATCTACACATATAGTTATATCAACCTGCCTCCAGCACATATCAAAAGTATTATTCATCATTGTGCCATAAAAGGCCTAGAATGACTCAATAAGCCAAAGTTTCTTTGTTTTAACTGCCTATTCCTGACTGGGGCATGGAGAGACTGTCTGTTGCTGTACAGTGACATTGTATGACTCTGTTAAAATAGAGTGAACAGGAGAGTTCAGTATCTATCTCCTTTTTCATCCTATTATCTTCTTGTTCCCTCCTGATTCTCAATAATCTTAGATGAGGCATAGCTGGTAAGTCGGAGCCAGGCAGGGTGGGATGGAAGCTTGCTTGGGAGCAGTGAACTGGGCCTTCAAAGGATGTGACAGCAGAGAAGACAGGCAGAGGGAGATCAAATACTGAGCATTTGAGGCCCCTTGCTTCACAAATGTACAAAACAAAAACGCTGATATGCTACCTAGAGTAAAAGCCAAGCCAACAATGAAAAGGTAAAGTAATAAGGTGAGGAGAGATTGATGGACGCAGCAATAGCTCATCCTACATGTATATTTAATGTTGGTTGAAAGTGTGCATGGGAACTAATGAATTGCAGGCAAATGTATGTTATGTGCCCAGTAAAACTGAAAGGTTTAAATTATGCAGTACGTGTCATCTTGTTGCCAAATATTTAACACCATTCCTACAGAAGAGAGACAGCTCAGGGATCCTTATTTAAACATTAGTAATCAAATCCTTTTCTCATCATAGGAAGCTTTTTTTTGCATAATTTGTGCCTGCCACATCTAGAACTCACACACTAACTAATTTGCTAAGAGATGACCCAGTGTTGGTTGGCAAAACTTAGTGCTCCAGTAACAATTTGTGCTGTACCATAACTGTGTGAGTGAGTAAAATTGGTCTGCTTGGATCACCATTTGCTGATTATAATTGTTGCCTATGTCTGTATATTTTACACTGACTTATGATTATTTCTTGTTCTGGGATTGAGAAAAAATATCTCTGCTACAGAAAATTACTCATTCTCATTCAAAAAGAAAAATGTTAGAAATTCAAATATTTTCCACAAGATGAAAGTCACCCAGTGCTCCCCATAGCTCTTCTGAAAGTAATGCTTTCGGCACAAACTGGCTGATCTGTCTAATGGGTATAAATTGTTCCTGCCTGAAATGAATTTTATTTCAAATTCAGTATCTTTCAAAATTTATGGTTACTAGTCTGTAGGGCTTTTTGCTTCTGTAAAATGCACAGAGAGTACAATGTGCCCTCATAAGAGTTATTCGTTATTTTAGTCTTGTTCTGGCCCCATTTTTATGACCTAAAAAGTGGTACACTGTGCTGACCCCTTCTGTGTTTTGCCCAGCTGAATGCATTTGGGTGCTGATGACTTAATAAGCATAAGGAAGTAAAGGATAAAGAACAGTGGTGAAAACATTAGGCAGCCAAGAGGTGTGATAGAAGCAGATGAAGTTTCAATGGGAATTACAGATGAGGAGACAGTGAATCTTTATTAAAGATTCTGCTCTATACAGTGCAAGTAACCAAGCTCACACATATTTCAAGCTTACTTCTACAGTACTTGAAATTCCATAATGTTAATGTTGACCTTTAGCATGGGGGAAACATGAGGGGAAGGAAGATGTTTCTCGCTGTATTGTGAGGGCACAGAATTTTCAAGTGTGATGGGAAGATTTAGGAACTAATAGGGAAAGACTAATTAGTCTCCTATATTAGTCTATTATGTGTTTGATGTATGAGTTGTAAGACTGTATTCCAAAGTTAAACTATTGCAAAGTTTTGACATGTTGTTTTGCCATTTTGTTAAAATTTAGAATTGAAATAACTGATTTTAATAGGAGCATATAGGTAAAAAGTTTTACAGCAGCTTTATGTATCTTTCAGCTTGGCAAGAAGATGTATAGCCTATATATATAACAGATTCATGTTCTGAAAACGTTGGAGGAAAGCATGCATCTGAAGAAATAAAATCTAGAGTCTCATTTGTGCTCCATATTTGCTACGAGAAAAGCAAAAGCTATCAGCGTACTTCATATTGGTTGCTAATACAATAACATTGTAGAAAATAAAATGCTGAATATAGTATAAAGCATTCTATAATGTTTAGAAAATATAACATTAGGTTAGATGTAGAGTAATTATTTCCTTGGATATAGCCCACTGGCTCCTGACAATTCTGCTTCAGGGATAACCTGAGCTAATGGCAGCAGCAGCAGCAAAATGATGCCCACTGTGTCTGTCTTCCATTAATTTGTATAAATCTTTGGTTTTGATCTTTTTTATGATTTTGACCTTCTAATAATTAACTAGCTTGCTGGAAGTTTAAAATTGAAAAGTTATTCCCATTTCCTTTTCCATTTTTAATTTCAGGGTTGGTGTTATATTATCCTTCCCCAGAATTTCTCTGCCTTGCTTGATACCTCTCTTGTTTTGTTTTCTGAAGGGCATATATATATAAATGCAATGTTCTCTTTCAGCTCTGAAGAAATTGGCTTTGGGTCAGTGACTAGACCTCCTCTCCCCTTTTCAGTCCCTTTTCCCATCTTCTTCCCTTCTGCTTTCTGTAGATCATTCTTCATATTGCTCTCATTATTTCCCATTCATTGCTTTGGGCTTTCAGTTTTTCCTTTTCATCCTCTTCAGTTTGACAACTTTCCTTGTGCCCTGCCATAATTCCACACTTAGTTAGTTCACTTCATGTTTGATAAAGAACAATCAAGCCCGTTAAATCTTACTTGCCAATACCTTGGCTCCAATTTGCTACAAAAGCAGTTGACTGCTGCAGTTTTTCTCAGAACTTTCCTCTTTTATCAACTTCCTTGTCCTGTATGTTAATACCAGTGTTTGCACAAAAGCCTAAGGTAGAAGCTTCTCACCCAACTCTTCTTGATATGGTGATGAAGCCCCAGATAAAAAATTTGCTGAATTAACAGCTGTGTAGATATGTGAAAAACTGTGGTGGAGCTGTCTGAGATCCAACAGAAGGGCTTAGAAAGCAGGAAATTAGCAACTTTTAAAAGGACTTCTCATCCTACATTCAGTTGGAAATTCAGTCTGCTCCATTGGGATCATTGTGGATCTTGTGCAGGTTGCAATGAGAATTCAACTCCAGGGGCTGTTCTCCAGCAGCAAAAGCAGAGATAAAGTTTCTGATGGTTTGCACATATTTCTTAATCTAACCTGAAGTACATCCACTGATCTCCGGAATATTTTATCTTTCTTTCTTGAGGGATAGAAGGTATTATAGGATAAAGCCTATGCTCTCACTGTGGAAAAGAATAGCTTTGATTTGCCGGTAATGAGAGTAGAATGAAGCCCATTCTACCTAATGGGTTTGAAATTAGCTCATTTGGTGTGACACTATTGCATTTTCTAGAGAAGATAAGAAAAAATCTAGTTGAGAGGGACTATGAACATAGTAATGGTCAATACAAAATTTTGGAACAAAGAAACTTGCTTTGTATTTGAAACGTGCCAAGCACGTGACAATACTATCTAAAGAACAATGCAGTTTGGTCCTTGGCTTGAAACTAAGCCACTAATTGGTTATAATGTGGTATCGATAGAAGTTAGAAGACTGAAGAGGGATGAAGAATTTTCTTTGTAATCGCGAGACATTTTACTTCTGCTCTTACCCTTAACAGAGTGAAGTTTTAGCTCTTTTAATACTTTCTAGCATCTCTCTTTTTACTTCTGATTTCATGAGGAATTGCTCTATGCAGAATTAGATAAAATAATTTCAATAGATGTAGGGTATTTAATTCACATGAAAAGTGAGTAAGGCTGAGATTATAATCATCTGAAACAAAGGAAAAAACAGATAGAAAAAACTTCTACTTTTATGAAAGGTTAAGCCAAACTTTGATATTAATTTAAGAATGTTTCCACTCAATTTTTTCCCTAAAATATCACAGTTTGCTATATCCATACCACGCTGTTGTGACAAAGATGATGCTATGATGAAACCGCATATTGTCTGTGCACCAGATTTGCTTGTTAACTCAGGAATACGGGATTTCAAATAAGAGAAAAATCCTTTCCTGGTCAAAAAGTTTTGATCAGTGTATAAATTAACTTATATATAACTATAGTGTTACAGAAGCTCTGGGAAAGAGCAAGGAGATATTCCTGTCAGAAGGGGAACAGATAAGGCATTTATATTTGCAGAACTCTCTTGCACAGCTGAACAGCACTTCCCTCAAATGGTACGAAGTCTGCTTTCTCTCAGTTATCTGCTCTCCATATGATAAAATTGCGCAGTTGGCTTTCAAAATTGTTATATATAATCCTAAATGTGTGGTCTTTTAATTTACCTTCTGAATTATGAATCTTTGGGTTACTCTGAGGGCATTTTCAAGCTTTTCTTTTCCTCCACAGAGTGTAGAAATACTTTTTCTTTCTAAAGAAAGTTGAGATTCTCTACTGAGAATCTATTTGGCAGATGAGCCCTTAGAAGAAATACAAATATTACTGGGTGCCTGATGAAGATTTCAGCTGTTAGCAGCGCTTCTTACGCCCACAAAATCAATCTCGTCTTTAGATTCAGACGAGGATCAATTTACATGTGAATGTACAAGTTAACTTGCTAACTTTGTCTTACCCACACACTACACTCTGTGGAGGAATGAAAGTCATTTTTTCTTCCTTTAAAAAAAAAATGTAGATGTTTATTGAAGATGTGGATCATATTCAGGATATGGAAATAGGCCTGTTTCTCACTTGTGTTTTTGGTCAAAGACTTCCATAGATTAGAGAATGTGTGGAGGGAACACAAATGTCATTCATGAATGGATGTGCTGCAGGAAAATGACTTTTTACAGCCCTGCTAGGGATCTTGGTTATTTAGTCCTCTCTGTAACGGTCCTGTGCTTTTTCTTTTGGTGGATGTTCTATAAAGCTAGATTATTTATGACTTACTTCTTGAGTGGCAGCTAGCTCAACTGTATACAAGAGCTTTCCTCCACTGTCATATACTGCTTTTAGGACTGACAAAGCTATCTGGTGTTGTTTCTTAAATTTTGGAGCAAAACATATACTATCTCTAAAATAGTAAGTGCTCTTAAACACCTAGAAAGGCAGCACTAAGCCAAGCTTGCAGAAAAGTCCTGATTAGACAATAAAGAATGAAGGTGCCCTTACTATGATTTTCCTGTTGAAACTAAAACAAAGGACTAAGAATCAACAACATTTTTGAATTTACACACGTCTTACCCCAACTAATCAGTGTGATGGTCTGCCAGAACACATACTTGTCCTGACAATATATCACCTTTTGGGATTCTCAAAATTTTTTGTTTATTTTTTAATTGGAAATAGTTTTGTGAATGTGAGGTTGTTTAAAGTGCTCTCTTAAAGCAGTGAGATGTTTTCTATAAAGACTTTGTTCCTCTTCCCCTCTCTGCCATCCTGTAACCAAATGCAGACTTGATCACTTATCAGAAATAAGAGTCACTTTAGTACAAAAGTAAAGTACTAACAAGGAGAAATTTGTGGGTGGACCTGTTCTTACTTATGGTCTTTTCAGTGCTGGCAGATGTAGGTTACTCACAGATTCTCACCTGCAGTAGGAGATCAACACCATCCTCCTTTCAAATGTGATGCTTCAGGACCCAAAGGATTTGCAGAATAGGAAGGAAAAGGAAAATCCTTCCTTTTTCTCAACACTTTCGCATTTTCCAAATCCGATGTACTCTGCTGTGCTCCAAAATGCTCTACTATTATGAAACAAGATATTGTAGCTGATTCAATGGAGCAGTCATGTATTTAAGTGCAGAAAGTTGATCTGCACTTGCAGAGAAGCTGTAAGTCATTACAGTAAATATGGCTGGTCAGCACTTGACCCCAGCAATTCTGTCTGAAGAAAAAAAAGAAAGGGAAGTGTTCGAGTTGATTTACATCCACATTTTTTGTTGTGTTCTGATATTCAGTCATGACTCAAATGGTTTCTGAACAGGTATTTCTACCTCTTGGGCAAATAAATATCTATTCTTCAACCTGTCAAACTTAGTTTTGAAATTATATGGTATTGTTGCTTTGCCTGGGAGTATGGGCAGCAGAAGATATTAAATTCTATTTAATTATGTACATACATACATATTGCACACTTCACCCCAAACCCAGGCATGTATCAACCATCATATAAGGCAAGAATATCAGTTTATCACAGAGACCACTGAGGCAAAAGTGCCTGTTAAATTCAATGAGTCGCTTTCTATTGATTTTAAAGAGTCTGCTGTGGCCCTGCATTTCTTTGACCTCGTTTTTTTTTTATTATTATTTATTTTTTATTGTGACTGCATTTGCTTGTTACACAGGTGGTCTCAATTACTCTTGCTTTTCTGAATGCTGCTTAATGCAGTAAGATTTCTGGGACCAGTGACCATAACTTGTGTGCTGCAATTGCCTTTTCACCAGAAAGACATTGGAAACCTGAAATGTCGTGCTGAATTTCTTTAGACCAGATATTGCACATTCAGCTAATAACCCAATTATTCTGCATTTAGAAAATAGCCCCAAAAATCCAACCCATACAATACTGTTAAGTAGAAAGGCCCCAGGTGTCTGATTGCCCATGCACTTCCATGCTCACAAGCTGCTGTCCCAAGGACATGTGGAGTGAAGGACTCTGCGATATTTTGGGGCATGTTGCTAAGGAAACCTGTGCTTTTGATGAAATGTGCTGGGAGTGGCTGGCTTTGGAGCCTGTCTCTTGGTTGTCAGTGCTGCAAAATGGGAGCAGAAGCCTTAAGGAGCTGGTTGATTTTTTTTTACATAACCACGTATTGCTTTCTAATGTAAACAGGGGAAAAAAATTGAAAGCTTCTTTAAGAAGAAGTGAAAAGAGAATGAGTAATTCAGTTTTGAGAGGACTATGTGTGTGTCAGGGACCTCAGGTGACTGAGGACCAGCCATGCATGCTTGCAAAGGGTTATGCTCTTTTGGTGGCCAGGTCTTTAGCTCATAGCCTCACTGCATATGTGAAATATCTGGTCTGAGTTAACTCAGAATGAGAAAAAATGTTGAGTTTTGAGATAAAAATGCTTTAAGGATTAAATCTGATCCTCTGCTTAACTCAAGATTAAATATTTGTCTCAGTCTTAATTTGTTGAAGGTATTGCTCTCAGCTCTTGTTTTTTTCACGCTGAGTGCTGCTTGCAATGTGTAAATGCATCGATGGGAAGTATGCAGTTGAAGCTCATTGAATTCCAACACAATTTTCGAGGCTGATAAGTGTAGTTTGGAAACATAAAGGATCTGCTAAAAATTCTATAAGGTCTCCAAAGACCACAAACAGAAGACGTGCAAAACATGTACTCTAAGGCAAATTAACTTCAATCAGAGGTTACTCAAACAGTCTCATAGCTCTTATCACTCATATTATGGCTTATACTTGACAGCTAAAGTCTTGGCCAGCATAGTTGGGTTGAAATTCTTCTTCTAGAGTTAAGTAGGTAAGGTACTAAGTGAATCATGGCTAAGATGTGTGCAGCAGTTGGATTGTTCCTTTGTAGTAAAAACTGTAGGGTTTTTGAGGCAGCATAACTTCAAATCACAGCAAAGACATTTTGTTATTGTACATCTGTGAACGGGATGTTTAATGTTTGACATGTTTATTAAAAAAACCAAACACAGCACATTATCCATCTGCTATGATTACTGTATAGGTAGGCATTTGGGACTTGAATGTAAAAATCTCTGGGCTTGTGTGCAACCCATCGCTGCAGCCTCCAAAAACTTTCTCAATAATATATCTGCACAGTGAGGCTTCTACTGTACTTCAAGGTGTCGTTGGCTTTGTCCTCCTTCCTAATTAAATGGAACCATTTGACATTTTGGCCTGAACCTGTCTGATAAAGTCTCTTGTGTCTGTCAAATTTGCTATGTGCATTAGAGTATCGGTTATCATAAAGATCTGTAGCATGTGAGCTCATTTATGCAGGAAAACTGGAGTTGGCTTTCAGGATTAGGAGCGGATTGGGGCTGATGACAATTTTGGCTGCTGGTTCAGATTAATCTTTTCCTGTTGATGGTCTTTGAGATTAATCTCCCTTAATTTCTGGAAGTATTAAATTTCAGCATAAAAGTGCTCAATAGAAGTATTAGTTATCTTAGCCTGCCCAGTGTCAGTCCCAAAGAATGTGGTAAAGAGCTGAACTCCATCACTTGCACTGACTTGCTTCCTGCTTTATCCTGCCATACCTAATGCTTTCTCTCATTTTTCTGTCTTTAGAATTTTATTATAAAGCACAGCACAGAACAGGAAATATTCCAGCTCAAAAATATTTTCTATTGTTTTGGTTTTGTCTGAATTAAATATTTTATTTTCCCCCTTCTTAAAAAGCACTAGAACTGCTTGTTGAAATACTAGACGTAACATTGCACAGTCCCTTTGTATTAGTCTTACTCCCATTGCATCCAGCTGGTGTTATGCAGTATCAAAGATTCACGTCAAAACATCCAAAATTCTCAGGGTTTATGTAGCTAAAACATAAGTAAGAGGTAAAAGCTGCAAGAAGATTAATGAGATTACTTATTTAGTAGTCCAGAATGCAAAGACTATTCCTCAGACTATCATCCATCATTTCTGTTGCCTCAGGCAAAGAGGATGCTTCAAGCTTGCTTCTAATTTTACTGAGTATATTCAGTTTCCTGTGTAGCTTAATATCGTTACTTGTTTCATTAATTCATTGTGACTAAAAAGTAAAAATCACAAAAAATTCAAACTTTGTTTTCAGCTGCAGGGCTGCATCTTGTAGCAGTTGAACTGTCATTCAAATCATTTTGCTGTTTTTTTTTTTTTTTTTTTTTTTTTGTTTGGTCTTGTTCAGATGCATCTGTGAAGAAAGTCTGTATTTTCTCCTAAGTCATCCTAGCAACTTTTTCATTATCTTCAAGTGCTGTTACTTTTTCTTTGATCTTTCCTCAGAGAAGAATGTTCTCTGATGATTTGTTGACCAATATTTATCTTCATTACTTCTTTTTCCTGTATTTAAGTTTTGTAACAGGTTAAAGTGTTGAAAGCAAAGCTAGATTAACTTATAGTATCCCCATGACGATGGTCTATAGCAGTCTTAACTTCATATTTCTTTTGGTTACACAACAGTAAATTAGATAGATGCTCTTTATTGCTCAACATTTTGTGGAAGATATCCCAAGATAGTCACCTCGGTGTTGAGTATTGCAGTGAGTATTGTTTGAAATTACACAAGAACTGAGTGGCAAGTAGCATGTGAATAGGACTGAGAAGGTTTTCATTTCAAACTTAAGTGACAGCTCTTTCCAACAGCATAATTTAATCAAATAGTGAAATGCTTTATCTGTTTTATTTTTATTATACAAAACAAGTTATGCATATAGAAATGGTCAGGGCTTGATGACTTTCTCCCTTAGTTGTTGCAATGCTAGGCTTTTATTAAAATACTGCATCAAACTTGAGAGACCTTTTCATAAATTAAAAGCTTAGTTTTTCAGAGATCTTTAATGAATTGACTTTCTACCTTTTAAAAATGTGGAAGGTCATGACATTGCTCTAAGACAAGAATAGTGTATGTATAAGATGATTTATTATGATTTACTCAAATGGGAAAACCCTGTACTTTTTAAGCAAACTAACATGAAGCATTTGTAGATTCTGCAAGTCAGGATTGAACTAAAATTCATATTGCAATGGTGTCATTTTAGGAAATGTGAAGAAATTAAACTTAAGTCTCATCTACTAAGCTGCCTAAATATTTACTTACTGTGCTCCAAAGAAGCTTTTATGTTAAAAATTATGATGGAATGCTTTTCAATGTAATCTTCCAAGGGTCTCAACAGTAATGGTATATTCGTCTTCTATTTGGTAAATTACAGAAAATGGCCCATTTTTTTCTGGCCTCTGGAACTATGATAATAGCAATTAAGACCTGCTTCTGTAAAAGTGGATGAAAACAAGGATCTGATGAAAATATGCAGGATGACAGCATTAAAGAGAGAAAAGCTGTCTTGGAAAGCCACCCTTTAGAAACTCAAGAAACTTTTCAGTTGCTAATTCTAATGTGATTGTACATAATTTATTTATCTTTGAACAATTTTTAAGATCCATCTCTTGATATCTTATTATAGCAGCAGTAATACAATGAATTATTAGTAGAATTAAAGGATAAGTTTGACAGATATTTATTTTCCTGCAAGTTTGCCTTTCTGCTCCTTCAGGATGGGGAATCTTAATTTTAGTTAATGTTACTGGCTCCAGAGAGACTATATTTAAAATTCATTTGAATCTCATACAATTAAAAAACTGTCTAGAATATTTGTGAAATAGTTTTTCTGTGTCATATACAAAATGATTTGGTGACATAGCATGTGATAAATCTGGTTAGCTTTAGAAAACATCCACCTCTAATTGGTGTCTTCACAAATAATTTACATCTCTTGGACTTGTACTTGGAAAATCTTCATGCTGTGGTGTATAAATTAGTGTATGTGTTTATACATTCTTATATATCTATATGGAAGACTGTTGCATTTTGAAAGTCTGTCACAGTTTGTGGTTTTTCATCTCACAGTCTTCTGGGCACATTCTTCAGAACTGGTAGACACTTTCAAAATAGTCCCTGAATTTAATTCTGCATGACAATAGTATTACTTTGTTCATTATATCGTCTCTGCTTTCATCCAAGTCTCTAAAACTGATTTCAAATGAAGCACTATTATCTTATTTTCCAGACAGGAAAGCTAAGATACTGTAAGGGGATGGTGTGAGATCACAAATTGTGTGGGTGGCAGAGTTGGTGTATGTTACTCTCTTGATAGCCATTACTCTCTTCCACTGATTAGATACACTCTTTTTGACACCTCACTGTGGTGGCAGAAAAGAAGCAGTTATTGATGCAGTCGCATTATATCACAAAAAGCTAATGCCTCAGTTGGAGGAGGACACATTTATAACTAAAATAATGTATGTTGGAGGAGGACGCATTTATAACTAAAATAATGTATGTTCTGCACTGGTGATATTCTGTTCTTAGCATTGCTTATTGCAAGTCCTAGGTACAATTTAACTTCTTCTTGAGCAGTGACAATTTTTTCAATGTTTTACTACCATAACCATAATCATTTTTAAACACTACCGTTATTTGTCCAGAATTATTTACATTATCTCATACACATATGTACCTTGGATCTGATTCTTCTGTCAGTTATACTTTTACTGAAGACAGTGGAATTATTTCCAAGCTAGAACTGTATGAAAGGAGATGTAAGCCTTTTATCTCTATTTCTCTTACGGTACAGCACATTAATGCCTCTATAACCCGTGCCATTACTTGAATCGAAGCAGTGAATGAGAACATCTGACAGTTGGAAATACAAAAGTTGTCTTTGATTATTATTGAACTTCTGTAGCTGATGAGATGTAAGTCATATTCTAAGAAATATATCATTTGGAAATCATTCAACTGAATATTTTCTTTTACTAGCAATGTGCTGTAAAAGGACCAAATCTTTAATCAAGAAGATTAAACAATACCTTTTGGTTGTAACAGGTTAGATAGTAAGGTTCAGAAGATGCTGTAATAAACAAGCTTGCTATGTTGCACTAGGTAGTAACGAGTTATTGAGATATACAGACTTCAAGTATTTTTTACAGTAAGTGATTCCCTGTCATCTACGCTCCCCACCCTTTTTCATTAAAGCATGTAGGAATTGTTGGATGAAGAATGTTGGCATACTCCTATACAGGCAGCAAAAAAAGATATTGTTTTTTACATCTGAGAGGATTTTACCCTTTTATGACATCTTTTTGAAAACCAATTCCACATTACATAGATACCAGACTTCTTTTCTCTGCCTTTGCTGGATGGCAGTGGCAAGACAGACTGGAATGGGAAAGCCACAAGCCATTTCAGAGTTATGGGTAAAATCACTGGTAATGCCTACCATGGATTTTACAAATGTACTATAGAAAAGGGAAGAAATAATACATTTGCAAAACAGGAACAGAATCTGCTTTTTAAGTCCTGTTCTGTATAAAGGCTGTACACTACAAATTAGAACAAAACAGGATTTTAAAATGATATTTGGAATGATACTGACTGTCTTCAGTCTTTAACAAATGCTACTTCATGTTTTTCAACATTTTCTTTATATATTTACAGGTTCTGAGGATATAACATGTGCAACTGGGGTTATTAAAACTATATATTCACATCAATGTGAGACCAAAATCTGACCTGAAATTGTCTGAAGTTGTGTGCTTTGTCTTCACACTGCACTAGGTGTTCTTTTCTGTTCTGAGGTCCTCTTCAGGATTATCTGTCCTACCTCTTATTCCTTGTACTTCCAACTAAATTGTTGCAACAAATACAGTCCTTCTAACTTAATTCTTGTGGTAACAGTTTAAACCAGTCTTCAACTGCTTTTATGAGCATCTCTTATACTTCTGTTCAGATCAAATCCCCACATAAAACTCTAGTTAGGGGAAATATTAAAGTCGGTTTCCTATATTGTGTTTACCAAATACGTGAAATAGATATGAAAAAGCTTTCAAATTTGCTGTGCTGACTGTTGCTTGCAGTGGAGGTCAGAGTCTTCCAGTGATCTGCCAGTCTCCAATAACTGTTCAAAGTACTGCAAAGGATGTCAGCTGAGTATCCATTTAACAGTAAATGTTAGTCTTATTCTTGCTCCACTGAATTCAGTAAAGAAAACATCCTTTAATGGAATAGGAGCAAGCTATGACCTCAATATCCAAATCAAAAATTGATCTTTCAGTGATCTTTTTTTTTTTTTCAGTCTGTTGCATTAGATCATATCTATATATATCTCTTAATAAATTCACTGTCTTAGCGTATAATCCAGACCCGACTGAAGAGCTGAATAACTGGAACTTGGTTTGCTTTAAGATCGTGGTGGTTTGAAATACTCATTTCTCATATGTGCAGGCTTTTACAGCACACTTCTGTAGTAAGAAATCCAGGTGCATTACCCTTTTTATGTATTTGACACTCTGGTCTGCATTATGTCATGCAGTAAGGCATAGCGTGACACAGCTCAGCGCAGTATAGAAACATAAAGCAATCACATCCTGCATCTCAGGCCAAGAAGTCCTTTGGGTATTTATAGCAGGTGTTAACCCCCTGACCTGCTTCTCCTCACCGTAGAGTTGCATGAAATTTGATTTGCTCTCTGGAGTTCTTGATGCTGGCTGAGGGAGCTGACTCTTTGTACAAAGGGCTGGGACAAAAGGAATGATGCTCAGGCAGGCTGCGCTGTGTGTAGTGCACATCCTTACTGTGTATGTCATTGACTTGTATTTCCCAACTGTGTTCAGATGTGGAAAGACAGAAAAAGATACCAGGCATCTGAGTGAGAACAACACAAAGGATTAACTATCAGACACCTTTGGGGCTGTCTTTGACTCCTTAGGCATGGCTTTGGTAGTTTGGCCTTTAAATCTGCATTGTGCTGAGGTGCTAAGTCTAGATAACTCTAGGTGATAAGTTATAGTTTTAAAAAATCTGCTTTGTCATCACTTGTGTGATAGCCTAGTCCAAAATGCAGTAGTATTTCACTCAGTTCTAATGGTAAATGTTGACTTTATCCAGACTTATAATTACAAACTCTCATTGAGACTTAACAGAAGAGGAAAAGCTAGTGTACTTAAAATGTGTACTCTAAATGTGTATAACCGGCTGCCTCTATTCCTGTGCATGCAAATAACTTCACTCGGTGCTTCAAATAACTATGCTCAGTGCTTCTTTCATTGCATTTAGTAACTTATGGCAGATAACCTTTACATATATTATATGGCATTTCTTGCTATCATTACATAAAGTACTTCAACACCTTTTTGTGCTATCACTGACTGCTTTCTTATTAAGCACTGCTGAGAGCAATCCATCAAGGAGTAACTATTCTACTTGCCCAGCAGTGACTGGACCTTACAGTGGCAAACTGACATAATTCTTCTAAAATTGTACCAGCTTAATATCTGTCTAGTCAATTGTAGTGTAGCCAAATCATTTCAGAGCACTACTTCTCAGATGAGTGTGGGTCTTGTACTGTTTAAGTAGAAAAAAACTCAAAACGCAATGAAGTTCAGTAATTACCTGGTCTTTGTACTACTGCTTGTCCTTCTGTTTCCCCTGGAGAAGGGTAAAATCAAGCTATTTGGATTCTTGCAGGGTGGGGACAGTTAGCACTTGGTGTTCAGAAAGGCCATGGCTAGAAACAAAAGTGGCCTTTGATTAAATTAGATTATGTACATTCAGGCCTAAATTTAAGGATCGTTGCTGATTAAAAAAAATTATGAACATTTCTGCAGGTTGGACTTAAATCCTGCTCTGTAAGGTCAAATGCATTTTAGGAGGAATTTCATGGAAGCATAGACAGTTTTATCCTGTTCCCTTTGAACACGCATACATTGCATTGTTCATGTGTTTTGTTCTGTTCTTCTTACAGTGACTGGGCTCTGTGGATGTCTCTAAAATATCTGCAGGTTTCAGTGCAGAAAACATTGAAAGACTTCAGCTTTCTTTAGAAACAGAAATGCTTTCTCTGTAGGAAGTGCTGACATTTTGAAATTAGTTTTCTTTGAAAGCAAATGAAAAGTTTCTAAATATGAAAAAGGCATTAAAAAAATCATACTTGGGAATGTCAGAAACATATTTCAGTGGCATTAAGCCTCTTATTTAAAGCTAACATATCTACTTTAAATTAGCATTTTGAAACAATGGCTTTTGTTTCAGACCTTCTTACTGAAATTATTTTAGTATAATTTACATTTTATAGATTATTTCTTTATTTATTATCTTTTGTGTGTGTGCAGAAGACTTTCACATAAAGCATTTCAAGACGCTTTGCTGGAGACTGAAAATCAACAGGATACAACCCTCAGTTCCATTTTAGCACAGGGCTGAGAGTGTCTGAACGTGATAATTTTAGGCACAAAAATAGATGTGTACAGGTAGACATTGAGGTTGAGCTTTCCTTTGTCTCCTACTGTGAAGGACATACATTTCTGGATGCCAGGAGTTTTACTCCACAAGAAAGCATCCAATGACTGAAACTCATTTTAGCCCTTTCCTTTAGATTAAATTCTAATGAACAAGACTGAGGCATGTGTAATTTGTCTTTCACACACAAGCCAGACTGTACCTAGGAAAAAGAGTCATTGAAATAGATTATTATAGTAAGTTAATCTCTTGATGCATGAATAAATTGTTTTGTAAAGGGAAGGATATAAATTATTATAATTCCCTGATAACTTATTTCTCTGGCAAAGAGCTTAATGAAACCAGACGCAAATGTATCATATTCTTATGACAGTATTTGTATGGGGGTCATATTTTTCCTTTGACTCCTAACCAAATAATTTGTGCTTAATTTCAGTGAAAGTTTACAAGAATTATTTTTCTGTAACAAGGCTACAGGAACACCCATAGATCATTGATTTGACTTCAAAATGACTAACAGCATTCTCATTCTGTGTTTTTGTTCTGGACAATTTAAACAATTAAGAAATAAAAGACAATTTGTAATTAATTTTTTGTAACTGAAGGGAATCCAGGCAGAAAATTCCCATTTAAATGTGGATATCATCACAGGTAGAGAAGTAATAATTATTTTTCAGGATTTCTTGACCTATTTAATCAAGCTCCTACCATTAGGGAAAAGATCTCATTTTTGACTTGCATACTTCTCTTTATTTACCTCTAATTTCCTTAACAGGTGATTAATGTTAAATATGCAACCTACTCTTCCTTAGAGAAAAGCAATATGGATTTTATTCACAGGATAATTTAATTTCCATCAGTATTTTTACTTCAATAGATTCAAAATTTTCTTGAGGAATAGAAAGAAATACAACTAAAGGAAAGTTAGTTTTGTTATCGACGAATCAGGAAATACCATGCATTTCACTTTGAGAGCAGTGTTAATAGGAGTATCATGCAGCAGAATTTAAATTCATGCCAGAATTTATAAGAAGCTCTTGGAATTAACTTATTACAACTAGATATTTTGCAGATGAGTGGGGAAACACTTGAGCTAATATATCTTAAGATGTACGAAACAGAGTATAGAGGTTGTAGAGAAATGGAGTGTTACACTCTTGAGGTACTTTTTGCTATAAAGATCTTCTAGCTGTTTAATTTCTTAAGTATATGCTACTGAAAACTTCAACAGTGAGTATTTCTTTTAGAAGATGACTTTTGCATGGCTTAGTGTAGATACTTAGTAAGCAGGATATTACAAAACCAGGTGAGCACAACATAGGCAGGAGAACTGACAGCATTAAATGTTCAGTTTGCTGATGCAGCCCAAATAGGCACGCACATCTCTCACATGAGGTGTTAAGTTTGGGTCAGTGCAGCCTAATAATTTTTTACATCTGGGGGTGTTAGAAGTGCAGTTCCCTTCCATAAATAAGGATGCACGTGGTGGGAGAGGCTAGCAGTGTGGGAGCATGCTGGCCGTGTTGTGCAGGATGGGCTGGGTGGGCTTCCCCTGCTCTGCTGCAAGCAGGTTGGGGGATATGAGGGGAAGACCTGTGGAGCTGAGGCCCATGGGGATTTCACACTTCTGTTTAGTGGGTTGGTTTAGGATCTGGAAAGGGAAGTTTCTTCCCTTTTTGTAGGTAAACCTGAGCAGGTGCCTCTTACAGAAGCTTTGGTTTAAAATCAGCTGCCTTCCTTTAATCGGTCATCAGAAATGGCAGGTCAGAGCAGGCTCTGCAAACATTTCCTCTTAATTATGAGTCTTCCTAAGAAAATAATTTTTACAGGTAAAGTTCACAGAAATTAGCTACATTTCTGAAATATTTTACCATTTTTTTGTTCTTTGTTTGTTTCTTTTGTAACACAGAAAATAGCCTTTCTAATCTGTCAGTCTTACCCCAGAAAGAATTTCCCCTACTAATCAAATCTCCCTAAATTTAAATCAATCAAGTTGGAATTTGTGGGCTTGTTGAGAGCATTGCCTAACCTGAAAAGATAAATTGTAAACAATACTAAGCAGGGCTGGCATCTTGCTGTCATAGCCTGTGGAGCTGCAAAGAACTGAAAGAGGTAAAACTCTGGGAAAATTGGAATTTGAAAAGTTATGTAATTGTGGAAGGAGGAAAAAGCATCCTGGTCTCTTAGAAACTTTGTAAAATCTCTGGTGCTGTGTTGTGGAAATCTGTGCCTTTCTATAAGAATGAGGGAAGGGAACCAATTTTTAGTCTTGTACTCCAAAGATTCTGTGCTTGTAGATTAAAATATGATTGATTTCTTAAAATTTCATTTGCCAGGATGTTTGATGGACATGGCCAGATTCGTATCATGTCTCCTTGAATGCTTTATTCTATGGGCACTTATCAGCAGTTGCTGTCTGTAAAATGTATTAGATGTGTCTGTTAATACTGTGACAGTTAATAAGTTCTCAGTTGGTTCAGGAACTAGAAGTATTTGTTCATGTTTGAAGATTAATAATAGGTTAAGTTTGTCATTTAAAGGAAAAAGGAATCCACCTCTTCTCAGTTTATTCCAGCCTCCAAACATAATTCTCTTTTTGGTGTGTGACAGTTCTAAAGTTTTACTTTAAAGTGTAATTTTAAAGAGTATTTAGACTAGCAGCTCCTGATTTTGGAAACTCTCAGCTACTGCTCTGAAAGTTTAATAACTGAATCAGTTCAACTAAATTTAGCAGCTGATTGTGATTCAGATGGTGACTGCACACTGTGCTGCAGTACAGTATTTAGAGCCAGCCTACCTCCAAATGCCCCCAGAAAGCAGCACACAGCTTTACACCGAACGTGTAAATGAACTGGTCTCTGCAACAGCCTTGCTGCAGTGACTGACACACTCCTGGTACCTGAGCAAGGCTGCAAGCAGCTGCATTGCTCACTGAAGCTGCTTGGCTGCAGCAAGGGGTTTGCTGTATCTATAACCTGCTTAACTCATACAAAAATACAGGACTTAATATAGAGTTTTAGGTCTTCCTCCTCCTTACAGTTGTTTGCACCAGATCAATTGTTGTTTTTTTTTTTTTTACAGATTATGGTGAAACTGCAGGAAGCAGACTGAATTTGGTAGGGCAGGAAGAGGAGTTTGGACATTAAAAAAAAAAATGTAGAGAGGAGATCTTTGACAATAGGAATAAATAGGTTAATTGATCTGTCTTTGTGAAAGTGGTCACTGATAAGGTCATGGCTCAGCAGCCCAATTTAAAATGATGTACTTCATTTTAAAATGTCAGTATTAAACAAGAGTGATCAGACATGGGATACTTGAGTCTCCTGATATTTGTTTGCTGAATGATGCCTCTGTTCCTATGCAGATTTGCATATTTAATTTTAGTAAAAAATGAGCATACTAAAATCATTTTAACAAAAGTCTGTGGACACAAGAAGTTTGAGAACAAGTTATGCCCAATATAAGGTAAATTAACTGTCAAGTGTAGTGTTGCCCAGGATCATACCTTGTAATACTTTTGATACTAACCAAGTTTCCAACTCAACAACTTATAAACAGCTCCATACAATTCCAGAAATGGAGACTGTGAGCAAACCTCCTTGAGCTATTTCTGACCAGAGGAGATGGAGCAGCTCTGGAAATGTGATGAAAGCTTTCTACTCTCCATCTGCAGTCCATCCCCAAATGGAGGATCAATGAGTGTAATGAAGTATCTGAGCTGAATGAAAAGTAGCCAGATTCTTTCTGCCAGACATCTAATCTTCTTCAAAACCTTTTCACTTAATTTTGACTATCATCTGCTTTCTTCCCCACTCCCCTGTATGAGATGGCTCAACAGATGCACATCCTTTCTAAACGTCCATCTCTTGATTCCTGCTCTTTATGTCCTGTTCTCTTTTTGTTTCATCTCTGCTCTGACTTTTTTTCATCTCTTTGTGCTGTCTTATTCTTCAAAACTGCTGTCATGTCTCTCATCTTTATCAACGGCTGCACCCATCTTCTGTCAGATTTCTTGAACAAAAGTAGTAGAAATGGCTTAACTCACCTCTGTCTGTTAACTGAAATGGCTCTAAAGCTGTGTTTACTCCATATTCACTGACAGGAGTAAATTATTAAGCAGAACTGGATAAAATTACAATCCAGGAGACATGCCTTTTATGCAGAAATATGAAATCTTCTGACATGTAATGATACACTTGTGTGTTTAATTACATTGCTCATTTCCCAAATCATGTTTCTTTCTTCTGGTTGTAAGCCACTCACTTTATTCTCATTTGTCCATTTACCTAGGATTCCTCACTTCAGAAACTGTACTTTAAAAAGAGGCACCAGTATTGTAATGTTGCCTGTTGCCTTGGTAATCCCATTGCATGGGTACTTCATGATTATCTGTGGTTTTTTTAAGATTTGCATTGTTCATACTGCACTGCCTCTGCTATGTTTGACAGCAACCAGGAAAATTTCTTTTGTTCTGAGCTTTGCCGTTTTCTTCAGAAGAGTTTTTGAGGTCAGTAACATCAACAAAAATCATGAAGTTCTACGTTTGAATCTTTCTACTTTTCAGCCCGTTTCTCCCAAACTAAATGACAAAGAAAGAAGCTCTATTTCATTTTGCAGTATAGGTTTAATGTTTGAAATTAAAAGTAATAGGGTGTGTTTGCTCTGCCAATCCAGAGCTGATAGGAGAGAGATTCTTGTAGGAAGAGATCTCATAAGGTAGGCAGCACCCCACAATGAATGCATTTAGCACTTGTGTGTTACAGATGTTGAATAGCAAGCAAAATTTTCTTGCCTCCTGAAATAGCTTTCATCACCTTCAATAGGCTTATGTCAGGGAATATCAGTACACAGTTCAAATTATACCTCCTTATTCATGTATTTAATTATCTTTCAACTTCAAATGGGTACTCTGCAAATGTGTAGGCAAATAGAGAAGACCTAATCACTTGACCATGACACCTGTGCCAATAACTTCATTTCCACAGAGTATCAGGTCCTGTGGAGGTCCTGTTTAAAGGTGGCTTCATGCTCTGCATTTCACAGCATTTGTTGTTTGTGGTGTTGTTTTTTTGTTCTTTTTCCAGGCCCACGCTGAAGTTGGTGGGCATAAATTTTTCATTCCAACACTGGTAGCATGAAAAAGAGGATCCTGAGAGAAGCCTGCTTTGAAACTCCCATTTTCTTGCCTCTCATTTCTCTCAGCTTTTTCTAAAGTTGATGTGTTCTTCCTTATATGCCTCTAGGGAAACAAAATATGGGGCTGATTTATAGTACCCAAAAATGATCTCAGTTGCTTAATAGTTGTGTCACATTGTGTATGACACAGCTTACTGCTTTTTGGAATTAAAATTACCATCAGTAGACTTTCAAAGAGATTGGGTTCTCCAGATGAGCTTATGTCCCGAATGAATTATACTGAATGCATGTAGTTAGGGTAAGCAAAAGTAGTCATTGAACTTAATCTGTAGGCGAAAAAGAAGGGTATGAGTAAGGCTCCTAATTTGTACGGTAATACAAATGACAGAAGTAGCCTAGTGTGACTCATAATAAAATGAGTTATGACTTCAGGAATTGACTAAAAGTTGTGGCTCAGTCCCAGAGGTTTCAGTTTTCCCATCTCTGCATATCCTCACTTCAAGCTGTCTTTAATCTTTTAGTATTAGTGATGGAAGACTAAATTGTGCTGCTCCATGGTTTCAGGATGGAATGTACTTAATAATACCTTGGCTTGTGATCTTTGGGATGGAAGAAAAATTAGTTTAATTCTTAAGTTATGTGTGTTTTTTTTTTTTCTTGAAAAGTGAGAAAAAAAAATCTTTGAGATGTTTGGTTTCCTTTTGGTAATACAGCCAGCATTAAATGGAAGAAATAATTTGACTGGTACGTTTTCAGCTTCTGATCAAAAGGAAATGTTAATGTGGATTGGTTTTAATTTATATAAAAAAAGTGTTGTGTTCAAACTCAGCTTTTTTGATGTGTTTTGTCATGCAAGACTGAGTAAACATTAATGTTTATATTTAAAATGTTTTTACATAGATTAATTCATACATTCACACATTTAATTCACAACTTTACGGCTATACTCTGCATCTTTATTTTGTTTTTCACAATCTGAAAGACAATCAGACATAATGCAGTTTTCATGCAGATTAGGATTACATGGTAGCCACAGATATTTTGAATGTGCAATAACAGAATAAGGAAACAATCCAGACAGTGAGTTAAATATTTTTGTTTCCCCTCTTGAAAAGTCCATGTTTTCACTTGTTCCTCTTTTTTGTTGTTGTTTTGTTTTCTTTCTCTCATCTTTCACTTCCCAGTGTTAACCAGTTAACACATCTAAGATATTAGGAAGGCAAAAGCCAACATAATTTAACCAGACAATTTTGGACTAGATCCAGCTTCTCAAGTAGTTCCAGATCAGTTTTACAAGGTGTCCTTATCTGATCAAAGCACATCTCACCTTGCAATTTTTGAATTGTAAAGAAGTGATTTTTATGGCAGGTAAGTTTAAGTATGATATAGTGTAGTCACAAAAGAACATGAAGAACATTCCTCTCCCCAGTCCCTTTTCCAGAGAAGCTCAGTCTATATCTTTTCCTTTCTCTGCTCATTGTAGAAATATTATTATTCATTTCCTGATTGTCCAGAGACTTACCAGCTTTCTGGTTTACCCCTGATTTTAATGGTCCTTGGTAAAGACATCAGGGTAAGTCTTTTATAAGAAACATCTTGGGAATCTCAGACAAAACTACAAAAGAGCGTGTCAGAAGAGCCAGTGCATTGGCTAAGAATCTAGTCAATAGTTTATCTACATCAATAAATGGAAACCTCCTTTGAGAAGTTGCTATATATCATTTAATATGTAAAGCCACTGTAGCAGTTGCAGGCTGTCTGCAGTTCATCTCATAAACTTTGCTTTGCAGAGGAATTTTTTAATTTCTGTCTGTTCATGCCGTGGGTAGTACTTTTTTTCTTCCACCTGTAAGTAAGTACTTTCAGCTTATCTCATATTCTGCCTTTGCAAACTTAAGCTTCCGTGCCCAGTAAGATGTGGGTGAGGATCTCATCTGCGTTTACTGTAAGTACATGCAATTTTTTTCTATCATCTCAGCTGCTATAATTTTCCTTATTGAGTTTAATTTAAGACAAAGATGGTTTGTTCTTTCCTACATTTTTGAAGATGTGCATTGTCATGACTCACTTCATGAAAAATCTGGGAGTGAATACTCCATACATTAGCATTGGCCACGAGGATGAAACATTTTGTTCTTTTTCTTCTCTTCCTGTAAGCAAAATATATAAAACAAAATAAAAAAAAAAAAAAACAGACATCAGAATGAAATGTATTTTAATTTGAGTCATAACTATCAAACAAACAAGCAGTTCTTTCCTTCTGGTGATTGAAATAATTGACTTTGCTAGAATGAATATTTGCAGAGAAGTGGTGATTGTCACTGAATGTTCAGGTCAGTTGTGGCACTAAAGGACACCAAGACACAAAGTGGGTTTAATAGGTCATGGTTTTCATCCCTCCCTCACCTCAGCACAAGTGCAAAAAATCAGAGAGCTGGGGCACTATCTATTTTCTCATTTAAGATTTGTGTTTGGAAATTCTGAACAGCTCCTTTCTCCAGGACCAGGGCTCTACACTTTGCAATGAGCTCCGAAAAAAAAAAAAAAAAAAAAAAAGTTCATAGAAGCCTATCTAATACCTGATTTTTACATGCTTTGATCCCTTTCTCAGAGCCAGATTTCACCTATGATGATGTTTATCTCCTATTTAATTGGAAACTACATTGGGGATATGAAAATGTAGCCCTGTGCTAACAATCTCTTCCAGAGGTTAACGCTCAGTTTCAATGGCAAGGCATGTACCCTCCAGAGACAGGGCTGTTTGGGTTGGAGATTTGGCACCTAATGGAATTATTTTAACTGAACAGATCAAAGGGGAGAAACTGAGCAAAGAGATTCTGCTGTTGAACAACTGATGGATGGCCTCATTTGCCTACAAAAAAGCGGGCCTTCAGTGAGCGCCACAGGGAAGTCATTCCAGTACAGTGTGAAAATCCGACAGAATTACTGAATGAATGGCCCTTTTACAGTCTTGGGATCTAAAATAAAGCCTACAGCTGTGCAGCCAGGAACTTCTCTGTATAGCGGCAAGAAACACAGGACAATTCAGGGCACCGTTCCATGCTAGGCTTAATCCAGTCTAACTGTCACCCATATATCTCTCCTCCAAATAAATTAGTTTCCCATCGGATCAGTGAGTCATATTCCAGCAATGCAGCAAATGACTAAATTTAATATGAGGAAAGGGTGAGGGACATGTCAATGGAGCTAGGAGGGGAAAGGAGACGGAATTAAACCATCACTTTTAGCAGCAACACACAGTTTGATGAAATTAAGCACAACATGAAGCTGTGCCTTCAGAGAGCTTGGGTAAACTGGAGATAAATTAGAAAAAAATAATTGGAAGCCCCTTGCTGTGAGGAGTAAGTAGTACAGTGTGGTTTTGAAGCATCTCTACTAAGGAGGGAAACGTTTGAGGATGTTTTTGTGAAGAATTAATTCTCTGGAAAAATGAGAATTTACCTGCATCAGACTGCAACAATTGTTTTTCCAGTCAGATTTTTACAAACATCTGACCTATCTGAGCAGTTTACTTCTCATTTCCTATCTGTTTAGACTGACCCTGTTATGCATCTGCAACAGATGCTTCTGAATTTTCTCAAATCGATTTTACAAATGGTGAATGTTAACTCATTCTGGTCACAAACAGGCTGAAACACCAGCTCACACAAAGTCTTAATGTCCCGTCTGCATTCCTTTTCATCTTCTTCATTCACTGCTTTTTCCTAGGATTCCTGCTCTCTGAAAGACCATCACTGTTTAATTCCTGTGCCATCTTTTTTTCATGGCACTCTGGAGCAGAAGCGTTTTTTATAATTCTGCTTTTTTCCTGCAGAGGGCCAGTTCAACCCATTTGAGTCCCACATCCATCTGGTGCAGCACATACACTGTCTGACATTGGGGCAGGTTTATAAGTAGAGCACTGAGAGCAATTAGCATTTGAATTAAAGCTACCTGTGGATAACAACAGGTGATTACCCTATTTAACAGCTGTTAAGTGGTGTTATTTGCCAGCTATAGACCACAGACTGAGTGAATTGTGTGCATACAAATGGGAGTTACTGTGCATACACATGGACGACAGTAATTAAATAATATTTTTTAAATTGCAACAGTCATATGTAGATGTTGGTTCAAAGCAGGTAGTAAAAGGAGGGTTTGGGAAGCATTTCAGAATGTAGGACAGTAACATCATTAAGGTTAAAGATGCAGTGTGTGTTTTTTGGCAGCCAGTGGTTTGTTCTAGAAGTAAAAAGAAAAAAAAAAAAACAACAAAGCTCTCTATTTACTCTGATTCAGCTTCTGGCAAACAGAGAAAATAGTAAGAAACTGGAGCACAAGATAATTTTCTCCTTCTGTTTTAGCTCTACGTTTCCAACAAGGCTTAATCAACCTCAGCGTTCCTTGGAAAGCCCAGCATTGTTCCTGCTCTATGTGCCTCCTTGCCTCCTCGCATATGTGGGAGAAGCTGCTTCGCTAACTTGCTCCCTTCTGTGCTGGGGGTGGATGAATGTCTTTTTTGAGCGTTTGCTTAGCATATGGCTGTGCAACATCCTCTTAAATCCGTGTGGGGTCTGTCCCATGGTTCTGCTTTTCATATTACTGCGTAATATCTCACCGAGTCTGGCTGCACCTTTTCCAGTAGCCATTCTCATTTGCTGAAAAGTTTTTCTTATGATCCCTTTCTCCAAGGCCATGGGTTTTCAATGACTTTTTAAGGCCTCCCAAGGCGTCTGAAGGGAATCTAAAGCTGATTAGATTTCTGCTTAAGTATTTGCTTGCACTGTTAAAACTAAATTATTTTATCAATGGCGATTGGTGTTGTTGCTACTCCAGAGCTGCCTGAGTTTTGTGTAAGTGCAACTGTTACAAATTACAGGATGAGCTTAAATTTTTCCCTGTGGCATAATTATGTATTCAGTTTTAAATCTCCCATGATTTGCAAATGTGCATTCTCACTGAGTTAGTAGGAATAGAGATGTCCGTTCATGTACATACAGGTATTCGGTACTCAGTTCCAGACTGCTGGAATGCAGGGTCAGTGCTACAGCTTAAAATGGATGGCTGTTGATTTTTACTAATGAGAGCTGCCTGATTAAGGCATTTACTGTATGGAGTATTTGAGCTGAAATTAAATGCTTGTTAACCTTCTGATGCTAGCCAATTGTGTGCTACATCCAGCCGGAAAATTATTTTAGTGACAATCTTAGTTAACTGGAATTTGATGCAGATCAGTACTGAATCCGTCTGCTATTAAGAGGCTGGTAATGACTTAAAGAAGTTTTAGTTAGAGCACTGTAGTCCTCAGTTATAGTTACATTGCAGAAGGCCCAAACTGTTCACAGATGAGCTGTATGTCATCAAAACAGTTATTTGAATAGAGTTCAGTAAGGCTTGGATATATGAACACCTTCAAGTATGTCTTTTCTTAAGGTTATCCAGGGATCATTATCTAAGTGATGGTAATACTCACCCATTTTTTTCCCCTAAATTTAGGCCAAAGGCAAACTCCATGCTTGTGGGCAGGCTGATTTACAACCTATACATCACTAATTTTTTCTTTACTCACTTGCTCTCAAGCAGGAAATTATATATTTTTTTTCTAAATGGTTTCCTGTCACAAGTACCTTTAGAAGCTGTTTCTCCTTCCAGACAGAAACTTGCTGCCAATAAGTGTTTTCTTAAGTCTCTAGCCCTAAAATATTGCCAAATTCTACACTGGTACAAGTCTCTGTTCAGATTGTGCTAAGCTTGTGCCCTAGCCAAGCTTAAATAGCTTTCTTTATTTTAAAACCACAAGATACTGCACTGTTTGTACAGTATCCTTGCTATTAGCAGCTGGGCATCTTAATTTGTCTCAAGATCAATGTGAAAAGCAACACAAATCTTTTTTTTTTCTTTGCATCCATGTTGGGTGATTGGTATCTTGGATGAACAGAAGGTCTCCTGGTATAGGAAGAGCACACAGGCCAGCTCAATGAGGGAGACATGCTGGCCCCATACCCAGAAAGGAAAAGCCCCAGGAAAGCATTGATAAATCAGTTCTCTGCAGAGAGCATGTGGCACGTGGCCCTGCCTCCCCATGGCTTGCTGCAGGGCAGGGAGATCAGCTGAATTCATCTTGCCCTTCTGATTCCTTCCTCCTGCTAATCTATATCTGACGGGATTATGTCACACAATACAAATCCAAATGTGTCTATTTAAAGATAACCAGCCAAAGTACAAACATATAGAGAGAGATCTAGAAAATTTTTAAAAATTAAAGTAGAATAGCTTAAAGTGCAGAGAGGATAAAGTAAAGAAGATAACTGCATGTTCTTGACCACTGGCAGGTTTTGCTTGGATATCTGATGAATCACAATGCCTGCAATGAGAATTTGGTGTTTTGGTGTAGACCTAAAACTCTTCTCAGTTCAGGAGGAAGACAACATTTGTCTCTAAGTCATGAGACAAAGCAACTTTCAAATTCATTTTAGTATATAGCAAAGTCATTTGAAATCTCTTTTTTCAGTGGTATAGGTTTCTAACACTGCGACTGATAATAGCTCTTATGAAAATTGTAGTTTAAGTAAACCACATGTCCACATGACCTACAAACATGCAAAATTAATTCATAAGCTTAGTTGTTACTTAATGATGACATTAAGCTGCAAAGGAAATTATAGTATGCTGTAAATATTTTGATTTGCTCTCTGTTTTTATGTTTTGCAGTGACATATTAATCCATCAGGAACAAAATATAGAAAATGCAAATGCATATTAACTAACAGATTACTAATATATGAAAGAAATATGGCAATTGGGGTACTTTATTGGAGATGCAAATCTTTTTTTTATTAGTGTGGCATGAAAATCTAATAAATAAAAGATGAAAGAAACTTCATTTAATTAAGCTACTGCATTGTAATGCTAGCACTATTGATAGAATAGCTATTTAACAACATAGTAATGAATGTTCAGATGTCACAGCCATGGAAGGTGTAATGCAGGGTTTTAATGCAACATTATTTCTTTTCTTATCCTTGCTTTTAAACACTGTTCAATATCAGTCATGTTTGTACTCAGTTGTTTCCAATCTATTACAGAAAAAAAAGAATGTTACAAAATACTTTTTGTTACTTAAAAAGTGCTATCCTGATCACTATAAAAAGCAAGTGAATAAACCTTATTCAACCATTATTTTTTCACAATGCTTATAATAAATAATTCTTGCAATAAATAAACTAAACTTTGTTAGTAAATAATAAAGTAAATGCATCAGGCTGGGAAGGTTTATGTGTTCCTTGCAGAACAGAGACACACTCTTCAATGTTCAAATACCCAGGGGTAATATTTAATTAACCCACTTGGTTATAAATTCATGCAGACTTTTCTTTGTCATAATAAAACCTAGAGCAGAAAAAGCCCTAGAATTTCTCCTCTCTTGGTTACCTACTATTATTAATTTACAATTGTTTATTCAGAAAACTATTGCAAATAGTGGTGGTTAAGGGCTCTGGTGGCCCTCGGGATTTTTTTATGTTCATGTGCTAATGGTCTGTGTTCTCAATGCTGGTTTGTGACAAATGGGTCATTGTCTTCTCTAAACTCACCAGGTAGCTCTAGATTCATATCAGTGCTATAGTCACATCTCTACTACAAGTTGTTTTGGTGTTTTTGTTGCCCTACACTTGCTCTGCCCAACTGCTCCCCATCAGTGAGACATTTGCTCTCGATACCCATACTAGATATGGCCATCAATGCAGATCCTTGCCAAAAGAGTGCAAATGGGGATATAAAACAACTGAAACAGCCGTGACTTGGCCATTCAGTATATTTCTGACATGTGGGACTATATTAAAGTCATTGCCATCAATTATAATTATCCTTGAATTGCGTGAGCTCGTCATGTTCACATGATATGTAGCTGTTGACTCTCATTAGAGTAGGTTTATATGGGAATGAGATAGAAAGAGACAATCATTCTTACCCAGCTATCACATTTCTGACCTCCTCAGAGTCCACTGCTTAGACAAAATCTAATCCAAACAGGGCAAAGTGCTTTTGGTGTTCACTGTTGAAACCTCCCAGAATCTTAAACCATCAGCTTTTGTGGTTCACTGACTACCTGAATGAATTATTTTCAACTGATTTGGCACATCTTCAAAGGAACAGATGGTTCCATCTTTACTGCAAAAACAATAACTGCAGCAGCAACAAAATAATCTGTGAGTCTGCCTAGAAACTCCTTAAATATAAGGGAGAGCTTGATGACCATCTTACATTTCTGACAATTATCTCAAGGAAGAAATACATTTAACAAGAAAATCACATTATAATTTACTAGGCAAAATATTACATCCATGGAACAGTTGTTCGAGGTTGCAGGGAGACAAAACTGTTATGCATGAGTTTCTAATATGACCTCCCCTGCAATACAGCAGCTGGGAAGAAAGAAATTATGAAAATATGATGTTGAGATACTTCTTTATTGAAGCTAAAAATAAACTAATGTATGTTACAAAGAAAAGAATAGAAGAAGAAAATGGAAACTAGGCTTAGAGAAGCACAAATGATGTGAGCAGGAATATGCAGCAAAAGCACGAGGGATTTCAAATTTCAAATAGTCAGAATTGTCTGGATTACCACCTAGCATAATCTAGATTATTTTTTTTTTAATGGCCTTAGTCTAGGAGTGCTTGTTTTAAGGCAGCATCCAGTGCATATTTGGAATGGGATTCTCCTGAATTTGCCTTTTAGTTTCTATTATTTCAGCACAGGAAAAGCAATATAATTGACAAGGTAATTTTCTTCAATTACTGAAAAGGAGGTAATCAGATATATAGGAAAGATTGACATTAGAGAGAAAGCAATTAATAGTGATCATTGTATTAAATACATACTTTCTTTTGCTAATTTTCTAGGGTAATATTACAGAAATGACATTTATTAAAAAGAAAATCTTTCCCTGTACAGACTAGCTGTCAAATATTAATATGAATTCTGACTTTTTTATTATTTCTATTTTTACATTGCAAGTAAATTGTCCGGGATACTACTGTATATTATAGAAGAGATACTCTATTGCAGACAAGGCCAATGACAGTGTCAGTTCTCTGTCTTTTATGGGGAGAGCTAATTACTGGCAGTAGGCTATACAAGAAATATTTGGAAAGCTACTTTAGCTGAGGCAGTACTTAGTCACTGAATCGCTATACCCTTGGCTTCTCAGCTTTTCTTTGACCATGCTGTCCCCTCTGCACAGCTGTTCAATAGGGTGGGAAGAGGACCTTGCTTAAATTTGGCGTGCTGCAAACTTAATTCTCTGGTCATTTTTCAGCTAGATTTGCTGCCTGATCCAATTCATTGCATGGTTGTGATGATGAGACTGCTCCATGGGGGAAGGAGTAAGCCCTGATGAGCACGCACTGCGTAATCTAGCGCTGTTAGTGGGTAAATGCGCGTCAAACTATGGCTGGCACGAGCAAACGTGTTTCTCTGCTCTTCAGTCAGGGAGAGGCAGGCTCCGCAAAGGAAATCTCTGCTTGAGACAAATAGATGTGCATTTGTGCTGACGTGAGACCTTCAGGGGAAGTGGTCTAGATGTCAAGGTGGTTCTCTGGGGTAGATTAGTCCGACAAGCAGGCTGACAGGTCAGGCAGTTCCTGCAGCTTGGCAATATTCTCAGGAAAGCACTTGTGTGGTAATGAGGTCCATTCCCTCACCAAGGTGCAGCTGGTAGTTAGCGAGGGGTTCAAGGGCCCTGAACATCTGTCAGAGCAGGCAAACAGGTGGAATCCAGCTGTGGCCACAGTTGCTCTTACAATTCATGCATCATACCGAATCCTACGGGATGCTCCTGGTGGAAAGCACTTTACTCGTAGGTTAACATATTGCCCTCAGTCTGTAGCCTGGGTCCCCGCCCAGCGAGGGTTTCATTTGCTGTTTACACATTAGCAGCAATAACAAGGAAACATGGAAGCACGCTGAGGTTTGAAATAATTATATTTGCTAAGTACACACAAAGAGCTTGACTGCACTTTCACCATTGATCTGAGTGATTTCTGACGGCTGCTTTACCCTGATGCATTCAGATCATTGCTGCAGTACTTACAAGTTACTTGCAGGGGTGTTTCTTCTTCCTAGGTGAAAAAAAATAATTAAAATGATGGTAACAATTAGCAATCAGCAAACAGCCTATGGCTTGATTACAGACACAGGTAGGTTTTTGAAATAATTTGTGTATTGAACAGAGTAATTTTATTTTGCTTAAGTGCTGCTTGAATATTCCTTACAGACATATGTTCCTAGAGGGGAAAAAAAAAAAAAGCCATTACATAATAAAAAGGTTCAGGCTGTTCTTAGTGAGATCAATGCAGCTCATCTGTTTACATGATTCTAACTAGGATTTGTTGGGTAAAATACTTTGGGGAAAGGTTTTCTTCTTGAATACTGAATGACAGGACTTCGTTTTCATCATTTGCTCATATTTAATTACTATGTCACAAGGCCTACATTTAATCTTAGTTTAAGAATCTGTTTTTTCCATGGCTTATTTAAGAAAGATTAAGATAGGTATTTAGTACGTGTGACTTGAGCAAAAAGGGTTTTTTCCCAGTACATAATAAAAAGGTGATGCAAAATAAAATGTCTTTTATTTTCCCTCCTTTTATGTTCAGTAGTTGACAGTTCTAATGTTTTTAATCTGTATCTTCTATTTTCTGTCATTTTTCTCACATCCCTAAATGAATTGTACCTTTCAACCATTTTGTTGTCCATCAAAATTGGAAAACAGAGAAATTTCACCAATTGCGAACTTGACTTTCAGTGCTGCCTGTTCTGTCATTCTCAGTTCAGCCTCAAATTTAGGATCTCTCAGTGGGAGAAGATGTATCTTTGGTGAACACTGACTTTGTCACAGCTTGACAGCACTTTTTTATATGCCTTAGGTTTATGGGCTTTGATGTTTCATGTTTATTAAGTTGTAAATTGAAAATAAAATGAAAATTCAAAGCAAGTTTCAATCAGAATTGTAGCATGGCTTTTTTTTTTTTTTTTTCCTGTGGACTTCTGCACATTTTAAACCCCTTTTGCTAAGTGAACCTTTTATTTAAAAAAAAAAAAAAGTTGAGCAAGTGACCTAGCTGATAACTAAAGTGATAGATTTGAGGCTGTAACTGCTTAACTGGGAACACTGAAAAAATACACACGGAGAGTGAAACCCAATGGCGAGGGGCTGGAAATGGTTCTGTCTGGGGGAATTTGCCAAATCTTCAGTGCGTGTGCAATGAGTGAGCCTCTAAGTTTCACTGTGCTCACGGACACCTTGACAGCCTTGCCCTTGGCAGAGCAGCTGCCTCCCCAAGAAGCCAGGCAGGGCCTTGGAGCCCCAGGCAGGCAGCAGAGGCGGCTGGGAGCCAGCTGTGCAGGTGCGAGGTTTTTCCGTATCGCTTTGCATGCAGTCCGTTTCCCCTGCAAAACTGCTGGCCTCAAGAGATGTGATTCAGTGCAAATGAGTACTGGAGGAAAGGATTTTGCCTAGGAAGGATTACCGTAAGCAGCAGAGCTAGGGAGAAGGGGTGTGTGCTGTTTTATGTCCTACGGCTGGCAAAGTTTATCTGTGCAGATGTGAGAGCTCCTGCTGTGTCTTCGGATGATGCTGATATGCACATTGCTTCAGCCTTTCAGCCTGATGGCATGGCTCTTCACTGCTCTCAGTCTAGAGGGCTGTTCCCAAAGAGGTAGCAGAAGCTCAGGTTAAACTGTATGGTCTGGCTGCTGTAGCCAGTATCTGTGGGCTTATTATTTTTTTTTAATTGATCTTATGAAGTATTTCTTTTTTCTGTCTAAGGTGATGAGAATTTACTGTTGTTTTGATGAGTGGTATCTCATATAAAAAATAAAAAAAGTCTAATAACTTTCTTCCCCTTCCTCTTACCATTTCCACAACAAAATGTTGTTTAGTATTTTACCTATACGTTAACTGGGACAATGACATGGCAGGTATATGGCAAGTATGTCTGAACATTGGTCACTTGTTATGTGCAAGAAACTGGGAGGCTCATATGAAGTTTATGTATAATTTCTGCTTTATTGCAGACTCCTTGCTGAAGGAACTAGAAGGTGAAAAGGTGGGGACTTTGTGTGATGGATTCTGCTGCTCCACCTATGTTTGCCTCTTTTGTGTCTTGCCTAATTAGCTGGTATTTAAATCTCCTGGAGCAGAGTTCCCAACTGTATGTGTGTCAGTGACTATCACAGTGAGATCCCACTAGAGGACTGTGGGCACTTTGTGGTTCCAGCAGTGATAACTGGTTTCAGTGTGACACATCTTTTTATTTTTTTAAGTGAAAATGTGCAGATTAAAGACCACAGCTGAGATGTTTACAGTTGCAACATGGTGAACAAACAGATAAGGTAATTTTCCCCCTTCTGCTAGTTACCAAAGCAACACTATGAAGATACTTTTAATTTAGTTTGGTGCTGTGAAGATTAAAGCTTAATTAAAATGTTGATATTAAAAAAAAAAATAGTAAAACACTGGAACAGCACAGGAAAAAAAGAAAGACATAATTATAGTCCAGTGAATACTTATCACTTGTTATGAATCTTTGGAGCAGAGATTTTTTTTTCACTCAATTGAGAGTAATTTTATTCTGATCATAAATTTGAATGACCAGAACAACCTAGGATCATGGCTGTTTATAAATTAATAAGGACAATTGGAAGGAATGTGTTATTCTGATCATAAAATACAGGACAGTGAGTTTTTCTTTGCTGGTCCGTTTCTTTTAAAAATTCTCTTGTATACCAGTCACGGTGAAAGACTTTAAGAAGACAGAAAAAAAAATATTCCAGTATTTCACATGGCTTGCATAAAAATTCAACTATTTAATCTTGAAAGATCTGTAACTTTCAAATTAATTATTAAACATATTCCTATTGTGAGTTTGGAAGTAGTCAGGTCTTCAAGTGATACTTACACGGATAGTCTCTTTTTACTAACAGAGCTACACCGAGGTGTACCAGATGAAAAGATAGGTCGGGGTGCCGGAGTGGTCTCATTTCTCCAGGAATGAGACTTTTATCACTTTTATTGGCCAATCGAAAAATTGTTGCTTTGCCAGATTCATCCTAATGAGTTTAAAGTTGCTGCGGAGAGAACCTATTTTTGCCCAGTCCAAGGGAAACCAAGACCTGAGATGATATTCTTTCACTGAAAAATTCCAAGTAGCGATCTCAGTCCATGACAGAGCAGGAGTGCTAAAGAAGGATCAGCTTCAGCTTGTTAGCTTTGTCGATAGCTGTGTTGCTGGTTTCTTCAACTTGCTTGCAAGATACAATGGCCCTTATCCTCGAGAAGTAACTCCAAAACCGACTCAGCTAAACGTGCTCTCTTACTAACCTACTCTGTCCATCTTGCTAAAACATTTTAAATCCATTTTTGACCATATATCATACATTACTTCTGTGCATGTATCATTAGCAAAAGTAGTCATTTAACCTTTCATCAAAGCAACATTATATTTGTTATGATCCTGTGATGACTACTGTTGATGCAACTCAGCCTTGTAGCTCAGCTCTGACTTCTTGCTCTGGGATGCTGAGCAAATTGAAAGGTTACTGGGCCTGAAGGACAAGCTCATTGTCCTTCTGTCTGGCCCAGGATGTCTGTGAAATGCAAAGGGCTCTAGGCTGGGGGAAGTATATAAAGTATTTCATCAATGTCTGCCCTGTTCTTAGATTCTTTCTTGGCTGCATTGTTTTACCCATTGTTGGAGACAAGATATTGCATTATCTGGAGCTTTGGTAAGGAAAAACAAACCTTTCAACTTCAAAAGTATTATTTTATTTTTCTAATCAAAACATAAGTGAATTTTCTAGCTTCCAGGCTAGCATATATGTATGAGATCTCAACAGGCCTATAACTCGCACTTACTCCAAACGAATTTTCTGATTCTGTTATATAAGCTGTTAAAAAACCTCACGGTGTAAATCTCTTTGGTGGTATTCCTGCAAAACTTTAAACAAACAACAAACAAACAAACACTTTTAACACAAGCAATACTTCAGGAGACTCTCCCATATGGTACAGCTTGGATCACTGTCTTTCAGGAATCAGAGATGAAGAGAACATGAGGGACCATATAACTTAATATTATCCAGGAGCATGTACAGTTAAAAGTTATAATTGCTCTCTTAAGAAAATTAAAGTATTTTTGTTCACAAAGAATTATTAGTGTTGAATACCTACTTACAGAAAAAAAAAAAAAAAGCCATGTAAATTTATTCCGGAATGCCATTGTACAATTTACTGTGCCAGGGACTCAGGCTATTTATGTTTTTGACTGCATCGTCTTCACTAAACTTTAAAAAAAATATAAATTTCCATGGTAACCGCTGCATCACACAACAAAGACATGTATACACCACTTAGATCTTTAAAGAGGCAGACCCTACAATGAAATATAGCTTGCATTTTTTTAATTTTTACTTTTTACTAAATGATATTCTTCTTAGTAAATGCTCAGGTTTTGTTGATTTTCAAGAAATTCTAATTTTACATTTAAAAACATCGCATAAAGTATTGTGTCTAAAATAGCATAGTACTGTCATAAAGCCATTAACTTGATGAGAGCCATTCATGCAGATGAGATCACTGAGCTGTAAGACAAGAGCAGGAATGGCTGTGAGGTGATGGTATTCTCTAGTTCTGTCTTCCCATTATTTCTACTAGACATTATTTTCCCATTTTTCATTTTTTATCACAGCAGAGTGATAAGGTCACAGTAAAGTCATAGTGCTGGATTCTTAAAAAATATTTGTATATATATGGTTACATTTTCCAACTGATTTTTACAGCTACTGTCCGGCAGGGAAAAAAAAAAAAAAGTGGAGGCCATTCCGTTTGTCTCTAACTTTGTAATGAAACTGCAGCTATTCACTTGAGAGCATGTATCACTTCAGTAATGCTTCTCATTTTTCATCTTTCTGTTCACAACATCTCAGGTCCCAGCTCTGCACCGTGGTCCATCCAGGTCACCTGCACTGCAGAGAGCTGCCCAGGAGAACTTCAAGGCAGTGCCCGTGCCACTTCTCCTGGTTGCCACCTTGAGCTCCGGTTCTTACAAAGGCAATTAAACAGCTGGAGACCTGTGGTGAGTAGCGCCTCTAGAGTATAACGTTATTTTTTTCGTTCAAAATAGATCTGAGGCAAAAAGCAAATCATACCTGAAGGCTGAGGAAAAATATTGTGGTTTGATTGTTTCTGGACTGAGGAGCTGAGGGCTGTGCCTGTGGCTTTAGCATGTGGCTATGGGCCTTCTGGCATATCATGCAAAGTTTCTGGCAAAGGCTGCTTGTTGGTATAGCCTCGTTCATGTCAGAATCACTTTGCCACTGAAATAAGCAGAGTTAGAGACTCCATCCCTCTCTCTGTGCTGTGGAAATACTTCATTTTTTGGCAAGCAGAGCTGCTTGCCAATATTTAGCCCTCAGCAATTTTTTATGATTGAGTTATAAAACCTGGAAATAAGAGCTTATAATGAAAATGCCAACACCACATTAAAAATAGCAGGAGCAGTGGGCACGGCTGTAATGATGTTCTTTGCTTTGGTTTTAATTCCTTCTCCAAACCAGCTCTGCTTCCTGCAGCACTGGAAGTAAGAGATGTTCTCAGCACCTGCTGCTCTGAACACGCTGTGTGTGGGTGTGCAGTGCACAGGCTCCCAGATGGGCTGCCTCAGAACACATCCAAATTTTGAGCTGTGCTGCACCATGCCAAGAGGGAGAGGAGGGGTGATAAACCAAAGGATGGGGAACAGTTATCATGGGAGTAAATGTTCCCTTTCTGTAATCAATCTTATACCTAGGAAATTCCAATAATTTGACTTGAGTTTCTTCTGGTTTATACCCATGTAAGGGAAGACCAGAGACTCCTGGTTTTGTGGGAAGATCTTTCCCTCTGCTCCAGGTGCCAGCAGCCCTGGGATTGTTCTGCATTCCTCTGCAACACTGATTTCCTTTTGGGATCATCTGACTCTCCCTCCATCTGTTGAAGAAACTTTGCATGGTGAATGGACATAGTATAATCTCCTTGAACTTGAAATACTTCCATCTAACTGAATTTTTTGGACTTACAAAAATGGCATCTATCTGGAATGTAACAACTTGGAATGGGGCAGAGGGAAGAGCAGGCATTAGTGGTGGTGCCATTGTGGGGGGGCACTTCGGAAATGCTGAAAGCTTCACAGTTTATTTTGCCTCTCCCTCTATACCTCCTATTCCTCTCCTTTCATCTGCATGTACCTCCTTTCTGTCAGGAGTTTATTTGACTGAATGCTGGAGTAGAAGATTAGGTAATTAGTAAATTAACGTTACTTGGCTGTCTGTTACAATCGAGTGACACATATCTAAACACAGGGCTGAGGTTTAATTGCACTAGCCATTGATTCTGAATGTGCAGCAGAGCACCGTGTCCATCAAGGCAATTCTGTACAATTAGTCATTCTTGACCAACAGTTATTATTATGATAACTGCTAATAAATTACATTTTCAAAGTCATTATGCTGTCACAGTTCTGGGGGCTGTGAATGTGACAGAGAAGTTCACTGCAATGAAGCTGACCAACTCTCTTGGTAAAGCTTCTTTGTTAGTTTCACTGACAAGCTTCACAAGTAGTTTTATGAGAAGTCTTTGTGGACATATGCACCTTAACTTCATAGCTGCCCTTCAATACTAGGTTGAAGTTCTTTATGAAGGCTGTAAATGCAGAACCTGTGTAAGTTTCTCCAGTGTCCAATGGATGTGGAAGAATCTCCAGTTCTTCAGGCAGCTCTGCTGAGTTCTGAAACTGGAAGAAAACAGTGGAGTTGGGGAAATAAGACATCCATGGATTGAGTTGGATGACAAGTGGTAGTAAAAGTGAAATGCAGGCAGATTGCAAATTGAAAGGGGTGTTGAAAGTTGAGACACAGACAAAGACAAGCTGTAGGCTGAGGAAGGAGAAGCAGTACATCTCTTCAGCAAAACTTCCTAAAAGTTTCAGTGTGAAGGGAATGGAAGGGCCTATTTGCACAATATGCTGTTGCTTAGAGCCTTGGCTGTGCAGTTTTCTCCAGCATTAGGAATGCATTTTAAATAACTGTTTACATTGCTATGGCAACCCTGTAGACTGGCCATTTCTTCGCTGTAGTCACAAACTAAAAGAGCATAAAATCCCAGAACATTTTTCTGCAGCTTGTGTATTCCTATAACCCATCTGTGAATTAGTTCACAATGACTACAATTAAGAGATTTTCTCGTTGGCTTTTGCCACTTGTCTATTCTACTTTTGTTTCTCTTCACCTGAAATATGTCCTTCAGAGGCAGGATCCCATTAATCACTGTCTTTTCCCAGAAGTATAACTGTACTGATTTTCAGAGATTATCTGTAACATGTAAGCAAAGCATTGATGAATGAGCCCTTGAAATTCCATGTTTAATCTCTGTGGTAAAAGACTATTTCTGTTAATATAGCAGTTTCTTTACTTTAGATAATTGCACCTTTCTTGATTGTCAGATACTCATTGAAATAAGTAGAAAGAGAAGTATGACTGTAGCTGAATCATTTGTGAAATGACATCCCTTTTCTTCTCCTCCTCCTCCTCAATTCCACCATCATTATGACACAACACAGAGAAAAGGATGCTCTGCCATCCAGGAGAGAAAACCAAGGTGATTGGCATAGGGCTGGCATTAACAGCTTCAGTGTCTGAATGCAGAACATGCAAACTACTGCAAGCCCCAATCCCTTTGTGGGATGGCCTTACACACATTTTTAAAATTAATAAGGAAATACCGAATGTATCCTTTGAACATGTATTAACAAGCAGTGGTTTTGAACTGGCCAGTATGTTGCTTTTGCTCAGGACTGTGTATCCTTGTGGTCAGCTAATGCCCATAGTAGTAACTGCTGAAGCTGGAATGATAGTTTTTGTTGATGCTGTAACTTAAGAATTGTGTTACATACTTTAAAAGAGATGGAGCCCTTTCTATAAATTACATATTTACATTTACACAGCTACTGAATCTTTTATATGCAGTTTCAGTGAAAATGATGTCTCCCGGAGTGTTAGTCTGTCAACTCCTATTGTATGCAATTAAAAAAGGGCAGTGAAAGCAAGTAAAAGTCCTCTGGTGTTTTTTGAGATCTAATCTTTGTAAGAAAAGGAATCAGAGATGTGAACAGTAGTGCATTGTGATACAGCAGTGCATAAACAGTATTTTTTTGTTCTTTTCCCGATTAGTCTCTTCAGCTGTAAGTGAGGTAACAATTTAACAGAGGTAACTCGTTATGTGGAATGACGCTGACTGCTGTGATACTTACAATCATCTTGTGACACTCTGGAGCTCAATGCATAAAATATTAGCTTGGTAAGTAACTCTCCTGCTGGATAGAGCCTTTTTCTTTCAGAAGTTAACCTAAGGATATGAGAAATCCGTCCCTACATATAGTGTCTGATCTAGTGCCAGTGCCTAAGGATGTCCTTGGAAAGATTCCCATCTTTAAACATTGGATCAGGGTCCGTGGTGCAGTATCTGAAGTGCTGAGGCTCGGATTGGCAGCAATAAAATATGGCATTACTGTTTTCAAAGTAGAAAAATGGCTATAAGAGCATAGGTTGACTGTGGAAATACTGACAAGAACAAGGAGGAGCTGTATGAAGGCAGAATAAGGGAATTTATAGAGAATAATCTTGGGAATCAGGAAGAGTAAAATAATAGGTGTTTTTTCCAGTTTGTTCACATCTCTTACAACACGTAGGGGAGAGTAAAACTAACCATTTTCCTCCACTCGGCTGGGTAAATATTATCCCTGTTTCAAAGATGTGAAGGATAGGACACACGAGTACATCACACAGTGAAGTCGAGGGTGATTATTGTGGAATGGCTGAGGCACGAATGTTGAGATGCCCTGCACTAGCTCCACAGGAAGGCATAATTAGGTGCAAGATCAGTTATCTTTTGCCCAGAATTACAGAATACAGTGGGAACTAGCAAGTCTGCACATGATCTTGAAGACATGCTCAGCAGGGAAGGAGACAATCCCTGCAGGGAGCTGCTGTAGCTTTTTAAGGGCTTTTGTCCTCATATTTATAAGCCTGATGACAACAGGCTCATGTCTAACTTACAGCAATAGAAACGTAAGCAAAATATGGAGCAGAGGTTTAGGTGATAAGCCCAGGATTGTGTGTATCATTTTGTTAACACATTAGGTATAATGGCTACCTTTTTTTCTTGTATGTACACAACGGTTTGTGCAATTAGCTTTTGGTCCGTGTATTCTTGTATCTCTGTAACTGTACACCAACTGAACAACAGTGTGTTATTAAAGCTGACATCAGAATTTATGAGGCCCTGGTGCCCGGCCATGTGCTTTGAAGAATAAAGCATGCATGAGCAAATCCACAAAACCAGTAACCTCTCTGGACATGCAGGAACTGTGATATTTTGCATTGTGTTGTAGCAATACCAGAAACCAACAAAGGGGCTGGTTTCTCTCCCAGAGCTATAGTGAATTTGATGGCACTGCACAGACTTGGACATATATTAAACAGAGCCATGTTTACTTGTGCTGCATAAGAATCACAGGGGGGAGCAAAATCAATATTTTCCAAATGGAATAGAAAGAAGCCGTTAGGGAAAGAAATGGTATTTTCAAGCTTCTTTGAAAGGTAACACAAACAATGCATAGAGTAAAAAAATCCTCCAAGAAAAAGCACTTAGCAACGTCTTCTTCACTATATATTTACCTTGCTTTGGAGGGACCTACCAAGGTAGGTCCTTGGTATTATTTTAAAAGGGGGATGCATGTGTGAATAAACAGGCTTTTGGAATTGATGTTTTGAATTGCAAGCTGCACAATGCATTTGTACATCTTGACAGCACAGAAGACACTCAGATTCTAGAGTGGCACTCAGATGACACTGAGAGTGCATGATGCAGTGGCGTAATGAAACGGAGATCAATGTTGAAATGAATGTAACACCACTGAGGAGTACACACAGATCAATACTCTCGTAAGCCATAGAGTATAATCCTGCTGTATAGGTCTTGTTAGATAGTACAGTCAGTTCTGTGAAGACATATTTTTCTGCATTTCTCAAACGTACCTCTGACTTATCTGTCCCAAAGACTGTATTAAAATGTCCTTCTTTTGGAACGTAAAGGCTTGAATCTTTGTCTTCCCACCCATGCATGTAAAGGAAAATATACAGTGCATAATAGTAAACTCCCAATCCTCAGAAATGTGGAACAGGAAGATAAGATGGACAGCCAGCAATGATCTGTGTTTCAGGAAGTCTTTGAAATATTATTATATCCCTGTTCCCTCCCTTTCTGCCTCCCCCTTTTCTTTCAGGAATATATTTTAAGCACAATTACTGAAAATACAGTCTCAAGGGAAAGGGGGAGGTCAGTCTTACAGCCCTTTCTTACATTGTGCAAAGAACTTGCTTATGGTTATTTTCCACCTTCTGATTTTTAGAGCTTTAAACCATTAGGAAAAGGTCAGAGAGGTTTCTTTACTTTCTTGATGCATACATAGCCTTGGAAATAGAATGTGGTTATTAGTGTAGACAGAAGGTGTGCGCTCGCTTTCTCATATACATGTGCATATATATATGTATATATGTATATTCCCTAAAGAGCTTAGGATATCTGCATTTCTTCTTGTGACACTGTAAACTTAGTGCCTTTCAGAATCGCCATGCTTTAAGTTTTATAGTTGGATGATTTGTAGGAACTGATGATGGTCAAGCTGCTGTTAACGACTCTAGCACGCCAAGTCAAACTGTTCCCTGGAAGGAAGTAGGCAACGTAAATATAAGAGAATAGTCAAAGTTTATTTCCTCCTTGACAGGAAATTTAGTACTGGAAGGAGTAAAAATGATAGCAACTTGAGTCGATTCCCTTGTGCAGGTCCCAGCATGTGCACAAAACAGACAAGCGTTATTCAGCAGTGCAGGTGCTGTCAAGTAAGCAGGGATCAGGAAGTGCATGAAGCAGCATCAGCAACAATTAACTGCACCATTCATTACTGTTGTCCTGCATGCATTTGATACTTGGTGCCACTGGACTTCCATTTTTTGATTCCCAAGTTTGCCAGCCCATGATAGCACTGTATTGCTGCCTGGTTTGATATAGTAAAATGTTTTAGAACAACCTTGGCTACCAAATTATTCATATGGGAGCAGACTTACACTGCACTGGAGCCTTCATCTTTCAATCCTGCATGAACATGGGAGGCAACAGGCGCACATTCTGTCACATTTTGTGGAAACATGGTACTTTATCACAGGTGAAATGGTGGGAATTGCATTTCCAATTTCTTTCCTAGAGTGTTTTAAGCCCAGGTTTCGTTGAGACACGTGTATTCTTCTCAGCCCCTTAGAATGAGCAGGTCCTTGATTTCTTTTCAGTTGCAGATGAATACAAGATAATATATTTCAGTCTCTAATTTGTCTGTCTTCTCATTTCCTCTAATATTATATTTTTCCTTGCCATTTCCAAAGGAAGCCACTGGTTCTATCCTTAGACTTCTGATGTTATGCCATTTTCTCCCCAAGACAACTTTATTCTTTTCAATAGGAAGCAAGCATATTTATAAAGAGTGGAGAACAGCTAAAGCAAATAAAAATAAATTAATAAATATATAATTGCAGTGGTGCTTCAGGGAAAAGTTTCTAGGCAAAATCTAATAACAATGACTGGAGATACCATTAGCACTGTGTGTTGATTCCAGATCCCCTGGGATGATCTAATAATTCAGCCTGTGTTTTCTCGTCCCTCTTGGCTTTAATAGCTGTTATGATCATTAAGAGTAACCTGCCAGAGACTTTGGTTTCTAAATGCCTTTGTAATTCTAAGACCAAGTCTGTGTCCCCTTGTGAGGGTATGAAATTGATGAGGAAAAAAACCATTCTCATAGTCTCTCAAGGTCCCGTTCACGCTCCCATTCCAAGCTCTCTTTTTCAGCCAGCATCTACACCCTGCAACTTTTCACAGCTGTTTCTGAGCTTCAGTAAATCTTCACTCTTTCTGAAACTGCAGCAGCTTTAAAATACCATTGTACTTGCCCACATTTATCATCCTCGTGTTCAGTGTTTGTAATTGACCCCATCTACTGTAGTCTTGGGTGTGTGGCTGAAGGAAACGCATCAAATTGTCACCACTGCAAAGGCCATGCTGAGGTAGATGCTCTTCATGATGCAACTCTGGCTTCACAAAGTTCAGCGTTGTCAGAAACCCGTCAGCTCTAGCTTCTGCCAGAATGTTACAAACATTTCTTCTGCTTCTATGGGAAAAAGCAAAAACTTGTTAAAGAGGTTGTTCCGTGTCATTAATGGGCAGTACTGACAGTGCGTATGCAGCTGCACATACAGGAGCTCACTTTCTTTGTTGCAGAGAGCAGCACCTCAGTATACAAACAAAGCAAGGCACAAACATTCGACTAATCTGTCATTCCCTGCTGAACTTGCCTGAAATTTATTGCCAGTTAGATAGCATTTCTCTCTGTTTACTGATTTGATTGAAAGGATGATTTATCAAGGCTCAGCATCGCACTGAAAGCTGCACTCTGGTCCGAGGGGTAATGAGTTGTAGACACATCTCATTCTCCTTCCCCACGTGACTGTGAGCGATTGCCCAGCAAGGTGAGGATTTACGGCCCTTGGTGTGACACACCTGCACTTCTGCTGGGGATTGCTGATGCTGGCTTCAGGATCAGCCCGCTGCTGGCCCCTCCAAGTGGGAGAGGAGATATATTATTTATTGGGAGGTTTCAGGGAGCTGCAGAAAGACAAAAGGGAGCACAGATGAGAGGGGGAGAGCAGAATGGGAAATGACGATGGGAAGGACGATTAAAATGGCAAGAAAATAAAAGATTTAAAAATACCAGGAAGTGAAATGACAGCTTCTTGTTGTCACTGCTGCTATCCCTACTGTCACCTCATGGTATGGCTTAGCACTGCTTGACATTGTCTTGGCTGACTACTGTAGCACAGTCCTGTATTTGTCTCTCATCACAATACACGGGAAACTAATGCCTTCTCTCTGAGTGTGCATTTGTTTTGGTTATGGTGGGTTTTTCTTAAACAGCACTGGTATTTGTTTCAATCACAACAATACCCATCATCTCACCTTAATTTACAGAGTCATAACTGGCAGTATTTCTTCCCAGCGTAAGGAGTGCATTAGAACAAATGCCACTATTTATCAGCGGTAATGCAGTTCTTTATAAAGGTCTTATGTGAGCAAAGAATAAAAATGCAATGATAGTCTCACAATAAATACCCTAAATCCTTTATTGCCTATTTATGGTGTAATCTCTGTACAGTTGTACAATATATGGCTGTTTAGAAAAAGCTCCAGAATACAGTTATATGGTTTATTTACCAGGAGATGGCAATGGTGATCTACTGCAGTATTAACTTATATACATGGGGCCCATATAACTCTTGCAACACAACAAACTTCAGTATGAATGAAACCAAAGTATCCCAATACTGGATTTGTTTTTCGTAGTTCTGACTTATTTCAGTTGCTGCTATTCCACATAAAGAAAGTTTTTTTAAATTTTTTTCTTGGTTTTGATTGAAATGGCTGTCACTACATTTTTTTTAAAAATGTCTAAATGCAACCATATCGGTATTCTGGAAAACATAATATTATTTAAAAACAGAGATCCAATACCACTGAATTAGATGTGCCATGTGTCAGAAAAATCAACTGATTGATGAGAGTAAATGCTTAAAAGAATGTGCTTAGTTTTACAGTATCAAAATTGAGCTTGAGTAGTTAATGAAATATAAATTATAGGTTATGATATTAAAAATCACATTATAATTTTTATTAAGCTGCTTGAAGTATGGCCTAAAAGTATGCAGATGCAAACCATTTTACAGAACTTGAAGTTATCTTTGGTCTGCAATGTTGCCTGAGTTGTCACATTACCTCATCCCATAGTAAAGCATGCATTATTCTCATTTGATTTGATGTAGTAAAGGTGTTCACACGTAGAAGACCCCTGCCATAAGCAGTGGAAGTAAAAGTCTGCCTTTTTAGGGGATTGTTCTCCTGCTCCACCTGATGGTCCATTTGTTAATTTTCTCCCCAGAAAGCCTGTGAAATTTGTCAAGCTGTTTTGTGTTTGTTTACCAGCTATTTGCCAGTTTTCAAACAGAAGAAGTAGTGAGTCCTTTTTGCATTTGCCATGGGGCCATGTGTGTGGTCACTCTGCTCTCCCCAGCTGCATCTCCATCATTAAGGAGCGAGCTGGGTGCACTGCTGCTTGCTAACCCTGCTTGGAAGAAGACCTGAGATCACACAGAGCAGTTACCATCTTCCATCGGGGAACTACTCCCATGGCTTTCCCTTTGGTATTCTGAGATACACGATCTGTGTCTTATGGCTGTCAGTATGTGACTCTCAGCTGAGAGGTTTATCCACCCTCAAGTTAAAATATAAGTGCTTTAACTGCATCTGCTCTTTGTTATCATGTCATGTGCAGCACGACCAGTTTAGATGTACAGTTTTATAAGAGGCCATGCAGCCTTGTCATTTCCAGTCCCACAGTGCTTGGTATCTGAGGATATCTCCTGACTGCCATCAGATACTTAAGTTAGCTTCACGTTAGCTTGTTCATACGCTGCTGACAGTATCTCTGCTCCACCGCGGAGCTCAGTGAAGAATACCCCCATGTCTTTACTCAGCTTCCCATGTGGATGTTGCAGCTCCAGAAAGTTTTACCCTGGATGTACTCGAGCTGGTCGCTTAAAGCCAGTTTATGTACATTTTCTGGTGCTGCATAATCACAATACAGATTGTCATGGACCCCCTCCCCCATCCCCATCCCTCCTGAAAAACACAGGTTTGTTTGAGCACATGGAAAGCAGCTTTTCCCAGAGATTGAGGGCCTATTGCTCCTGCAGAGGGTCAGCACTGACCACACATTTATTTCTGCTCTTTTCTCAGTGTCCTGTTTCCTTCTCCCTGCCCCAAGAGTGGTATTGAGCAGTCACAATTCAAAGTCCTTCTCTGCCAGAGTAAGCACAGTGAGTAAGAGAAATCATGACCTTTGCCTGTCTTCCCCAAAACAAGACCTTTGAGGTATTGACTTCTCTATTGAAAGTAGCGGCTCAGCTGTCAGTTAGAACTAATTTGAGTAACTGCAAATTTAAATGCCAGCATTATTGTCTCACTTGTCTCTCTGTTGTTATTACTGTAGTATTCCCAGAAGAAGTGGCCAGGACAGTGTATGCGTGAGGCTGTGAGGCATGTATGGCATAGGTACGGAGTGATTATCTGTAACAATGGATGACATACAGGATAAAAAGAAAGAAGAAAAAAAAAAAAAAAGCTCAATTTTTTACTGTTTCAAATATGTTTACTTATGTTTACTTTTTCAAAGCCCTTTGTTACTGCAGTATCTACCGTCCTACCAATACAATGCCTTTTCTTTTCCTTGTTCATTCATTAGATGGTATTCACTAAACCCCCAATGTACAAGGAAGGAATGGCAAACTTCGAGCCTACACGCAGTGTGTTCCTCAGTGCTGCTCTCTCCATGCCTTTGTATCAGACAACAACTGCGCCAGGGTCTACCTGCTCTTCACTCACTTCCTAGGGAATCAGCCAGTTCCATGTAAGTAGTGGCAGGAGACACCTTCGTACAAAACAGCAATCACACATCTGTAACACTGTCCTTCCACTCAGATCCTACACAGAACAGAGGAAATGTTGAGGTAAGAAAGACCTTTGCCAGTTGTTTTTCTTTCCAATAAGAAAAATGATCTATGGAGCAAAATGACCTGACCACTTAAGTGAAAGCAGTAGAAGAAACAGAGTAGTGTTTAGTATCTGGTGATTGCTTGAGCCTTGTATCAGCCAAACTCTCCTTTTCCTTTCCTCCCATTTTTTTTTTTTTTTTTACCTCTTTATATTCCACTAGAAAACTGCACAAAGTTAATCAATACATTCCGTGCTCCTATCCTCCCTGAGCAACGGGGCAGCCACATGTTCCACCTTATGGTGAGGTTCTCCAGAAGCTCCAACAGATAGCAGGGCTGCGAATCACACCCGTGGTGGTCGTGTCTCTGTGAAGGAGGATTTTGCAGAAAGGGCAAAATGATGTTCAGACTGACAGCTTCTCACTCAAGATGTCTTGTCTTCTCTGCTGGGTCTCTTGCTGTGAGTACCACGTTCATGTCAGCGGTGTGGAGGGAGGAATAGAGTTCCTGTTTCCTATCACTTAGTTAGTACCCGTTCTGCTCTCCCTTGTCTTACCCACTTAGGTTGTGCTTACTCTCCACTACGGAGTAGAGATATGAATGTTAGTTTGAAATGAATTAGCTCAACTGTCCTTTTACATCCCTAAAATCTGTCCTGTAAACATACCAGACTGCAGGCTCTTGAGAGAGGGGATTATTTACAGGCTTGTTTTTATGTTGTTCAGAAGAGCAGGACCCAAACTACAGAGGCTCTGGATGCAACTGTAGTGCAGATAATCTTCACAGTGACCCAGAGGGAGAACCAAGGCCAGACTCAGAGGTTACCAGTTCATAATGGGTAAAAAGAAGTTTAAATTTCTGAATTATAAAGTTGTAAAAAAGATTCAAAGGGAAGTAAGGGCATCCTCAGCCCACTCTTTGATAGTACAATACATAAAAAACAGATTTTGTAGGAGTATAATAAAAGATTGTATAGGAGTATAATAAAACCCAGACACAAGTCTGAAAAATTCATTAGTTTCTGCCATGACTAAAATAAGCACTGTCTATGAAAACTACTTTGCAATGGTAATGAAAAGCAAGTGGAAAAGCAAGTGTTAGCCCCAGTGCTGCGACGTGAAATAATTTCTCTATACTCAGATCCGTCACTGCGAACAATGTTGTTGATTATAAACCACATCAAATTCTCAGTCCCCCAAAACATGTATTTTATTTTGCAGTTTTTCTAGTAATTATGAAATCAACAGAATACGATCTAGTTTTACCACAATTAAGCTAAATATATACTTTAAATGATATAAAGTACTTGGTAATTGTAATATCTCCATAGCAGTAACTTCCTTCCCAGAACAATCGGCAATGTTTCTTATGCGTTTTTAGGGGTAGTATTTAATGATAATGACAATACTCAGCTTTCTCATAGTTTTATAATTTAAACAGTACTAGGATACAATTTAGAATCAACATTTGACCTGCAGAGCTTCATTTATTGTTATTTGATAAGAGGGGCCTCCAAGATGTGAATGAATTTTATGGCTCCTTCAGTGTACATGTTTGGTGGAAGGGATGATGACACAGACTTACGGCACTGCAAGCGGTTCTCTAAAAACAGGTTTATATCCTATCACTTGTGAGATAGTGTTCACTCGTAAAGCTATTACCATGCTGTTGTGCTGAAGACCTCTGGGCTCAAGGAAATAGAAATGCTTGTCTTAGGCACTTGGTGAGAGAGTGGCTGCGCAGTATTTTGGTTCAAGCAAGTGCTGCTTGCTCAGGACAGGTCTGGCTGGTGTGTCATGTCCATGGTGGGCCTGGGGGCAACGATTGTAGCTCTGTACTTTTTTCTGATTTTGTCAGATGCATATGTGGCTCAAGAGACAGCTCAAAATTCTCTACCAATCTGGGAATGTCTTTACTTCAGCAGTTTTGTCTTCTGCCAGCCTTAGAGATGGTAATTTACCACTGTTCTGGCCACCAGAACTGAGTGAATACTCCAAAATTTTGTTTACAGGTATTGAAACAAAAACCCTGACTTTGTTTGGAAGAAAAGGCAAGACAAGGTCATTTGTACTTGTACCTCTAACTTAACATTTATATACGGGTTTGTTTAGAAAAATAATAAATAAATAAATAAATAAAAACAATCAGGAAATGGAAACATTCCAATTTAATATAGCCAGTGACACAAAACAAATGTAGACTCAAGAATAACAAGTGTTCACTAATGTAATAATAAAATTGGTTCACAAATAACTGACCGTTGAGAGCACCTTACATAAAGTGTTTGCACGCTTTTATTATGCAATATAAAATAGGATAAACCTTTGCTATACCATAAATTATTTAGAGTTGCATAATCTTGAACAATGAGCAAATTAATTTAAAAATTAGATTGGTTAGAATTTTCCATGCTCTTCAGTGTGGCTTACAAATGGTCGGTGGGAGCTTCCCACCAATCTTCAGCGAGGCTTTAGAAAATCTTATCTTTCATACACTTCAAAAACTGTCTGCCTATCTGTAGTTAGAAATGATGATTGCTTAATATTCAGAATACTATACTACTGATATTTTTTCCTATACTTTTATTACTTTCATAAAAGGTATTTCATAAGAAATATTATGGTCATATTTAAAATATTTTTTTCTTTATTGAAGTAGAGTTGACAAATGAGTTTATATTTAAAAATGTAGGTTTTTTTTTTCTTAAGTTTCTGGTTTTATACATGTAATGACACCATTTTTATATGTTAAACTATATTTGTTACATAATCTATAGCAGTTGATATATTTTGGACCATGCAATAACACGTTCAAATTCCTTCCAGAATGCGAAATTGTCACCAGAATTTTAAAATAGGCTTTCAGAGGCCCCAAGCCATTGGAAAATTAAACTTCGGGAAAAGTGCACTAAAGGGAAAATCAGTGTTTTCCCAAAGACTCTTAAGAAACAGTAAATAAGAGCAAAAGCAATTAGTTTGCTTCCATTTTGCTTCCATTTTTTTAAACGCAGTCTGAAAGCACAACAGCCTCTTATCTATCTCCCAGTTTGTGGATATACATTTGATTTTGCCTTTTTCTGCTAAAATCAGTCAGTGCAGTTAGACAGTACATGAAGTCCCTTGGGCATGGTATGGTGAATATAGCCCTCAGAAACCTATTTCTTCCCCTGTCTCTACAAGACACTCTACAAGTGCATTCTCTATTCTCATGAATGTCTTCATGAAAATATCCATGGGATGACTGTTAGAGAAACAAAGAGAACCAACAGAGAGAAAATGCAATTACCAGAAAAAGTGAATTGCTAGCTATATGCTGATGTATATTTATCATACTTGATGTGTATTTTTCATTATCTACAAGAGATAAAGTTCTCTCAGCTACAGAGAAAACACAGAAGGGGTTGGTTTTCTCTGTTGAAAGATTTCTGTTTTCATTGGACTCTGTTGACTTCCTTGGGTGGCTACTTAGTAAAACCTTTCTATATCAAGAGCTCCTCTACCATACTCTGTGTGTGCCCAGACACCTCTCCTTTGATCAAGGGTATACAGCCTATTTTTTGAGCCCTTTTTCCTTTTTTTCCTCCCAATTACTTGCACGCACAACCAGAGCTGAGGCTCAAGTTTTTTTGTCTCCACCATTTCAGCATTTCAATGTAAATACAGCTGAGGTTTTAAACCAGCCAGAGCAGCACTGAGTTCAGCATAAGTTAACCTCCTTGTTTTTTCAACATTCTGGATGTATTTTGTAGCTTGAACTGTGCTCTGTGTTTCTGAAGACAGACTGCTACTATTGCTTGATGTGACTGGTTTACATATTGTTTGGCTACAGCCCCATTACACAGCAGTCACAAACTGCTGTACAGACACAGGCTAAGAAATGGTACAAACACCCATTGGTAGGGTTAACAGCCTTTTTGAAGACATAATGACCAGTTTTGGTGACCACCTTTCATAGACCTGTCTAAAACAATTTTTGTGCTATACTTTCAAAAACAACAAAACAACAAAACCCAACACCAAAAAAAAAAAAAAACCAAAACAAAACAAAAAAAACTCCACAGTACAATCCTCTCTTTCCTCTCTATTTATTTTATTTTCCACTGACAGGAATTTAGAACAGAAATCCAGGCTCTATTTCACACAGCTTAATAGATTTAATAGATTATATTGTTCAAGAAAAATCTTAACATAGTGCATCTTTAGTTGAAATTATTTAGGAAGTCAAAATCTAGGACTTTTCAATCTTTCTCAATCCATTATAATTAAACATCAACCAATTTTTCAAGTGAAACATAATTTTAACAGGCCACTATAAAACCCTGCTTTCTTTGCTTTTGTGTGAAGAACCCATCCGGTGTAAACCGAGACTCTCCCAATAAACTACATGTGTTTGTGCTGTGCTCTCCCTTACACTGGAGCATTGTGAACCAAATTGACTTTACTTTTTTATCCAGTTACTTTACAATAGATGTTACTCTGCACAAGTAAGCCCAGTGAGCTTCTGTCGCTGTCCTGCACTGTGTATGTGCAGACTTTGAAAGGGTATCCCCAGGGTAAGCAGGATTTTTTGATATCTTACCATTTTATGGGTGCGGTGACAGGTAGCTGACAACTTCTGGTGGATTTTTTTTCATCTTGTTTGGGAAAGTAAGCAAGTTAGAGTGTGTTGAGAAACACTGAACTCACACAGAGAAGGGGTGTCTGGCTGTTGTTTTCTGTATTAAGATACCAACTTGGGCTGCAAGAACCTCCATAGCATTTTGTGTTCTGCCTCTCTGGAGGCCAGATTTTTCTCTCTCTTAGTCACCATTAAGACAGAGCATAGAGCCTGTCATATCCAACACCAGGCTCTTGATCGTCCTACATATCCTGTTTCCATGCTCCTCATGAGAGCTTTTTTAGAGATGGCAAAATAAGAGAAAAAAATGAGAAAAGAGAATCTCTGTGGGAATTGTCCAGGTACTTCAATTTTACTGATATCTTAAACAAGTGTAAATGTCAATATTGGGGGTAAGTTAGTGAGAAATCAGCCTGTATGTGCTCTTAGTCCACTGGGAAAAGTCAGAGATAGGTCTTGAAAATTTGACTTCAAAGGAATATAAGCATAAGGACAAGGTGGATCCAATACATTTGCATTTAGTCTGTCCTCGTAACTGTAAAATAAAGGGAATTCCTAAAGGAAATGTTTTTTTTTTGTCACATAAACACTGAGCCACTGCAAACACATCTGGCAAGGCTGAGGATCCAGCTCCCCAGACTGAGCATCAGAATACCATGAATAATGTCAAGAGGCAGCAATGGGGTTGTCAGACACTGCTACTGCCATTACCCTATTACCCTGAATAACCATGTGCTTTACTAGTTTATAGAAACTGCCGATGGATATTTTAATCCATAAGTGCAGAAAGCAAAACTATTTTACCATATAATCACTGAAGCTAATCTGTCTTTGACAAGGTCATTATTTACAGTACTTCCCTTGTAATCCCCCACGTGCACACAGAATAAGGCTCCAAAGCTTAATCTTTCCAATGCTGAAAATGAGACTTTTATGCAAACTGATAAAAGTTCTTTGTTTGATTTATCTGTAAACCAAAATAGTCTGGTAGTTTGCCTTGAAGTTAAAAGAAAAAACATATTCTGTCAAATTCTGTGTTTTCCTTTTTATGTATTTTGTCATTTCCCCTCTATTAACTCTGTCCTAAGGTTGAAGAGAAGAGTGCACTCTAGCTTGCATTTACATACTGTACTTTAGCTTTGACTGTTTTGGTTGCAGCCTGTTAAATTTATTGACTATAAGCCCCTTGAGCTATTGAGGAGTACACAGCTTACATTGTATATCTTTTGAAAGACGCTACTGGTAGCCTGTTTTAATGTGTTTACTCTCTCCAGATACAATTTGTCTTACATATTCATTGGTTTTTAGTGCCAAAATCAGTTTCTTCGTTGTAGCTATTGTTTGGATTCTTGCACAGATATTAAGGCTTAGTAATTTTTCAGTGCTGCTCAAGGGATCTGAGTATCAAATGGAATAATGAGAGGGAATTTGGGCACTGAAAACCCCTAAGCAGCTGGCTTTGCAGATCTTGATAAAATAATAAAGGAAAATAATTTGAGATGGCATTAGAGAAACTTTGAGATGTCTAGGATATTTTATATGTACAAATAGAGCTGGCCAAAAAGTAATACTTTCCATTCATTGACAATTACATTTCATTTTAATTTCAAGACTCTCTACAGCCTGAAAGTCGGAGAAAATTTCATTTGCGAAACACCAGCACATGGAGCTGGGAAAACAAAATATGTTCCCCTGCATACTGCAGCTGTTTTTTCTAGTGGTGGAGCTGACCAGAATATTGATTGCATTAGGCAAGGACCTGGGATGGAAAGGATCTGTATTCAGCTTGGGGTCAGGCTTTTCATGGGTTCAATTTAACAGGAGAGAGACTGAAAGCCTCGGCAGCAATAGATGCTTAGAGCTGCAGACTCTGGGACCTCGAGGCCTCACCTGTGGGGCCTGTCCAGCATGCAGGAACAGCCCAGGTACTTCTATCTATAGGTATCCCACCTGGTCAGGTTAAAAGTTAGCCAGAATATATCAACATCAGGAGCAAACATGTCAAAATCTGTTGTGCATCTGTGACAGAACTTGATCTTATATTCAGATCAGCTGCATCCTGCTCTAGATGTGGTCGCTCAACATTTGATCCCAAGATCAAAATCTGCAGTGGTGTATTTTCATCTCTAGGAAATACCAAAAGTCAAATTCCTTCCTCTCTGGGAAAGCCCAGAGAACATCTCTGAAACTTCAAGACATGAACTTTGCCTCCAGTGAGGCACAGGTGAGGTCTCTGGGCTGCAGTGCATGCTCCATGCCACCGCAGACTTGGTGTCAGGCTTCCAGGTATTCTGCCTGGATGCTTGTCCCTTCAGAATCTGTTCTTGCTAGGAACATGGGGAGGTTACGGTGTTCCCGCTTACTGGCTTAAACCTCCTGCAGCCCCAGCACCTACGAGGGGGAGATTCCCCCCTACAGGCAACGAGGAGAGCCCTGAAACTTTCCATGTGAGTGTTTCCCATTCCTATCACCTTACGACTTCATAGGCAGGGAAGCTGCAACTCTTAATGAAGTAAATGTGGTTTCAGTTATGTTTACTCTCTGTAGAGAGTATCTGCGGAAGAAGAGGGATATATTTTAGACTTGCAGTGTACATGTCAAATGAATACAATTATCTGAATCTGAATCTTTATAGCCACCATCACTGTAATTATTTTAAGTGAAGCTGTATTTAGCTTTCCGATAGCTTCAATTTCCAGTAAAGTAAATCAACAAAATAAATCAATAATTTACAACCTAGGAAACATTGCAGACTTTTACAAACAAACAACAAACAAAGAAACAACAACAACAAATACAAGAACAACAAGAAAAACAATAACAACAACAACAACAATAATAATAACCTAATCCCTTATGCCTTGGCATTTCTGACTGCCGCACAACTCCTTGCCTATCTTCTCTGAGCTAACTGTGACAATTTCCAACAGCAGACATTTTCATTCAAGCAAGCAGCAAACATGTAAAACCAAACAAATAATGACACGAAATGAAGCTTTGATTAGGAGTCTATGAATAATGATCCTTTTCAAATAGTCAGTGCCTAAGATGTTTAACATGTTTTACATTTGGAATATATCAAACAAGTTCCGCCGATTAGATTTTTGTATTGAAAGACACTTTATTAGACAGGGAGCTTGTCAGGGCTTGGTGCCAATCGGCTTCAACTGGTTGTGTTGCAAACACATCCAACACCCTCATTCTGAAAAGTGCAAGAGGGAACATGTTTCGTATTTTCCTCTTTCCTGCTCTGTTCTCCCACAAATTCACAAGAGGCAAGGGCTAGGTCTCCTTTGGTTCCTATATACATATATATATATAACAACAACAAAACAACACTTTCCGTGGCATAAGTAATTTATCCTTCTACATTGTTGAAAATTGCTGTTAGGTTTGGATGCTTTTGTACAAAAGTTATTGCAATGAAGACAGTATTAATTGGCTGCATTTCTCAAGTGACTGTAGGCAATATTCAAAAAGTAGGCAATGCATGCAAAAAGTGGGAAAAAATTACATTTTTATGTATTTAAAATTAGTTTGTGTTTTTTATTGCCAGCAATGTGACAGGGGCTAAAAGCACAACAAAAGTCTAAAACTTGGGGTCATTTTGAATATAGAAAACATCTACGGGTGAATAATTTAGAATGAGTTTGGGGGCAGGGGCTGTTAATCCCACTTCCAGAAAGGGATAAAACTCCCTTATGTTTCACAGCATGAGCCAAATATTTTCCTGGTGAGTACTGGAAATGCATTTTAATTACAACCATTTAATTCCACATTCATCATGTGGATTTTGTATTTCCTCTAAAACATCTGGTTCTGGCTAGCATCAGAGATTGGTTATTGGATGAAATGAACCACTGCCCTAGCATGTCTCTTCCTTTGTAGGAAAGACATTTATATGTCTTCTGCACGTTATTCATTGGTATCCTTTGCATAAATGTGAAAGTATTTGCTGCAAGAAACTTCTCAGAATATGTCTGGGATACTCTTACATTTATGCTGAAATCACATCTGGTATCACCGCAATTACTGTGTTTCTAGCATACAACTATTTTACAGTGTATCAATGTAAAACATATTGATATCTCTGTGCATATAGCAATTAAAAAGATACATTTTAGAATAAGACACATTTTTAAATTATTTTATGCAATGAATATTAATATGCAGAAAAATGGTAGCTGCATGTAACCTCCCTAAATCTGAAGCAGAAATATAGTCATATATCAGAAACTGAAATTTCTACTTTTAGATTAAAATTACACTTTATTTCTATAGCTGGAGATGCTCATATTTCATTAAATAGAAAGGCCTTCTTGTTTCTCCACACTTCAGAGAAGAAATGACTATTGTGTTTGGTTTTGAATGAATGAATATAATCTCAAATCTTTTGTTTGCATCACTGTGCAATGTGCCATTTTCTCAAATGAAAGCTTGGTGTATTTGCAGAGCAGACGGCAGAAGTGTGTGTGATTACCTCACTGCTTCTTTGTACCGAGCATAGATGGAGGCGAATTAGAACCCATCAGCAGGAGGGATTTTTGTTTCCTTCCTAAACAAACCATCAAAGAATCCCAGAGCACGTCTTAAACTATTCAGACTGAAAATAGGCTGAATTTCATCTGCCTGATTCCAGTAAATACTTGTGTATTGCTTGTAGTGAAATTCTTTCAGAAGAGATGCTGGGAACTGTAAACACCCATGTAGAATATAATACTCAGTAACCAATCTCAGGCCTTTCATGCACTAGAAAGCTTTACTGAGTAGGACTGTGAGAAAATAGCTGTGTTGACAAAAGCCCAGATACAGTTATACAGGTAAAAGAATCTATTTGCCTTCCCCCCCCCCCCCCCCCCCCCGTTTAGAGACCTATATAATAAGATGTTTTTGCCAATATACCTACTTTCCATGCCAAATTCCCAATGCAGCTCTACCTGCAGACAAAAAGTTTTGAATACAAACAAGCCTAAAGATGGGAAATAAATTATTCTTCATGTCTTGGAGTATTGGAGCTTGGTGCTCCTTATCGTTTCTGTTTTGTGATGGAGATTATACTGCAAGAGTTAGTTCCAGATTCTGCAGTTTCAATTTGTGGTACTTAGAGACATGGTCTAGTGGCTGGTATTGGGGATAGAGGGATGGCTGGACCAGGTGATCTTGGAGGTCTTTTCCAACCATAATGATTCTATGAATTTGTAGAGAGCCTGTGACATTAGACAGTGTCACTGCTTTCTGTCTGATTACATGGTCTAAAGATGAACAGAGCAATAGAGAGTTTGAAGAAAGGATGCAGACAGAACCACCTTAGTGCAGGCAGAAGTTATGTGCAGAGTGAGCTGCTGGGAATGCTCAGTAAAGCCAGATGTAGTGGGTATGTGATGTTTGGCTCCATGCTCCTTGTTATCCAAGACCTGGAACCCCACAGTGGGATTTCTGGCACAGGAGGTGGGCAGGGAACAGACCAACAGCTGTTCTTGATGTCCACCAAAGGTTATGGTCAGCTTGATACTTTCCAGCTTTAAATGCCAGAAACCTGATCACTGGAAAAATTTTAGTCAGCACTAATTAAAAAGTAATAGCTTAACACTCCCCAAGACCCTGTTTTCAATTGTGGAGGTATTATCTGGCCTGTAGCAATAGCCACTATTGTCTGTCACAGTTCACTGAGGCAGCCATTTCCAGTGGAAACACATTGCTTTAGACACAGCTTTTGCCAGAAAGCATTTCTCTCCTTTAGCGTGCATTTTAAAGGGAGAGAGGGGTGAAAATAATGAACTCAGTGGTAAGGGCTGTGCTTCTGGACACCCAAGCACTGCTTCAGGTCTTTGGTGCGGCTTGAGCAGGGCAGTAAGTCCACAGCCCTGCATTCTACCTGTGTTCCCCATAACATATGGTGTTATGGTTATGTGATAGCTATTGGTGACATCCTGACAGACAACAGAAGTAGTGTATTGTAACTGTATTGTAATGGGTATTTTTGTTGCGACACATAACAAAATTTGCTACGCTTTTCTTGTGTGTCAAGCTGAAAGATCCCGTTTGACATACATTTCAGTTGGAGTTGGCCGAATAGTGCAGCAAACAGATTTTATATTTCCAGTCAGTGTAGCAGGGAAGGTAAAGCTTATCGCCACCATAGGATGTGGGGAGGAGCGGTCACTCCTCCGAGCTGCCTCTGGAGCTGTGCTGATGGTGTCTGGTGAAGCAAATCTGCTGCAAATTACAGCATGTGGTTGTAGATCAATTTATGCTCCTGCCTGCTGCCAACAACGTGCTGTGCACGAATGGAGCTAACTTGGTAAACATGCTCTCTAGTAACAGAAAATAACCAAGTGTTGTTGAAAGGAATAATTAATTAATGTTTGTAAAGCATTTAGAAACTGAAAAGCACCTTATTAGTGCTTAGTGTTCAGGGGCCTAGCTTTCTTGTCAGAACTTAAAGCCTTCCTCTTTGTTAGTCTTTAAACAAACAAAAAATTAAGAGTATAAAGCCTTTGTCTCTGATGTCCCCAGTCGGCCGGTTTTGTGCCTGGCAGTTGTTAAGATGCAGCTAGTAAACAAGACGAAATTATAAGTGGCGTGAAGCAGCTCGTTTCCACCAGTGCCAAAAGGCTGGGGCTAATTTACGTTAGCTGAAGACCAACAGCAGAGTCCAAAGCAGTGCTCCTCTTCTTGCCTATCGGACTCAAACAGTCGGAGCCAGGCCCTGGCACGTTCCCTGCAGCTCCCACCTCTCCAGACCCTGCTGCCAGGGATGAGTACAGAGCTGTGGTGGAGCCTGGGCTTCCCTGCACCATCAGGAGACAAACCAAGTAGCTGAGAATTGCTGTCGGGGACAGCACCATAGTTTTTTGGATCTTTCTTCTTTGGGATCTGATCACTGGCCTTCTGACTCACCTCTTTGGTGTTTCATCTCACAGGATATCAGTGACTTTTTCTGCTGGATTAACAGGCAGAGTAAGAATGGTTACCTGCCAAGCAAATCCAATTATTCACCCCTTGCTAGTCTTGAATAAAGCCCATGGTTGATAAAGGGCCACAGTCAGAAAGAATTCAAATAAGCCTCCAGGACAACAAATATATATATATATATTTTTTTTTTTCCAGTCTCTGCACCAGCCTAGGGCAGAGTATGTTTGGCTCACTTTAACTCCTTTTTCCTTGTCCCTGTCCTCCCTGCCACTTTTCTGTCTTTGCATCCCCCACCAAAAAATGGATAGAAGAGGAAAAAAAGAAGAGAGATTGTAGAGAAAACTCACAATAAAATCTGAAATTTAAAAATACACAGACTGTTCCTGAACACACATAATGGTAGGCAGGTCCATCCATTCCTGCAGTCCTGGACAAATGTATTTATTTCTTGCTTTATGATCCCACCTGTTCTCTCCAACACATCTTCTTCTCATTTCCTAATATTCCCACCAAGTCTTATTTGCCTGATTTGTAGAATGTATGAGGATCGCTTAGCTAGATCAAAACAATGACACCACAGTGACGTAAACAACTAGACAGGATGTCACACTGCCTTTAGGGAAGGGTAGGATTTGCCTTTTTTACAGATATTGGATCCTCAAGTTGGCAGTGCTACAGGAACTGTACCACCTTCCCCATTCCATCACCAACACCAGGTATTCTCACCATTCTTTGTTGCTCTGAGTATTCTTTTACCCCACAGAAGAATGAGTTAATTGATTTTAATAGGAACAAAACTGTCCAAAAAGGAGCCAAAATCGGATATACTTTTGGGTATTGACTAAATTCTTATCTTGTGAGGGCAGTGTCAAAACGTCCATTGATTGTTCCTGAGTAAACATCTTGTTGATGTGTCATTATCTGTGAAATTGTTTTAAATTACTTACGATACATTTATAATGCTTATAATACAAGTTCAACAGAACTATTACATGAGACTACTCTACTTAATTGGTGGTAGACTTGGTTTATGAAACAGAAAAATTTACCTCTCAAGCATAGTCATGCTAGAGGTATCCAAATGAGCCAGCAGTAATAAAGATGTTATTTTCTCGTCATCTCGTGATTGTATCATGTATCTATCTAAACTGTGAATAAAGAATTAACTTCCATGCTTTTTCAGAAATTAGGAGAAAATACGGTGAGTTCCCAAGGGAACTTGGACAAACAAGTCGACTTGTTTGTATTTATAAGTAAGTCAACAACAAGCTGATGTGATTAAAGTTACTCCATCAGTGACTTGGCCCTGTTCTTTTCTCCATCTGGTAGGCAGGCAGGCAGTTTAAATTTATGCCATGCGTTTATTTTCTTAAAATGAGTTTTGTTTATATGTCTAGTCACTGGTTGTTATATGATAACAACCTCACCAAATATATTAATTCACCTTAAAAACTGAGGATATAGTTGGAAAAAAATTGCATGCCAGCCAATGCACATTTCCTTCATTTAAAGGAAATTGCAGTACACTTTTTTTTTTTTTTTTTTTAATTCTCATTTACAGACCTTAAAGAAAATTAAATTTATAGTTTTATAGTTGAGCCTCAGAGTTCTGGAGCTACCAGTTGTTTCCTGAAAGTGACTTTGTAATGAGTTTTGGGAAATCATTTTAGTATTGACTTGGGCCATAATGGTTGGCTGTTGCTTTTTTGTGTAAGATTGATTAAATTACTCTGAACAAGCTCCAAATCCATGTCCTTCTCTGAGGCCAGTTGTGAATATGACCATAATACACTTTCTAAAAAATATTTCAGAAAGTAAATAATCTCCTGGAATCACGTCATTGTGCTCTTGCAAGAATAATCAACTGAATTTGGTTCCTTGTTTCAATACATACCGCTTTTCTTTTATAGGGCATACTTTCTCCAGTTGTAAAAAGATGGGCTTATTTGCTTGGTTTCTTCTAAACACTGCAATAGGAGACAATTTTGACTGTGTCTTAAAGAAAGGAAAAGCTAAGAAACAAATGTACTGGCAGAAATTAGGACTGGCAGTTGTACTTCGGATTTCAACCCTTATCTACATCCTTGAAATGAGGATCCCTCTAGTTATTTCTTTGTACTTCAGTAAGCTCAAATGAAATCAGGGCCACATTATAGCAGGTTCTATAGAGCCACATGTTTTTCACTTACAAAAACTTTGAAAATAAATGCCAAATATGCAAAGAGTCCATAAACAGACAGGTGAAAGAACTTACCACAGCTACTTAATGTGCCTGGGAACCTTGAACAGTGACATGAGATTAAGTTGGTGGGCTGGGGAGCAAAACTCCCCTGATAAAATTTGTTTCAATAAGGATAAAGGTTGGTAGGTAGCATGGCCCTCTGATGTTAGGAAGGATTTCTATTTCCTTGGCATTAGTTTCCATGCTAGGAGGTCCTGCACTCATTCTTTAGGCCACAAGATCTGAGCAAGGCTGGGTTGATGGGCAGATGAGGTTGGCTCACAAAGGTTGTGAATTTCTGTTCTTCCTTGTTCTTATGTGTCTTTAACCCCTGCTGACAAGAGTAATGCAGACACTCAGAGGTCTTAAATAAACAGGAATCCTGCAGGCTACAGGTTAAACTAGCATCGAAAGAGCGAGTAGTTGTAACATTCTGTAATTATTTCCATGAACCCTCTCTATCCAGTCCTTTGTTGCTCAAGGCAAAAATGTTTGGGTTCCAGCTTGTGGAGAGACATGTCAAAGTGTTCCCCATGTTCCCTACTTGACGGGTGGTCCTCTTTATGCTCAGAGCACAAAGAATGATTTAGTTGAGTGAATGTGTAAAGAAGTGGCAACCTGTGTCAGATTTCTGTTCTTATTATTTTTGTGTGTGTGTGTGTTGAGTTTCTACCATCGGCACAGAGAAAAATCTTATAATGTCTCAAATTTGAGTCTAATACTTTACTTTTTATTTTTACTTTTTATTTTATTTTTTTTTCTTCTTCTTCTTAATTTCTGGTTTCTTTGAGCTTCAGAAAAGACAAGAAGTGTTCTGGTAAATGTACTGGTTTACTTTGTACTAATTTGGATACATTACTGATAAACTGAATTTAGTGCTGGCCACAAACAAGGTGGGTATGAATGTTCCCTCTCAAACTTGGTTTCTTCATGAAATTTTAAACATGGATTGCTACAGATGGAATCTCAATTAAAGGAATAATTAGTTTTTCAGTCCGTTTAAAAGAATAATTGAATTATCTGTACCTAATCCTAAGAATTGGAGAATACCCCTTCAGGTATTACAATGTTACTTTAGATGTTTTGTTTAAATACCTAAATTCTCATTATTGTCTAACGTTCCCTGCTCAGTGGGATGGCATTCAAGCTCTGGGTGGTGCTTATGTTTCTTGTACCATAAGAAGGGAGAAGATGACACAAAATAAAGGAAAAAGAAGCAGTCAGTTGAGCTCTTAATTTATCAGTCAGTATCTCTCTACACATAATTTGAGTGGTCTTATAACAAAGCAAATACCTAAAAAAGGACAGCACATTTTGTGAAAAGCTGATGTCCTAAATGGTTAGGGTAGAAACAGGTGAACATATTTAAATACTGGCCACAGGGTGCTGAATCTCCAGTTGACCAAGGAAAAGAAGTTAAAAACAATAAAAATACTGGGCCAAATACAGCCATATCAGAGGTTGTCTACATGTGTTGTTGGGCAGAGCTGAGAAGAGAATTAGTTACAGTCACTGTGCCTTTCCTCCATCCTCACAAGACAGGGGTGCCAACAGCAGACAGAACTTACCAGATTCAGGAGGCTGAGTCTGGCAACAAGTCGGAGTGAGTGAGCATGCATTAAACCAAAAACAGTTCTCTTTGCTCTAGGTAAGGTATGGACAGCTTCACTGCCAGTGCTGAGGGTGAATTGTTTTCAGAAAATAGCCTTGTTTTCTTTGCCTTATGGCTTGCTATTGCTGTACATGGACTGTGAAGTGTATGGCTATGGGGGCTTTATAACTGTAAGCATCTCTGACAACCCCATTGCATTGTTGCTTTCTCTATTTTAAACCGGATCATTTTTTTTTCAGTAGGTGGTGTGAAAAGAATTGTTTTCAATTCTTCTTGGCTACATTTTTTCCTGCAGACTCTGACTTAATTAGATTCATTAACAAGACCAAGCAACATGTTTTCTGTGGGAAAAGCTCTGAAATGAGACGAGATTGTTATATCTTGTTCAAAACCTCTTGCCAGGAGATAGAAACATGACCAAAAATAGGGAGGCCTGCAGGAAGAAGCAGTTGTGTTGCTCCCAAAGCCGTTTTTTGGAGAGCAGGGAGTTTATTTTTGCCAAAAATGTAATTGTTTTTGTTCAAAATATCTCTTTTGCTTTCTAAAATGTACTTTGTCCACAAATGCTTCTGTGAAAGAAGCCCTCAACAGGTCTACTCTTCAGTGTAAAGACAGAAGCTTCCATGTAGTTTTTGGATGTATTTTTGGGGGTACCAGGGCCCTATCTGTATAAAGACTGTGGTATGCAATGTCCTTTCAGGGCCTGGGCCTTGATGGAAGGTCACCCAGCTCTGTGGCTCCGGAGAGACAACATAAAGACAGAAGGAATAAAGCAGAGAAAAGAGGACAAATGTAGGCAAGAAATGCTGTGGAGAGGGACTTCCAGCACACAGTTCTACAGAAAAATTTCATCCACACCAAACTGGGCTGAAACTCCTGCCAGGACTGCCATCACTAGCCCTGAAGCAGTTGGCATCAGCAGCACTCACCAGGCAGCACCAGAGCCTGGATCAGACCCTTAAATAACACACAGACCCTTATTTGGGAAAGGGCTTGCAGAGGGCTCCCAGGTAATGAACTGAAAACCTCCTGTTGTAGCACATCTGGCAGTGCCCCAGTAATGAACTGTAGCACCGATGTAACACACACAGCATAAAACATCAACATGTACAGCATAAATACTGCTTGGACCTCTCTCTTGATGCGAGAGAGAGATAAATGATAGCAGTTTAACTTCTGGCTAAGCTATAGTCTTTTTCTCAGCAGAAAAGGCAAGCACGTGAATTTCAGATGGCAGCTGTGAATGTATCCTATCCTTTTGTTCTCTGTTGCCATTTAGTCATCCATTCTTCGATCTTTCCCCATAACATTCCATTGTTTCATTTTCCTAGGAATCCAAATCACTCCCCAGCCTTCTCTTCTAACAATTCTTGTTTTTCTGGGCAAGGAATTCACAGTCTTACTCACAGAGTGCTACTCACTCAGAGGTGAAGCTGGACAAAATCAAGCTTGCTAATACTCACTTCATATTTACCATTATGATGCATTTCAAAGATTATTTAACAGGACCACAAACTTGCTCATCCCAGACAGTTTTGCGTAAAACATTAAGATACCCAAGACAGGATTTATTTGCAAAAATTCTGCCAAAAGCTAGGGATATTTCCAGATGAATGGCAGTTAGGTAGTCAGCCTCAGAGTTTTTCAGTAAGACCAGAGACACTGAGACACTGTTGGCAAATTCTATAGAAAATTCTATGTATGTTTCCATGTTGCCTTTCAGTTCCTTCTGCCTTAGCATCCATCGGCTATGACCACTACTAAAACAGGTACATGCTGAATGTTGTGTTCCCAAATCCACTATAAGTATCCAATTATAAGATCCCATAGGAATTACGTCCTTTAATTCTCTTAGATCTAAAGACAGAGCATTTCATTTTCACCACTAAGGGTACAGGCTTTCTGATTTTCAGTCAGTGCCTCCATTAAATACATAAATCATCCCTTTTTGAAAAATGAAAGGAAAACCACAACCCTGTAATATAAACTCAAGCATTTTTATTTTTTATTTTTTAAATCCGGTAAAGACTGCCTAGCTTTATTAGCTGTGACTGAAAATTCTTTAAAATATGTCAGCAGAGTTACTTTGTTGCTGTGGTTAACAGCATTACATGGGATTCAGCATCTAAATCTCTCAGCCTATATTGTGTGTCAGAAGTGCAGGAAAGGATGGTTGGAGAGAATTGTGTGGAGCTTATCGTTGGAGGAGTTTGGATGCTATCATAATTCTTGTGTCTTGTCCTTAGCAGTAATGAGAGAGGTTTTGTAGGCTGAGTCTTGAAAAAGAAAGAATAGGCTTTGTTTGATCATTAAGGCAAGTGTCAAACCTTGTGAATAATGTAGATTTTTTTTTTTTTTGGACATTTGAAGTGGAGAATAATGTATGATTAATGCCAGTTCCATTTTTTAGCTTCCTGTTGCTCTGTACAAACGCCATGGCATTTTTCAGAAGCAAAAAATTGTACAGAACTATGTCCTGAACAAGGTCTGGATTACAGTTCTTATATTGTATTTGCTGCGCTTTGTTTTTAAAAGACTTTTAAAATACCTTTTAAGTAAAATAAGGATATTACAATCTTCAGTCTTCTAGGGCCTAAGCAGAGATCTGTCCTCAGTTGCATCTTTAGATGCTCAATGTAATTCAGCTTAAAAACATAGTACTTTCAGTATCTCAAGTGTCTTTGTCTCTTAGAAACCTCTTTTGGCTTTACTTCAGGATAATTATATTCATCGTTTTCACCTTAGGCTATAGGTTGTAGGGTATGATTTAATCTTGTATGTGACTGTAGAATAATTGGAAGGGTGTCAAGAACAGAGTTAGTCCTATCATCTTGTACTGAGAAAGGTCTTGGTAGCCTTTAACCTTGACTGATGTTTGTTTAACCTTGTGTTTACCTCAAATTAAAGAAACTGTGTCCAGTATGCATTTTTATAGTGGCCACCTAAAGGTACCTGTGCCTGCGTTGGCTACTCTCATCTACTTCTGAGTAAAGAGAATAAATTGGAGCATGGCCTCTTCCATCCTCCCAGCACAGTCTCACCTTGGTGAGCTGGAGGGACTGGTATTAAGCTGAGTGGGAGCTGGAAGACCAAAGCCTCTTCCCTTGGCTCCACTTATTCCTGCCTGTATATATGCAGAAAATAATTTTGTTTTCTTCCAGGATAAATCCTTACAATCTCAGCAAGTTATTGTATTAAACAAATAAAGATTAAAAATGATGTTTCAGTCAGACTTCCTTTGGCTCTTCCCTGTCTGACCTGGACACCTAGGAGGAGCCTCATCACTGCCACATGTCATTCTGGGACAAGGAGCCCTCCAGTTCAATAACCAACCAAAAATTAGAGTCCTTGGATATTTTTTGAGTTGAAAATGTTTGCTAATTTCCAACTTCAAAATTTGAAAATCACAGTGATATCTCCTTTTCTTTCCTCCACTGCAAATGGTGGAATACAGAAGATGGTGATGAACACTAGCCCGTGTCTATCTGCTTGCTCCATCTCTCTTTATGTTCCTATATCTCTCTGTCTCTGTTTTTCCATTTATCTGTCTCTCTTAAAAATACAATACAATACAATACAATAATAAAATTTAAAGCTCCAGTTTATTCTCTTTACTCAGAAATGTTTGACTCCTGACATTGTTGAGGCTCTTCAATTCTTGCCAATTTACCTATGCATCCTTTTTCTTTCTTTTTCTTTTTGTTAAAATAAGACAGTCCTGAATGAAATTCTCTGGACTAGGCTCCAGTGTGCCAAGTACCAAGGAATAATCACCCCTCATGTTTCATATATGATATTGCTAACATACAGCCAAATGAGATTTATGCTTCTGCAACAACACTACACCACTGACAGGCACTTTAGCTCAATTCTTGTCCAATAATAGTACTGTCTGGCCAGAGAATTCCCATTTTATCTAGTACATAGCCACTTGTCCACTTTGAATGTCATCTCATTGAATTCTGACCATCTTTCCAATTTATCGGGATCATTTTGAATCTTAATTCTGGCTTCAAGAATGCTGTTACCCTTGATAGTTTAATGTACACTGCAGATTTTACATGAGTATAGACTTCCATCATTTAATTTAATGAAGGAACTGACAGATCTTTGACTGAAATACCTTCCTACATTTAGAGCACAGTATTAGATCTCTTAGGAAACCCTATTTGCAGCCATCTCGGTAGTACCACTGATTAGCACTAGTACATATTTCCTCAACTTTTTTATATGGATGTTCTGCAGTTTTACCAGGGCAAATATAGATGTCCCCTTCTGCTTCTCTTATCCAGGAGGCAATTATTCTGCCAAAGAACAAACTGAGGTTTTTTGTTTGTTTGTTTGTTTTTCCTTTCTAGGGCTCAGGAATAAAATACTTTAACAAAATCTGACTATATTTTAGTTCTAAATTTTACTCTCTCTAATTTCTTTGCCATGGTTGCAGCCAGTAAGGTGGAGGGCTTGATGATTTTATTATTGTGGCATTGTAGGTGGTTGTAGATATGAACAAGAAAAGTTGTCAAGGTATATAATCATCCACAGAACAGGTTTAATGTAAACTTCATTCAGACTGTTTTTTGTTGTTGTTGTTTTTTGTTTGTTTGTTTCCTCCTGAGAATTACTTTACATTTTATATTTGAGTGTTTTGCATGAGAAGGTATTTTTATGGTGATTTTTAATACATTAATTTGATGAGATCATAAGGATTTACATTGGAAGGAATTGGAATTAATTTCTACATAAACAAAAGGTATCATTCTATGAGCGTAAAATTTCTATCTATTTCCCTTCCATAATTTGTCATGAAGGGGAGATAAAAATATGTGAAATCACATAGCAATAGGGTCTTTGGGTCTGTTCTCTCCCTGCTTCATGACTGCTAATAAAATTTTTTAGTGGAAAAATCTATGAAGAAGGGAAAAGCGCCGGTCTATTTAAGAAGCAAGAATTTCATTACGACACAAATTCTGGATTCCATTCACTGTGTTAAACTTCCTTTTGTCCTTTCCATGTTAATTTATATTCTACCCTGTCCTAGATACTAGATCTTTTCCTCAAACTGCCTTCAATAATACAGAACATTGTTTGGGGGAAGATTTTTTTTCTTCTTTTCTTTTCTGCTGAATGTATGATGAGAAGCTTGAATAACCCCTCAAGGTAACACGTTTAAGGAAAATCTTATCAGGGTGGGAAGAACAAGCAGTGGAGCGACTGCTGAGTCACTTCCTCCTACCATGCAAGGCATCTTCAGTAACCCAGAAAGCTTGTCAAAGTCAAAACCATGCTTCACTGGTATAGCACATCTATCTGGGATATCATCATCAGGCTTCCTGACAAATCTTTGGGGGGAAGACAAGATAATTAAGGAACTGACTTTAGAATGTGAGCTGTTAACTTGCGCACTGAGCTCAGCGGAGCAGGCAACTTGTAAATGTCACCGTCAAACCAGATATTTATTGGTTTGAACTGACACACTCTAACTTTTCTGTAAGTAGTGAGGATATATTCCCTATCACTTGAGACATTTAAAACTGCAGCAGATTGAACACAGCCTGAAAAAAATGTTCTCTTGAGCTGATTGCTCTTATGGCAGCAAGGGGAGTGATGAGATGAACTGTTTTGTTCTGCCTTTCTTACCCTCTTCCTTTCTGCTCTTGTCCCCTACTTTCTTGCCACCACCTCCAAGCTGCTGTTGTTTTTTTTTTCTACAATTAAATTTGTTTCCATAGCACTATAGGGTAAGTGGGCAACTCATCTGGTATAATAATAATGTGTACATGGAGAATAAGACATAGTGGCCTGACATAGTGGCCAGGGTACAAAATATTTGGAACATTTTTAAAAGCAAATATTCACTTTTTTTTTTTTTCCTCTCCTTGCTTGCCAGCTGCAGACTGTGCTGTGAAACCAATCACAGACTCATTCCCAAACTGTCCAGATGAAAAAGACCCAAAGGCTACTTTGCTTATTGCCATAACTCTCTGGAATCGCTTCTTGCCATATATTTGAGTACTATATTCAGGTTAATTTGCTATTGCTTTTCACCAGAAAGCTATCCCATACCCTGATAAATCTCATCCCCAGCTCTTCCTACAAATCCTGTCCTGAAAAACTCAGTCCATGTTTTCCTGTGTCCATTTTCATTCTGAAGCAGCATCTGCTGCTTGAAATATTTAAAGGCTTAGGACCTCAAGCAAGCACCAAAGAATGCTGGTCAGTCTTTCCCTGTCATATCTTTTGCTCTGTGGAGGACCTGGCATTGTAATAAAAATTCCAGACAGGCAAGCAAACATGATCCGTATGACAGGACTATCTCCTTCTTTCATCTCCTGGAGATAAAGACCTTCTTACCTCCAACTTGGAAAGGATTATTTAGCAAGCATGAAAGGAGAAGTGCCTTGTAACACTGTTGGTACTACTGTACTGAATTAAAGAAAACCCTTTATAGAATATAGAGAAGAAACAGAATTTTAAAACAATCATCTCACAGATATGAGCCATTCAGGTGCCTAGGAGGGCCAAGAGGAGATTGAAATAGTTCAGGCTTCATTCTGCAACACAGAACCCAGCACAGCCTCATTCACCCCACCTCCTTCTGCGTGCTTTGCTTGCAGAGCTGGTGCACGGAGCTCTGTTTTGGTCCAGGGTGGTTTGTGTAAAGGTGATGTGGGTGTATATACACACAGCGTGCTGCCATGTCCTCAGAGGGACAGTCCCAGCTGCAAAGTAGGACATGCCCTGCTGAACGCCCTTCTCCAGGTGCTCAGCACTCCCTTAGGGTACTATGTATTACCATATCATCCACCTGTGAGTCGTGAATGCTCCTATCTTGATGCTGTAATGCTCAGTCACCTGTTTGACCTTGCCCATGATACCTCACTGAAACTAATGAAAAGTTTTCTGTCATTTACAAAGGAGCAGAACCAGACTATACAGAAGGATTAATGAAATTCAAATTCAAAGCTATTCAGGAGAGAAGCATAAAAGTCCTGGGTTGGAAGCTATTTTGGAATTTCCTTTTTCATTTCAGCTTTAACTCTGGATTGAAATGATAATCTTTTGCCATCCTCATACAGATCTTTGAGATAGCTTTAGTATAGTTTGTCAGATAATTTTCAAATACTGTAGCCTCAATACAGGAACTGAATCCTGCCTTTACATCTTTTAGTGGGAACCCTCATAAATGTCACTAAAAATATAAAAAAGCACTAGTTGCCTGAGTAAGTGCTGATGAAGGTGTGCTGCTTTGGAAAAACAGCTCTCTTTGAGTGGTGTGCATTACCAGTTTTGAGCTCTGCAGAGTAAAATCTTGGTTATCTCTCTGTATTCTGCACAAGCATGGTATTAATAGCCTTGGTGTGCCCTTTCAATCAGAAAAATGTCTTGATTTGTATACTTATATAGCACAGGCCAAGCTGAAGTGAGAATTTATTTCCTGAGGAAAACAGATTTAATGTGAAAGGTGATCTGCAGAAGTTTCAGTTTTAGTTGCCTTGGATAAGCATCAAGAAATGCAGCTGCTTGTTCAAGCGGGTCTCCCATACGTCTGAGAGCTGCAAAGTCAAGGATGGCAGGGAAGCAGGAAGGCAAGGTTCTGTACACAGATCCCTTTCTTCAAGGCCAGGGTACATATTAGAAGCATTAAAGTAGGTAGGATTACCATGATAACCATCAAACTCACGCTTCCAGTACCCCACTTTACACTGCTTTGTGGCTCAGAAGCCTGCCTCAGCTCCTGTCCCCCAAGAGTTATGTGCCCCTCCAGCTACACTGAATTTTTGCATCCTCTTCTTCTGATACTACTACTCTCTCCAACCTAGAATCCCTCATCTCCTCCTGAACTTCAGCTGCACACTTCATTGTGGGAAAGAAAAGAAAAGGGAAGGGAAGGGAAGGGAAGGGAAGGGAAGGGAAGGGAAGGGAAGGGAAGGGAAGGGAAGGGAAGGGAAGGGAAGGGAAGGGAAGGGAAGGGAAGGGAAGGGAAGGGAAGGGAAGGGAAGAAAACATTAGCAAAATATTCACTGGTCTGTTAGAAACTAAGAAGATGTTTATTGGAACGTAATCTTTTGTTTTTCTGGTTATACGTTCACTCTTAATTAATATAATTCCTGAACCTTGAAATGAGAACAAAAATAGAGGACATGGTAAGAAGTATAGTTGTCAGCTAGTCTGGAGTGCTGAGAGCTGTCTGCAAAGTACACTGCACTGAGAATACAAGAGAAAGAGACCCACAGGAAAACAGCAACTATCTCAAGTAATCTTCAGCTGAGGATGTGTCTGTGAACTAACTTTTGGAGGCCTTTGGTAATTCAATACCTCAATCTCTGGTCACCAAACCCCTGGGTCAAATAAGAAATGTTCATAAGCGCATTTGAAATTCCATTCTTCTACAACAGCATTGTGCTAAATGTATGGTATGTGGCAAGCAAAGGATGGATTAGTATGTGACCTAACAACTGCATGAAGAAAAGAGGGGAAAAACATTGCACCACCTTTCTGTAAGTTCCATTTATCCATGAAATAACAATTGCGTCCATATTTGCATTTCCATTACACAGAATAGCCTACTTTCTGAGTTACCAGCACAATGGTATTGTTTTATTTATTTAAGCTGGATGGTTTGCTTTTCACAGTATGACCAGCTGGTAGAAAAATAGGATTCAATAATGCGAACATTTCACAGTAAATAAATTGCATTAATACAACAATATAAAAGCTGTGCTCAGCAGTTTCTGTAGGACAAGGTCTGTTCTAGAACTATGTGTGCAGCCTTCTAAACACTCACTTGGAGAACTGTGAAGGTTACATTTTATTATATGAAATATTACAAAAAGATGTAGGATTTCCATTTAGGATTTTTTTTTTAATTTATTTACTTTTACACATTGAAAAGAGTTACATATTTAGTTGACTGCTTTCAAGCAGAATATTTCTGTGGCTCTATTTCTTGCTCATGTTCACTGTTGTAGGCTTCTTGCAGTCACTAAGGACTGCACAAGGAACTGATTCAGAAAGGTTCTTTTGGGATTAGGTCTGTTGCCTTGACTGCCTGACCGATTTAGCATTCTTTGTGCAGAAACCCAGCTCCTCTTTAGGCTGGTTTAGAGGATAATTGTTCTTTGCTCCATTTCCTCAAGCTACAAGAGACACCGGGCCTCCCCTCCTTCTTCTTTGGTCTTCTCTGGTTATAGGATATACACAGCCACAATTAAGAAAATGTTTTCAGTAGTTTGCTTTGGAAGCAATCAGCAAACACTCTGCTTCTACATCTTAAGCAGATCCTAATCAAAGAATGTACAATAAATCTCGGTTCACCACTGTCACCTTTCCTATTGATGGACGGTTTACAAAGGAGCTACAAACACCTGAAAATAAATGAGCCGCTCATCTGGTGTCTTGACTTTGTTCCTCGTGTCAAGTGATATGAATTGACACCAAGTGTTACCATATGGCTCTGATTTTGTTATAATGGAGTCAATGGTAGTGCTGTGTTGCAAGTGAGCCTTTCCGTAATGCGGTCTTTGACTTAGTATCTATCTTGTCTGTCTCTCATGGAGTGCTTTCAATGCATGGCCCAGTTTAATACCAGCCAGTCATTTCCTGTATTTTGCTGATAATTAATACCATCTGTGAAGAACCCAAGCTATTCAGCAATAATAAAGTCCATCAGAGAGACAGTGAATTATTTTGCTGGCACTCAAACTTGTTTGGCCTTCATAAGACAATAGATTTTTTTTGTATATTGCTTAAAGAATTATTTTAGCATCTTGTTTGAGCTTGATAGAAACCCTGGATTCTATCTGTGTGAATGGAAAATCATCGTTGAAGGAAACAACCATAGTGAGGTCAGGTCTTACTTTGAAGGGTAACAAAAACAAAATGAAAATAGAACCACTTGCCTGCATTTAATGCTCCCAGTTGCCCTCTTTCTCCTTGACTCCTTTGTAACAACTGCAATCTTTTTGTTTCTGATCCAGTATTGAAGAAAAAGACGAGCCTCTTGAAAAATGTAGTGCTTGAATATGGATGAGTGTGTGTTTTCTTCAGAAATTACTTATTTAGATATTTTAATGGTACCTCAAACACTTTTATTAAAAAGAAAAACAAAAGTGATTGTCTGTTTAACTCTGTATAATTCAGCATTGCTGTGGGATAGTTTAGGACTTGCCATCCCTATCCCTGACCACATTTCACCAGCAGTATTGCAACCTGTGGATCCATTAGGAGTAAAATTACAGAAGGTAAGATGAGATTCCAGGCCTCCACGACCTCTGATATGGTCAGAAATACCATGTAAACGTGTTTTCAGTTATGTTTTTGTCCTGTTTGTCACTATTCTGCTGTCCATGATTTAGTTATAATGGGTATGCACTGTCCCAAAATAAAAAGTGTTATAGAAACGACTTGATAGACTTACCGAGTCTTGTACATTTCCCAGTTTCTTCTCTAAACTCCTTACATACTCACAAAAATGTTACATATACTAATGTAAAGGTACAGCAATGTTTTATTTTGAAGAGTTTGTGCTGAACTGTTTTTACAGATAATATTTGACACAACTGAACCAATAAAGAATTTGCCACTCTAGCCACTTATGTCTTTTTTTGTGAATATATTTCTGCATGCTTATATAAGTATTTGAAGCTATAACAAAAATCCATAGCAGAAAGTGGTGCAAAGCGTTTTTCTATTTTATCCCTCAATAAATGTAATATGCATACATTCTAAACACACCCATTTCTACAGTGTACAGACACTGACAAGCTCCTATTGTTCCTTTTTTAGAGATATGCCTTGCACAGGGTACATCCAGGGTGAAATAAATAAATAAAGAGAATGAAAATACTGTTGCTATATTTGTATTTATCATTAGCAAGACAACTAGAGCCTGCATTCTCTGCTGATTACAATTAATGTGAAAGGGTAGGAATTATGACAAACAAAAAATTTCTAGCACATTATGCATGAGCTTTGAACTGATTTTATTCTAATGCTCTGCAACATCCATACAATAGTCAGAAAGCTTGAAGCAATTAAGTATAATAAAGACCTAAATATCCTACTTTTCTTTTTAAGCTACCACTAAATTATAACCTTAAAAATGAGGGGATTTCACCACTGTCGATGTTTGTTGTTCATAAAGAAACTGAGGAATTTACGTATCTACTTTTAATTATACACGATCTTTAAGTCTATTTTTATGCATATATCTCACCCCTTCTGCAAGGGTGACATGCAGAATTTCCTCTTGGTATTGTCTTTAAACACTATTTAAGTCAATGCAGAATGGGTGCTGGACTTTGCCCTTCAGCTATGTAATGAATTTCATCCAAGGCCCGCACTCCCCAGCGTGGCCTGGTTCTCTTCCATTAAAGCTGCTGGAACTGCAATAAGCATCCCCAGGTGAGGCTCTGCCTGCAGTTTTTGAGCAAGAACTAGGTACAATGCAGCAAAAGTTTCAAAGCATTCACTTTGAAAATCAGAGGCCTCCTGCAACAAACACTTTTTTCCCCCGCCACGCTATCCTCCTGCCTAATGACTCTTCTGCTGACAGTAAACTAAATATTGAACACCCCTTCAAGGGATTTGCCTTTTTATTTCTGAACTTTTCAAAGAAACTGATAAAATGTCTAATTATTTGAATAATCAAGGCAATGAATATTTGATCACTAACATCAAAGATGCAGACAAAATTCCAGAGCTGAGGTAAGTGCTTAATATTGCATTACTCATAACACAAAGAAAATTATAATTTCCTTGAAAACGTGTTTGTTAAAGGTGCTTTTCCTCCGCCTCTTGACACAGTGCAATGGAGAAATATTGAGAATTAATTTGGCCATCTATATTTAATCATCCAAAACTTGTCACTCTGTCACTTGACAAGCTGTTGTATGAAGCAAATCAGTGGATGATTAAGGAAAATAACCTCAAATTTGGACAACCAGCTTAGCATTGCCAGAAACGGCCTGAAGCCCAACTAGGCGTGGAGGTTAATATCAGCTGCCGTACAAGCATGGAGACTGGATCATCTTTTCAGTGTGAATGAAGTCATTTTGTTTCTGGCTTTGAGTGAGATGTACTGACAAGCACGGGAAATTAGCCTTGCCACAGCCTGGGAGTTTCTGTTTGCCTTTCTCTCCCTGACAAGCAGAAATATGCCATTTTAGTCCTAATCCCCCTTTCCTGTTTCATCCCTCAAGGCTCAGCGTCACAGCCAGCACTGATCATTAACAAATACACCTCGACATTGACATGACCTCATGCTCAAACTAGAGCTAGTTGGAAAAGAAAACAAACACTTTTTAAATGTATTTCAAATACACCTTAAGCAGGTCAGGGACCTTCCATCAAGAGCAGTTGCTAGCTAGAGGAACGCTGGCAACTTTATAAAGCCCCATGCCTTTACCTGCCTTGACGGCTGTTCATATGAAGATGCCCTGCTATTTTGGTTGTAGATTATTCAAGTTAACAACTGCTCTCTCTCAAGATATAGGTAATTGAAAGGCAGAAAGGTCACCTAATTGAGGCTGAACTGACCTAGGAATATGGGTTGGCTCCTCTTCCATCCCTGGAATAAAACTTTATTAAACACCAAACACGAGATTCATTCACGCAGCTACCTCTAAACACAGCGAAGTTTCAGGACTGGGTTTGCCATACAGGCCCCTTTACTCAGGCAGAACATACATGAGCAGTACAGCACTGTGCAGTGCCATTCAAGTCGCATACTGCAAGGTCAAAGTCAAGTTTATAATCCCTCCAATACCTGTTTAATCACTTCCTCACTCATTTTACTACTTGTATTCCCTATTGCTTGTATCACTTGTCATGCACCTTCCACTCTTACTCTCCTTTCATAATCAGTTTATGAATACAGAGTGTGACAAAGTTATATTTATCAGAAAAAAACTGTGATGTATCTTTTACTGTTTAATTTGAACTTTTTTCTGTCTGATCATCCACATTGTGCAGTAAGTATCTCAGGTGTCTGCGTCACCTTCAGTGCTCTTTAGTGGACTGCAGACATCCTGCTCATTAATCTGAGTAACTGCTTACCAGTCGTATTCTCAAGTACCCCATCACTTCTGCTGCACAGCTATAATATTTGGGCTTTCTACTTTTTAAAAGCAATATAGCAATATTTCAGCCTATATACCAATCCAAAATCTCAGGCAGGAAATACATCTAGTCAGCTGCATTTACCTAAAGACATTTATAGGGTAAGTTATCACAATACTCTATTATTTAGTAGAGTTGGTTGCAAAGTAAGGAAAAATACTATTTATTACTGATTCTGATTTCTGACTCTGTAAGCTTTTTCTTTAATGTTTACATATTATCGAGACCTCCTATATGGATCTCTTGTTTGCTAGGAAACTTGGTTTATTTTTATTTATTTATTTATTTATTTTTAATCAGAGAGAAAAGAGTCATTAACTAGAACAAACAAATAAAACAAAAACAAAAACCTCTTTATTTAAAAATTGCCTTTGTTCAAATACATTTTAACTGAAGCAGATATTCATAGCCCCTCTGAAAAGGTAAAACTTCCCAAGGCTTCTAGAAACACATAGCTTAAAAAAAGGAAGAAAGCTAATAGCCTTGTTGCTTTTAGAAAAATTCGTATGGTGACACATAGCAGTATCGTTTGGCCGCCACGGCCACCCACTAGCCTTACCCCAAACTGAAATAGAAGGAAGAAAAGAGGCCACCTGTGTTATATTAACCTCATTGCCAATTAAAAGACTGAAGTATTGCAGGTTTCTCATCTCTCTGATTATATCTATAGCAAGTAAATGATCCAAGTGCAAGGACAAAGAGATTAAAAGGGGGATTATTTACCCAAAGAGCTCTCCAATTTCCTGATGATAGAATTCACTGGAAAAAAACACACCTTACATCTGAGGAACAGTAGCTTAAATTGCAGTTATTCACAAGGAGTGAGAAAGCTTCTTAAAAAAAGGTACCACAACTATTATTGTAATTTTGACTGCTAAGAAATAATTGCAAATTGTTCTTGTGCCTGGACCTCTACTTGCAGATCACAGATTGACTGTAATAAGAAATTAGCCCTTAAAAAGAGGCCCCATTCTAAGATTTCTATCAAAGAAATGGGCATTCCAGACAAAAAGTGTACATACAGTCAACTGCTGTAGGCAAGTGAAAGCACCACTCTGGCTTCTTGCAGAGCACTGACTGCTCTTTTTTATCCTACCCCACTGGGTCCACTAAGGGAGGGTGGCAGTGGTGAGATGCGTGACCAAGACCAGCATAAAAAACAAACAAACAAACAAACACCATGCAAAACCCTAATAGTAGAATTTGAACATAAGAAAAAGAAATTCAAGATAGCTTAGATATAGTTTGGCTAAAACATGAGGCAGGGAAAGCAGCCAGTGGGTATTTGAAGGATGTGTTTGCATGGGAAATTCTTAGCACTGAAATACACAGAAAATAACTATTAAGTGCTGGTTAAGTAGGAGTGATGAAACCAAATGAACATTAAAGAAAATGATTGACAGCAAGTGCTGTGGGCTTGCTGTGTTATAGTTTCCCAAGGGAAACAGTCAGGTGTGTTTAATTGGAAACATTAAAACACAAAACAAGCTGGACAAAAGCACAAGAAAGTGCATTGCAGAGGAAGCACAGTAGTCAGAGACGGCACACGAGAGCATTTCCACCCCTTAATTATCCATTTTCTGGCTGCCGTGTCATTGTGATTCTTCCTTTTTCCTTCAGGAACCTGGAACCTCCCACACAGAGATCCCAAGTGATGGCGCACACTTGTCAAGGATGAAGACCTGCTTGAGGGACTGATCCCAACACACCCCATGTGTCAGTGTCATTCAGCACTGACACGGTGTCTAGAGTTCTGCCTCTGGAAAGGGCCAGCACCTGGGGTCTCATCCTGCTGTCATAAAAGAAATAGCCAGAAATTAACTGCTCCATGAAAAGACATAAAGTCATCATCCAGTCCTGAAACTGTGCGATCATTTCCCTAGTCTATTTTTATAATTGAATGGAAAAATCTTCTTTAACATTTCACATCAATTATTAGAGAACACTTAATTCACAATGCTAAGTACTACCTTAAAATACCTTTCCTGGAGTCTTCAAAATGACAAACAGCTGCCTTATCACTCACACCATGAACAGGTTTCCACCACAGACCATAATAACAAAATGGTAATTTGTGAGGTTCTAAAAAAAAATAGATGGGACTAGTAAAAATTATCACGTAATTGACTTTTTAATATCCCAAGATCACTGTCACTTAATAAGACTAAGACGTTGAGAATAAAATTAAAGCATAAATCCCTGGAAGAGACTTTCATGAGCCTAACATGCAATTATTAGGCTAAAAAAAAATAATCATTCAGGTTCTAAATGTCTCTTTGTCAATAGAAATGCAATGAGACAATGTAAGCACACACTATTAGAAACAAGAGCGGCTCCGTGTGGTGGTTTTACTCAGCTAGGCAGATAAACACCACAACCACTCTCTCATTCAACCTTCTCAAAAAGATGGGGGTGAGAAGAAAGTATACTGCAAAGAAAAAAAGGCTGATGGGTTGAAATAAGTGTAAATTAACTAAAAGGAAAAGAAAGAGGGAAAAAAAATACAAGCAAAGGCTATGCAGGAGAGAAGAGGGAAGAAAAAATAATATTCTCTACTTCCCATCAATGAGCGATGTTTAGCCATGTCCTGGGAAGCCATGTCCTCAATATGTGTAGTCGTTATTTGAGAGGACAGGCATCTTCATAGCGAGAACCCTCCTTCTTCTCCCCCTTTCCTACCTTTTAGTCCTGAACATGACACCATATGCTATGGAATATGCCCTTGGTTTGGGGAACCAAATTTTGCTCCATGATGGCTTGGAAGGAGCAAAGTATGTTTTTAAGGGTGAAACGTACTCTCCAAAATCCTGGGCAGCTCAGAGACACTTCCAAAGTTCTTTCCAGTGATTTCACAGCTCTGCTGACCTGAGCCACCAGAAAAATACACACAAAAAAAGTCTTTTTATTTGTTTCTTCCAGGTTCTTAATGCCAGGAAAACACCACAACACAAAAAGATAACCTAAAGAACAGTGATGTAAAAATCATGAAACCTAAAAAAAAATAAAAAGAAATTGGTGACAATTCTCCCTGACAGACAGAGAGCCACACACAGGTCAGGTTTCTGGGTGTGTGAGGTTCCCAGGCTGCTGCAGGCAGAGGCTTTGGGCTCTGCCAGCCACCGCTTTGCAGAATGACCTGCAGGCAGGGCTGCCCACAGGCGTTAGGGAAGTCCAACCTGAAACACCTCAAGGAAGAAGCAGCCTCGGAGCCAGAAGTGCTTCAAAGCCTTTCCCAGGGCTCCCAGACTCTGTTTTGTAGAAGAAAGTCTAGATGCTTAATAAACCATGGCTTAGAGCTGTGTTTGCAGATGCAGAGATGTTTTTCATGAGATAGATATTTCATTTTCTGGGAAATGGTGGTGTGTGTTGTTGTTTTTTTTGTTGTTGTTTCAACAGAAGTCTATTTTGTCTGATGAGGTCTGACCAGTCTGCTTGCTGTCTAATTTCTATAGAAGAGAGCTTAACAATGGTAATATATATAGTGGTTTTTTGTTTGTTTGTTTGTTTTTTAAGTTTCAAGTTTCTACTTAAGACAAACAAAAAAGTTCATAAAGCTGACAACAACATAGACAATAAGTGCCCTACGAGTGCCAAGGAAAGAGGGTCCCACTGCAGCTGCTGTGCATGCAGTGTGGCTCCTGCAGCATCACCAGTTTGTATCAATAGAAAAACCTGTGCAGGAAACACAGCATTTCTTGATGCCTCACTGTTCTGTTTTGGCCAGTCTAATTCAGAGAAATTGGGATGTTACTGTACTGGTAAGTCCAGAGGTGTGAACTGGAGCAGAGCTGCTCATGTTGGAGAGGTAAGAAGCTATTTCCATCCCACACCTCTCTTGTGATGAGCCACAAACACTTGCTCAGCAAGTGAACTCCTAGAGTTCCCTGATTTCTCCAGGCTTTGGGGCACATTTATGCAGCTGATAAGCAGAAATTTTCTCTCTAGATAAAATCTCTAGGTAATTTTACCTCTACCTGCTCAAACCGCACAGACACTGCAAGGTGAAATGCTATAGTTTCAATTACTTTTCTTAAATTGCACGCGTGTAAGAGAGGGAGCAAATAAAATAGACAGAACTGCTGTGATTCAGAAGGCACCCCCGAGAACCAGGAAGCTACAGCAAGATTAAATGTGACAGGGATTCCCTGGAGGGCTTTGCAGGAGTTAGGGAGCAGGGGATCGTTTCTTCCCCACCATACCTGAAATTGAGAATCTCAGCCAACAAAGGAAGAGAATTTGCTTAATAAAGGGTAATTTTATTCTCAGTTCACCTAAGAAAGGAACTAGAGTACTATTTAGAGCACAGAGGAACATTACACGAATAATACTGCCTCAGAAAACAAAGGGAAAAGTAAAGCACGTGTGATGTGAGAAAGGAAATTGCCAGAGAAACTCATGTAATACTGTAGCCTTTTGATGACTTTTTAAAATAGTTGCTACAATTGTAGAATGCACCTATGTGCTCAAATAGATGCTCTAAGACTGAGGTATCCTGCTAATCAATTTTTCTTACCAGTAAATACACACCCCAGAAAACATTCATCTGTATCACAGGTAGTATTTAATCTGCCTTGGTCATAAGATGTTCGTGTTATTTAGCTTGACTTGCTACAGCTGATGGAATTACAACAGGGATTTGTTATGGGTACATTTGTATGTGAATTACAACAGGAATCCATTATAGGTACACTTGTATGGGTGAGGCAAGGCTTGGTCTATGTGGCTGTCATCGGAGGAAGGGTCACCCCTCTGAAGCTGAAGTCCAGCTGGAGAAGCAGTGCCTTGGCACGGAGGTCTCAAGAATCTGTGCTCTGAACCACGAGCTGGACAGCCTCCTACGCCACACATCTCTCACTACAGTTGGAAAGTGGTCATGGAGCAGAATCTCCTGTTTTGTTTGTTTGGGTTTTGTCTGTGTGTTTTTGGGGTGGAGGGCTCTTTCCCTAATGAAACAGGGGGAGCAGATCCTGCTTAACATCAGAAGAAAACATTTAGTTACTTCTGCATATGTACGTGCTAATGCCACATAGAACTGATTCCAGGTGGCCTCAGCAACCTCTGGTTCAGGTGATAGTTCAAGCAATATCTCTGCTTATTGTTGTTGTCCACGAAGACCTTCATTCTCACAAGAAGCACCTGGGCAGTTTCATGTTGCACCATTTCCACATGGACAGAAAAATGCACCAATTTTTCCTGATATGATTTGACTGTGAATTTATTTCTTTGTGTTGTCTTTGACCTAAGTAATTATTTTTATGTCCTGTCCAGCTGAGTTATTGCTTGATCTGGTGGCAGCTAAGAAACCAGAGCTGTGAGATTAGGATTTAAAAAAACAAACAAACATGCTTTTGGAGAAAGATTTTGGCTGAAACTGATGCCTTGCCTTGTCTATCAGAGCCATGTCTGGTGAACTGCTCCTCTTATCTAAGCTGTATCTGGAGGCAAGACAGAGCCATTGCTGAATGTTACTCTTTGGAAAACCATAGAAGTATTTCAAATAGAATTGCTAATAGTTGATACCTTAAGGTGATAAAAAGACTTTTAAAAAGAGCTTTTTCTTTCTTTTTTTTTTTTTTCTTCTTTATTCTTTTTATTTTTTTTTCTTCTTTTTATTTTTATTTTTTTCTTTTTCCTCCTTTTCTGTAGTAGTTTGTTAAAATTGTACAGCAGCTCCCTGGAATAAATCTGCATAGCTCAGCTCACTTCAGCGAGCTTCTAGCCTTGTGATTTAGAGCATGAGGAGTCACATCAGGTCTGTTCTAGACCATTAGCCACTCTCCAGTAGTGACCAATAGTGTAGAGCTAGAGAAAAAGATGATAAGAAGACTTGGAAACTGAAGCAGAGATTATCGTAGATTCACAGAATGGCATGGGTTGGAAGGGAGCTTAAGGCCCACCCAGTCCCACACCCTGCCACAGGCAGGGTCCGCTCCCACCAGCCCAGGTTGCCCAAAGCCCACCCAGCCTGGCCTTGGGCACTGCCAGGGATGGGGCAACCCCTGCTTCTCTGGGTAGCCTGGGCCAGGGCCTCACTGCCCTCACAGCAAAGAATTTCCTCCCAGTATCTAATCTAAATCTCCCCTCTTCTGGTTTAAAATCACACCCCTTGTCCTATCACTATTTGTCCATGTGAAAACTGCTCTGCATAATATCTTATAAGTCTTTGATGCATTTTTTTTTCTTTCTTCCATCAGTTCAGATAGTGGACTTTTTACCTCAAATGCATATCTGGCTCTTAGCCATGAATTTGACTAGATGTCAACCTGTTAATCTAAACTGACAGTTTAACTAGATATTAGAGAATTATCTCATGATTGTTTTGAACCTATTACCTGGTCAGTCCGTTTTTGTCCCCTATTTCTTGTATTATGAGATACAACGAACAATTTTCTCCATTAAGTTCTTCATTTGTGATTGCACAGACCTGTGTCATAGCAACCTCAGTCAACTCTTTTCCAAAAGACAACTCTATTTTGCTGTTTTTTTTGTTTGTTTGTTTGTTTTTTTCTTACAAAAAAACTATTCAATGTTTTCTCATCGTTCTCCCTGACTTGTGTTCTTTTATTTTGTGTCTCAAGACAAGAAAGATCTAAATAAGTACCACCCAGAGATCTCTTAGTTTCTTTGAAATGCAGTGATTTTCTCAGTAGTGCTGTGTAAAAATGACATATGTGAAATACAATGAAATTTTGTTGGAGTCTTCCAACACTGAGGATTAAGTAAATATGATTTTACTCTGTGTATTGAATCTACTGATGAGGAAGCTAAATTCTCATCACTCGCAGTTACAGTAAGTAACTTGTCTGCTTTCCTCACACAAGGGAAAATCAGCCTTGGAGATTTTGCTCGTTGATATCTTTTTTCTATGGCAGATGTTTAAACTGATACTCCCTCAAATGACAAGAGTGAAAATAGACTTAACATCATTTACGTCTGATGGAAACCCCCTAACACCAATAGAAGTGGTACAGACCACAAGTCCTTTATCTTACCTCACAGACAGTAATTTGGCAGCCCTATATATGATAATGTAAGAATAATTGCTTATTACATTTGTGCTGTAACACACAAACGTTGTGTAATTCAGCATTAATGTCTGACAACCCAGCTGTCATCTCTCCAAAAATACTTGCTGTCTAACTACTGTTGCTGCTACTTCTTCAACTTCAAACCAAAAGAAGAGATTCTGCTCCAGGGCATTTTGACAGGGTGTTATCTTTTGAAAAGACAGATGTTTGTGCTGGAACTGTCTGGTGGTTTTAAGGCTTATGCACGTTTCAATAAATAAGTGCTAAATCACTTGCCAGGCCCTGAGTTAAAGTCCAGGCTAGGAGGTCTTCCAGAGAAATATGTCAGTGACACACACAACCACGAGCAGCATGTTCTCAACAGAAGTTTCAAATCACCTCTTAAACAACAGAAAAAGCCAGGAAGCTCTAGCTTTAGGGCTTATGTATGTGAGAGGACATTGAGAATGTGTGAAATAGATGGAGTTGCCACTCTCTGCCCTTCTCCGTTTCATTTCCCAAGAGAAATACGTTAGAGGGAGGGCAAATAATTCCTCACCTTATAGGGGATTGTTTTATTTGAAGTGGTATGATAGCCCTTATTGACCCAACTTTGATTTGTAAGCTGATGATGAAATTAATTTGGCCTTTGGTATAACCACAATTAACTTCTCCGGAAGGGAGGTGATATGATGCCTTGCAGAGAAAAATGTCTCTTTGCTAGGAGCAGCACAGGGCCTTATGTGTTGTTTGAGGCTTCAATAAACTTACATCAGACTGAAGTGGTGTCTGCCTCCGACTGATCCTCTGCTCAGGGCAGGATTTCCCCTTGGAGGATAAATTATGGAAATTCTTTCACATCAGAATGACTGACTATTATCTGATGCAGGAGTTTAATTCCTCATTCAGATCCCAGATAATGGACCAAACAAAGAACTGGAGGATGACACTGATTGAACAGTGTTTAATACTCTTTGTTTAGAAAGTCTGGTTAACCTGTCATTGCTAAATGAATATAAGTGTTGTGTCTGTGTGTACTTTAGTCTCTTGTATTAATAAATGGAAGTAGGATAAACTACTTGAGCTTTAAAACTATTTACAAAAGAATACATGAAACACTCCTCTCCCCCTTTTAATCTGGTAATTATTTATTGAATGAAAAAATGGGGAGGAAAAGAAAAAGTAAAAGAAAAATAGGGATCCTATTTTTTGAATATTGAAAACCAGGAAAGGACATGAAAAAAACTTTTTTTTTTTTTTTTTTTCTATTGCATTAGCAGAAAGCAAATTTGAGGACTCTAATTTTGGGAAATTTGCTCAGTAGGACCACTTTAGGTTACTCTGGGATTACAGATAAGAACATAAGAAAACATATACATAAGAAAATAATTCAGATAATTAAATTGAGAGGTGGGGAAGCAGTTGAAAAAAAGATGTGGAGAGGGGCATGGCATTGGGCATTGGCAGCCACTAATTGGTTTCAGATATTGGAATAAGATTTTGTTGGAATAATTTTGGTTTTCTTTGCCAAAATAAAAATTTTCCATAAGAAAAAATATAATTTTGGCAAAGAACCTGCCTTTTCTTCTTCATATTACATCCCTCCCACTTTACCTCCCAACCCAGATGGAAAACCTGAAGCAAAGTTTTCACAGCTGCAACTGCCTCCACGCACATGCCAAGCTCTACCTGCCCCTTACATCTTTATGCGTTTTTTTCTTAATTGTTTATGGCCTATATTTCCAAGCAAGCAAAGTATCATAACTAGCATAGCTAACAGGGCAGTGGAGTACCTTTTAGTAGCTCAGTACTTTCTTTGTCCTTTTCCTCTGACTGGCTATTCAAAGCAGCATGAAAGCTTTCCTTACTGAAAGTTACAGGTTTTCCCTGGGGGGGGGGAGAAAAAAAAAATAATTAAAAAAAAAAATGAAGCTTTTCAACATTAAAACAGCTTGACTTCTTTGTTTGTTTGAAATAACTTTTCATTTTAAAATGCCCTGTATATTTTTTCAGAGCTTAGACTGGTTTAAAGCAAAGAAGGAAAAGAGAAAGAAAGCAAGCACATTTATTTAATTTGGATTATGTGTGAGCCTTTGAAGTGATTCTTACTAGTCTCCTCGGTTACTGTGCACGGACTTGCTTGCAGAACGCTCCCTCACTGTGCGAAGCAGATTCCTCTTGTTTGAGCCTGAGCTGAAGGATGCATCCTGAGATTCCCCAACACGCTCCGCTCACCAAGGAGCCTTTCGTCTACAGGATCAGGCTAGAGCTAATGTAGAGTTACCCCTACCATGCAGGATATAGACCTGAACACCAACCGCTTTGCTCTGCAGACTCACTCCTATTGCAGTACAACACTTGGCAATGGAGACAGAGCAGGCCTGGCCTGTGCTGTCCCATGGGCAGGGATTACCTCCAGCTACGTGTTTGCAGGGACCCAGCAGCTCAGTGGAAGCTCGGAGGCACAGCTGCTGTGCAAGCACAGACATTAAAGACCTGATGCATTTGTTTGTCTTTGAAATTTGAATAATAGCGACATTTTGCGAGAACAATAGCTTTTGAATTTCTTTAGGGCAATCTAGTAAAGTAGCTGCATGTCAAAGGATTTGCTAACAGCTGGAGTTGTTTGAAAATGCACCCTCTTACTTTTGTTAAGGAAGAATTGGCCTGTAGCCCCTGCAGTATTGCAGAGATCTGAGATAATCTCGGAGAAGATACGCGCTTGCTTTGCACATATGTTCTAATTTCAGAATAAACAGCAGCAGGTGATCTGCTCTCCAGCTCCACTCCTCCACTTTTTTCTTCTTTCTTTTTTTTTTCCCCCGAGGTTTTTGCCTGCTTAGTGGGTACCCGATTATACCCTATGAATGACGAGTAAGAGGCGGCTTGTCCCAGGCAATAGCCGTATGCAGGTTATACACACGTAGGGATGCTATAAAAATGCCAAGCTCAAGAAGAACCAAGCGCAGTGCTGCATATGCAATGCAGTCACGCACTGCTCTCCAAGGCAGAGCAGAGGGTACACACACTCTCAGTGCTGATGCAGGAATTTCAGCTGGACGAGGAGCTCCAGGAGGCAGCCTCCGAACTCCTGAGCAGGCAGCCTGCAGTGCAGGCTGTGCCTCTGCTCTGCTTCCAGCTCCAGGGAGCCCTGTAGCTTCTTCAGGGAGGAGGAGTGACAGTGCCCCAGCAGTAATTCTTAATTATTTCCCAACTTCGACAATTAATAACTAATAAGTCCTATCTAATCAAATGGGATTTCAACTCCATGGTCTAAACTCAATTTACTGTACTTTCATAACTGTAATTTTTCCCTTTTCCCTTCCCTGAAGGCACCCTCTTCCTTGAATTCTGGGAGGTGAAGATTAAACTGACAGATGGTATCAGTGGAAGAATGATTATGAGCTTTAAAAACCTTGATATTTTGGCTTAGTACACCGTTTTTCATGCAAATACTGACATGGATATTAGCATCCAATTAAGAAAGTATAAAACTATGCCATTCTGTTACACTTTACATTACAATCATTTAATGTTTCATTAAAAATACCGAGACAGGCTTCTCTGAAAGGGATAAAAATCAATGATGTGTATGTTACTTCTGCTACTTTTCTGATGTGGTACGACGTGGTAGTGAAAATTAGTTATGTGTCTCTTTAAATTATTCTGTTAAGCAGACCGAGCCATTGCTCCTGGTTTTGGATCCTATCCTTATCAAAAGGATCAGTTTACATCATGATACACTACGTGGTGATAGGGGTCTCCTGAAACTTCCCTCTGTGTGTCAGTAGAGTACTTCACACCAGGGTTAAGGTTGAGATGTTTGTGATGAACCAGGACTGATTTATTTCTACAGGTTAGGTTACATCTAAATGTATACCACTTGTCAGTTGACACTGAAGGACAGGCAGTGAATTGTGCCAGCCAGTGATTTATACACCAAAAGTACCTGACAACCTACGTGAAAATGCTTTTAAATGTCCTCTCTTAATTTCAGTGCATCAAAAAGGAAATAAAGTCAGACGTCTCACAGATGTCTGAGGAAAATTTTTGGGTAGCTAGAAAGAAAATCAAAGGTGATCAGACATTTACTTGTGGTGGTGGTCATTAAGGACATTTCTTTGTGGTTCAGTTCTTTGCTTTCATGATGTTTGTGCTGCCTGTGAATGAGTAAACAATTTTTAAGTTAAAGAATTAATACCTAAAAACATAAAGTCCAACTGTTTGGCCAAAGAAAAGAGGCCACTGTGACTTCATGCTACCCTTCCCTTGTATAAAGCAGATATTCCTGTCTTTTGTAGAATAAGGGTCCTTATGATGCAGTAGCAGTAGCTAAGGAAAAGATAGGATCATGAAATATCCAGGAAACTGCAATGCAGGCAGGAAAGACATAGGCAAGAAAAGAAGGCACTAACTACACTGACGTAGATATGTAGATGACACTGCCACAAAATTTCTAAGTTATTTTGGTTGTCAACATTGTCAACGTTTTCAGAAAAGGCAAGACTAGCAAATAATGAGTTTTGTTTTTTTTTTTTCTTCCCTGAGAAAACCCAATTTCTCAGGACTTCCACTGAAAAATGACCCTCTCTGGTATGACTAAGTAGAAGCATTTGCACATCATAAATAATGGTCTGAATTATTTTAGTATCACTACATCTGCATCACTGTTTAAAAGTAGGGCATAAATGGAAGAACATTTCCCAATTTCATAGTAATATGAAGTCAAATATGAAATAACCCATATGTAATTTAATAACATCAAAATCTTTCATTTGAGTATTTCTTTCTGTAAACAACATTACATATTTAGCTTAAAATTAAAACCAAATTCATGCTTTGGACTTTCTTTGATAAGTTTCTTAATGAAATGTCATGATCATTTTGCAATCTTTTCCAAGGTGTTTTCAGAGTTGGAAAAAATAAAAAATAATAATCAAGACTACTTTTCATAAATGTCAGGATTTTAATATGCTAGTTTTTGTTATTTTGACCAAGAAATGTGTAATTTAGAAGGTCTTGACCAACTATAGCTCTATTAATTTACCTCTATTTCTTGGATGGGAGAAATCTCCTTATCACATCTATTATCCATGAATATACTAAGGAAAACTGTTCAAAATATATGAAATGCTGTTTTCATGAGGAACTTTTAAAAGCTTGGATGTGAAGCCACAATATTTTGTAAATTAGTTAACTATTACGTGCTGGATAAGCTAGTGCAAGCTAGAACATGCACAGAAGTAAAGCATATTTTTACAGGCATTGCTGAAATGCCCCTTGAACACTGACAGGCCTGGGGCATCAGCCACCTTGCCAGGAAGCTTGTTCCAGACCTTAAATCCTTCTTGCATTGTGGAGCCCAGAACACAGAGAAAACAGCAACAACTGAGCTACAAGTATTGCTTGCAGGTTGTCTTCTTTATTCAGAGCTATCAAAACCTCCAGCGGGGGATTCATCACCTCTCTAATCCTATTAGCAGTAATGGAAAAATGCCAAGCCATTTTCCTCAAATCTTCATTAGCTCTTTAGATTCATATAGCATCCAAGATTAGAGTGCAATCTTGGTCAAAGAACAATGACTGCCCAGTAGACGGCCAAAAAAAAAACCAACCCTGTGTTAAAGGGACATTGGCAGTTCTAGTTAAAAAGCACAAGAACAACAGACCATTAGAGCTAAGATTTTTGTTTGGAGGTGATCCTTGTGAGTCCTTCCAACTCGGGATATTCTACGGTTCTGTGAGTCTATATTTAAGCTTATTGGTTTTATTTCATTTGCATATGGGTTGGTAACAAAATTGTACTCAGAGTCCATGCCACGAAGGCAAGCTTCACAGCCACTCCTAATAACCCTTATCTTTGTTTCTGAGATCAATAACTACTTGCAAACATTTTCAGATTTGAAACACTGGTATAATAACTAGTAGCCTGGCTGACTTTGCAGACATCTCTTGTAACGTTTTCAGAGACTGATGTACATTTTTATGGTTGTCATAGAGGGAAGGAAAAAGTATAACTTCATGCAATGGCTGGAATCTGATACCAGACATATTCAAATTAAAAGGAGTACATTACAGGTAGCTAACCAGCAGGACAACTTGCCTAGGATTCCTGCACACCTAAAATCCTTCTGGGGGTTACTCGTATCATTCAAAGAGCAAATATTTAAAATCTTTTCTTCAAAACAAGTCAAAATACTGTCATCCTGCAAAGAGCAAAAGATCAGAACATTTTTTCCTAGCTGAAATATTTTGACATCTCTTTGCAAGATTATTTCAGGGTTTTTCCCATGATGTACCATGCTCACATCAGTGCAGGAGGAGCCTCATGGGAACACAGTGTGGACAATGTAAAGCAAAGCCGTGACTCAGCTGCCTACTCTGTAGAAAATAAAGAATTTGGGGATCTTTGCTACAATGTTTAGGGCCTCCTGTGGTTTTTATTCATCAAACATAAGTCAGCACTCATTTAGTTCTAAGTGACCTGTTCTTTTCTGGAGGGATTCAGCCATGCAGGATAAAGACAGTGGCTATCTGTCAGCTTGGAGATAAGGATGTGCGTGAATACTCTGCTGGATCAGCCCAGGCTGGGTGTCATGAGAGATGGTGAGCAGTGAATGAGAACTTCTAGTGTCTGCTCAGTGACATGCCTGCATTTATCCCACACTGTATTCTGGAAAAAATAAAATAAAAAATCAAGAGAGTATACATTAGAGAACAATCAGACTAATGATCTGCAGAGATTCTTATGTTAACGTTATCTCTTTATAGAAAAAGTATATTTTCTAGCTAAATGCCTTTTCAGTTCTGTCGTGGGCAACCAAATGAATAAAAGGGTGATAGCAGCTCTTTCATTATTTAGGGAACATATTTACACCTCAATGAAAGAGCTCATGTGGGGCACCAAAGACAGAGATGCAAGCACTTAAACTAACAGAAAAAAAGGATTTGTGGATTATGTAAGAAATGAGAACATTAATGTTCACCACACTACCCTCTCCTTAAAGAAAAAAAAATGCTAATGAGATTAATACTAAAGCAGTTAAACTTTTTCCTATCATTGCAACATCCAGCCTATTATTTCTGCAAATTCTGTGTAAGAAAACTGCAGTAAAGTTTCTTGCACAACCAGGAACTGAGGGGATTTGCTTCCAGCAGTGAAATGGCAGTGCTTTCTTTTGTGGCAAATATCATCTCCTAAAGTAATGACTGACTAGTCTTTGAAGAGATGTAGCCAACAATCTTAAGACATCAATGCATTAAAAAAATTGGACACTCATCTTATCAGTTTTAAAGACATGTAATTTAAAGGAAAATTTAAGTGAGGTTTATGGTTTGTGGAAAATTAAATGCATCTATGAGATTATTGGGTGACAAAGTTCTGGCCTCATATTCTTCTGGGCAGTTTCCAGGTCAACAACCAGCAAAATGCAACATTTAAGGTCTACTGGAGGAATATAGCAAGACTTTTTCTCTTCAAATGGTCCTTTGTTTGCCACTCAATCATAGGAGAAAAAAAAAAAAAAAAAAAAGAGAGAAAAAGAAAGAAAAAAAAATCACATAAAAAAAGGAAAATGGGGATGAAATCAGAAGTAAATTTTAAAGTAATGCAAAATACTGAAATCTGCCAGCATTTGATCTAAAGAGCCTACTGAATTACCATAATGAGCATATGTTCAAGTTCAGAGATAGCAGGCACTTTTGATAACCCTCCCTCAACTTAGTTCATCTCCGATTTAAATATGTAAATGTTCTTTTTTTGAATGACTTAAATCAGGGTCACCTTCATCACTTGTATAGAAACACACACACAGCTTTCATTTATATAAATGTTTAACTACAAATATTGCACCTCAATTTTTACACAGTAAATCTGTATCAAATTGCTCATTTTCTTATCCAGTAATTTCTGTAACATATAATTATATTTTCTTTTCCTGTGTACATGTCAAAACTCTGTCTGCATAAATGATACTTGAATTTTATTCCTCTGCATCCTGAGCTCACTAATTGCTAGATCTCTTTTCTCCTTCCTCCCTTATCTTCTCATTTAAACTCCCCAGCAAAGCCCATTCTGGAGTGGAACAATCAAGTTCCCGCTTTAAAGCTTTGTTTAAAACTTATGTATTTCCACAAATAACTCAGAAACACCGTAATTCTTCTAGCACAATTCATTGCTTTTAAACATTTGTGACTACCTCATGTATTAGCCATGACTGAAGACTGTTTAGTCTGGACAGACCAACAGGGAGACCTAATAGCATCAACTACATGATTTTACTAAAAACATTAGTAAATGCCTAAAGAATCACAAAATTATCTCAAAGCATTGTGGAAACATCTCTACAAGGCAGATATCTCTTTTTTTTCTCTTGTACAGTACTCACAGGAACCATGGTATTTATAAGAACCACATTGGAATATTCAAAATTTTACCTCTAAAGAACAGATTTTAAAAGTCATGCTTTCCTGTCGAGCTAATTGTAGTTAACTATGATGAATAACCAAGGCCCAAGCACATTTCACTAAATGTAACATTTAAGCCATGACCATTTCTGTCTGGTATTTGGCTGGAACACAAAATGATGCTTCCAAGCTGGCCATTGCTGTAGACACATTTCCACCCAGAGCTAGCCCTTCTGGCTCACTCCCATCTCCAGCTGCATGACGGACCTGGAGGAGAGCACCGGAATGGAAGGGGGCCTGACACTGCTCTGTGTGTATCCATTGTGTGTATTTTACACAATCCCTTGTGTAAAAAGTGTCTTTTAGATTTTTTTTTCCCCTTTGCTAAACTTAGCCTGGATTAGGCTCTTAATGTCAAAGTCCACATCAGGATTTCAAGGATACCCTAATTAGGATGGATAGATCCTGGGGCATTTGTGTGGAGGTTCAGTTTGGAGCTGTACTTCTATTCCACATATAATTGTCCTCTGCTGGCCACAGAAACTCAAAGGTTTCTTTAGCACTACTGTAGCTTTTTACAGCGGGTTATGTACTTGCCATTTATATATGAATCTCTAAAGATACTTCAGGGCAATGCTGGAGAAGCAAACTGCATTAGCTGCTCTGCCATCGGATACACAGCTTCCGTGGCTTCAAACTATGTTTTCTCTTCACCGAGAAGTTTTTAAAGTCCTACATCCAATTTTACACTTTGGCTACACTATTAAAAGCACACAAAATATTGTGTGCAGTGTTAGAAAGTATACATTCATGCTCTTGCTTAACTAAGTCCCTGAGGTCATTTGTCAGTGTAATGAAGCACCCACCGTGAGTGCAGCCAACCGTACCGTTCAGCGGGCTGAACGCTGTGCATACCTGTGTTGCTAAAAAGGCTCGGGGCAGTGGATGAGCTCATTATGACTATGGATTAGATGAGTATTTTGAGTCTGAGCTTGCTGTTTTCATATCCAGTCCTCTGTACTAGATCAGGTTGCTGTAGGCACTTCCATACTGCCAGGAGTGAAGAGGGATCAATTTGATTCTCTCCCACTGTGAATATTATAAAATATATCACAGTACCTGCAAGCATCGTGTGTGATACTGCTGCACCTTCTGTACACAGAATAACTGGGTTTTCAGAAAGAATAAAATTATCCCTCAATTCCTTTCCACTCAGTACAACTCCTGGCCCCCACCGGTGCAGCTGTTGCCATTGAAATTCTTTGTCTCTCGTTAAAGATTACACTGAAAGGTACGTGGGTGTTCACTACGGTTATTCTCTTCCCTTCTCTCAGCCTGATCCCGTCAGTCACTCCAGTCTCAGGACCTTCTTCTCTGTCACTTGCGTGACACCACGCTATCTTCTCACTTCCATCACCCAGAAATGCAGAACTCAATGCCTGTGGCTGCTCTCCCCCTGAAATGAGAGTAGAGGAGCCCTCCAGAGGAGGGTAGCACCATGGACCACTCTCAGTGATGCTTCACCAAGCGAAACCTGTTCTGGCTGCAAGGAGAGGCAGAAGCAGAGACAAAGGCACAGTGGAGCATTATGAGAATAAATATTATCCAAAAAGAAGAAAACACACATTCTGATATAATATTTAGTTGATCGCTAGCAAACAGAATGTATCATTTACCAGTTCAGTGGTTTTAATGTTAAAGAAAAAATCTTGCTTTTATGAATGACATGATGACATGTTGCTCAGAAGATCAAAAAAGCCCACTTGTCTAGCAAGGTGTGGATAAAGGTCAGGCATAATTCTTTTACTTATATATACACACATATTTACACACATATATACACATATTCACGTTTGTAAGGAAGAAAATGCTGCTACCCAGAGCTGTATGAAGTGTTTATTTTCTTACAAATACTTATTACTCACAGTAAATAAAACATCATGAGGTTTATAGAAAAATGTTCCCAGCTCTGTAAAAAGAGCTTCAAAAATAATTTAAAAATAACTTGATTTCCCATCACAAATCTTCCTTCACATTAGATACATTAGACCCCTCTATCCCTGCCTCCAATAAAAGATGAAAAATTGGAAGTATTTTAGTATCTTTAGGATTAGTAACCATGTTTAGTTTATGACAAAGCCATCATCATACTACTGCAGGCAACCCTTAGGTCTGAAACCACAAAGCCAACCTGCAGAGGACTGTCTGGAATTTAGTTTTTCATCAGTTTGGAAACCAAGCATTCTTCTCATCAAATTAGGAAGTTGTTGATTCTCACAGCAATAAAAATGGAAAAAGTCAGACAACTATATGTGGAATTGCAGGATACATGTGGAAAGCACTAGTCTAATAGTGACTCAGTTTATTCCTAAAATCAAATTATTTAAAATTAATTTTTGGAAAATTGAACTTATATCTTCAATTTAGACTTGCTAAAAACTCTCCCAAATGTAACCGTGCATGCCATAATATAACATGAGCTGAAAGGATGAAGAAAGAAAGAACGATTAAAAGGATCCCTAGTAGAACGTTACTGACATGCAATCACTGAAAAACAACAACAAAAGTTACAGATATACTTGAGACCAGCATGATGAATTTCTCAGACTGCTATTAAACTAGTATATGGCACAGGAATAGAGCATGTAAACTTATGTATTATTATTTTTTAATATCAAACACAGTAAAAATCTGATATTCCAAAGTTTCCTATGTTGATATAAAAGATAAACGTAATTTTTAAAACAAAATTTGAGCTCCTCTTCTTCAGGAGGATTTCAAATCTTAAAACTGGGAAACAGAAAAAAAAAAAAAGTCTCACAGCACAGACAAGTGCCTTTTATTTGTTTTATTTTTTTTTTTCGTATTCATTTATTTGCAAAAGCCTACTGATGTTTCATTCATCTGCATCAAATTAAGTCCTGGTGGGAGGCTGGGTTTATTTTTGTTGTTGTTGTTTTATTTTCCCTCCCAGGAAAGCTGACCTGGTTATTGAACTTGTCCCTATAGTAAGAACCTAAAATACTTGGTGCTGTTATTTTCCCAAGACATTCACAAATTGCAGTTCTGCTTTCCTCGATTATCAAAATCTACTTATCTGAAAGCCTTAAATGGAAAAGTGAAGTTAAAGAAAAATCTAGCTATCATTTCCATGTTATGAAGATTAATTTTATTGTTTAATTTGACAAATAAGCAAATATTTATTGAATTGCTAGTCGTTACATTGTCAAATAAAAATATATTGAGCTTAACTAGTAGTTTTGTTGCATTCATTTATCTACTAGTCTTCATTTATCAAAAAGGGTGTATCACACTATTTATCATCTAAATATCAGACATTTTGGTATTTTCCTGGTGCCATCCTATGTTCAATACTATGTTCAATATGTGATTGCTTTTTTTTTTTTTTTTTTTTTTTTTTAACAGATGAAATGGGTTTGGTAAATACAATATCTTCCAGGTTGCTTTCAGATATGTAAAATATCCAAGTGCAAGGGTTATTACAATGAAACTCATAATTATACCCTACACAGAAGAAAATGTAGTAAACAGAAAAGGAGTGCACTGCACCAGAGTTATATGGTATTAGCCACAACTGGAGTAAAAGATTAAGATTCATCTCACTAAATTCAACAGCAGGTTTGCCATAGCAAGCTGATGAACAAGAAGCTACTGTCTTGACACTCTAGTTCTTCTACAACAGTAACGGATTAACTTCAAAGTTGTTTTTTTTTAAGCTGTAAATATATGTTTATGTAAAACAGTCACCATTTCCTCCACTAGGTGGGAAATACTGCAAATGTTAGCTGTTGAAAAAAAAAAATAGTGAAAGCTCTTGCTGTTGCCCCAGCAACAAAAACACTTTCCAGCAGGCATTTGCTGTAGCTTCACATCTCATTGTTGCTTTATTTCCATGTTTTGAGGTTTCAGCAAAGTGATAAAAATATATGTACTTCCTTACTTAAAAACAAAAACAAAGAAAAAAAAAAAAAAGAGACTAAGTACATTGAATATTTTGCATCTATAGAAAATTAAGATTCATGATATTCCTCACTTCATTTTGTTCATTATCTGGTTTCTGAAATGTAGACACACTGCTGCCTCCATAATATTTACAGCACATGGTAAAGCTGATTCCTCTATGATCAAAATCTTTCATTTTTGACTTGTTTGTTTTTAAGCAGAGTATTGTTTTTATAGTTAGACTGCATAATAGAAGTGTGTTTAATGTTAGCAGCTTCTTGCTTGTGTTCTTTAGATCACTGACATTTTGAAAATGCATTTAAAATAGCATAATGGTTTCAAGGACTGCTTTCAGTAAAAGCAGATGGTCCCAGTTTCATACACAGATATTATTTATATAGCTCTGCTCTGTTTTGTTGTTTTTGTTTGTTTGTTTGTTTGCCTCCCCCCCCCCCCCCCCCCCCCCAAATACTTTGTAAGGGTTAGTTAGAGATTAGAAAATAAAACACCTTGACAGTAAACTACCATTTGGTAAAAATGATTATTGTTATTAGTGTCTAGTGATTCTCTTGATGAAGAAGAAATGAAAGCTGTGGAGTTTGGGTGTATGCTAACTGTAAGGTTGTTCAATTACAAATGTACATACCCAACAAAGGCCACAGATAATCAGCTGGCCTGTAGAGCATGTAGAGTCCTTTTAAAATCCCCAGGCAAACAGGGTGTTTTGGATGACAGAGAACTATTGCCCTGAGAACTCTTTCTGATCATGAACCCTGACTAAAATCAAACTCTTGAGCTTAAAATTTGTATGACAAAACTAAATTTAAATACATTTATTTAAGGTTGTGTATTTTGTTTACATGATCAGGAAAAATAACAGACTGGTTAAAAGCGATCATTTCTTGAAACACAGCATGAGAATTTTTGTCATCTGTAAAACGGGCAAGATCAATAGTTAATTACCTCGTGAGGCAGTTGGCAGAACTGCCTAACAATGTTGTGTAAAGGGCTACCGATGAGTTAGAGAGAGATCAAATTCTGTTCTTATTTAAGATGTGTCAGCGCCTCAATATGAAAGTGTGACTTGTACAACCAAGCATGCCAGACACCTCCCCTGGGCAACGAAAGCAGTGGTTAAGAAGTGACACTTCAGTATGGCCTTGCACAACCTCAGGAAAGGTGCAAAGCATGAAGCATGCACACATTAATGATGCTCCAGCCTCCACTATGGCACCAGTGCCACCATCACGCAGCCTGTCCGAGCTGCTGCTGACAGACGGCATTACTGAGATAACTGCCCCAGCTTTGTTCTGCTTCTAGAATTCATCTTTTAATGACTTTTTGGAATTATTCAAGGTGTATCGCTGTGTAATGCACACTAACATTGGAAACAAAGCATTTATTGAACTACATGGTTTATGTGCTGTGTTATGTCCACAAACTAAATGAATCATTGCTTATCTGCTAAAAAAAACAACAAATGTTTAGTATGTCTTGGATGGATGCTATATATACAGCAGAGCAAGATGTTATTTGAAAAAAATGAAGCTTGGGCCTCTAAAATAGCAAAATATTTATGTATATTATATTTATATACATTTCGAACTTCTTCTCTCTTCCTTCTTTGAAATTATGTGCTATATTTGCAATTGAATCATTATGCTAAATTCTCCTTGGCACAAGAACTCATTTCTTCTTACAAGTTAGTTGGCTGCTTTGTAGTGCATCACTGTATTTAGAAAGCCACAGCTGGTGAGAACTGGCACTTCATGGAAAAATACAGAGCACATCAGGTATTTTAAGTTCAGAAGTGGACAGTAGGGAAGGGCAGTGGAGAACCCTTATCAAACAAAAAGTGAAATTATTGTGTGCCAGGGAACTGTAGATACCTCTATAATGCTATCTACAATGTACTTTACCCTCTTTCTCACCTCCCTCCTCCTTCCTCCCCCCCCCCCCCCCGAATAAATAAATAAATAAATAAATATCTGAAATACAGTGTTTTCTGGAAAAAATAAAAATAAAAGAGTTCTCACCTTGGCATGCAGTGATTAAACATTTCTGCTCTGTTCAACTAAACTCACCATGAAAGCTTCAGAGAACTTCCAATGCATATGACACCCTTATGAAAACATTTCATGTGTGCTTCCAGGTACCAGTTGATATTCTCAGCATGGTTCATAATAGATGGAGCTATAGCAACTAGCATCTAAAAGGAGGTGCGATGGAGGTCCTAGTGCATCAAAAACCTGGAAAAAAAAAAAAAAAAAAAGAGAAAGACAAAGAAAAACTGAGCCAAAAGTCCAAGTCAGAAGCTTAAAAATTGAAACGAAGAAGGCAGGCAACTGCTAGTAATCCAGTAGAATCAACATTTTCTATTGCTGTGTGTTAGTGGTAGTTAGCTAGACCTGGAACAGAAGTCAAAAATAGAAGTGTGGTAAAAAAAAAAAAAAAAAAAAAAAAAGAAAAGACCATCTATAGTGCTGGTTAATGGTACTTTGAGACCTGTTCTTACAGCTGGTAATGACACTACTATTTCCAGCTGAACTTCAGATGGCAAAAGTCATGACTCTAGTGATGCAGTCTAGAAAGACTGGACTGGTTGCACGTATACAAAAGCTACAACAGACCAACGACAAGACTCATTTATCATTTCTGGAGAAGACTGCTTCATTGGCACTCTACCTGATAGTCACTGGAAATCTGCACAAGGGTGCACTGTCATTGCAGCTCCTGGAATCCAGCCTCCTTCACCAACTCACTTAAGGTTTGAAGCCGCTAGGATTTATGATCATGCCTCGGTGAATTTTGGGCTGAGCTCTTTAAAAAGAGCTCACTCTGACATTGCTAAGCGGTAAAGCAGAACATCACTGCTAGTAAGGGTAAGCTGATCTTATTTAACCTTAGACATTTACAAAATACAGCTGCTTCCATCAAAGCCAGCTTTCTGGATTCCCTTTGTAGTCAAACAGAAATCAAGGTAATACATTCAGGGGACTCTAGGGTACTATCCATCTGGCCAAATACAGGCACCTACTTTAGGATGACATGAAGTATACTTTAAACAGCACTGACTAGATTTTTTATTTGGTATAAAGATAGCACACAGTAAATAGACCACTTGTATGTGCCTATGTTACATGGCTCATACAGTCACCTGAATCCCACACTGAAGGATCAAAACATTTCAAATACAGATTGGAATACATCATGGACAGGTAACAGGTATAACAAACAAACAAACAAACGTTTTTACATAATAGCATGCTTTAAGGCATAAGCCATCCAAGTTAGAGGCAGGTAATTGGCACCAGATACACAATATTCTCCTCTGACAGAGCTTGTACCAGCTTTTTACAGGCAGCAGGGCAAGGACACTGGACTGGCTGTTTAGGTATAGTCATGTTTTGCCCTGTTGACTGAACAAAGTGATTTAATACAGAAAGCCATTTCTTCAACAGAAAAGACCCCGAATTAGAAATGTTCATGTGGACCATTCATATTTGGAACAGTTAATCATAACTGATCCTTGTGCAATGAATACTAAATAAGAGTTATTAATAATAATGAATAATAAGAATGAATTATAATGGTTTGTTTATTAGGCTATCAATAATTAACAGGGATTTGCCATTTATTGTAAGTACTGTTGCTGTTTCTGTTGCAGATTTGGATGGCATAATTTATATGGTAATTTTATATGAAACAGTACCTATTACAGCATGGCTATTACGATAGAGTAGAAGCAAATGATGACTTTATCAGTTTAGTTAACTTTTTCATTTTATTCATTGTTAGCACAGCCTGCAATGTAAACATGATGGAGTGAAAGGAATGAAGAAGTTTTGTGCAAGTCTAACAATTTTGGATAGGAAAGTAACTTTCCCAGCTACTCACACAGCAGAATTAAATACAATGGGACAGAACAAAAGGCAGGAAAGTCAGTAATAAGATGGAGCAGAAAGAAGGCTATTCGTGTTTGGTAACATCTGTTGACAGTGCTACTGAAAGGAAGAAGAGGCACAGCAACATCATCAGGGAGAAATAATGCTAGGCATGGCAATAGCGGGATCGCATGGGGACAGAGGAGGGCAGGATCCTTCCGTGTGATTCAAACATTGAGGCAATGCCAGGGCTGGACTTAGCAGAGTTGGTAACAGCCTCACACCTCCTATAGCACAGGACCCAGACAGCACTGTCAGTGTGTCTAGAGCAGAGGTAGTGCATATCTTTTAAATCTGTTGATTCAGAGCCTGTCTGAGTTTATATCATCAACAGAAATCGTTGGACTATGGGAAATGCTAATTAGAAGGACACACATGATGGCTTTCACAGCAGGAAAATTCAGCATTACCCCCTTCTATTAAAGTGTAAGTCTGTATTTTTCTAGAGAAATAGTCTTCAATACATGAAAACATGAACTCCGATAAAAAAGAGAAAAGCTTTGCTTGTAACAGTGAAGATCTTACATTTCAACTCAAGAAGAACAAAATATTATTGAATGAAAATTCAATACAGGAGTCACACTGGCTGGCATAAAACACATACTAAAAGTCTGAAACATGATTTAAAATAAAGAACTTGGATATATTTAAACATTCCACAAGATGGGAAGATTGCCATGTATGTCAGGCATCTCTCTGAATGCTGATGTTAAAGATTGAAAATAATTTCAAAAGGAAAACATTTTTAATATACATTCCAAATAAAATTTATGAACCAAACTGAAGATATAAAGTAGAGATGAGCAGGTAGAATATATATCATCTAGTTGGATCGGAGCCTGGATTTTTAATCATTGTATGACATCAAGAGAATTGCATCTAATCTGCCCACAACATTTAACAGAACCTTGATAATTTTAGAAAACAAAGCCCATCTTTAAAGTATTTAAAATGATTCTACAATCTTGTTAGAACCTCCAACTTTGATATTAATTAGCAGTGTTTTTAGAACTGCCTTAGATGAACCTGCATGGCACACAGATGGCAAGTCATTTACATGAGAAAAATGAGAACTGGCCCATCTATGGATCCCTAGAGGGTGCCATGACCCATTAGCAGAGGAAAGACGACCTTTACTGAATAATAATTGAGAACTATTACTAAGATAATTACAAAACCAATTCACTGCCAGAAGGCCTAGACCTTGGATCCTCAATTTATATAGCAACTGCTCTTGATCTGCACAGAAAAGAAATGCGCTTAGGGTTCACAAACACCATAACCTCAACATCTGCCTGCCATCTAAAGATAATGATCTGGTATTAATTAATTTGAACAGTGCAGTCATTGCAGAGGTAGACTGCATCACAAATCAGATAGTTAACATAAATGGAAGTTATCATGTTTCTGTCCAGCCTGTATTAACAAGCAGAATAGTATAAGGTAAATTAAACTATTGCAGGTCACAACATGGAAATGAATTAACTTAATTCTCTTTAACAAGGAACATAATTGCAACTCTGCGCTAGCTGTTGTACTGGTAAAGATGATAAAAGCTGTTAAAATTCTTTTGCAGAACGCTTCATCACAACATTTTCTAATGTATATACCTTCAACAACTTTGTCATTCCTTTTCTCTAGACAAGGTAGGAGAGGGGACTTGTTGGCTTTTGAACTACATCTTTTTTTTTTTCCCCCCACCAAAGAATAGTTGCTGGGAATAATGCTAATAACAGGTTTTTTTTTTTTTTTTTTTTTTTTGTGAGATACCAATAGTCCTAATCCTAGATAGCACTAGAATCACTGAAAAACTCTTGAACTTCTCCTTTGTCTCCTATAGGGATAACACGTATAAGAAGAAACACAGCTGGCATGCCATATGCGTTACTGATGGATTTCCAGAATTATCCCTCCTTATATGTGAAGCATACTTTAAAGAATATTTCAAAAGCAGAATGATCTAATCACTTAGTGCTAAGTTTCACACCTGGGATCTGATATTTAGGAATGCAGAACATCAGAAATGCCCAACACTCTAAAAAACAGAGTTAGCCTTCCTCCTGAGGAAGGAAACAGCTGAAATTACTGTGAGAGAAGATTTTGGATAAAATGTTCTCTCACCAAAAAATCCACTTCTTGATTTTTATTTCCACTACTGAGCCCTATAGTTCAGATTCTTTGAGGACTTCACTAAAGGGAGCATTACAGGTGGTCATTCTTCAACAGAGACACTTTAAGTCGCAGCATGAATTTTATACAAAATGCAATTCACATTTGAGACCTGTAGTAAAAGGAGCTGCCAACACTGACAGAATGCTTGTTCTGCATGATAGAAATGCTAATAGCAATGATTTCTTACCCTAAAAGTACCTATATAATAGGATGGGGTGGAAAGAAGAGATAATGCATTCAATTCAAAACAAGATGTTCAAGCTAAGATTTAAATTTATGAAGAGTTTAAAAAAAAATTGAATGTACTCTCACATGAACTACCTACCTCCACATTCAGATTCTCCTTGGGAAAAGCCATCCAGGACCTGAGGACACTGTGACTCTTTTACTGAACCCTCAAGCATCCCACCAGCCAGCAGGACAAACCTGCCAAATGGTTTAGCTTGAAGGGTTTGATCAGTCAGGACTGATGCATTGATTTGTTACGGTTTTCCTTTACTTAGTGAAGATTGGAGGGGAAATAAAAGCACAGCAGGCCTTTCCCTCCTCTTCATGATGTACCTGTATGTAACAAAACCAGAAGCAATGAGAACACAGAGGTAAGGCCAGTAGTAATCCCGACCCCTTTACACATAGGAGCTGGGAAAAGCCAATTGTCAGTAATCTGACAATATTCAAACTGAGAGTAACCAAAGCACTACATTCTCAATGTCTGTCATAGTAGCTTAGTTGGGAAAATTTTATGCCAGCATACTTGATTTGTTTACGAAGACAATAATTTAGGAGACAGCATTTTCTTGAAATCTTTGTTGCACAGTTTATTAAACATTTTATTGGAGTGAACAGTCAAAAACAGCCATTTATTATTTTTTTCTCACACTAATATTAATACATTCTGAAAAAAAAAAAAAAAAAACACTGAAAAAATACATCTTCTGGGAGAAAGGATTTCAGCGTCAATCAGAAATAGCAATAAGATAAATGCAAAATGAGACAAAGTGAATCAAGATGAAAAGTGTTTAAAAGAATTCAACCAATTGAACTCTGATAGAGCTGAGAAAGATGAATACAGCTCAGCATAACAAGGAAGAGTGGGGATTAGGGCAGACAGAACAGGTACATTAATACATTTTTGTATTAAATCATTAATGCAACAGTAGCTGACACTCCTCCCAGGAAATAATGCTTGTTTTTTTGATACAGCATTTTGGACTTGTTTAGTGTATGGCTTAACACCATCCCACCAGTAATCCTGGAACAGTCTCACTGTCATGCATTGGATACAATCTCAGTGCAATTTCTGAGTCTTTCAGGCAGAACACAGAAACTCTAGATCAAAATCTGCACACAGACCTTAGGATCAAAGAAGCTCCTCACTCCAAGAGAGGAGCTATTGCACCCATCTGATGGCATCTTCTGCCCAGGGTTTTGTGGAGAATCTGTCTGCAGATTTACACTAAAGATAGCAAAGTCCATTGTCTGTGGATTACTTTTGTACTGTAAATGCATCTTAGGAGGTTTTCTTTTTAAAGTTTTCTGGCAATCACCCCATTTCCATCAATAATCCCTGTGATGTAACGTTTTCACAAAGTCTTTCTGGAAATTAGGCTGTAGAATATTCTGCAAGAGATTAGGTTGTAGAATAGCACTTATGCAGCTTTTGGCTGTTGTAATTGTAGTAGAGATCAACAAAATTGGATGTTATTCTGTCATCCTTGACAGTGTTCCTGGTGCTAATCAGGAACTGGAAATTGCACATTCAGAGACATACAGTATGCGACTATTCAGCAAGCGGTATAGAACTTTGTTGTGAATTCCTAAAGGATACAAACTGCAATGACAAAATATTTTGAGCCCTGAATTAAAAAAAAAAAAAAAAGGAAAAAAAAAAAAAAAGAAAAGTAATTAGATATAGGAAACAAACAAGTTCCACTAACGTAACCTATATTTTCATAAATTTAAGGCCAGGAGAAGAGATTAGTTCATATACACTGAGTTTTTGTTTCATAGACACATTCCATCCAATTACCTCTGCTATTGAGCCCCCATAACTCGTGTTCAGCCCAAAAATAACTTTCAGAAAGTAGATACACTGTATCTGAAAGCCTCCAGAGATGATGTCTACCATTTTCTACTGCAAAGTAGCCTACTCTGAAGTTTAATTACCGTCTCTGTGAAACAGAGGAAAAAAAAAAAAAAACAAAAAAAAAACACAACAGCATGTGCTTTATTTCTAATTTGAAATTGCCTTGCTTTAGCTCCCAGCTACTGGTTCTTGCTACACATTTCTTTGATAGATTAAAGAACCCTTTAGTATTTTATATTTTCTTAGCGGAAAGGTGTTTATACAGGCTTAACTTTCTTTTTGATAAGCTCAACAGAAATCTCTCACTGGAATGCATTTTCTCTGCCCTCCAAAACCTCCTTGTACATGGCCTGTTTTTTTCTGAAGTATGAATTGCGGAAATATTCCCAGTATTCGACCATTCACCTGTAACATTTAGGGACTTTAAAATCACACCACTACTTTAAAACCTGTCTCTATCCAGAAACTTAGTGAAATCTTTGCCATGAAAGAAAGCTAAGCAAATTTAGAAATCATAAGGAAAAAGAGTTGAGGCATTGAATGCATGCAAATGTACTGAAGAAAGCAAAAGAATAGGTCAGATTTAGAGCACAATAGGCTAGAAGGCATATAAAAATAGCAGAGATGTATAAGCAACCCTCATACTACTTTTTTCATAGCACTGGAATAAAGCATTCACTTCTTACATAAAAAGCATGATTTGCAACAAATCATATTTTGGAAAAATCTGGAAGAGAAGAAGGAAAAAGACAACTCAACTTAACTTATTATAGTAATTATAAAATTCTGGTCTTCATGTTTGCTTAGCATTTGTTTACAGTAATGATAGCATCTTTCTAATATCCCAAGCATCAAATGGGTGATCACATAGATGTACTGTTCCCCAACAGCATAACATAGACTTCATAGGTGACCAACAATACTATCAATTAATCTTTCAACAATACTGAGTAGAACATGAGCAGTTTAGCTTTTCCACCTGCTAGTCACCAGAAATAGTTAAAAATACGGGCAGGAAGGATAGAGAAATCATAGAAGTGGAACAGATTCAGAAGCTTATGAAATCACAGTTTAGTTTTAATGGAATACAGCCAATTAAATGAACATCATATAAACATAAAAGAAACGATGCAGGTTACAAATCTTGTTAGCTACGAATATGCTTACATGTTTGCTAAGATGACCTTGGTTTGTATGACACAGACTGGGCACCAGATGGACAACAGCCTGAAGGAAATTTTTTTTTCCTGACGAAGTACCAATATTCAAGTTCACTTTTATACTTATATTCTCTCATTCTGTTTCTTACCAATTTATACTCACATAATTTTTACTTTTACTCCGCATGGCCACCTTTTTCCTTGATCATACTTATTGGTTTGTTATATTGATCTCTGTCTGTGCAGTAATCTGTGTTTCTGTGGATTTACTTTTCTTACAAAAATAAGCTTCAGGTCTGCAACTTTCATCTTTCAATTCTGCTAGAAATCTTAAATATCTGCATTTTTTTTTTAATGGATTATCAGTCACAGACTACAATTCTAATTTTGAGTTTATAAAAATAGCATGATGTCTGACATGCAAACCTACAACTCATAAAATACTTTTTAAAGATCTGTAGTTATTTTATAATCTATAATTGCACTTGAAGCTAAGCTCACCTGCCAGTCAAAGACTTAAATGTTTGTTTTTATTCCTATTGTGGCCAAAAATATAATGGTTTAGATGAGAGCATACTGGACCAAATCTGCCATTTCTCCAGCTCTGACTCAGTTTAAAATAAATAAATAAAATATTATAAATAAAATATTGCAGGCTATATTAAGGACAATCAAAATTTAAACTATTTCCTCACAGCCAGTCTGCTGCTATGAGATGCTTAATTTGGCAAAAAATCATTTTCTGCACATCCAAATACACAGTGTCCACATGACTGTAGCCCAAGCATCCTTTATAAGCTAGTAACAAGTGGGAGTAGCTGAAAGTGAAGAAATAAAACTTTTAGCAGTAGCAGAGATACAGTATGAAATACATACTTTCATTTAAGATAATAAGATCATGTTCAGAAAAAAAAAAAAAAAGGATACTGAAAAAAGATGTCTAAAATGCAACAAAAGCTCTGGCCATGTAAAGTAATGTGCAAATTTAATTCGTTCATTTGTTCAGGTGTACAGTAAAAGAAAGGATCATCACCATGCCAACCCTAGGGCAACTGCCTCGTTCTTCTCAGACTGCTTTGGAAACCTGTTTCCATGAAGAAACAGCAACTCACTTTGTCATTGGAATTATTATACCTTTACTGTATAGAAAAAGTGATTTTAGTGATTGTTCATATGACAGTCTGAGCTTTTCAAAATCAATCTTTTCTTATGAAATCAAATAACAGTTTTCCCCAGTGGGCATATTTAATTTTACCAAATCCCATATCAGTTGAAGCTTATTCCTGTCCACATACAAAGCCTAACAAAGACAGATTTCTTATTTTGTGTTCTGATTTGTGAATTGAGACCCTGTCTCTCCTTTGACAAAAGAAGTGAAAGCAGAAGTAGGATGTCAGAAAATCATCTTTTTTCTTTTTTTTCCTCCTGTTTTCTTCATTAAAATGACTTCTCAAAATGTCCAAGCACTAAAAAATCTTAATTGGAGTGATTCAGTCAATAAAACCTGAACTAAATGGTTAATTTGTATGATGTACTGAGAAAAAAGTATGTATTTCAAAAGCAACAAAACAAAGCACCTGCAAGCTCCTGTGCTTTTGTTGGTTGCATATCTGCAGAGAATATTCACATGCTGAGATAGGCTTCTGTTCTTGCTCTTGCTCAGGGAAGGACTCTCCTGAATGCACTCCTATTTCTGGGGAAGGAAATGCACTCTCAAAGATGCATGCCTACCAGTGGTGTACCATGGCTCACAGCACAGTGGGTTCCCACCTCTTTTCTTTTTCCCCTGCCTTCTGCACCACTGAACAGCCCTGAGCCCTGGCTAGTTGTGCAAGAGCCTGTTTTTTCCCTAGCAGAACACTAGTTCAGAAATAGAGTGTTGTATGGCAAGAAGAGGCATCTTTGGGTGCAACACCTCCAACAGCTATAAAAAAACAATAAGTAGATGCTTTCATTTCAAATTGTATGTATTGGACCACACTGTGCTGTTGGTTTCTGTAGGAAAGTAGTTGGAAGGCGGTGAATATTGACTGATTTTTTTCAGTAACATCTCATTTCACAGTCTCTGAGCATGAAATCAAGCCATTACACAAAAGAAAAGATTTGATGATAAAAACCACTTAAAATAGCCTTCTATCTTATAAAAGCATTGTTGAAATTATTAAACTAAGCCACCCAACTTTCGGCAGAACAAGCAGGGAGCCTCTCAGGTTCTGTTTCTAGCATGCGCAACAACAACAAAAAAATGAACAAGACCTGCTCTGCTGCTTGGATGCATCAGTCAGTCTCTAGCACCAACACGAGGCAGAAATCACCAGGCTTGACACCCTTATGATGGGATTTAATATGAAAAGAAAGCTCTCAGGTACTCATGGTTGCTATGAAACCATTGACATTTACTGTTGGAAAGTAATTTGTCCTTAGTATAGCACTGAATTAGAAAGTAAGTAAATGGTATGCCTGCAATACCGAGGACACTAATTACTTTCGAATGGAAGATAACACTACCTGAGCAGACTACTTCACACTAGTCGTGACTGGAAAGGCTTAACGTTGCATCTGCTGTACCCTAAGAGCAATACCAGCTCTAAGGTGACCACTCGAGGGCAGGAACTCCAGGTGCAGCAAAGGTGCATCTGTGCTATTTTTCTGAAAATGAAAATCTGGTCTGTAAATGTTATTAAGCACTAGCACATGAATTATCCAGTAGTGAAACACAGACTTCAGTTAACTTCCAGGCACCCAGCTAGATAAGATTGCTAGGTCTCAGGAATATACTTTGGGTGCACTGAAGCTCCCTTCTTCACAGTAGGAAAGGAGCAGGTAGCAGGTAAACAAGGACAAGACAATGAGCAGATTCTTCAATTCAGGCAGGAGTGCTTTTGGGGCTGAGCTAATGACACTTCATTCCAAGCTCACCCTAAGATCAACACCATCAGCACAAAAACATCCTTCAATAAGCATCTTTGGAACCTAGCATCGCTACAAATGTTCCCATAATAGTATTATTTTACTTTCATATTCCTTTATAATAAATCAATGATTTCCATTATAACCAGCATTCAGGTCACAGGCCTGTGAGTAAAGATGATCCTTTCTCCAAATTAGTTATTGGATGCTTGGGTCTCAGATCAAAATCAAGTGATAGAGGTAATTAGGATAAACAATTAGATACTAAGATTTCCTCTGAGCAACACAGCAGCAAAATGTGTTTGGACTTTAAGAACTGTGCAGTTGAAAAATATTATTGGGTAATAAATATAACAGGACAACATGAGTTTGAAAGCTTTCTTGTTTTTATATGAATAATAATATAGTACATTCTTTTGTATTTCTTTCCTTTGTGGATTGAAGTTGGTGCGTATACTTTCACATGAATAATGCAATATAGCAAAATTGATGGCACAGTTCTTTTGTTAAAGCAGTTATGAAATGAGAAAACAAAATCTACAAGGAAAAGTTATGAAAAAAACAACATTTCACTAACAATAAAAAGATGAAGTTGCCTGGCCGTTTACATTTGTCTCTCGTGTCATGAATATTAGATCAGATTCTTTTTATTAATCCATTGATAGTTCCATAAGGCAACTCATTTTTGATAAGCTCTGTCAGGACTGCTGTAAATACAAAAAAGATTTATGAATTAATTTTCATACGTAAATGACAAAATCCTCTGGTACTTTTGAAATATCTGCCTGCAGTTAAAATAGAGATATATGTGCACACGTATCAGTTTAAAATTCAGATCAGGCTGTTCTTTCAGAACACAGCTTAATGTCAACTGGCTTTTTCTGTATGAAAGAACAGTAAACTATGAAGATAATTGGTACTGAGGGCATAGTACAAGTGGAAAAAAATGGACAATCTGTGATCTGAGAAGTGTGTTGGACTAAAGGTGTCGCGTGGGATTTTTTTTTCCAAAAGCTTTTTTTTTCAAGTATCAATGGGTCACGTATATGCTAGTGCACTGTAAAAACAGAGACATCTTCAACTCAATGCTATTATTACTTGAATTGTGTTTATAGCTACAAGTCCCAGTCATGAACCTATTAGGCTAAAAATAGCACAAAAGCATAAGCTCTAAATAAGTATACATATGAAGCATACTTGGAAAATTCTCCACAGCCCTGCAGTATCTGCGTGAAGCCAAAAGTATTACTGAGCTCCACATTTTCTGGCAGTAGTAGATCACAAAGCTGGTTCAACCCCTCCATTTCCTTTTCTTTGCCAGTGAGACAGGGACTGGGCATGCCAGGATGGCCACTGCCATACAGCCAGCACATGCTAAAAAGGCAATGAACTACAACAAAATTTTTCTGCATTTCCCTTGTTCCATGGTGGGGACCTGCATACCAGCGCATCCATGCTAATGCTACAGGAGTGCAGCATCTCCCTCTTGCTCTGCAGCTGTTAGACAATTTACAAAGGAAATTCAGTATCATTCTTTGTATTTTACAGATGGGAAAACCAAGGTACAAAAACATGTAGCAACTTGCTCCAGAAGGATAGATGCCTACTCTTTGTAACAGATCATTAGCTAATATAGTACAAGTTTGCATAGTCCTTTAACATGAACCTTTCTTTGTAGGTTCTACAAGAGAAAGGCAGAATTAACCAGTTCATTGCTAGAAAGAAATTCAGGGATGAGGTCTAGTTCTGGATTATGCTTTTTCCAGGCAGTTTATCCATACAGCACATGGCTGTATGCTCTGCTTATGGTGTGATGTTTGATATAGTGTATAAAATCCCTGGAGCAGGGGCTTTAAAGCGTGGTATCACAGTATTAATTTAGTGATTATAAGAATTAAAATAAATATACAGTATCTTGTGAGAAGAAATAAGACAGACTGAGATTCACAATCTGCTGTGTTCTCACTCTTAATCATCTGGAAACAAAAGCACAAGAAGCAACTTTGCTTCCTTTTCTGACCTGTGGTCTGTTCCCATATTCTCTCGACAGAGACACCCATTGTGCTGTGTAGGCTTTTGTTCTGACAGTGTTTTGACTCCTTTTTAACATACATATAAATCTATGCTTGGTATAGAGAAATCAGCTTGAAGGATGTCATGGTAATGGGATTTGATTCTCAAAGGATCTTATTCTATAGTATCATTCTGAGCTTTACGAGGCTTGTGCACAGGAAAATCCAGTAATACCTAAGAGTAATTTAAACCAACTTGGTCTGCACTAACTTTGTGTTACTCTGAACTAATATAATAGATAGATACTCTTAAATAATAACATAACATCCCACACACCCTACTGAAGTTCAGAAATATTCTTGTATGTGGAGGAAAAGCAATAGATACACTTAAAGAATTTTCTTAAATAAGGAATCCAACATAAAAACTAATAGTTGAGATAAACATTTTCCCATTCAAATACAGAGTTTAGTTATACTAATGAAATTCTAGTACATGTCTTCTCTATATGAACTTAGTATTTTATATCAACTTGACTGTGTCCTGGAGGCAGACTAGAAATCTATCAATAAATGCATTTGTCATGTGCTTTTAAAATACACACCTTAAGCTTATTTGGATTACATTAATACTCTACTACAGATATACAGAAATGTGTCATGTGAAGGCGGAGATGTATTGACCATCTATGCCTGAGAGCATTAAAAATAAATAAGGAAAGAAAAAGATAAGTACAGAGAAGGATTTTAGTATGTCCAAGTTTGTGCAGCTTGGCAGGGAGCTGATCTGTCTGATCTGTCCTCTGCTCTCCTACACAGAGAATCATATATTATCCCTCAGTACTAACAACACAAACAAGTATATCATTATGACTTCTCATTATAGTCCCAGAGGGACTTTCTGTCAACTGTGATATCACATCCTTTTGATCTGAAATATATTAACTTACTCTCTTTTAGTTGTAAAGCATGCTTTACTGACATTATAGTGACTTCTGTTTATTTATTTACCTTATTATGCTTTTACATATGTTACTATTTTTCACATTAGTTTGACTCACATTAACAATTTTACTGTAAAATTGTTCAAACTCATTGCACCAAACTTTTCCTGTCAAAATGTACACTTTCAGCTGGTTTTGAAAACCAGACAAGAAAATGTTCATTCAATTCAAAACACTCCATAATGCAAATGGTATAAAAACTGGCAAAGTATATGTTACTTTAATTACCAGGTCAAGACTGAGGCTTGCAAAGACCATAACTTCTTAACAAGCATTAATGCCAAAAACAACCAAGATATGCAACAAATAATGAAATATATATTAATAGATCAGTGACTTGTGTTATCAGAAAAAATGTTGCAGGTTTACAAGGAATAAAATTTAAAAAAAAATAATGTTATAACTAATTAAAAATCACTTATTTAAATCTTAGTTTCTTAATTTCATAATATTGAAATATTTGGGTTAGGAGCTGATCAGAGTTCTAACAATGAGAAATGAAGGGTGATGGTGAAAAAAGGGGGAGAGGGAAATGATATGACAGTGAATTTCAAGAAATCAGCCACATGCATTGTTGATGTCAACAAAACAATTTGGGCTAGCTTCTGGTTTAGTCAACCTCAGAAAGTGGTCCACCATCAACTTCAACAGGACGTTGTGACAATATATTTCACAGGTGATTAGACCCAACATGTGCAATATCCTTAGGGTATTATATTACCTGCAAGCAACGTCTAAGAGATGGAAGAGGCAAAACCAAATAGAGCTGGGCAGAGCAGGCATTTGCACTTAAGTAAAGAAAGTAGTTTCATTATGTGCTTTACTACGATGTTAAGAACTGTACAAAAAGCACCTGGCTGCGTTACAAAACGTATAGGTCCTGAGTTCAATGCATTTCTTAGGTTGGTGCTGAAGGAGCTCTAAAGGGAGCACAGAGATGGAAGGGGCTGAGAGTGCCAGAACACTTCTGTTAACCTATTAACTCACAGCCCCCGAGGGCTTGTTCATCATGGTGCCTATCAAAGTGTCAGTCTTCTCTATTACCTCTTCCTTCAGAAGAGGTCTGTCTATCATTGTCATGCTCTTCTAGCAGGATTATCCATCATTTTGGGTGAAGCCAAATCATTCATTTTCATGGCTGTCTCTGTTAGCAAGTCAGGAAGAAAAAAAGTGTTTTATTCAACAAAAGAAAAATGATGGAATTGCCCTCTTAATCATTTTCTTTTATTACTTAATCCAAAAGGTTGGGAGGAGGCTCTGCAGTTTATTACACCAGCAGTCACTGACACCATTACATTTCAGGCTGTAGCAATATGTCCTGGTTTTCAGCAGCTTATAAAACTAGCCATAAACATTAACTCCGGGCAAGAGTTTGTCATACTGTACCCATGGCTCTTGCTCAGAATGATTGATTTGATTTGTTTTTAATTAAAATTGATTCACAGCACTAATTGACTCCTATATTAGTACTGTGGTACCCCTTCCAGGTTTCCTGTTCAGACTTGAGGTAGGCTGAGAACTAGAAATTGTGGTGGGTACTTCTGAACTGCAGCCTGGCTCTCCTGGAAGCTGCATGCTGCTGGAACAAGCGCACACAGAGATACTGTAAATTTTGGTAGAGGCTTTACAAATGACACTTTTGGTGAAATGTTAGGTTCAGAACAGTTAACTCTAAAGTTATGTCTTGTGGGTGGCAAGACTACACAGGACACACTCTACTTACAAAAAAAAAAAAAAAAAATAATTGCAAAACCAAAGAAAAATAGTCACACTGTTAACCCTCACCAGCTTCAGCTATACAATAAATTGAACAGAGCAATACTAGGTGAATCTTCTAGCAGCTTGGACAAAATTTATTTCAGCTGTCCACTGTCCTAACATAACTTTAGTAGATATGGAATAAATAAAAGTACCAGAAGTACCATAGTACCAGAAATATATCTTTCAGAAAGATCTATTAAATAAGTCAAAACGCCCTACCTGCAACCATTTCTATGTTAATGTCCTGTAAAAATCAGCCTCTGGCTCCTGAAAATTTACAAAGGTAAGTAGTTTTGGTAAAGCAAAATTTATGAAATTTGGCTTTTTCTGTATTTGTGATTTATACTCAGATTACTCCAGGTTGAATAAATCCTCATCAGCTGCTCTTTTTCTCCGAGTATCCCCATGTTGATTACTCTAATCCCAGCAAATTGAGATCATATTGCCATTACTCCTTCACTGACAAGCACAAGGTTTGTCTTTCATCACCTCTACCTTGGCTGTCTATTTTCATGAAAGTTTTAGCAACTTAACTTTCAGATGACCTCTCTCATGTTAGATTTGATAAAAACTAGGTGTTCAGAATTTATTAGGCATAGGTAGGCAAGGAAGTTAAAACTGACTCAAAACAGTCATGGATGAAATACTGAAGTGGGCTGACAATGTAGTAGCTGCAATTGCAGAGAAGAAGTTAACTTATTTCAGTAGGGCATAAAATATTAGAACAGTGTGGCTCAGGGTAAACTCGTACCAAACGTGAGTGACGGGTGGCAGCACACTCTAAATCTGGGGCAAAATCCCTTCTTCTAACATGGTCTGATCCAAAGACTGTTGAGATATGTGGGAATCATTCATTTGACTTCACTGGGATTTGGATTGGACTGCTGGGGATAGAAAGAGATACTGAATAAGTCTACATTTTATTTGAGGTAAACTCTCATCATACTCCCAGCCAGCTGGGCACAAGTCAGCTCCAGAGCAGAGCCACAGTTAGCATGGCACTGAGCCCGAGCTAATAAGGCCAGCTGAAAGGCAGGGTATATTATCTCGCTCAGCACTGTACTGCTGCAGCCATAAGGCTCCTGGCCAGCTTGGCACTTCAGCAGAACAAACATCACATCTGCCTGGCAAAGTGCTCCAACATCTGCCTGAAAGATCCCACATAAATACACCCATTGCTGAGCAGTAATGGTCATGGCATATTCTTTATGAAATAAAGTGTGACTGCACTACAAAAGCCCCTAAATATTTATACAGAACTAGAGCTCAAGAAATAATTGCTTGGCTAATTCTTCATAGTCTGTAAATGTGTTATTACTCTACGGTGTCAATTGCTCAAGTACTACTAAAAAAGACACTTCAGAAATTTTGAGCGTCTTCTCACGATTACACTTCCAAAAGCCGTATTTGTCAGCGATGGCCGTAAGTGGTTTCAGGATAATTGTGCTAACCTAATAAAACCATATGTCAAATTCCATAGAATCTTTGAAAATCAACCGGCATATTTAAAATACAGAATTAGGATCTTTGGGACTGATATTTGCACTTTCACCTTTACAGGTTCCCTTCCTTGCCCAGGAATGCATATAATTCAGCATGACAGACATTCATTCTATAGCGTTATTAAAGTATCTCTAATGATTCTTATTATGAAGGAGCTGATCATACAGGCTGTAATCTCTGAGTCCCAGTCCCTTCACATTCCTTTCAGTGGATAGTAAAGAGGTTCCTTCTACAGATATTCACTGGTACCTGAAGGGATCCATCCTACACATTTGAACCCTGGGTCACCTGCATTCTGGCACTACATATTTTACAGAAGGACCACCATCAGTTTCTGTCTTACTTCTGGAATCAGCTTTTATTTTCTATTGCTCTATCAATTGCAAATTTTTGTCTTGGTGATTGGATATTTGAACATCACAATGCTAATCCAGACGAGTTCTTAATTTTTCTCTATAGTGCGTATGGTCTTCCAATACAAATTCAGTATTACTCAGTATTCAATACAAATTCAGTGCATTCTGAGCAAGTGCACATCTTTCAAAGAATCCCAAAGTATTTAGGAGTTTACTGTGCAACAGCAGAAAGTGAAGATTCACCTAAACTTTCCAAAATTGTTGCGAATCCAAAAAAAAAGTGTGTTTCCTAGCTCCAACTTTGGGTTGACAATCTGAGAAATAGGATTCTACTTCAGGGTACTAGGATCTGATCTTCTATTAGGTAACTTGCTAAAGAAAGTCAGAAGAGTAGTAATTTGTGCTCACTCATAAGACAAAAGGCAGAAACATCATGGGATGGATGCTAGGTGAATTGGTAGAGCCCACACTCAGTCAGTTGTGGTCTGTGCATGGGGTTTTCCCATGTTTCAGGTGCCAACATCTGCACTCTCAGGGATAGCCCAGGTCTACTCATAATTACTCTACACGTATGGCATGCACAACAAAATCCATTTTGCTCTTGACCTTTGGCCTCACAAGGAAATACAGCAGTTCTTTTAGGAATACCACTTTCAATTTTTCTTGCCAGTGAAGTAGTAGATGTTGGACTGCAGCTGGGATAAATGTTAGGAAATTCATCTTGGACATTTTTGTAAGAGAGATCTCACGAGAGATTCAGTTCTCTTTAAAAGGAAAAAAAACAATCTTTAGAAAAGCTGCTTTGAGCCAGGGGCATATATTAGCCCTCACATTTGGAAGATACTAATTCTACCCTGCAGCGCTATGATTCTCCAGCACCTTGAGAAAAATCAACTGCTCATCAGAAAGGAATTCCCATCTGCAGCCGTAGCAGGATTGAGAAGCGTTACACAAGGATTTACCAGCCACATGTCCCATGCATAAGATCCCTGATGGAACAGTTTCTACCAAGTATAGGTGTTCTGCTACAGAGAAAAGTACTAAAGAAACCCAAAACAAACAAAACTGATGCAGGGTCTAATTTTCTGGATTAATTCTGTGGTTTCGATAACCCATGGAAAAAAAGCTGCATTTCAAGAATAGCCTTAGAAGTTCCTCTCTCTAAAACAAAACAAGGTTTTGTTTTTTAAAGTACAGATCATAAAAACAAGAGATATATTCATTCCTTCCTCTTTTGAAATCACAAGTTAGTGTGAGAGCACGGATGAATATCCACTACCTAATTTAAATCATAGTCAAAAGAAATCAAGGTTTCCCCTATGTACAAGTCATCCTTTTCTTTAATTTGAGTACAAACTCAGTGTTACATTGCCAGAAATTTTATAACAATTAGAGGCACTGAACATCAATGAAGCATATTTTTTTTTCCTTTTTTGCTTTTTTTTGAACAGACCTAATGAAGGGAACAGAACTTTTATTTTACAAATATACTTAAAAATGAGTTTCCCTCCTGGGTGTGAACTGAGAAATCATGAGAGTTGATCCCCTCTCTATCCACCATTTCACCCCATACCTTAGGAAGGATTAACGATGGAAATCAGAGGAGACATTATTCTGAGCCATAAGCCTCACTCTTTTATACCCTGCCCTAGGCAATGCGGGGCTTTCTATATTTCCCATTTTCAGGTCTGATAAAATATACAGCCCTTCTAGATCTGATATCCTCATGAACAGGTATCAGAGAGAGAAGGAAAATGTGTTCTCCAGCCTTCAATTTATCAGCCCAATAACCAGATAATACAGCACCAGCACAAGTAAGTTTCTAGCTTTTTTTCCTAGTGTTTTTGCAAATATGAGTAACAATTATTGAGTTGGTTGCAAGGAGTTTATAAAAGCACAAGGAGAACAATTAGATCCCTGATCCGACACACAGGGTGCAGCATCAGTACACACGGATCGCTGTACACCTGAGCAACCACACTCCCATCTTTGAAAAATTACCCAACTCTGTGCAGAAAGCACAGCTAACAGCCCTGCTGACAACAGGGGTTGGAAAAGTATACTCAGCGACACTCCCCTGGGCAGACTGTGGAAAATCTCTATAAAAATTAAGGGAGGGGGAAGACCTCTGTGAGAACAGTGTTGCTGCAGCTGCTCCAAAGCAAATCAAAGCTCTTGCTGCCTTCAAGGGAGATTTGCTTTTCTGTTTCAAAGTTCCTCTGTTCCAGTCTCAAATGCTCACAGTTCTTTGCAGAAGGCTCTAAAGAATTGTCCTTTTCGAAGTGAAAATATAAGGCCCTATATTAAATTATTTTCTTCCAGAAACCCATCTTAGCATGGTCTTTTCCTCCTCATTGTCACATTCTATTTTCTTCTTAGTATCTGTTTTTATTTCTTTTACCCTCCTTTAAATTATTTCATTTCGGTATTGTTTCTACATAGTAACCCTAGTTATATTTTACTGTCATTCATTTTTACTGCATCATATAACACCCCATGAAATCATTTTATATAACACTTGGGCATAGCTACACATAATACTTAGATTACATTCATTTTCCCTCTCATCTTTTATTCTCCTTCAACACTGCAATGCATGGTGATTGTCAATGGGAGGATTCCCAGTGACTTAGCTGAAGTTGGATAATGCCCTTTACTGCTGAGCATGCGTTTTACTTTTGTATTTTATTTAACTCTACGGAATTTCATTAAAAATAACCAACCATCCAAAACCCAGCCCTCTATTCTTTAAGTAAGTTGTAATTTCTCTTTTTAAAAAGAGATTTACTTTCTTTGTTGTTAATGTTGTACTGATGGTACAGAAGGATTTAAAAAATAGCCTCCTTTCCTCCCACTTTTTTTTTTTGTTGTTGTTAAATAGCAATAATTGTAAATTTATGTAATTTTTCAAGTAACACTCTAAAATGGCAAATTCTGCGAACCACTTAGTTACTTCATGTTACAGTAGTTCTTTTTTTTTTTTTTTTTTTTTTTTTCCAAATTTGGGAGGCCTCCAATTCAATAATCATTGACAAACAAGCCCTGGTCTTTTGATAACTCTATAATCCATAACTATAGAAGAATTTGTATCTTATGCACTGATGGGAGTGTGTGCATGCACTGATATATTTATATGCACATCCATTTATACATTTATATTCTAGTCTCACACAAATTTCAACTTTTTACTTTGTGCTATTACTTCTTTTCACTCATTCAACAAAATAAAAAAACAAACAACAGTTTGCAGGAAAAGGAGGAGATGCAAGTAACTACAGTAATCACCTATGTTGGGACCAGCACTTTAACAAATAAAAAAGGAGAGTTTTTTCAGACATCTCCACTGCTAAAAGTATGACTTAGAGCTCAGAATATTTTCTAGCTGTCAGACTTCAGCCTGTTATTTTCTGCTGTGCAGATTTTTTCTGTCAGCCTCCCAGTGTGCTTTTCAGAGGGCTACTATAGGAAAGTGTGTTGGGAGGTAAGATACAAGGAATTGTTTTTATAATTCTAAAAAATAACAACAACAACAAAAAAACCCTTACCTTAAGAAACAATTAATTGCCTCATTCTCAAATACAGTTTAAGTGGGTTTGTGCCAACCATGCTCTAAAAATTGTGAGGTCACCAGGATACCTTGGAGTTGGACTTGATGATCCTTGTGGGTCCCTTTCAACTCAGATATTCTATGATTTTGTGAAAACCAGATTCATGCACATGATTCATGAAGACTCACACAGATCTTGGTATTTCAGCTCTTTTGGACATGGCAAGCCAGCTGTGAATATCTTCTGTGTCTTTCACAACACCTTGATCTGGGAGGGGCAAGAGGCAGCTCCACTAGAAGAGCTAGGCTCCGGGCATATTTAGGCTTTTCATTTATTGAAACAGAGGCCTCTAGACATAAAAGAGATCATTTTCTGCCTTGTAATCATGCAGGGTCAGTACCATTAGTACTCTTCCACTTCAAGGACTACCAGTGAAAACAGCTAGACCACACTGAAATCAAGACACTAGAGTGTATCCTGTGCATCCACTGTGATTCAGACTACAAACTACATACAAAAATATGAAGGTGAAAAGTGAAGTGTTAAAAAAAAAATCAGAACCTTATGCCTGGAACAGATAAAAAGCAGGCAACTTTATTTCAGATAATAACCCCGTTCCTTCATTAACCTTTATTCTTTTTTATTAAGAGTCCTGGCACCATGACTCTGAGCTGAGCCCAGCAGGCTGCCCAGGCAATGACATTTCAGAGACTGGCAAAGCAGCACAGTCCATGTCAGCTTAACACTATCTTGAGGTTTTGTCACTCACAGTGGGAAGAAAGCTGGCCAGTTCCTTTTGTACTTCTGAGAGAAAGCCAAACAAAAACTTGGGGGAGGAGTGGGGAACGAGGAGTGGGGAACGTAGACGGGGAGAGGGATGGGGGGGGGGGGGAGGGGGTGAATTGATAACTTGATTACAAAGAGAAAACAGACTGAAAAATATTCCATTGACATTTCTATAATCTGGGAAGCAGAGACTGCATTTTATGCAAAAGATTAGATTATATATTTTCTCTCTAATCGACAGAGACAATAAGGAGACTATAGGAAAATAATTTTGAGTTCTTGGATACTACTTCGTCCTCTTAATAAAGAACATTAGACAAAGACTGATAGGTTATTATAGCCACAGATGAGCATAGGGCAGGAAAGGACTTCAAGAATTCTTTCGGTCCATCCCTTTGTCCCAAAATGAGATTAAGAACTGGGTGCAATTCCTTACTCGTCTGTCTCTGTAATGGCTGGTTCTCCCCAGTGAATTTACCGTGAAGAATCATCAATTGCCTTTAAAGAGTATATGCCAAACTACAAAGATCTTTATATTCAACAGAAGACAAATGCTCTAGCAGAAGACTTCAAGGAGATTAAATATTGGTTTGGGGTTTTGACTGTTCTCATAGAAATAACTCTATAGTAATAAATACCACATTTGTGTTTCAGAAGCAAGAAGTGAATCCCGAATAAGAACCACATACTACAAACAAGGGATAAACCCTGGTGCTTGTAGTTTACAGTCAGGACTAGAGAGACAAAGTCTGAGTGAAAAATAGGAGTACCATCCTTCAGAGAACTTGTCTCAGGTACACAAATCTAGAAACTTCATACAGACAAACAAGAAAACTGACAAAATCAGGAATTCAATTCAAATCTTAACAAGTTGCAGGACAGCTGCTTCATTAATAGCAGTTTATAGAGCAGTAGTAAAAAGACCTGTGTAGGGATGTTTTTTATAAAGATTGAATGAGACCTATTATAGCTCTAGATGTATAAAGCCAAGGTATGGTGCCTGTTGTCTGCAACATGAAGAATGCTTATTATATTTAAAAATATTAAGAATATTAAATTAATTCAGAACTCCATTATGTCCTATAATGTTACCACAGCCAAAAAAAAAAAAAAAAAAAAGAAGAAAAAGAACAATTATTCAGTCAAATCCAGCAATGCAATAGAAACATTTCTCTCCCTGAGGGCTCTATTTAAAGTTCACCAGGTTTTGCTTGTGGAAGATGAAGAGTATGTGATGATGAAGTCAAGGTGGAAGACTGTCAAAAGTAAGATTAAATTGAAAATGATTAAAATATAATATCTATTATCTATATGCTTTTAGATCAAAAATTATCTTAACAGAGAAGGTTTCAGTGTTGAATCTAAAGTCATTCATATAATACATCACTGGAAGACTGAGTAGCAGCTATCTTATTTTCCAAACATATTTGCAATATGAATGGAGCTGCTGAATTAAAGTAAGATTATAGCGTTTAACAGAATTGTGTTGCATTGCACATTTTCACTATAAATGATAGTCCAGTAATATGGCTGTTTTCCCCCATGTTTCTATAACCGAATTGCTTAAGCAGACATGAGTTAAGCTCAGTTCTTTTGATTAGCAAAAGCCATTGCCTCCAGTGTTAACTAATTGCTTTCTTGTAATGCTGAGAAGGAAGCGCAACTTTGTGTGTAAGTGTTCGAGCTTAATTAATGCTCCAAGTAAATTTTCAGGATGTTTTCAGAAATGCTGTGGAACTAAGGTATTACCTATATATAGAAGTTACAAATTCAATATATTAGGGGTGGCTTGGACCTCAAAGACTTCTGCAGCACTGCTGACCCAGAACACAGTGAATCCATGAAAAGATTTTCTGCCTGAGGCCAGACTCAAATAAATAAATAAAATCCACAAGCAATGAGACAAAATATGGGCTAAAACTTTTGAAAGGGAGTCTTAGTGAAGTGTTAAATTTATGTCTGTTACACAGGTACTATTTTCCAAAGATTTTCAGCAACTGCTGAATGATAGCTGAGGCAAGCCTATTAATAAGATAAACAGATATGTCCTTAACTGTTCTGGCAGTGAGCACAATTAACTGTCTTGAGAAAAGAAAAGAATTGTTGCTTTGATAACACTGTTTATTAAACCTTGGTTGACGCAGCCTTGGAAATCCCTGGCTGGTATGTTGACCAAATGAAAGGGAGTTAGTCTGCATTTAATATGCTAGAAATGGAGAAGGGTAACATTAAATTATTTTCATTTCTTATTTATTTCCCATTACATTTTGTAAGGGATCTTGTGCTATGTGAAAAATAATAGCATCTAAGATTATATGGGAGCTGGGGGTTCTGGCAGCAAACACCACCAGGCTGCAACATCTCAATGTGCACCACAGCTACCACAGCTTCAGTGCAAGATCCAATACTGCATCAGTTTCTGCTGCACCTTTATTTTTCAGGGGACACATTCTACTTGTGAACAACAAAAATGTAGAAATAGCCAGGTCCCAATCCTGGGCAGCCCAAGAACCAAGTCATTTTAGTGCGCTGCAGCCTAACTAGAGCAGTTAACTAGATGCAACATGGCAGACAGTCTGAAATTGTGCTGAGCATAGAGAATAGCCTGTCAGGTCCACTGAAGCTCAACCAGGATATATAAAGTCAGAGGGCAGAGTTAACCACGATTTTTCCACTGCTTTTTCCATACATAAGAAAGGAGAGAAAAAATGAATATATTATCTCATTGGTTGAAAGGCTTATATGCCAGTATTAGATGGAATTGTTCTTTCAGTGATTTTAATCTACTTGAAAGAGAAAAGCACTTGCTCATTCCAGACTCTTTAAGCTTCTTATTTTCTCTTATTCTTCAAAGGACATTTATTGTTAAGGTTTATTTCTGGTTCACCAATCATTTTCCTTGCACTAGAAAGGATGACTGCACTACTATAGATGAAGAGAAATCCATTATCCTTTGGAGAAAAATTTTTATCCTATCTTCTTCAAAATTCAGAGGTGGAAATACAGAACTACAGTTTCCGAGGAACATTTGACTGTCAAGGAAGAGCCAGGTCCCCCAGGTGTCCTGAGCATGCCAAGTACAACTCCATTTTCCAAGCTGACACCCAAATTACAGCCTCTGAGAAACCATGTTGTAGTAACACCACCTCCTTTGCTCCTGTGGGCCAAGCACAACATACTCCATACCAGCAAACTGCTGCACCGATGAGCACAAAAAAGGCTGCCACAAGATGCTTTATCCTATTAGGCTCTTGCTATGCTGATATCACCAACTTTCAAGGTGACCATAATCATCTTTTTACCTTGTTACACTACCCTAATGTATTTTTATTATATTTTTCCTGCTTGTACTAGATCACAGCTCCTCTAGGATGAACTCCAGCTTCTCGATCTTGTCTCTGTAGAACAGAAGCTGGCCCCCAGTGAAGACTTGGGGCTATGAAACTCCAAGCAGTAGCATATTTTTAGTGACAAGTGATTTAGAAAAGGGAGCGGTTTCCATATAAATGAACAACTGACGGCTAATACAGGGAGAAAAGCCTGTAAATAGATGGTACTTGAGAGGAAGTCACTTGAAGAACCAGAACCAGCACATAGACCCTGACCCAAACTCTTGGAGAAATGACAATAATAATTCCTGTCATCACCAAGACTGTGGACAAAGAGTATGAAAGACATGTCTGGATTAAATAAGACCACACAAACTCTTAGAAACATTTCTTATAGAAGGAAAGAAACAAAACAAAACAAAAAAAAATAATTAACAATCGTTTATAACATTTATAAAGAAAGCCCACATACATTGGCACGTTTCTTTCTTCTGGTCTTTGACACTTTACCAAGTATTGCCTTTCACACAACAATAAATGCCCCCTGTATACATACAAAAATCACTGAAATCATTACAAGAATCTTTAAATAGACCGAAACCTCTGCTGAGCTGTTAAGGCCAAAATAACAATGGAAGTTTGTACTTTTGTTAGACAAAGCAAACCCTCCGTTTGTAGGAAAAGAGTCCTTCATTTTATAAGGGAGGACAATGAGAAAATGCAACATGTGTGAGGGTCCCGAATAAGTGCACAGGATGTGGTTAGCCCCATTTGAAAACACTACTTAGCACTGCAGTACAGAGGGTCTTTTCTCAGTTTAAAACTGCAAGACAAAGAGGCTGAATTGTAAGAGTTCACAATGAAAATTACACGTGATCTTCACAACAGAACAAATAGAAGAGCACTAAATAAATATTCCAACCACTACAAAAGCAAAATGCAGTCTGGAAAGATGAATGTTCCATAACTATTTTTGTGTGATTTTTAACCAGGTTGCCCAGATCACCTTTTCCTTCCAACTCCCTGCCAGGGGGTGGGAGGTTGTACAGAAATTCAGAAACCAGGGTGTTGGTTGATTTCATTTCTCTTGGTTTCCAGACTTGTCTACTGCTATAAATATTTCATGGTTAGCTTTGAACAAACCTCTCTCCTACCTGCAGACCAGTTTTACCAGCCAGAATTCTGCAGATTCTTCCCCAATACATGTTTTTTTTCAGGGGGAAGGGACAGACGGAGGAAGATACCAATACTTGTCTATCTCAGATTTCTAAGAAAAAGATGAACGTATTTAGTCCCCTGCGTTGCACCATCTGACTGGAAGGTAGAGGCCAACTGTGACAGTTTTCAGATGACATCTGCTTGTTCCCTGTTGCTGACAGGGCTAGGGGTCTGTTCTGCCTTGTCACGGCACACTGCCTCAGTTCCTCCAGCCTACTTCTCTCCTTGCCTGCACTTTGCTATTAAGCCAAGTAAGCATTGTTCTGCCATTTGTAAATACTCATGAAAACATCCAATCTGCAGCAGGAGCAAGTTATTACCTGTCTTGATCTTGTGTGGGATGGTCTCCAAGCTGACAGACGGTGCTGTCTCATCCATCTGCTCTGTCAACAGCTCTGGGGAGGATGGTGCGTGGATGGGGTACTTCAGCCCATTAAGTAGCCAGCAAAAAGCTGCACCAATTTATTTATTGCTTTAAGCATATAAAAACACTGAGATAGACTTGAGGTTTCTCTAAATGCTACCCCATGAAAATAATGAGTCACACAGCCTATAGGAACCCTTTGGAGCACTCTTCATGCAGGGCTGTATGACCCGGCTGTTTATCCATTAACAATCTACGCATTTCTACTGTGAGCACAAAATCAATCTCTTTATGGTGCACAAAATAAGAGACTCCTTTGGTGTATCTACAGATTCAGATATGGTCTACCTCTATGTTTTTCCAGAGACGCATGAGGTACAAGTGATGGATTTTGCTTCCTTTTCACAAGGACTATCAGCTGATAAAGAAACCTCTGCTTCTAGAAAGATTCCTGCAGACAAAAACCTACTACAAAAATCATATTTTGTGGACACCTCCTGATCTATGCTCAAGGATACAGAGTACTTTGCCACATGAAAACAATACTACAATTCCAGTATACGTCTGTGTGTGGGTATACATATCTCGAGGTATGATATCCTAAAGCCCTTCAGTTTGGAGCTCCTATTCCACTGAAGAAATAAACTCTAAACACAAACCAATGAACCTTTAGTGAATGTGCAACCTCTACCTTGCTTATAAAGATGTTCTTGATAATGCAGTTGCATTATAATGGGTGGTATAATACAGGTGATGCAGGTTTCGGGTATTTCAAAATCCAAAGACAATGCTTGTGCCATACAAACTATCTTTGATATTTATGGAAATCCAACAGCAAGCACTCCATTAGAAAGGAAGGGGAAGATAAATGTGCTGTTTTGGATTCTGAAAGAAAAATGGCTATTTATGTAAATTTGCACCACAGTTATTTTTATATATTATCATATACTTGTCCCATATTTACAGCTACTTGCTCCCTCTAGAGATTTCAGTAATTGAGTTCTTCCTGTAAAATATACCTTTAATTTTTTTTGCTAGCTCTAAAATAAGTAAATGAATGACAGAGGAATATGTTTACGTTGGTAGAATACACTATTGTTAATTTCCACAAAGCAGCCATATATAGTGCTTGCAGAGACTAAATAATTTAGATGGAAGGATGGAGAGTGCTTACACCTGCTGTAACTCATTTCCAAGTAAGGTTCATTCTAGAAGCTGTTTTTTTTTTTCCCCAGGGAAATGAGTATCCTACCACAATACCATGTCATTTTTCTTTTTTTCAACTGGAATGTTTACAAATTATTAGTTATAAATACAAAGTGTAAGTTAAAAAGAAATGTATTCTGTGTATATTACTGTAGGAGCAAAGGAAATTCAACAGCTCAGATTATATTCAACACAGAGACACAAAATATTTCAGCAAATACTTACAGCTTCCAGTAGATAAAATTGTCCTCATCTCAAAACCATGCACTCCATACAGAGACAGCGCAATAGGATAAGCTACATCTCAATACTGTAAAGTATGAGGCAAATGCTCTTGCAGAGCCACATTTCAGAACAGCAGCAGCAATAATTCTGTATTTTACAGGCATGCACAACCTCGGAAGGTCTTTTCCAGACCCATTTCCCTTACTGTTACAAAGGACCACACTAGATGCAATCTAGCTAGAGATATCCTCTATATAGTGAAAAGACCCAGATGGGCTTCAGCCCATCATTTACTGAGACACTCCTATCCTTAGAGAAGAACAAGACAAGAGATGCTCGTTTGGAGAAAGAGAATGAAACTCTTAAGGAGAGTGAATAAAGGCAGAGATTGTACCTTTGGTAAGAAAATCCCCAGCATGTGACTCCTAGTAATAGAAAACACCACAATGAAAGATAGTAGAACCTAAACTGTGCAAATTCACATTAAACTTTTACAGATATTAAATGAAGATCATAATTATTAAAAACACGATCTGTGAATATGTATGACCTTATTTGCAGTTTCTGAGATACATTTGAATTACATGTTACTATTGATGAATGAAGTTAGAAGCTCTAGATCTCTATTTAGCTTTTGGGAGAACTTCCAGGAATGAAAAGGGAAGCTTATGTGAAGGAGAGGGGAGACAGAAAGGGGAAACTTTTTAAAACCATCCTGGCTTATCTTCTCCTAAAAGATATAATGCATCTAAGACTGCAAGCAAATATGGGGTGATGTACTGTGACCTCCAGTACACAGAAGGTCTGACTGACCTGCCCCACCAGTCTTTTCTGGCTTTAACATCTGTGTATGTATGAATTTACCAATTTACCAGTAGCAATAACTCACCTTTAAAAATTCTCCATGGAACGATTTAATTAGTTTGGTCTTACAGCTTGTCTAAAATGCTTCTGATAGCACAGCATACACTAAAGCAATGTTCTGAATGCCTAAAAATATAAAATCTAATTATGGTAGCTGTGCAACTGGAGTAATGAGAAGCGAATGTGACTGATAAGAAGTGAGACGGCAGGCTAACAAGCTGAACCGCTGTAGTTCAAAGGACTAACGGAGGTCTAAACGAAACACCTTAGTATTGCTTGGAGGAAGATATGTGGACTGGGAAATATGAACTTACAGCATTAAAAGAGATATAGTATGAACTGAATACATGAGACTGATAATTATTAAAAGAAGTGTTTAACAGTTGGCTAAAATAACTAACCAGGAAGAACGTGCAAAACTGAAGATGATTGAAGACAAATATTCCTGATGTAGTGAATAAGAAATTAGCTGTGGTAAATAAGAGAAAGCTTTAACTCCTGTTCTTCAGGTTTGTGCTGCTGGGCAGTCAGGCCCCGCTGAATGCTACGTGTGACTATTACCCAGTGTTTGTTCTCTCCAAGTAGTTATTATTCTGCCTGAGCAATTGCACTTGCAATGCCCTGAGTGGCATGTGAGACAAGGGCCACCAGCATCTAAGACAGACAAGGTAAGAAGTCAAAGTAGAAACCCTCCAGGCGTGAATGGGAAAGAACAACAGGGGGACGTAACTGATGATTTTGTCTTCTTTGACTTCCAGACACTCAAATCAGCTGTAACATCCACAGCAGCAACACACTCCCCTCTAGAGTAGGTTAGTATCTGACACGACCCTTTGCTAATGTGCTGTGCTCAAGTTCTTGCCACCAAGACCATTTCCTAGTGAAATACTAATGCAATTTCTGTATGCCACTGGACTTTCCCAAGATTGCTAATTACTGAACAAGTTATACTGTGAGAAGCAAGAAAGTCATAGTTAGCAATGTGGTTCTGCTACAAACCAAAGTTGCTCTGGAAGAAAGCAGTGCTAAACTATACAGAAGATGGCAACAGCACAGCAAAGTTCCCACCATACTGCTTCAACCAGCAAATCGCATCGACATATGTGACTGCATGCCTGGGCCTAAGCAAGGCACCCCAAAGCTTTACACTCCCCCCACCCCATCATTATTTCTGTGGGGCTATAATGTGTAAGCAAAGGGAACTCTTTTCTATGCACATGCAAAATAGGGAGGGAGGAATTAAACGTGCATGAGCTATCATTAAACACTTGATGAGCTTTTCTTTGCTCAATTTCTTAACTTCAGGTTGCATTAACAAACTTTTCCTATTTATACTGGTCTCCTTAAATATTCCTCACAAGTTATGAAATCTAATAAATAGTCCATGTGTGTGTGAATAGATATATATTTAATTTTCAGGTAGGAATGCTGAGAAACTTAACCTTATTGAGTATCAAAGCTGAAGAGCAAGTCCTATTTAATGGTATTCACTAACTTACTTTCTTACCCTGCTTCCTCCACACTAGTATTTTTAGCTCAGAGATGATTTCCAATCTGTCTAAGCTGTCATCCAAGACATGGGGAATACCAGAACGTGAACATTTTGATTTGACAGTACCACAGACTGTTTTTTAAAAATAACCAAGGGAAGACTTTACAGCATTGTTTGAAAATATTAAATTTCCATAGGGGTCAATAGAGGTGCTTCTCATATGCAATTTATTCACTAACAGGTTTCATGGGTTTTATGAGACTATTCACCTTCCTGGTTAATAGAAAATCTGTACTTGCCATGGCAACCCCTATATCAGATGTCTGTGCAGTAACACTCTTGAAATATACCATAGATTTATGCAGTCTTCATAATCAGTCTGGTCATAAGTGTCACAGTAAGTTGTCATTAAACTTTCCCCTCTAGCATATCTAGCACTTGTTTGATCCTTTGTGCTTCTCCGTCAGACTGATCCCCATGCACAGCTGCAGAGTTCTGGATTTCGGCCCTGCATGCAGTCTTTTCTCACATCTGTCCCCTGCTGGGTGTATAAATCAGCAGCAATACAGCATATGTAATGGGTGATCTAAAGATACCAGGCAGCTTCACACACACCTTCTGGTGATAGCAGCAATGAATACTGTAAGAGAATGTTGATGAGCAAGTGGAAGGCAGAATGGAAAAATGGGCAAATCTGGAAGATTACTAGCAGGATAAATTATTTGTCTGTGTTCCTCATGCGACTCCTGGATTTCATTTCATTTTTACTGCTGACAGTGAGAGATGCTACATCTGTGAACATGACAGATCTCTCCCATACCAACAGCGTTTGGAAGGAATGCCTGGCACAAGGTGAGTTTAAAAGACATGGTGGAAGCCCCATGTCATCAACTTCTGTCACGAGACTCTCAATACATTGTACTAATTCTTACTTCCTTTCACCTTGCATTAGGTACCTGCATCTGTGCAACATGGGTGTAAAATTTTATCACATAAAAATGAGGAAAAAATACCAACAGAATGGGGCATACTGGTACTTCAGAGATAGCATGTGTTTTCTGTAAGATAGAAAAAGCAACGCATTCCAGCTGGAGGTGACATTTTGGTAAGGGTGAAAGTTAAATTCAGTACAAAGGAAGGTGACAAAATATTTAAAGTAATCTGAATGACTAGGAGTTCAGTGAGTAGTTTATGAAATTCATACAGGGAAAAAAAAATCTACGGTGATGAGATTGGAGCAAAACACACAGAAAAGGAATATACTCTATAAGGAGAGCATATGTTGCAAAACACTGACTAAGATCAGGAGGTTATGGTGGGTAGCACCGTAAAGCCTTCCAACCGGTACACAGCAGAAGTAAAACAGATTTCATTTGCATAACTGGGGTAATGACTAAATGTCTAGACTACTAGACGTGTATAAGCTATCTGCAAACTCTCATCTAAAACGTTAGATTCATTGCATCTGATTCTCTTCTACATTATTTTAAATTTACAGCAGTGTAATGTTATTGATTGCAGCACAATTACACTGGAGCCAAGCCAGGGTAATTCAGGAGAGAAACAGGCTCATTGTTTGCATAGTACCCTTTGTACAGAAAATTCTTAAAGCTAGACTAGTGTGCCATGTCTTTATATAAAGTAGTAGAAAGATGACTAAATATGCCAAATTGTAAATATCTTTTACTATATTTAAACTAGTGATAGTGAAACCACCCCAAGTTGACAACATTAAAAAGAAACACTTTTAATGACAGGAAAATAAAACAAAACAAAACAAAACAAAACAAAACAAAAAAAAAAACAGAAAAAAGAAAAGAAAAAAACAGTTCCCAGCTGCAGAGCCTTGTCTTTGTTTGGATCTTATAATTTAAGGAATCATTTTCTAAAATTGCCTCTTGTACAGTAAAATGACAATGATTAGGCTCGCTATCTTCCAACCTCCTGCTGTGCAAGACATTCACTCAGTGGGCCCAGGATACAAAAGTAGCTGCTTTACAAATAATAACACAGTTTAACTATCATTTAATAGCTTCAAAAACATCGTAGTAGTTACGAATCCTTTGGAACGAGGACAACTAATTTCAACGTCTCGGTTGTTGTCATGTTTAATCACTTTCTAATGCTGGTGGCTGTTTTGGTTTGTTTCTTTGCTTTTAATTGCTGGAAATTTTTAATTCCTAGTTCAAACAACTTAATTTCACAGATTTTTAGATTAATCAGTGATCACTTGAGGGAAAAAACTGATTGAAGTTCATCAGGATGTAGCGTGGAGAATCGATGTAATATTGCAGAAAAGTGTTTTGATTCTACCACCTTCCTGAACAATGTGGCTGCAGACTTCACACTGTAAGGTAGCACTGGGAGAGCTTGCTCAGTACATGACTTTCAGGGATTCCTTGTTTAATCTACAGAGCTGATCTTCACTGCCAGAATTAAGTGCATGCCAGCTCCGGGGCTGGTGTGCTTAAAGGCATGAGACGATGACTCCCTCACTACGGTAAAAGACATCTGAACATTTCACTTACACACCAGGGAAATTCACCTGACTATCTCTACGGAGTGCCTTGTGCAGTAAGGTCTACTTTTGCAAATATAACATATGCTTAAATTTTTCTTGTTGAAGAAATTCTGAAAAACTTGGTAGCAAGAATTCAAATTCAGACCTTGATGGTAACAGTAGAACTGCTGATGCTGTGAGATGCAATCTCACAGGGGTCTATGGTACTCGACCTGCCTAGGTGCCCTGCAGCAGCACGGGGTGTAGGTGGCTGCGGATCCTCCTGCACTTAAGCAGAAAGGCGAGCCCCACGACATGTTGTCACCGATCCCCGCAGCCCGTTCAGACCGATGAGAGAAATGTTGAAACTGAGACACTTTGATAAATAGAGAGCCTAGGCTTCAATAACTTGGGAAGTCAAACAAGGGGTTTGTTTCACCCCTCTTTGAATGCAAATCAAGCGTTTGACCCAATAAACACTTGCCATTTCTTATATCCTACATGCTGAGGAATCCAGTGCTTCCAACCCATTAACTGAGGCTGTGTCTAGCAAGCATCATTTATCCAACAGCTAAAAAGAATGAATATCATCTCTTCAGCTCCTTGTCATTTCTTCAGTCACAACATTTTACCACTTCCTTTTTATTTTACCGTCTCATTAAGTAAGGAAGAAAACAGGAGATGTTTTTTGGTGATCTTAGAACTCTACTTTTGTTTGTTTGTTTTGAAGAATGAAGCCCCACCTGAGCTTATTTGCAACCCAGCTCTGAATGCAAGGCTGCTCCAGACATTATTTGGACACCAGACAATAATTTTTCCCTTCTAAACTTCTATATGCACAGGACTTTTAAATTAGCTGGAAACACAGCTATGATAAAAAATAATTGTAATTCAGTTCTGTGAAAATAAAAATACTGAAAATATGCGGCAAATTCTGAAACTCATGGATACAGTTCTTGGATTAGACACTTCAAGTGCATGTAGAGCATCCCTATTCCTTCAACTAAAAGACAGTGTCCACTTGTCTTCTGACATCCTTAGTCTCCATCAGCCTACCCATCAGCTGCAGTCCTTTTTCAATATTTTAGTACTGCTATAAAGCAAAATTAGCTATGTAAATGCAATCTTTGTTCAAACCTCACCAAATGCAGTAGCATGTTTAAGCAAGGCATATGAAACACTGACTATTTTAAGCTATTTTTGTTAGATAACTTAGCACAAAAACCTTAGAACGCCCTTTTTTCTCAAATAAAATTCTACATTGAAACATATCTGAGGATGCTCAAGCTCACAACTAGAGCACTCTATAGAACAGGAGCATGGAAGTATTTAATGCTTTCTTTAGTCCAAACTGAGCTGTATCAGATGCACCTACAGTGACATCAACATCTTTGAGTATTATCTTTCATGGTTATAAACTGCTTCATTTCTACCTACTTACTCTGGTTTGATATTTATCTGATCTAGGTCAGAATCTGGCGTAGTGGAATCATAAGAAAAAAATAAAACAGTGCAGAATTGGACCCGTCTAGACTATCTCACAGTAAATACATCAGTCTAGTTAATATACTTTATATTCCTATAACTTTAATTCATAAACTTAGAGTTCATCCTTGTCATCTCTGGCAGCATCTCCCTCAAAGTGCCTTGGCTATTTTGTCAGTTAAACTGTCATCATCCTGATGCACTCTTGCATTTTATGCTATAGGCATTATAAAACGTGAAGTAAATTGTTGTGACTTGATACTGAGAAAAACTTAAAAGCATCAAAATGTGCAAAGAATCAATTCTATCATGGAAAATAAAAGCCATTATCCACTATTCCAGAACTATGTATAACTCTGAACTAGAAAAATCCAGCATATCAAGCACAGCTGGGGGAGGGGAGGGGGAATCCAGTGTACAAAGTAGAATTTGTACACTGTACTCTGTACATTTCTACTTAGTTTCCAATTCATTTGTGAGTTTACATATGCTCAAGGGAGTATTTCAATCTTAAAACATAATTCACTGAAGACCCAAGAGATAAAAGTAGCTGAAAGAACATTTTGATAGAATATTTCTCAAAGGGAAGAACTTGTTTTTGAAGCTTTTCAAGTATTCTTTCAACCTTTTGGTCCCATGCATTGTGATTTTTCTTTTTTTTTTTTTTTTCCCCCCATTTGACTTTCACTTCTGCTTTTACATGATGTGAACTCTCTTGAGCATTTCAGATCTGCCTTCTTCACTCTTTTTAACCTGAAGGCTTTAAAAACTCCAGAAAGGGAAACAAAACAAAACAAGATCTGGAGGATAGACGGTAGAAGAAAAGAGGTCACAGGGCATCTCAAGGAAGGTGGGGAAAAAGATGGCAGAAGACTATAGAATGGTGGGAATTCCAAAACAACTGTGCACCGTTACTGTCTTCATCACCTCAAAATAAAACACTTCAGGGTAAAAATCAGACAAACCAAGACTCTGAAATTCTTTGGATAAAGAAACATCTTTATGGGCCCCTAAATTCATTCTTGTATTCCAACTTCTTTGCCTCCAAACAAGTATCTATATAACTTTCATGCAGATATCGAATCCATTATTGTCATTCATATTTTCAAACTGACCCGTGGCAGTTTTTCTTTCCTGCTACCATCTCATTTGCTTCCAATCAGATCAATAATCATTTGAGAACAGCCAAATCCACACAGCTACTTAGAGCACTAACCTGCAGCTCTGAAAACACAGGGTCCCATATCCTCCTGCTTTCAGTATCTGTCTCTGGGACTCTAAGACTGGGTTCCCTGGCTGACACTCCTCCATCATAGCCTGAAATCTGGAAGCCCTAATTCTACCCAGATATTGGATTTTGGCTCTCAGTTCCATGATAAAGAGTTTGCAAGCCAGAAGAACTTTATTTCAATAAAAAAGCAGTCCTGAATTGCAGCAGCCTGAGCGTTGGGTGGCCAAAAGCAGGCCCTGAATGTTTGCAGCCCATTGCTTCAGTGCAGCTTGCTGGATTTTTAAGAATCCCCTTTTTTTACAAGGGGCAAGGACTCCTATTTCATGTTGGGAAACAAAACAAAACAACCCATCCACACACAAAGAAGAAAAAGGAACAGGGGAATTTTAGTATTTAAGTATGTTCAAATTTTGTTCCCAAACAGTCTTTTTGAAATCCTAACACTTGTTTGAAAAACTTCAGTTAAAATTAAATAAAATTCAAGAAGTTTAAGGTTCAAAATCACATGTGACATAGATAGACATCAACTCTTCATACTCTTCTGCAATCAGTCTCACGGCAGGTTACTGATACGCTGGCTTGATTAAGCTAACGATGAAAGTTAGATATTTTCTTTTTCTGCCTCTACACTGAACTGTAGAAGGAACATGCAATAGCTGTAAGTTATTCATTATTTGGAAGGCAGGGGATGGCAATCAGTAGCTGCACTGTATACATTTTACCCTCCTTTGCTTAGTTAAGTCTGATGTGAGGAACATTTGATTACTTTTGCAGCGACAGATGCTTTTTGAACCTGCTTATGCAAAGTCTGTGCAAGACATTCTGCTTGAACCAATCAGCAAGATCTAACAAATTAGCTTTAGGACCACACCATGAGTAAATTGACATAGGTCTCACTTTCTAAGTATGAGTAAATTAACATAGGTCTCTTCTTCTAAGTATAAACTAGACTTTCAAAGTAGGAATATTCAGCAGCAATGAACTAACAGTTTAGTAATATTCTCTTCTTGCAAACAGACCAATATCAAACAAGGCACAGATATTATAGGAATATAATGATAGAAATCCATACAGGTAGAAACTGTAGAAAACATGAAATACTTGGGTTTGAATAACAAGTTAGATTTTTAGAGGTTTGACTTTTTTAAGGAAAAAATCTTCCCCCAAAATACAAAAAAAACAATTAACCATGTTTTCTGCTCTGTGTAAAGCAGAGTCTGATCTTGGACAACATGGACAGAAGTAAATTTTGACCTGACTGAATTAAATTCTATCTACTACTTACAAAAAATATATTACATTTCAATAATAAAGAATTGCAACTAGGCTAAATAATATAACAAAAGATTAACCATTGTAAATGCCCCTGTATACACTGCAGAGCTCTGACCAACAATATAGTGTTAATTTAGATTTAATTAACACATATTAATGCTTGTATCCATCTCTGATTTTCCACAGGAAGCATTGCAGAATATCATTAATGTTCCAAAAATAGATACAAGTTCAGAGCACCATTATCTTGAATAAATTAATTGGCCTAACTATTCCATGAAGTACAGCAAATGCCATTTTTAAAGTAAGTTTAAGAACGAAAGGCTCTTTCCAAACATAAGTACAGGTATTTAAAGGTGAAGCAAAGGGAAGCAGAGATAACACCTGTAATAGGATATATCTATTGGTATATTCAACACACAGTAATTATAAAACAAGAAAAATTCTCAATAAGTGGTTAATGGAACAAAAAGGCACCTTATGAGTTTTGTTAGGAAAGCTGAACATTGTGATTATACATGCTTGATCATAGTAGTTTAACATGTTGGCTTTGATCTGACCCTGAAGCTAATGGAACAGAGTCCTGAGATAATGCTTGCTGCCACTGAGATGTGCAAATACAGTACAAATATAGCATATCTCCCACACCTCAGAGGGATTTTGCCTCCAACGTGCCTGGAGAAGAGGTTTGGGGCTGCTCTGTGCTATACCAGCTTCTCTGGAAAAAATTATTTTATTCAAAACTGTCAAAGCCTGATCTTGCCAAGCCACAGCCAACACTGAAGGAGGGATTTGAGAGTTCTCACATCACATTAATCTAAATCCAGCTAGTGAAAATGCACACTACTGCTCATTTCTAACCTGTCCAGAACATTTTTTCTCTTCCAGAGTCCAGCTGCGTATCCAAACATTTGGCTTGACCAGTGAAATATCAGTAACTGCATCAGAATTCCCCACCATTCTAATTAAATCCATGCTTTTTTCAGAGTATTTTGAAGTCACCTCAGTGTCTGTGAAACGGATCATCCTTGAGAGATAAAACCAGGATGTAAGCACAGTGTAGTAATGGAAACACAAAAGTACTGTTCCTTACCATAAGATAAACGCACTGTTCCTGTAACACTATACCCACTATATGTTTTAGAAAATTTGCTGACAAACTGGAAATGTTATGGAAAGCTCTTCTGTAGAGTCCTATAAGTAAAAGTGAGAAGTGAGTGGTTTCCTGATCATAAAGAGTTCAAAATTCAGATTTTGAAAACCTGAGCCTTCTATATTTAGGTGTAAAGAATACATCTAAAGAATGAATGTGGATAATTAACTACTAAATGAGGCATACAGAGATGCTTCATCATTTGATATCTTGAGAAATCTTCTCTAGCTCAAGAATTTATCAAACTCTACTGGTTTACAGTAAGCAGGTCATAATGCCAGATTATTTTATAAGTGCATCTGTCATTTGAGCCTACGAAAACCTGTGTGCTCACAACACACACACTGAACACTGATTCAGTGAAGTATTCTCAGAATGCCATACAGATTCTAGACTGTCCCATTGCAATGGGGCATCTTATGCTTGACACTGTAAAGCCACGATTGGTTGCCCTTGGTCTTTCAATTTTCAAGAACAGAGTTTGGCTCACAGACATGAAATAAGACAAGTAACCATCCTGAAAGTAAAATCAGAGGAGGTGCTCTCTCTGTCTCCGCGGCACCTCAGCTGAATGTAATTACCTTGAGATTTTCCAGGCAACTTTAGTAGAGAGTAAAAAAGATGTCTTTAAAAAGGAAAATCTGAAAAGATTTGTAAATCCTTGGGGCCTCTTGGCTTACAAGTGCTTTGATTTATTAGAAGTTATACACATTTACTTGCAAATGTTCACATTACATCTGAAATTTTAGGTCAAGCTGCTTGGAAGAGATTTGGACTCAACTGAACTAGCCTTCTAGTCTGCCAAAGATGAGGATATTTGGTACTGTCATTTCCTCAGTGGTCCTGGGGTCAGTAGCATGTGGAGAAGCAGTACCATTCCTGCCTTAACATCTTTCAGCAGCAACAGAAAGCAATGCGCAGCTGAGAATTCCAGGTGCTGCGAAAGGTCACTAAAGGCATCATTCTGGACATAAATGCTTGCAGTTGCATGACAGAAGGCATGAGAGGAAGAAGCCTACAAGCTTTAGCAAGACCCAAGTAACTAAATACCACCTGGATGAGTGCACAGAAGTGCAAAGAAAAAAACTCCCACACTTAAGGACTGACTAATTTGCACTCATTGAATAAAAGTGAAGGACAGCTTGTGCTATCATGGGACCTTTAAGCATTCTAAGGCGCACACCATATTAAGGCACACACCACTACTAAGGCACACACCCTGGATGCCCAACTCACAGTACTCTCCAGGGACACTGTTTACACTTTTTTTTACTGAAATGCTAACCCTGCAAAACACCGGTGACAATTAGGAGTCCCCAGTGAACCACAACCAATTCATGCAATAAACTATCTATGAAAGTTATTTCAGACAAAACTGGATTGACCCAACATCCTGAATTCTTAGTCTGTCGATTGTTCCCTCAAAAAAACATGGAGACCAGCCTAAGCTAGCTCATTAACTACATTACAATCATGCAAACTGCACCAACATTTATGTTAGATATGATATCAGCTCCTTCTGATAAAAACTGTTTAATAGGATTATAACCTGGTAACCCACTACAGAGTTATATAGCGCAACTGAACATAAACACAACTTTGAAAAGTATTATAGCTTCTTTAACTACAGTCTCACAAGATAGCTTTACAGGACATAGATGAAAAACATGCATGACAGCACACTTTTTGTTGCAAATTATCTGATTATAGCTCTACCATAAATCTGAGAGCTGTGCACAGTGTTTCTGATAAATATGTCTGGAAACAGTCAGAAGAAAGCTATACAGGGCCTTACATCATCTGTTATTATTAATGACTAAAAACAGATGTCATTCTAACAATGAGCTGGCTGGAGATACTGCAGTTCATTATCCCATGGAAGGCTCCCAACTTACCTTCAAGACTTGCAGAAAATGCCATAAAGCATGTTGGGAATGATTTGTGCCACAGCTGTGTGGTAGGATTTTACAAGGTACATCAAGGACTCAAGGAAAGCTCCAGAAAAAGCTTTCTTTGATGTGCTGTCCATTTAAATGAAATTAAGAACACATGCAGATTGTGAAAAAGTGCAATTATCCCATGGGGATTTAATTCTACACTGTGAGAAGATGTATAATTAAATTCTTGCTATGCATGACTATAGTTTCAGAATTTTCCAATTTAGGTTCGATTACCTGATGATTAATAAAATTTCAAATTTCTGTTCTGATCTTCCTCCATATTTTTAAGTATGAACAATTTCCAAGACTGCAAGAGAACCTCAGCCATTCCTGTGCAGAAGCATTCACTCAGCAGGATACACGTTTGTGCATTCAGTACAAAAGCTCCATTTGTAGTCCACACTGAAAGCACCGGTCCAGAAACTGTAAGGACCACAATCAACCCTGTTCATAACCTCCTCAGTTTGCAGATGGGCTAGACTACTTCTTGGAGCTCTAAAATATATTTCTAATATTCTGCTGCTGGGTGTTTCTCTGAGCACTATGGAGATGCTCAGGAGACACTAGCCCTTTCTTTTTTTTTTTTTTTTTTTTTAACCCCCTCAATGTATGAATGTATGTACCACCCTGTAATATAACTGCATACCTAAGAGGAATGCAGCTGCAGCCCCACATCCAGATGAACCACAGACTTTGTGGAATGAGCATGTTGCTGTAAGTAGCAGCCTTCAGGACATCCTTATGTGAAGTGATAAACTAGTCCAACAGCGGACAGTCGAAAAATCAGCCTAAGATAACTTATGACACCAACCACCAGACAACCCTCATTAAATTCACACAGTCAAGGCTGGCTAGAGAGTACCAAAGGATTTAATGTATAGCAAAGGACATATTCCAATCCATAAATACAAAAGACAAATGGGAAGAAAAAAAAGACAGTCCAGTTAAGGCAGGATGTGCAGAGTGCTGAGAAAAGGAAAAAAATAGGTGAGATTTAGGTGGAATTTGAAAGAAAATGGTAGATGATGTGGAGAAATATGAGGAAATAATGATTAGTATCAGGGTCTAAAATCTATCTAATCAATCTAATAATTCTAATCTATCTAATAAACCTAAATCTATATAATAAATCTAAAAATCTATATTTAAAATGATAAACAATTCACAAGTTTCCTTTGCTTGTCGCATACACTTACATGCTTGTAAGAAACTACAACATCTGAAGGGGTGCTACAGCCATGTCCCTCATCACAGCTACTTCTACCCATAACAGTATTTTTATTTATATACAAGAAAGTCCAGGAGCTCCATAGAACAGATGGTCTGAATCATACCTTGTTGTTTCTAAACTACAACACTGTCACATTGCAACTAATTTAGGTGCTGGAAAGGGCAGTTTGAAACACACGACAGCCAGCATCTACCAAAGACTCAAATCCTCCCTTTTCTCCCAGAGCCTGGCTTCAATGTTCAACATGGAACTACATGGAAATAGTATATCTCCAACCAAAGGCAAGGAAAAGGAAAGCCTCGCCTTGGCTATGAAGGCTTGCCAATAAAGAAGGACTGATCTCTTGTGTTTAAGGAACCCACTGCTTAATAATGCCTGCTGTGGCTTTGTTTGCTGCAGGAAAGAATAATATGAAAACCATTCAGTGCAGAATATGGAGCACAAGCAACAAGTGTTCAGTCATTACCACACATTAAATTTGGACTACCAAGAGAGGTCATTATTTTAATCATATTATTGTTTTGTCCCATGACGCTTACAAGACTCCTGTAAAGGATGCCAGACTTCTACCTTAGCCGCCCGCATCCCAACAGAGCTTTGAAAGGAAAGAGCATGAATGCAGCGTGACTGCAGCCTTCACTTTGTGTTTGTGGGGGGGTAACTGATATGGAAGAAGTGTGCCACAAGGAAAGAATGGTATTCTCACCTTACCAGCTGTCAGAGTGTTTGCTAATGAACACATATGAACATAAGCATCTAGCAATGTCTCTGAAACCTGCTACATTTGGAATTGCAGTGTAACAAATTAAAAAAGAAAAAAAGAGAAAATCATCACCACAAGGACACAAAAGGCAAATCCTCCCCAACATGCTGCCTTTTTCAGAAGACTGCTACTCATTATGTTGTGCCTTCTGTGCTCAAATATACAACCTGAAACAGCTCTTTAAACTGTAAAGAAAGAAAAAGGAAGAAAGTTTTTCATCTTAAAGATGCTCAATGCATCATTTGCTGTTAGAGGTAATGAGGATTTCAGTGAGGTTTGGACCTTGTAGAATTTTCTAGAATTATCCAAGGAGAATTAAAAAATATATAGGATTATATACATTACTATATACATATATATACATTACAGGAATATATACAAGACATTGTGTAACACGGTTGGAGGTGGCCAACAGAAATTTTTAAATGCCATCTTACCTGTGGCAAGTTAATAATTTATAATGGGTGAACTAAAACTATTATCCAAACAAACTCTCAGTGTAACAAACAGGAGAGAGGTGAAATTTTGTTGTCATTATAGATCCACGTCCATATTGCTCTTGCATTGAGTCCTTCAATGACAGGCAACCAGACAACTTGGAAATAATGGAAGTCAAACTCTTGATACTCCTTTTTAAAGATTTGAAAACAAACAAAACCAAAAAACACTTATTTTCCATGATGCCATGAGAAAAAAAATTATGTCCCACTGCTCCTCCCTTGATCAAGGTTGTTTTTGTTTTTTTTTTTGTTTGTTTGTTTGTTTTTTTTTTAATTCTATAGAGTGCAATAGAGGGGGAAGGACATGGTGAAGGGTTAATGATTTACATACCTACATTTCTTTTATACTGTAAGTATGTTCCATTTGTTCTGAAAATATGTAATGATCTAAAATGGGGACAATTTTAATGAATTGGGTTCATAATATTTCACATCTTGCTGCAGACTCTTAGTCAATCAAGCTAATGTTATAAAGGAACAGCCAACAGCCAATTTTGACATCCTTTAAGCAGGTCAGTTATAAGCCAATTAGCTCTACCTACTTGGTCTCCAAGGTCTGAATAAAATATAGCCCATTTTGATTAGAAGCACTACTTCCACCAGTGTGCACATGTATTAAAATAGACTGAAAAAATACCTAAAGCCCCATGGAATTGCTAAAGAAAGTCTCAATCTTAGTGAAGTCAATTACTGTAATACAATTTCTCTTTACTTCTCACAGATTACAAGAGCTCCTGGATTCTCAGTGTCATTCCAGTACTACATTCTTCAGAGCCCTTCCATCTACTAAATACAAATTATCTGCAGCATAAGATAAATTAAAAACATCAGTCCTGAATTCCAGAAAAATTCCTGGTGAACTAACTTCAACAAAAGGAAATTACCCAGAATTACATTTATATGCAAACGTTAATTATGCCCATTGACTTGAAACATATATTTCAGATTATTAATAACTGTAAGATACTCCTTGCATTTGGATGGTTTGATGAGAAATGCAGGTTTTAAACTGGGTAAAATGACTCAAATAAATTCAAGAACAAGCTTAAACCAGTTAGTATTTTTAATTGGTCAATAAGTGTTTTTCTCATTAATTATCTAGTTCATAAGAACTGAGAAAAATAGAGAAGTTTAATTTCTCAAGAATCCCATGTGTGTATTTGTTTTATTTTAACATTATTTGCCCATTGCTTATGTAAGATATACAAATCTTGTTTGGAATCGTATCCAGGAATAGGAACTACTAGACAATTCCTGGTTATGGAGGGGATGTCTTTTGCAAAAACATCCCCTCCGTTCACTGTAATATACACCTACTGTAGACAGGGAGCTTCAGAACAGCAGAATTGTTTAATAATTAAAAATGGCCAAAAACAAAGAAACACCAACACAAAACCCATAATGTCCAGCACCACACAGAGAACATGGCTAATTTTAGTTAGAAATGACTGGGCAAGATCCTTAGAAATCAAAATGCCTCTAAATTTTTTCTTGCATCTTCCTTTCATCCTAATTCCCTGAAAGGACTCAGCACATGACCTCTTTTCTGAGCAACAGGCTCTTTCACCAGCTGTGACGGCTGTCCATCCACTGCTATCATGGCTTGCATAACCCTGAAAGCTGTTACAAATGGCTAGGAAGTAATACTATAATAGCCTGCAGATAACTAATGCTAAAAATGTCCATAATATCCTCTCAATTTAACTGAAAGAGGAACCAGAAATGGCATTTTTCAAATCATTCAACAGGGTCAGAAACTGAACCTGAAACTAGACTAACCTCCTGGCATTCTCGTACGTGCCTCTTGCACACTAGCCCAGACATCCTAGAGTTCAGCATATTCTCTCAATCTCCTGGATTTTTTTTTCTTCACAAACCAAATGGATTTTGTCAAAAATTTCCCAAGGGAATTGTGAGATGGGAGGTGGAAACCCTTTCCAAGCAGAAACAATACATTACAAATATCAATCCAAAAGAAAAATGTTTATGGAAAGAAATTTTAAATTATCTTTAAAGAGACTGTAATATCTGTTTCATACATACAGAGACCAAGAACACACCTCCTTCCACAATAATCTATGAAACAAATTTGTCTTTGCTAAAAAAAAAAAAAATAAAAAAAAATCAAAAACCATACGCATATAGGATATAATTACATACACGATAAATTTAAGCATATATATATGTGGAAAAAGAATCCCGCCCATCACTACATAATCTTCCTGCATGATGTGCCAAATTCACAATAAATGTAAGTTACTGAAACTAAACTAGTAACAAATCCATCCACATATAGTTTACCATGTTTGCTACTCTAATCACACGAATAGGAAAAAAATGAAAGCACACATCTAATAATTCAAGGGCTGAAGCAGCAACAACGCAATGATTCAGAACCATCTAGAACTGCCAAAGCGCACATTTAAGATGACATATCAGAAGGTAGAGAGCAGGCCTGACACTTAGCTGCTGTGAAAGGCACAACTCACATGAAGCCAGATGGCCTCCAACCAGCTGGGTCAGCCTGGGCCAATGCACAAAAAAACTAACAAAATTTTTAGCCAAACCTGAGAGGATTCCATTTTTTGGCAGAAACTCATATGAAGATCATAAAAAACAGCACAAATGTACTCATGCTTGGAAACGTGCTTGGAAATGTAAATAAGCTCTACCAGAGTAATTTAAAACAAAGATATAGCTGTTTCATACCATGAATACAGAAATGTTGAAACCTCTTATCAAGGAAACAAGGCTACAACTTCCTTGATTTAATGGTTAATTATACTGCAGCTAATTATTAAAACTCCTGATAACTGATGCAGCAAAAGCAACTGTATCTACCTTCTGAAAAATGCAAATGTGTCATAAACATTTTCTGTAATATAGTACTTTTTCAATTTTCAGATGATTGCCTATCCTACAGCCATTACCCTTCTGCGTTTCAACTGAGCTTTAATTAGAGTTGAAGGATGTCTTGATTTGCTGATTAACCATCATAAGCAATTTAAAAGAAAGGGTCACTATTTCAAATATGCAGGGAACCACATTTTACTTACTTCAGAAAACACAGCATTAAATCAAGTCATATTTTTTAAGGGAAGGACTCTGATCATTTCCAAGTATAAATTAATTCTTTACTTAAGCCCAGAGAAAAATTGAGCTATTCTTGAGAATGGACCAAAGGAGCAAAGGGGATGTAGACTGCAGCAGGGCATACATGTAATTTTAGTCAAAGCTGCATAAGCTGTAATAGGTACATGATGGATTGAATGGATGGAAGTTGTTCACACAAGGATGGTCAGCATTTCCACCTCAGAAATAACTGTTTCAATATCATATCCTATCTGTCTACACCAGCACCATTGGCCAATGGTACTTGCTTACATTCAGGATAAAAATGAAAATCATTTGCAAGATTATCTATACAGATATAAAGGCATACATATTCACTACCCATGTTCCCCCTCCCCCTACTTTTATGAAAATGTGTAAAATGTCCATTGTGTTTTTTTCTTAATCTGCAGGATCATTTTCCAAACATTTCTCAAAATGCTTTTTGTTAGAGTGAGAGTAAGGGAGCTGTAGAGTTGGATACTTAACACAGGTGTCTTTTTTTTTTTTCCAAGAAGTTATTCAATAAGTAGCTTTTACCTAAATATTTATACGTTTTAATTAAATAACATTCTTACTTTGTTGCTGTTATGCTATCATTTCATTATCTAAACAATTTTTCCCTACTTGCACACATTCAGCAGACATTGTAATTACCGGTGACTTGGCTAATAGAGAAAAAACAATCTTTGTAGCATCATAGATACAGTAGGAGTAGAAATATTTTACACTTGAATAAACTAATATGCTTAGAGAATGACAGAATATTCATAATTTATTACTTCAACTCAAGTACCTAGTCCCCTTCTTACTAGGAGTTATGCAAATGCTTAAGTGAACAGCACTAATCAGTGTAAAATTAGGCATCCTCAGCATTTGCAGAACTGGTGCCATACTCCATAGTTACAAAATTACATGAGGACTGTTGAAAAGCAAGTCATTTAAGTCACTTATTCAAGTATCTGAACATAGCTACGGGCACATAAATTTGAAAGCGTGATAATAGATTAGCTAAGGCCAGACAGTGAATCAATGTCTAAGCTGGAAGAGGAAACCTGGAATCCCAAGTACCTGCTGAAAGACAAAGTGACAGTGCTTAGTGCAGGAAAAAATAAAAAAAATAAAAAAAATTACATGTACAACCTAGGTGAATAAGTCAATTCTGCTCTCTCAAATGTGACCCTCCCCTTGAAATAATCTTCAATAATTTGTGTATTCGTTTACCTTCACTCTTGCAGAAATAGGTGTGGAGGAATTAAAAGCATAAAAAACCCACAAACCTAAAACTCAAAAGATTCTTCACTAGGATTAAATTGTTACTCGCTCATGCTCTTCTTGTAGAGGTCCTAATTACGTTGTAAATAAAACTATGTACGCTATCAGCTGAATTACTTAAACAGTTTAATTACCCTGAGAAATGCTTACAAGTAAAAAGTTTATGGGAAGATAATGAAGTCACTTTGTTAATTAGTGCAGAAAGTTAAAAATTGGAAGTTGTGCAAAAATTACCCCCCACGCAGAAAATTTCACATTTAGAATAAATCGTGTGTAAAATTTGTTAGGTGTCAAAGTAAAGGCAGAATATGAACTGCATTTTAAAGAGCAGAACTGCAGAAAAACTACTTCTGAGAGTTCAGTCCCTTTCCCCACCACTGCAACAATTTCCTCCAGCAGGCATCAATGGAAGAAGGAAACTAGAGAGATTCTTTCCCATCCAGTTCTAGCTAACAACTTCAAGGACCATGAATCTACCTTTATATCAGGTTGAGCTTTTTTTCCAAAGATTCAACCGATTTCTACATGTTTCAGTTTCAACCACCTTTGTTTTACAACAAAGACCAATCAGAAGATTTCCAGCCATTTTAATAGTAACTGCTTCTTGCTTTTTAGCTCCAATTTGAAGTCCCTTAAGAACAGCTAAAACTGCTGTGGCTTTTCATCATTAGCTGATGCAATCTCAACTGTGCAATGGTAAAACCTGGTCACTGTCTGGGTCTGAGCTGTGAATTCTGATGAGAACTTGGTGAATATTTCTTTTAGGAGTTGAGGGAAAGGGAAGAAGAGAAGAAATTCATTTTTGCTTCTGAATATCCCTGTTCCCACGTTTTGGCAGCTGTGATTCCTGACTATTTCTTCTCTGGCCATTACCAGGAAGTGGTTTTGGATGTGGAAATAAGTAACACATCCAAAAGATGTCAAAGGACTATTTTTGACATTCAAAGAACACCTCAAAGCAGGTGGAAAAACAATGATTTTTACATAACGTCGAAACATTTCTTTATTGCATGTTACATTACTTATTTTTATTGGTACCTGATCAAAGCAAGAGAATGGTAAGCAAGCTAAATGCCAACTTTTTAAAGAAATCAGCAGGCTTTCTATACATCCCAGGAGAAATGTGGAAAATAATGCTTCACCTTCTAGAAAACTTAATGTAGTCCGTAAGGTAGGACATTTAAGACACAATCCCTGCATTACAAAACAATGCATTTGCACATTAGGCATTGCCACTGATACAGTAAGTAGCCTCAAGGTTAAACAATCCGCTGATGCTAAGAGTTGAAGCACTGCTTATGAATTGCAGCTGGAGATAAGCTGCACTTCCCCAAAAATGAACTGATGACCCTCACCAACATGCAGAGCACTGAAATAAATCAATTACTGATTAGTAACAGTGTTTCTGCAATTTCTAACCTTCACCAAATCTTTAGTGGTTAAATTCTCATCTTATGAAATCAATGAGCAAGAAAAAAAAAATTTAAGTTTTCTTGAAAGTTAATCTCTTACCACCTTTGGGAATCTAAGCAGATTAATTAAAATCAGCATACTGTGTTAATCAGTGCCAAACCAGAACCACCCTTCCTAGGTGGAAATAATCCTGAAAGTCTAAGGTAGCAGAAATTTAAATACACACCAGAAAAGAAAAAGAATTGGTGGGCTTTTTTTTTTTTTTTTTTTCGTAAAGGGCTTGGAAAGAAGTGGAAAGAAGTGGAAACTGTATTACATTAGGAATATAATCATTCACAAGACAAGTCATCCTAACTTCACTACCTTCGGTGAAGCTAGAAGCGTCAGGAGCCCAGGTTTCACAAAATAGGTATTCAGCACTTTCAGTAAACAGGGCATGGTTAAAAGTAACAGCTCCCAGCAATCAGTAGCCACCTCAGGAGCTCTTGGCCTCAATGCTCTTCTAGGCACATATGGGTCTGTGCCATTTTGATTCAGTATCTGGTGCCTCTTTCCACCCAGCATAAGGAGTGCTCAAAATCTGACTTAAGTTTGAATTGATTGAGAAACAAGGGAGAAAAACCTTGAGTGACTTAGATTATGAATGAATATAATTGACATATATTATCTAGATCTCCTGGTCAAATTCAAAAGTCAATCATACAACAGGTTTCTATTGGTTTGGCTCTGACCTACACGTATCTTAATTAACAGATACCTTAAAAGAGTAACCTGATTTCACGAACAGCAAGAATCCAGATAAATTTACATTAACTTCAGATAACATCCTTTTCTAAACTTAATACTAGCGCTTACGGGATTTGCTCATCACCACCACCAGAGTGTCCTGTAACATGCACCCTGACTCTGGCTGTGCAAGCTAAATTTGCTGTGATTAGTAGGGCTGAAAGAAAAACGACTGCACTAATATTCAAGCTGTTTGAAGAGAGGTTTACTGCCCCCAAAAGAATCATTTAATTATAACACACCATTTTCTGTAGATCTACATATAAAAGAGTTAATTTGCCTAAGCATGCACCAATGGGGCTAATGGATAAAGGTTTTTATTAGGGATGTGCCAAACGGTTCAATAGTTATTTGAATACTGTAGAGACCTCTCAAACATGTAGCTTTGGTGCACAATAATTCTGTTCAATTAATGGCTTTATTTCCTTCACAGATATTCCTTTAGAAGTGCTCCATCATCCATGCAGTGCTGTTCAGAGGGATGTTGTAAATACTTTCTCTTTACTAGTAAGTTCTAAGGACATGATGCTGTTCTTTCATACTGCTGTATTTGATACAGGAAGAAACCTGCCGAGAAATACGTAGAAAACGCTGTAACAAATTCCCCTTGGACAGAAGTTAATTGGTGATAATCATTTTGTTGCAACCAGTGGAGTCACAACATATCTAAAAAAACCCTTTAGCACTCTTTTCTCCAACTATGCATGGAGCATTATGTGGCTGAGGTTGGCACAACTACCATCCCTACCAGGATTAGTTACCAGAGCCAGCCATTAGTATACCTCTCTTACAATAAATTAATATACCTCTTACAATAAATGCATCTGTTGTATTTGTACACTACTGGTGAAATTTCATACATCCACAAATCTATTAATTCAAAATTTTAATAACTAACAGTAATGGGAGGAAAAAACAACAACAAAAAAAAAAAGCAGTAAAGACCCTTGGTCTATACCACAGAGGCTGCTCCCAAGAGGTCCCATGTCTGATATAACTAATACAAGCATGCTGCAGGTCATAAATAACCTGAAAAACTGCATTTTTCATTCGTTATAGTTTTCTTGATTTATGGGCAGAGTTTTGAGACATTGTTATGCAACTAACATTTTGGTACAGCTATGTTCACACTGAGATGTGTTTTTAATGGTGTAGTAACTCAACAGAAGCTGAAATCAAGCTTGATGCAAATATTACCATAGACCAGGACATAACCAATTTAGAGCGTTGCTGACATTGTAATTGGCCAAATCGGGTCAGCAATTCAATTAAGAATATTTGATATTTGTATAATGCTTTTCACCATCAATACCAGCACACTTTGCAACATTGACAAAAACTCTCATCCCCAGCAAAATTAATGTTTGTAGGAGTTCAAGGAACCTGACATGGGAAACTCTGAACTAATGCAAAGCCAGGAGCAGTACCTCACCTCTGTCCAGGGCCTCTGCAGAATTAAAAGAGCATAAGGGAGTGAGTGGGGCAAAGTTTTCAATGGGATACAAATGTATAATTGGTGTAGGAGGTATCATCAGGTCAGAATTTTGTAGTCCAATATCAGTGGCTGCCTTTTCTAAACTTTGTACTTATTTTTTCCCCTCAAGTTTCTGGATCAATCAGTGTTACCTTTTCAGTGTTACTCATGTTTCTTCAAACCGATTTTTATAGTATAATCTAGAACAAATTTAGTCAAGCGCATAAAGATGCAAAAGATGCAGCCAGCTGGTTTGAGAATGACATTTTTTCATAAATATTGTCTCAACTTCTTTGAAAGTTCATCCAGAAATCCTTGAATTAGCTATGATCAGAATCAGATCCTTCTCCTGGTAGCTTCATTTCTAATGTAGCTGTCACAGCCTGGGCAGATTCTTCAACTAAGCTTCTTGAGGCTTCTCCTAAAATAAAGGAATCCTTTCAAACACCAACCAAATAGCAAAACACTGCTCTCATAAATCCGTTTAATCTGATTTGAAATGTAAAAGCTTATACAAACACAAAAGGGAAAACAACAGCAGAGAGTCAACCACAGATGGGAAAAGAAACGCTATTCAGCAATTTCCATGATTACTTTAGTGGTCTCCAGGTACACGTGCTTTAGTGAGCCAAAAGAAAACAAAACTGCAAAAGTGAATACCCAAATGTATCAATTCCAAGAATTCTAAAAGCAAATAGGCATACTTTGATCCCATGTGTAAATTAGATATGTTCAATAGTCCTTAAAAGGACTTCTGGAGAATATTATTCAATTATTTGCATATTTCAAGACAGTTTGATCACCCTGTGATTTAAGTCCTCCCAGAGACTTTCAAGCAGTGATGAGCCACAGGACGGCACTCTACTGCTGCTGAAAATCCTGCCTTTCTGTTAGTCTTGACTCCTCTTCCAAAGGAACTGGAAGAGAAGCTGCTTCTAATCACAAATAAAAGCACCAGTTGTATGAGAAGCATCACCCTCACTCCTCACACCCCTGCTAGTGAGGCTTACTGTGTTTCAGTTTTCAGATCCTTAGACATATCCACCAATGCCAACTTCCTTTAACCGCTACCCTTCTTGCTTCTGGATCTCAACTTTCTTTGACTGTTTATTTTGATTTTTAATTACACATGAAAGAGCAAACTTTCCTAAGCTGCATAAAGATATTTGCAGTGAGACACCCATTGGCCTAAACTGCCCAGCAGAGCAAATGAGGGTCCTGTCAAATAAATTTACACTGGAGAGCAATCATGTATCACACCTATTGCTTTATCCATCTGTTACATGAGAATTTTCCCTCAAACAATGACAAAAACATCACAACTGATGATTTTTTTTTTCTTTAAAAAAAAGCTACATAATTCCTGTTTTATTTCCAGTCTATTTTCTGAATCTCTTTCAAATTATAAAGGAACATCTGCTACTCACTCCATGTCTGTCTGCCTGTATCTGGACATAAAGAATCATAATACCTGGCATATCCAAGAACTCAAAACATTTCTTCACCAAAACCAGACAAATTTGAGCAAGGCACATCAAAATCCAGTGTATACATGAAAGACATCACAAGAGTAAAAACTTTTCTCTGAATAATTTCCTCTGTGATGCCTGTTATTTCAGCTGATTGTTTCTGAACCCTTTTAATTAATTCATCTTTTCCTTATATCTGATCTATCTTATCTCTTCATGAAATTCCACTGAACAAGCTGCAAAAACAAAGCTACAGACTTAATATGACCATTGCCATCCAGCTGTTTGGTTTTCTTGAGTATTTCTTTTTCCTAACCTTTATCCAGATGGTTTATTTGAAAAATAAAAAGTAGCGAGTTTGTAAATTACTAGACCATCTTAGTTCATCTTAAGGTCCATGTCTTTAAAACACATCTAATGCCTCTCTCTCATTGGAAAAAAGGGTGTCTGGTAACTAAATATTTATGCAAAGCTGTCTTTTGGCATTATGAATTAAGCTGCTTTGCCTGTGTTATGTTACAAAGACATTAAATCTTCATGTAAAAACATTTTTCCTATTCAAATGGAGCCTACTAAATTTATACTACTTGAGGATCATCTTCTGCGAGTGTAACATTAAGTTACCTCTCTAATGATTTTTCTTACTTTGCAACAAATTGAGTTGCAATTAAATTGTTCTAGCTCATGGATTATAGCCATCATAACTCTACTCTTATTATATTTAATTATAAAAAGATAAAAAATCACAAACTTAGGAATAAATATTTCTAAACTTAAAATCTCTAGAGTTCCCTATCTACACATTTGTGCTTTTGTTTGCCTTTTTGGTTTTTGGCTGTACGATCACCTAGCCAGCAAGCATCTAATTTACAGCAACATACTGCAGTTGTTGCCATTGAGAGAGATGCTGTGATACCCCATGGCATCCCACTTACAGGGAAGGGATTCTGCATTAGTGTGAAGCTCCACAGTGGTACTTCTTCAAGATGCAGTGGTAGCATTTTCTACATGATATTGTAGAGAACAGTTGTAGTATTCTTCAATAGTTAACAACATAAATGAGATAACATACACACCTCTAGCTAGCTAACATCCATATCCACTCTGCTGTTTTAGATTGTTTGGCTCATTTTTCCTCCCTCCTTTCTTTCCTCCTCACTTCTCTATTTTTGAGTGTTTTATTGGTGGTGGTGGTGGTGTTTTCAGTCTTTGTTGGTTTTTAAATCTCCTGCTGCTAGCACAATAACAAATCTTAGAAAGGACAGAAGTCATGACTACAAAAGATGATAAACATTAAAGCATTTACATGGTGACATTTTTACAGGGGCTAAAGGATTACCTAATGACATCTTAAGAGTGTGCAGAGGTTAGAGCAGTCTGGATAATCAGATGGTTTTTCCTCTCTGTGGCTATCCACAGTAGAAAAGGTCCACAAGAGAGGCACCTTGCTCTTTCTCTGGTAATAAATTTAGCAGCTTGAGATGGAGGGAAAAGGACACAGATTCCTGAGACTGAAAGTAATCAACAGTGGTTGATACTTCTCACATTGTTTTCCTAAATACAGTGAAGAGAAGACATAGGGGTGGCATTGTCCTGTTTACCCTTCTTAGTATAGATCTCTTATTTCCTAAACAAGGACAATATATTTAAGCACAGCAACTCTTTCAGCAGTTGGAATTGAATACCATTGAATACATTGACCTTTACAAAGATTTAAAAATAACCTTGGATGTTGTCTTGCATTAGTTTTCATTATTATTCAATTGCATCTGATGAGCTGGCAGTAATTTCCACTTCTGGTTGCTATTGTTTCCTGTGGAACAAACACCTTCTCATATCTACAGGGCAAGCTATATATGGAAAAGCGTACCAAAAACTCTCTGCTAAAATTCAGAAGATAAAACATATCAGTACAGTGGATGTCTTGGGCATTGGTCAGGCTAACTTTTCACTCTCACACCCACTATACAATTTATACTATTTTCTGCTCATTTTTTCTCTTTTTGTTGTGCTTCCCAATATTCTAAAGTGATTAAATACTGAGACGGATTTTCTACATACATGACAATTCAGCATATATTTCTGGAAGAAAACATCTGAAAACAATTACAACTTTCACAAATTTTTTTTTAAGGGTTATCATCAGGGCATATAGTACAGGCTTGTTGTTTATCAACACTCGTATGAGTAACACCTGTTTTCTCACCCTCTGCTCTACCTAAAATTGCACCACAGCTTATCAAAGTAAGTTTACTCTTCAAGACAATGAAATGTGTTACTCTGACTTACTCATTAGCCACTTAAATACCTTCAAGGATCAAGGACTGAACAAACTTGCTGTATTTTTAAAAACACAACACAGTATAAGAACATCAAGAGGATTTCTGCATTATTCTCATTCCAACAAAATCCAGCTATGACTTATAAAACATAACATTCTTCTCAAGCCCATGACAGCACCCCTTCAGTGTCGATTCCTGCCTGGAAATCCCATCTCAGTAGACAGATGTTCAAATACTTAAGTGACTGGAAGTCAGCAAAGCCTGATCAAACAGAAATGAAACTCAAAATAAGCTGTCCCAAAGTCCTTGTTGGAATCCTCTCCGGTGGTCACCCACAAACACACTGAAGCATGGTACTTTGGTATTTACAAGGCCTGCAGTATGGTACAGCAAAAGATGTAGGCTTTTAATTAGGTTTGGAACTGTTATAACTTTCATGAGGCAAAGTCATCTTTTTTGAGTCAGCTGTACTATTTGGGGAGAAATATATGGTAACAGAATGTAGCTTAATGAATGCAAATCCATTCACAGCCTGTCTAACATCCTTGGTAAAAGGTGTGATAAATAGCTACGTATATTAAAAAGAGAATAAATGCAGAAAGTGCTAGATTTTTCCATTACTTTTTGTTTGTTTTGTTTGTAACTCTTAAGAGTAAAAAGCAGAAAACACTAGTTTTGCTTAGTCTGATAGCATACATTGCAAGGATGAGGGATGAGAAGCAATGATGGTTTCAAAGTCATATTTACTTCCCTGGTGTAAACATAAAAGAAAGTGAATGCAAGTAAATAGGCTCTTGTCCACCTACAGGGGCCCCAGTACTGCGTTCTGACTTCAGTAAGACTTTTGCAAACAACCCTAATTGTCTGCACTAAGACCTTAATAGATCCCACAGGTATTGATTAGTCTTGAATCAGCAAAGCTATCTTATGGTTTCGGCACATTCTCAAACAGGAGAGTTTCAAATAGAAGTAAACATTAATTTTTATAAACTACTCTGTATTAATAATGCATTACTCTGCAGTCAGTGACCTAATAATTCTTTTCTAACTCTTATTGTGATGATGTGAAACTAGTAATAAAAACTTCACCTCTGCCAACAGTACTCAGAAAAGTAATTCTTCCTCTCAAATCTCCTCTCTGGATAGTGTCCAGCTACTTGCTTTAATATTCCATATGGAGAGAAACCTATGTCTTTTTGCTTGCATCTTGCCCAGAAGAGAACATGGAACAGTCATGTGGGAGAAGGCCTTTCTGAGAACCCCTTTTTCCTGTATTTGAATAATGATCACACACTATCACAAAGATGTTCTCTTCTTTGCAGCTACAAAATACATTGAAATAAAAAAGCTCCATTCAAGTACAGGTTCTCATGCTGATGCCAGTTGCACTGAAGACCACTCTTTGCTCCACCTGTTTTACTGCTCTCTCAAATGTTCCCAGAGATATACACATTTTTCCCATACTTCTCAAATTGCACAATCAAGACTAGTTAACAACCCAAAACAAATCTAACAGACAACCGTAGTATCAGTGCCTTGCCAGGTACAATTCAGGCTTACACCACCTAACAAACAAATCTACCACAATCTATCAAACAAACCCATTTCTAGGTTTTGTCAGCAATTCACGGCCATCTAATTCCAATCTACTATTTGTAGATTCTGCAAATATAATATTGCCTTTTCGTAAAAATGTGTTTATGCTTCATATATATTTAATTTGATGAGATTCTCTACAAATATTTTCCAGTATTATCCAGCCCCTAGGTTCCTGGTACACTGAATAATGTTCTAGCTGAATATGTAGAATCATGCAAACAAGGACATTTGCAACTCTAACAAAGTTTTCAGAAGTTATACTGTACCTAACAGTTTTTGTTAGGAATATTTAAGTATTGTTCCATCTGGTAACTACAGCAAACAAAGATTACCGACCTGTCTTGGCTAGAAGTTACTTTGTATGATGCAGAGCTGCATAAGCATGTATCAAGGCTGCTCTGATAAGGATGCATGGAAATACAGAGACAACAGAATGCTTTCTCGTGGGTCTGCAGCTACATTTTTCTCACTTTCTATGCAACACCTCAAAAATGTGTGCATAAGGTTATAGTCACAAATCTATGTTTTGACAGATCTAACTTACAAAGCGGCATAATGCTAGAAAACTCATCTAGGTTGTGCTTCATCTGAGACTTCAGCTCATCTATATGCTAATTCAAACTGGATGTGAGTTGGATTCTTCCAAACACTGTGCTCCTAATATCCTTTTAACACATAATTTAATAGCATGATTTGGGGACAGGCAGTAACGTCAGTGCGTTGTGTCATTCTGTGAATCTGTTGATTGCTTCTTTCAGGGATACTGCATCAAGCGTTGGCTTTTCAGCGGAAGGACAGTGAGGCCTGTCAGGCTGTTCTGGCTCATGGTGCCACTTAGCCACATAGGTAACTCTGAAGAGCATTATTTAACACTTCACAGATGCTAATATACAATAATAAATGACATGGACATGGTAAAGAGGTATCAGCAAGTGCCTATTTTTATACTGCCAACTGAACCACTTATCACTGAAATGTCATTATTTGCATGTGAAACTCTCTAACACTTGTTATAACTATTGACTTGCAGACCTTTGTAGCATAGAAAAATGAAAGAATATACCTATGCCCACATGTCTGTGAAATGAACTCAATTGCCACTAGAAATGACCACCCAAACAGGACGCATTTTAATCCACACCAATAAAAACAAAAAAAAAAAAAAGGAAGAAGCGATTTGCTTTTAAGTATCACTTCGTGACAAGAAGCTGATATAAAGACGCTCTTTAGTGTTTGATATTTTTAGATTCCATCTTTGCAAAGATAACCTACATTGGCTCTTAGCAAAAGTTTCTTGGAGAATTAACTTGCATTTATTTTAATGTGTTTTGTGTGTGTGCGCGCGCGTGCACTCACTTTAAAGGCACATTTAAAGGCAATTATTTGCAGAAGTACATTCATTCAGTTCAGACTGGATTTTACTGAAGTGTTCTCTCTGTGACAAATAATTTTATGCCATTATTTTGCACTACTGTCTAGCCACTAACAATCTCACTTCATTTTTTACAGGTAAATATCCCCACAAGCACATCGCACATACATATGGTATTCACATACATTCATTCACTACTCTATTCATATAGAGTAGGGTCATCTCCTTATCTTACCTATATACCACAAAACATGGTGTATAAACGCTTGATCTGTATTGATGTGACATTTGATATGGAAAAAGTCAAGGTTGGTTTGTCTGTACATCAGGCTGCTCTGAGTGACACACAGCTCACACAGGCTGAAATCCTGGCAGTCACACACAGGAAAAAAATGCTTGCAATGGGTGTTGATGCAAGAACTATAGACATAAACCAAGAATAACAGAAAGGAGAGAAATATCTTTGGAACATCCAGGCCCAAACTGCTTTGAAAACAAACATAAAATACCCTTATGGATTGATTAGTGCAATACATAACTCATTAAAAGGCTACAAAGAAATTTATAGATATTTTTACTATTCTTATACTATCTGTAGATACTGTACACCTCAGTTAAGCTATAATAAACAGTGATATTACTTTAACCTTTTTCTTCCCCCAGCAACAATAGGGTAATGAACCTCAAACACCCTGTAGCAAAACCTCAACTGTAGAAACTATCAGCTGCCAACCCCACTGCTTGGGGCCAAAGCTGACGGAACCATAACACAATCAATTAATAACATCTTTGTGTGGTGAGCCAACAGCAATGTATCTGCATTTATATCCTGCACTATTTCAAAGATTCATGTACAGAACTCCAACTGATGTTACTTACAAATTAAGTTTTCATACAAGTTTGACAAAAATCAAAGGAGAGGTTTCCAACAATTTCAAAATCCTGCATAGATACCTGTATCCAAGGAAATGGGTGGTTTGAAATTAGTAAGTTAGTGTCTTGCTTGCTTAAATACTAAAGACAGTAAAAACCACTTGAGCAAAACTCATCAAAAGTACAGAAAGTTACTATACAAGTCAGAAGGCCAAAACATAATTCCTGCAGTAGTAACAAGGTATAATCAATCATGATTTTCATTACTATCTCAGTTGCTACCTCGTCTGTCAGAACATGGTTTCAGGCACATTTTGGTTGTTTTATAGAACCAGACTGATACAGTGAGAATGTTCTTATGACGATCAATCAGTAGCACTGATCCCCAGTGACTGGCTGTTGCCGATTCATAATATTAGCATACAAGTCTTCTCATCAAAGCAGGAGTATCAAAAGAATATTCAGGCTTAGCTATGACAAAGAGTTAAAAGGCTGATAGGAAAAAAAAAAAGTCAACCTGTTCCTCTACCACCGGGGGAAAGCCCTGTGGGCTAAACAATGTAAATGCTATTTTATTTGAGCTAGGGGTAAAAATTTCAGGCCTCAGATATGAAGAGCTGGTAGAGAGCTTTACTAGATTGGAGTCTAGTTCAGTACATGCCTGAACCTGGTTAAGGGCACCACCAGGTTGAACCACTGTTGCAGGATACAGCACACGTGAGAAATATCCGCAAATAATTTTGATATGTACTGCAGATAGCCAAATAACCACCTGACAAAAACAGTTTAAACAATGAATCGCAGGCTGACTATTTGCCAATATGTAAAATGTAGCAGTTACTGGCTACTGAGCACTACATCATCCATTTAAATACTAGATTATAAAAAAAAAAAAAAAAGTTAAAGAAGTTTCATATAGTACTTATTTACTTCTTGTGGCAATTTCTCTGACCTTCACTTTGTGAATGTGAGTCTGAAAGAAAGTCTTGGAAATATCCATGAAGGTTAAAATCCATATCCTGCTAGAAACAAGAACACAGTCAATATCAAAGACCAGATGTAGGAAATGAATTATACATAAGAAAAGGAAAGCCAAACGTTGGTTTCAATGCATGGGCCAAGCCTTCAGGCTGATATAAAACTCATGCAGAAAAAGTTTTTTGTACAGAGAAAGGTACTCTACTAACTCTTTAAAATAATGTTACTATATGGTATTTGTAGCCAATCCATCTATTTCAAGAGAGTCATCCAAATATTCTATTACTTATGCCTTGCTTACAGCAGAACACACTTCAATTATGGATGACTTAAAGGAATAAAACCATTCAAAAATGCAGTTAATTGGCAGAAAGAATAAGGTACTCTGGAACAAGTCACTGCATAGATAAATATCCTCTCAAACTATTGATGGTGGATATCCTACTACATGAGAAATCTCTTCCCTTGTCATTTTCCTTTTGACAGCTACATCAAACTACTGGAGGCACAGTGAGGCATCATGGGGTTCACGTGTCAAAAGCATGTGAATGCTATGCAGCTGAGTACTTCATCATCCAGAGCAGACAGCTCTGTTTTAGGAGAGCTGACACCCTGACAGAAACACCAGCAGGGTGGAAGAAACAAGTTAACCCAGTGAAAGCAGAGAATGATGAGGTCAGCAGGATGACGATTTAGAAGACCACGGAGAAACAATTGCCACTAACCCCCCTGTGAAGAGTTCACCCCAAAACAAAGACAGACAGGAACATGCAGCAACCTTCTTGGTTTTGGAACTTCATCTGCTGGTTGCAGTGAGGATCTGGGATACCACCTCCTCTCCTTCTCCACAACTCCCCCATCTCCATTACCCAAACTACTGCAAACCTGCCAAGCACAGGGATTCCTGCCATCATGATTTCTGAGACAAGCTGAGTCGCACACAGGTTTCATCTGGCCTGAGACACAGTGATGACAAAGGAAGAAAGCAGGTCACACTAGCCTCTGTTACAGGGATTTCCTCCAGATCCTGTGATACAGTATGCTCCTGTATCTGCACATAGAAGCTCAGTTAACTGGCCCAAATGAATGTACTGTCTTGAATTGTTTTCTGGAAGAAGTCCTTTCAAATCCATTACCACTGTCCAAGAAAACTAACAACTATACATTCAGAAAATACGTCATCAATGTATTTATACTCCCACATAAATATTTTTTTCTGAACATAAACCTTTCAAGATAGAGAAGCACCATCATGAGACAACAACAACAGAATTATTCCCTCCTACCTTGGTGATATAGCAATTTCTGCAGTCAATTAAAATTGTTAGCATCAGAAAAATATGAAGGGAAGCAGTGAAAAAACAAACCATAAAGGAAATCTTGGCTAATAAATACCAGTATATCAACATGAAAAGTCCACTCGGGTTGCTACCAAAAATCCAATATGCATCCACAGTTATCAAGTAACTATCCAGTGATATTTCCTAGACAAATAGGAAGAAAGGGAAAAGAATAAAATTCCACTGTCTACATTACCTAGGTACCTTTATGAAGACACAGCAACATTTTAAGTGCAAGCATTGCTCAAAGTTAGTCAAACAAATACCTGTATCTTGGTGGAAAATTCACCAAGAGTCAAACAGAATGCAGTAATACTAAAGCACAGACTATAAATAGGATACCAACAAAAACTGGAAGAACTGCCCGTGGCAGAGAGTAATTTTTTCTCTAAGCCCTTCTTATATCAAAGTTAAATTCAACTCTACATTTGAAAAGAAGATGACAGAGTTAGCAAAAGCAGATGCACTGCATCTTCACAGGAATCTTGCAGCGCAGGCAACATGAAGCTAGTAGACACATTAAAATGAAAAATAGATCTCAGCTTCAAAGGAAAAAGAATCACTCTCAGATTTACAATAATACTGTCATATAACATCCATATTTAAAGAAGACAACATAAAAGGAATCAAAATACATTTCTTGAAGTATAATGGGCTTTAGTCTTTTAGCCTTGGATGTGGAGGGAAAAAAAAAAAAAAAAAAAAAAAAAAACACAACAGAAATAAGAGGCAAATGATATGAAGCTCTGACTACCTTAGAAAAGGTGGTCCACCAGTTTTAAAAACTTTTCTCCGGCTGAGAATATTTAAGCTATGCATTTATCAAAGTACCTCTGAACATAGCTTAGAGTCTATGGAGTTTGCTTCAAACAGAATAGGCACTTTGAAGCTGCCAGTGGACCGTGTTGCTTATCTACACGAAGACTCACTACAAAGCCCAGGAGAGGGCTGCTGTTACCTCCTACCTGAGTGCAGATGATTAAGCATGTCCTTGACAGAAATTGTCTGTGTAAGTGACTTTTAGCTTTCAGGAACTTAGCCAAACTGAGAAGTCATCCTACAGACTACAGGGTGGGACAAAGAAATGATAGCTCTTTGAATTTTCTTCAAATCTAACTCTTGAAGAGATATTTGATAACCCTGAGGAACACAAATAAAAAGTCAACTGATTGTACATTCCAGCACTACTCATCTACACTGCCTTTCTCATCTTCTTCCTTCTGGAGTCACAGGTTGAGATACATCATACCAGAAAGATAGGAAGCATCCACTGGTTTGCATGGTTTATCCTTCTCTTTCCTCCTCCTCAGCAAGTGCATTGTGAAGTAGGCTGTGACATACTTGGACAGAGGATTAAGGTCTGTTTTGTTAAGATATGAAGTTACTACAGGCACATAGGATTTTCTGTGATTATTCAAACAATGTCATGAATGCTAACTTGTGTCTAAATGGTTCAGATAAGGACTACTTCCAGAGGTTTTTACTGTGTCTGTCCTGAATCACACTAGGAAGATGCCTATTTCAGGCACTTGATATTCAACCCAGTATAAAGTTGGTACTCAGTGCATTTTCTAACACTTCATAATAAGATCAAATGTCTAGAGTAAATATTACAGAAAATAATGATAAGACAAAACAAACAACAAAAAAGTGCTGATTGACCTGATATGATCTTGAACTTCTGGTTTGCCAGTTCATTCAAAGAGGGCATTTTAAAATACCATTACATCTTTACTTGGGGTAGAAAACTGCTTTCTTAACCCAGTGAGGATTCTGATATGTCAGATCTAATACAGACCTGGCCTTGCTGCAAACCTATGTCAGAATGCACAAGGCTATCTGGGGAACTGACATTTCATTAGCAGCTGGTTTAATTCCATGTGTGCAAAAGGCACTCAGCAAATTTAAGCCATTGCAATGATGACTGCTCTTGCTACACTAGTCTGTTACAGTTCTACATAGCAGATGCACTGGAATTATCCCTCAATGTGTGTCCTTTTATGTCTCACAAGCATTTTAATTTAATGGAGCAAATTTTAAAAGCCTACGTGTCAATTTGAAAAGCCTGTCCCCACCCCATTTTTTAAAATCCAACAACAACAAAAAAAATGGAAGCCAAGGACAGACCTGATACAGCTCCTCTGCAGACAATGCAGGTTTCACATTAACTCATCAATAAGAATTTGACTTACAGTTGTGGTTGTTTTGTTTCCATTCCTCCATCCCCCTCCTTGCCCATGTCAGATTCAGTTCATTTCTTGAAATTTAACCTTGAGAAGTTGTTTGTGTGGATGTGAATAAGATCTCTCTGGCTATGAGGGGATTCACGCTTCCTCTTTTCAATTAAAATACTGCAGAACCAAAGGCAACAAAACCAGGCAAGTGCACTAGTACCAATGGGCAGCACGCATCGGCAAAACACTATTTGAATTCAATTTAAAATATATAAAAAAAATTTGAAGTTTACTCCTGATCTAACAGAAATCAAGTCGAATTGCATTTTGACACCATCTCCCAGTACACACACACACACAAAAGGAAGATACACAGACTTAATTATGAACAAAGTTAGCAAGGCAAAGTAAAGTGATAAGGATATGGTTTTTTTTTTCTCTTTATTGGGAAAGAAAAAAAATTTTTTTTTTTTTGGTCTTTGAGGTAATTTGTCAAATGCATTATATTAGAACAATGTTCTTTATCGCTTCTTGTTTTTGGTGTACCAGACGTTTATTATATTCAAACCTTTTAAGTCATACAGATTGGAGATAAATACACATAATGGAATTATGTTAACGTATTATCTCGAGAACAAATATGCATTTCTTTTCATTTTCCTTTTGGATCCACTATTTTTTTTCTTTAATCCAGTAAAGCACCTGGAGAAAGATGTCTGCTTCCTTAAATATCTTATTTCTCTATCCCCAGTAGATTTAGTGAAACAAGAGCTACTGCTAGTAGGAAACAGAATGACTAACAAATTACAAATAGAATAAAACTATGCAGTACAAAGAAACATATTATATGATGCATGTGTTACTTGATTCTCCAGGGGCTTTCTCTAAAAACATATCAACAAATAAAAAAAATTTGCTTGTTTTGCAACCAAATAAAGACAAACAATATCGAGCTACATGTTCAGTTCCTCAAATTAACAAGTGCACTTACCAGCTGAGGACCTAACTATCTAAGATAACAAACGAAAACAAATTGATGACTAGCAATGCATGTAACAATAACAGACTAGCCATGATACATGTACATCTCCTGGTTTATTTCAAAACAACTGAAGGTTATTTTTCTTTCACTGGAAGGTGTTAATGGCCACTATCAAGGAAAGCTTTGATCTATACATGATTAGAGACCAAGTTCAACTCAATTAGGTGTGCTAAGAACTTCCTTTCAAGCCCAGAGGAACAATGAAGTCTTCTGCAGCAGAGAGACTAAAACAGAGCTATTTTTTTCTTCCCTTTGGTACTCTGTATCCATGTTAAAATGTCTGTTATGTTATTTATCTAAAGATTCAGTTTTTTCCTCCTTACAACCACACCCCCCTCATGCAAAACTCTTGCTGCTCATATAAACAACTGCAAGGGAGCAGAGAGCTATCGGAGATAGCTCTGAGAAAGAGAAATTAACTGTGAAGCAGACCTGAAGCCATGAGCCTGAAAACTTCCCTCAGCTAAACAGGGGAACATTAAGAGAACAACAAACATAACTCTTCAAGGCCCCCCTAAACTGTTTTAGTAACAGCTAAATTTGATCAGTAGTGGCACTTTGCGTTTTTCAGCTACCTGCCTACAAAGCATCTCCAACCAGCTTACAAATAACATTTCAGGACCACAGCTCTCTGGTGAAACAGTGGCAGTGTCTGTTTCCTCCCCCTCCATTACAGATAAGTGAAACAACACACAGACAGACAGAAGGCAATCCAAAGGACTTGCAGACATGCTTTAAGTTAGCCATGCATTTAACCTCTTTAATGATAAGTCTGTCAGAAGATGGGAGTCCAGTTCCACTTCTCAGTCGCAGCATGTGCTTGATATATACAAAGTTATTAAAAAGCTGTTCCACTGATTCGTATCAGAGGTAATTGTTAGCCAACCAAGTAGTTTCTCTGAACATAAATGGCACTACTTACACAAACAGTCAGGTGTACCAGCAGACAAGGACTGATGCAATTTAAAAACAACAGGACTCCTCACGGGTAAGGCATCCTGAAACAAGCATTAATAAAGCAAGCTAACAACTTTCTGAAGAAAGTTGCTTTCTAACTTCAAAGAGGTATCTGAGTTTGCAGATGAAAAAAAATGTATATGGAAAAAATGTAGATGAAAAAAATAAACCCTTGGGTTTATTTTTGACAAATCAGAATTTTCAAAAAAAATCCCAAGGGTTTATATAATTGTGTATCAATACACTTAAATGAAAGAGCATCTGCAGTCATTCATATATGAATTTTTGCATTTGTTTAACTAACAAGGAGCTATTCTGCTACTGCATCCCAGAAAGCACTTAAATTTTCATGGAAAATTTAGTGATTCTTCAATAAAATTGACTGCTGGAACTGAAGGTATAGAAGCAACATGCTTGTCACCACAGTGGAAAACAAACAATAGTGCTTATCACCTTCACAGTGCTTTATACTCAATGCCTGATTTAAGCTTGAGTATTCCAGTTGCTAGTCAGAGTATCTATTAGAGCAATTGTGCAGCAAATCGTTAAGAAAATGATGTTTCTTCCATATGCACAGTCTTTGCCAGCAGAGGTCAACAATTAGTATACAGATCTATTATTAATTTTAATTAATTTCTAGAAATAATATTTGTGAATGTTAGTATTCACTATTTATGAGCTGATATTTAATATGTGAAGTAGTCCATCTGGCATACATCATAAATTACACAGTAAATTTCTAGCTCACGACTGGAAGAGCATATGCCTTAGAATAGATTGAGTGAAATGCCATATACACTAGTTGGAAATTCACCCTTTATTAATATTCCCTAATTATTTAAAACTTGCTGTATATGAATTTCCCTGCCAGCAAAATCACGGAACATATGCAGAAAGCAAAAACAAAGGTGATGGTAGTTTCAAAGCAAAACCTTTTGAAATTCAAAACATGACTCATGGAGGGAAAAAAAAAGAAAAAAAAAATTAAAAAAATCACAGAATTCAATTACCTTATAGATGTAGACAAGGCAAAAGGCAGGAAGGATGGGAGAGCGCAGCATCTGAGAACACACAATGGCTCCAGAGTGGACACATATTGAGCCGGAATTAGAAACAATTTGTAATTCCCTCTCTCTTCCCTAACATAAAATTGCCATTTCCTCCTACAATACACATGTGGAACTCAGACACTCAGTTAAGTTTGTTTTATTGTTAAGTTTGTTTTGTTTTTCCATGCATAGTTAATGCAACCTTGTTTATAGAGAGAAATCAGCTCCCTCCAGGTATGCCTAACTTTTCAGTAGCATTCATATTACATAGCATTAAGCCTTTAAAAATACATTGCAAATATCCTGTGACTATGTAAGGAACAGCCAATCTGATGAAAAGTACAAAAAGTCGTGTTTTTGTAAGCATTTAAGCATGCACGTACTCTTGTCCACCAAAATAATTCCATTATGGATGCTCAGGGTCTTCTAGACAGATGCATCAGTTAAAACTCAGAAAAAACCAGAAGCAACAGATGAGCAGAGATATCATGCTAATGTCCAAAACATGCCACAGAAATAAACTACACCACACACAAGTTTTATACAAAATTAAATCTTCACTATTTTTTTTTTCCATAAATATCTTGCAAGAACAGACATCTAAGTCCTCTCCTTGATAAAAGCTTTTTGATAAGTACATGGAAGAGACTACAGGGAGACCCAGCAATACCTGATCCACACACCCCACTGCTGCTGGAAGGCTCAGCCCCGTGGCCCCGCAGAAAGGGCAGCCAAGGCAGCAGACTGCAGGCAGCTTGCTTTGTGCCACCCGGCTGTATTTACTCTTTCCAACGTGCAACCCAATAGCCATATTAAACTCCAGAAAAACCAATTAGGCCCTCTGTCACATGGTGTAAATCAGAAGTCATGCCATATAAAGAAAGGACAAAGGCAAAGGCAAACTCAAAGGTAGCAGCTGCGCTTGCCACCTGAAAACAGCATTTTAATTTTGTTTATGCTCAGCTACAGACTTGGCTACCTCTGAGAAGTGTTGGCTCAGTATGCAAATGTCAGTGCTCTCCACTCCCCAGCTCCTTCTGGTCTGTGCTCTCCACATCCAAGCAGATACCTGTTCATTTAGATGAGTTAATACAGATCAGTTCTTTTGGGTGCTAGGACTCGTTCAGAGAAAACATCATTTGCAAAGGTGGTCCTATGCAACCTGCAGATGTAACACACAGCATAGACTTCCTGTTATATTCTTAAAGATAAGCATGATGGTTCACAGAATTATCCCCTTTTCCAGTCTAACCCATGGTTGTCATGCACAGGAACTACTTGTATCCTAACAGGCTCCCCATTCATTACTTTGCAGGGAGCATACAATAGTTTATCTGAACAACAGTTTCTTAATTGTTCCACCATTAATCATCTACACAGCACATTCCCTCCGTTGTGGTCAATAGCACTGTCACAGAGACCCGGCTTAATTGAGTAGATATCGATGGGCTTTTTGTTTGAACTGAGACATGCAGAAGCGTTTCCCAATCACTGTGCTGTGATCAACATCTGTGTTTTTCAAAATTCCGCAATTATTTTCTTTCCATGGCATAAACTAACAGGCATTACTTGGACCCTGCCTTCAGTTCCACTGTTCCTTTGCTCCATCACCTCCTCAGGCACACTGATCGCTGATTTCTTACGTGTGAGATTTCTTACTCACTGACTGTTTGGGACGACT